>NW_026575121.1:35451408-36070158 GCF_905146905.1 Nyctereutes procyonoides | reverse complement strand
TTAGTTTATTTGGGTTTTGGGTGTTGAGTTTTATAAGTTCTTTATATATTTTAGATTCTAACCCTTTATTGGATATGCTCTTTGCAAATATCTTCTCTTCCATAGGTTGCCTTTTAATTTTGTTTCCATCACTGTGCAGAAGTGTTTTTATTTTGATGTAGTACCAATAGTTTATTTTTGCTTTTGCTTCCCTCACGTCAGGAGACATATCTAGAAAAAAGTTGCTATCGCCAATGTCAAAGAAGTTACTGCTTGAGTTCTCTTCTAGGATTTTAATGGTTTCAGGTCTCACATATAAGTCTGTAATCAATTTTGAATTTATTTTTGTGTATGGTGAAATCAAGTGGTCCAGTTTCTTTCTTGCATGTTGCTGTCTAGTTTTCCCAGCACTATTTGTTGAAATGAATCAAGTTTTAAAACTAGGTGATGGTGATATGAATATTATATATTGGCATTTATTGTGTTATTTATAAAACTAAAATGGTTTCAATTTGATTAAAACAATGTTGTCCAATGGATTCTACATCATGCTCAAAATTAGAATTTTCAATTACAACATACGTTACCATTTCTCAAAGGTCTGCAGTAATGTGAGGAGGTGGAGTATCAAAGAGAAAAGAATGTAAGCATTAGAGTAAGACTGAATCTTATATACTAAATAATAAAGTATAGCCACTGTACCATATATATAGATAGGTAGATATAGATATGTTATATATCTATGTATATCTAGAGTCTTACATATTATAGATTTATAATAATATAATCAATATTATAAAAGTATTATAAATATTTATAATACATATGTGATATATCTATGTATCTCATCATAGTGCTATAAAAATTACCCTAGTAACATTGTGTATTCTCTCTCTCCATATATATGTATGTATATATATGTATGTATATAGATACATACATATATATACACAAAAGTAATAGCATAGTAGTGTAAATTAAGAATGACTCTGAAGATTTATTATAGTGCTTTTAACCAAGATTGAGGAAAATTAAGAGCATGTTATAGGGACAAACAACGATGTGAGACATTCTGTATTCGAACGCCTGTGCTATAGGAGAGTCAGTAATTACATTCAATAAATGATAATAAGTATGGGTCATAAATGTAGCACAAATATCAGAATATCATAAATTTGTGAAGAATTGGGAATAAATGCTGCATTGAAAGCCATCAACATGGGCAATATGTGCTATAGAGTCTGGATAAGGAGGCAAGGAAAGTATCAAAAACAGAATCTTGAGATCACAAAGTTTTGAAGAGTCATTAAAAGAAGAGAAACATGTAGAAGAGGCTGCAAGTGACTTCTGAACAAAAGGAGAAAATGGAAAGTGTGATTTGGAAACATAAGAGACAGAAACATGGAAGACCTAGCCTTTCAAATGCAGCCAAGCTTTCAAGTGAAATCAGTTGTCATGGATGCAGGCTTAGTTAAAGAGGTAGGAATGAAAACAAGACTTCGTGATTCTAAGGTGTAAAAAGCTGAAGAATGGACACAGCAAATTGAATATGTCTTTAAAGAAGCACGTCTATGAATGAGACAAGATATGTGAGGTGTTTGATAAAGGAAGCTTCAGGACACAAGGAGGCCTTCTGAAAAGAAGATGAGAAGAATACAGCCTTGCATGATGGATTGTCCCAGTGAAAGAATACACTTATAAGATAAAAGGGAAGGTAGATATCAATTAGATTGATTAGGGTTTCTGAAAAATAGGAACAGGTATTATCCACAGAAGAGATAAAGAGAGACAATAATTAGCTTTGGATTGGAGGGGCACATGCTACCTGCCGCATTAAAAACGTGAGGTGATAATGTATATGTATATATAAGTTGAAGAATAAGAGACTAAAATGAATCCTAATTCCTTATTTTTTACTTATAAATCAGAAGTGGGGTCATTGGTTTCTTGGGAAGGGAATTAGAAGTGGGTAACCTGGCTTAATTAGACTGATAATGTTTAGTATATTAAATAACAGAGAAGAGGGAGAGAAGGAAAGAGGACACAGAACATAATCTTAAAGAATAAGGGTATTGGAGAGATAGGAAGAGATGGTAGGGGCTGAAAAAGAAACCAAAACAGTGGCCAGAGAAGTTGAAAGGAATCAGAGGAATAAAGTTTTCATGAAGATATATGGTCAGTAGGATGAAATGTCTTTCAGTTATTTATATGGGAATATTTAATACTTGTTTTGGCAAAAATAACTGCAATTTCAGAGCAATTAGACAAATTTTGCATAAAAGCATGATTTAAAAAATGGAACATAGTGACAATCAATTTAGTTAATTCAAGGAGTTTGTGCAGGAAAGAAAACAGATGGGGTCATATGGTTGCCAGGCAGGCATGAGATCAAGGGATAGGATGTGAACGAGAAAGAAAAATCAAGTATGCTCAAGTAGTCAATGAAGGATCCAAAAAAAAGTGTCCGCTGAAGGCAGGACAAAATAAGATTAATTAGCAGATAAATATATCTGAAGAAGGAGGGGAAAAGAGAATGAGATGATTATTGCCATAAAAAGGTAACTTCTTGAATATTGGCAGCAGAAAGTTGAGCATTTCTGTTTGTGATTTTGAAGGAAACATTGTCTATTGAGAATGAGGACGATGGAAGATAATGTTTACAATATTTTCTCTGGAGAAAGGGAATAGGCAATAACTTGAAATGATTGACTTTGTAGAGAGCCCAGATTGTGTTGGAAAACAAGGATATACACTGGCACAGATTTATGAAGTTGAGCTATGTTTCTCTGGCAATAAATTTGAAGCCAATCATTTGTCATAATTCAGGTTCAGAGTGTCCTGGAGGTAGAGAGGGTGGTATGGTGAAGGGCAATACACAGAGGGACTATACGTACTGATAAGTCAGTGGTTGAAATCATGGAAATGGGACCTAAACTGAATATGGAAAAAGGAAGCCGATGATAGGGAAAAAAAAATCGAAGGACTAGAGTTCTGATGAGTGCCAGTATTTGATAAGTGGAAGCTCCAAGTAGATGCAGCCAATATGATTAATGAGAAAAGTAGGACGTTGCAAGGATCATTTTTCCCCAATAAAATAAGGATGAATTATGACAATATAAATGAGCCTCAGAGAACTGAGGTTTGCAAGAAAAAGCATAAGTGTGGCAGTGGCAGAGAGGAAGGAACACGTAGCCTGTGGGAGTAAGTTGTTCCTTTACTTCACAGAGATACACAGGAGATAGGTCCCTCAGGGGAAAATCTATTTTTGAAGACAAGGACATTCAAGATCCCTTAGTGAAGAGTTTTTGATTATACATTCTGTACTCAGAATAGTGCCTTCATAGGGAATCATGAAAAGATTTGGGTAAGAGTAGGACAGTGAAATTTGTGTTAGTGAAGTAGAATTAATGAGAAATATAAAATAGACATTAACATGATATGACATGTAACCAGTGGGATTTGCCTTGTGGGTAATACCAAAGGATATTAGGCATGATATGGTAGTTTTAGTGATGTCACATTAAAGATTTTTAGTCCTATGAATCTAAAATATAACTAAAAAAATTTGTCTTGTAACTAAACTTAGGTGTGGCATGATTGTCTATATTTTTTTCTTTCCAAATCACTTTATCAAGGTATAATTCGAATGCCATAAAATTGACCAAGTGTTAAGTGTACTATAGTTAGTAAATATACAGAGCAGTGTGACCATCACCACATCCCATTTTAAATTCCATCACCCAAAAACTTTCCTTGTGCATATTTGCAGTCAATGTGCTTACACTTAGCACCAAGCAAACACTGATTCACTCTCTGTCTTTATAGGTTTGCCTTTTCCAGAATTTCCTTATAACTGGATTCTGGCCTCTTTTGTGTCTGGCCTTTTAATTAAACATCACATTTTTGCTTATGTGCCACTTTATGTACATCACTTTATATTTCCATTAACAGTAATGTGTTTCTCACATTCCTGTAACAGTTTCCTCCACATTTGTACAAATACTTGATATCATAACTTTTACTGACAATCACCGTTCTAGTAGTACAGAGTGATACCTCACTGTTGTTTTAATTTTCATTTCCTTAAGGATATGTTTGCTATCTGTTCACATATCTTCTCTGATGAAATGTCTATTCATATCGTTTTTTTTTTCTTTCAAAGCTGGTTTTTCTTCTTAGTATTGAGTTTTAAGTGTTCTTTACACATTCTGAATAAAATTATTTTAGACATGGGATTTATAAATATCCTCTCCCAGTCTGTAGCTTATCCTTTTTTTTTAATAGTAGTGGTATCCTGCTACTTTGTTGAATATGGTTCTTAGATCTAGTAGTCTTTCTGTAGGCTCCTTAAAATTTTCTACATACAGGATTATGTGGTCTGCAAATAAAGGCAGTTTTATTTATTATTTTTTCCAATATGGATGCCTTTTAGTTGTTTTTATTGTTTTAATTATCTGGCTAGACTCTCCAATACAGTATTTGAACAGGAGTAATAAAAGCAAACATTCTTGCCTTGTTCCTAATCTTAGGGGGAAAATAGTCATTCACCACTAAGTACAATAATAGAGATTGTTTTTCATAAATGCTTTCATTAGATAAATATATTGCCCTTTACTTATAGTTTATTGTGAGTTTTTAACATTAATAGGTATTGGGTCTTGCCTGATGCTTTTACTCTATGATATGATGCGTTTTTGTCCTCTATTCTATTAATAAATATATTAAACTGTTATCAGTTGTTGAACAAACCTTGCATTCCTGGAAAAATTCCAATTTGTCCTGGTACATAATACTTCATATGTGTTGTGGGATTTAGCTTGCTGATGTTTTGTCAGTAATCTTTGTATTCATGTTCATGGAATTTCTATAGTTTTCTTGTGCTTTGTTTTGTTTTGGAATCTAGGATATATAGCCTTCATTGAAAGAATTGGACAGTGTTTCCCCTTTCTCTCTTTCTAAAAGAGATTAAGATTGGCAGTATTTCTTCTTTAAATACTTGATAAAACTTATCAGTGAATTCATAGAGCCTGAAACTTTCTTCATGAGAGATTTTTAAAATTATTATTGATTTAATTTCTTTATCTATAATAAGTTTAGTCAGATTATCTCTTTATACTGAGTCAGTTTTGTTAACTGCTGTCTTTGTATTAATTTGTTAATTTTATTTAAATTGCCTGATTTACTGGCATAAAAATTGTTAATAATATTCCCTTACAATGCTTTAAGTTTCTCTAGGGCCATAAATAATGGCTTTTTAAGTTTCTGATTTTGATACTTTCTGCTTTCTTTATTTTATCTTACTTAATGAATGATCAGTCAAATTTGTGTTTTTTAAATTAATTTTTGGTTTCATTGATTTCATTTATTAATTTTTCTGAATTCTTCTGCTTTAATTCATTTCTTTTTCCTTTCTCTTGAAAATTTTCTCTTTTATTTGCATTGAATAAAGATCTTTTTAAATAGAGACACTTAAAGTTATCAATACCTACAACCTATATTGTTTTTGTTTTGATTCAATTATTTTCTAATTTCTTTGACTATTTTTATTTCAACTGTAGGCTTATTTAAATTGTGCTGATTAATTCCAAATATTTGAAGATTTCCCAACTCTGTTTATTTCCAATTTAATCCTATTATGTTTGGAGGAGGATATAATTTCAATTATTTCAACCCTTTTGAGTCTTTTTTATAACATACCAAATGTCATATCCTGGAGAATATTTCATGTGCACTTGAAAAGAATATGTATTATTCTTTTTGTGTGTGCTGTGTTCTATAAATGGCAGATCAAGATGGTTCATAGTATTATTCAAGTATTCTATATTCATGGTAATGTTTTTATATAGTTGTTTTAGTAATCATTGAGAATGTGGTATTGCAATATTCAACTGAAATTATGAATTTTCCATATATTCTTTCAGTGTTGTTGATGTTTGCTTCATGTATTTTGGGTCACTTATGCTAGGATGAATTTTTAATTATAATTCTTATCTCTTATGGATCTATGTGTCCTTTCATTATTCTTAAATATTTCTGTCTCTAGTAATATTTCTTGCCTTAACTTCTATTGTATTTGATGTCAATATAGCTACTACCATTCTTCTGCCATTACTATTTGGCATGTATATCTTTATCTGTCTTTTTACATTCAACCTATTGGTGTTTTTGGTATGTATGTATTTCTTGTAGGCAGCATTCATTGAATTGTGATTTTTTTCAATTTTTATTTATTTATGATAGTCACAGAGAGAGAGAGAGAGGCAGAGACACAGGCAGAGGGAGAAGCAGGCTCCATGCACCGGGAGCCCAACGTGGGATTCGATCCCGGGTCTCCAGGATCGCGCCCTGGGCCAAAGGCAGGCGCCAAACCGCTGTGCCACCCAGGGATCCCCTGAATTGTGATTTTTCATCTTGCATTTTGATTGAATAATTAGCTAAAATTCATTTAATATAATTCTCAGTATATTTGAGTTTCTGACTACATTTTCTTTATATTTCTCATATCTTTTTTTTCTTCCTCTGTTCCTTTTTACTCCCATTATTTTGTGTTAATGATTGTTTTAGTGCCCATTTTCATTTCCTTGGTGATTGTCTAACAATATATTTATAGGGTTTTTATGCATTTTACTTTATCACAGTCTATTTCATTTTTTTTTAAATTTTATTTATTCATTCATGAGAAACACACACAGAGAGAGGCAGAGACACAGGCAGAGGGATAAGCAGGCTCCATGCAGGGAGCCGGATGCTGGACTCCATCTCGCGACTCAAACCTGGGACTCCAGAATCATGCCCTGGGCCGAAGGCAGGCACTATACCACCGAGTCACCCAGGGATCCCCTATCACAGGTCTATTTCAAGTTAATTTCAAGAGCTGTAGAAATTTTGATATTTTGCCTTACTTTCAATAACAAATAGCCTGCAAGAGTATCATGGAAGCTGACAGAGTATATGTGACTCTTAGGGAAGAAGCACAGGACTATATTACTCGCAGCAATAAATGGAAGCAGAAGGATGGGCATTCCAGAACTAGTTCTTTGAAGCCTATTTCCCACAGGGCTAACTTAAAAAGTTCGAGTGGCACTTGCAAACACAGTGAGTTCCTTTACAGGAAGGAAACTCTGAGGTTAGCTTACTTAGATCTTCTATATAGGACTGTAAGTTCACCTGTATTTTGCTCCAGTGGGAAGACACTATCTCTATCTTCCAAGGCTGTTCATTATTCATATATCCTTAAAAAGATAGTCCAAACCAAAGCCAGAAATATATATTGTCTCTGCTGACAAAATATATGGAGATGTGAAGGACCTTTGGGAATTTGACTCCCAGTGATTAATACTGTCAATCCTAGTTAAATACAACAACTTTGCACTAATAGAACCCTGTCCCAACCCTTTTGTGCTATGATTTATATATGTCACATCTTCGTATTTGATCTGAAAAACACAGTGTTGTAATTATGGCCTTATATAATCATGTGTCTTTTAAAGAAATTCAAAGAGGAAAAGAGGCATATTTTTAAAATAATTTAATTTGCCACATATTTGTCATTTCCTCTACTCTTGATTTCTTTCTGTGTATTTGTGTCAATATCTCGTGTAATTTCCTTTCAGTGTGACAGTTTCCTTTACTATATGTGGAATGATAGGTATACCAGTAATGATTTTATCACAGCTTTTGTTTATCCAGGAATGACTTTATTTCACTTTTTTTTGAAGGTGTGTGTGTGTGTGCGTGTGTGTATGTGTGTGTGTATGTGTGTGTATTCTCAACATGCCATTCATTGGCCTTTTAACCCCCAGTTATTTTGACGAGAACTCAGAATTAATCTTACTGGTGCTGCTCTCTACAAGGCAAATTTTTTTTTCCATTGCTTCTTTCAAGATTTTTTCCTGGGATCCCTGGGTGGCGCAGCGGTTTGGCGCCTGCCTTTGGCCCAGGGCGCGATCCTGGAGACCCGGGATCGAGTCCCACATCGTGCTCCCGGTGCATGGAGCCTGCTTCTCCCTCTGCCTATGTCTCTGCCTCTCTCTCTCTCTGTGACTATCATAAATAAATAAAATTAAAAAAAAAAGATTTTTTCCTTTGTTTTTTGGCTTTTGAAAGCCTGTTTATTCTGTATCTGGGTGTGCATCTCTTTAGTTTTGAACTTCTTTGTCATCATTTTTAAAACCAAATTCAATGGGTTGTGCGTCATCATCCTTCTTTTTTTCTTCCTGTCCCCCTTGTCACTCTCTTCTGACTCCCAATTTATCTATGTTGGTGTGCCTGATGTCCTCTGGGTCTCTAAGCTTCTGTGTATTTTCTTTCATCTTCTTTTCTTTCTGTTCTTCAGATTATGCACATTCTATTGATCTGTATTCATGTTCATTGATTTGTTATTCTGTCATCTTAAACCTCCTGTTAAGCATATCTATTTTTTTTATTGTTTTTACTGTTCACACTAGAATTTCCCTTTGGCATATTCGTAGGATTTCTGTTGTTTATTGATAATTACCTTTTCACTAAAACATTTTCATGCTTTTTATAATTATTTAAGGATAGTTTTCTTTGATTCTTTACATAGGTCTAATAGCTGTTTTGAAATCATTGTCTATAAAATCCAATACCTGTGCCCATCAGGAATAGTTTCTAGAAATTAATAGTTTTCTTGAGTAAGGTTTACACTCTTTTATTTCTTTACATGTCTCTTACTTTGCTGTGGGAAACTGTACCTTTTGTACAACCTATTGTAGCATTTCTGGATTCTAGTTATCTTTTTTTTTTTTTAACAGAGAAGTGTTATTGCCATTGCTAATTTTTGTTGTTTTGCTTTGCTTGATGTTGTAACTTTCCTGCACTTGATCTGTGTACTCTGTCTTCTCTGAAGTTGTGTGGTCACTGATGACTCTGCTCATTTGATCTTATGTTTTTAGCCCTAATTCCTAGTTAGTCTAGTAGGCAACCAATGTTTGTTGAAAGAGCCTGCTCAAGCCTAAAGCTAGTAAGGTTTCCACTCTTTTACAATAGCTCTTTGTACCAGATTAGAGAATATTTCCAAAGTCAGGCAGTTTTCAAATCTTTCCACCCAGCTCTCTCCTGTCTCCCATGAGCAAGTGCTAAGTTTTCTATTCTGCCGTAGTTTCTTGGAGACCTTGGGGCCATTTGAGTCTCCTCTTTATGTACATAGTGCTACCCATAGAGCTCAGAATATGGAATTGCTTATCTAACTCTACTATGGCTCTTAATTTCTAGGATCCCTCAGCTAAAAGTTTTGATTGGCTAGTGGACTTCCACTAACTCCAGGCATGATTATTACCTTAAGCTAAGAGAGCTATAGGCTTTCTGAGTTTCCAAGTGTGTTTGCTATTTTTATTAGGAATATTGCTGGAGCTGGACTTCCCATTTTCTGAAACAAATTACATTTGCTTCCTCTGCCAGGGAAACTTCCAGTTTTCACAGTTGGCACTGCTCTTGTAGAAATACTAAGCTGACTGAAATGGTGGGAGGTGGGTACAGGAGAAGCCCTAGCAATAATGACACAGATTCTCACTGTTCTTACCTGAAATCCATTGGTACATCATTAAAAAATGCTTCTGTTTTTGTTCATTTGTTGGCCTTTGACCAATTTCCAGAATCATGAAATAGATATAGATATTTGTGACAACTTTGTTCAGATACCAATTTGGATTTGAAAGAGACCATTTTATGACTTCTGTATGCCTCCATAACCAGAAGATCTCCATGTTCTTTTTGATAAGACAAAATGAAACAAAACAAAAACCTTGATTTAAACTCTTTTAAATAACAGACTTTTGCAATTTTTCTCAGATATTCCTTGCTTAAAGAATCCTCCCTCAAGGCACCTGGGTGGCACACTTGGTTGGGGTTCTGACTCTTGGTTTCAGCTCAGGTAATGATCTTGGGGTTGTGAGATCAGGCCTGTGTCATGCTCTACACTCAGCAGGGAGTCTGCTTAAGGGTCTTTCCCACTTCTCTGACCCTCCTGCTCATGTTCTCTCTCTAAAATAAATAAATCTCTAAAAAACAACAATAAAAAAGTCCTCCCATCCAGCCCACTCCTCCCTTTGTTGAGTTTCCAGGATCCTCTAGCAAAATATACAGTGAACTGTTATCACTGCCCTCATCAGACCTGTTTGGATGCTTCCTCCATCACTTCTACTGTTAGATCCCCTCTAACTGACAGTGAGAGCCCCTATAAAATTTTCTGTTTGTGTTCTCTCTCATGGCTAGTTTCTGTATCTCTTTTGGGCATGGACAAGTGGAATTGTAGGTGTCCATCATGCACTACTGAGGAAGGAAGGAATTCTGTGTTTGCTGTCTCAGGCTTGGACACACAGTGCCATTGTGATGACTGAGAGAGGCTTTATCTTGAATTTGCAGCACTGGTCTCCTTTAAAATCATTTCTCCAAATGTCAAGAGAGTTGCACCATTACAACACCTCACTCCAAAAGACTAGATCTTAAAAACAACACCCCCCCCCCACACACACACAAAATACAGGTAGAAATTATAATCTAAATATCATATCTACTTTGTTCTGACTCTATATCCTCACATACTCTCCAGCTCTCTTTCTTCACAGTTCAGAGAATTATATGGTTGAAAGCAAGGGTTCAGCTTTCTATATCTTTCTCCTTTATAGCAATAAGGAATATTTTTATTTAATTTAAAAGCTCAGAAAAAAAAAATTTAAAAGCTCAGTATTTACTAGGTTTTATAATCTTTTCTCAAGACAATGTCATTGTTCTGTCTCAAGACCTGATTTGAGAGGATCATCAGAGACAAGGGAGAAACATACTGCAGTTAGTGTATATCTTCCTGCCACAATTGCAATAGACTTTTCAAAATAGAACAAATCCTGAACATTCTCTGATTAGTAAAATACATCTAGGCCTTGATTTATCATATTTCAAGGTGCACCCTTGACCAGAGGCACAGACTGGCAATGTGAATATCACCACATGCTGGAAAAGCAAGAGCCTGTGATGTTTGGGAAACACTGAACTTACAAGAGAAAGATGTGGCTGGGAATATTCTAGCCTAGTGGTCTCTATGCTTGTCGCACATTTTTAGTTGGTCAGGGAAGAGCTTGAATATAGCAGGGTTCATGTTCCACCAAGAAATCATGATCTAATTATCTTGGGATATGAACACTGTTTAATTCTGTGATGTAGCCACAGCTTGTTTCAGCCTTTCTTGGAGGAATTAGCAGAAGACTCATTTGGTTTTATGAATCTACTGTACATACTCTGTATGAGCTAATGAAAGTCTTAGGTAGTTGAAAAATGCCTAGACTGTAGTCACTGGTGGCTAAAGAGTCTCATTTCTCTACTTTCCTTGATAGTCTTTTATCTTTCTACTTCCTATTACTTCCTATTATTATCATTATATTATTTATTAATGTCAGGGTCCCCAGACTAAAACACCCAGGCTCTGATAATATTAATGTTCTAGAACATCAAAACAGAGAACCTAGTCTTGAACATAAATAATGACCAGCTTGAGTTTACCTGCTGAAGTACTTCAGAATATATGCACTTTTTCTTTTTCTTTTTTCTTTTTTTATCTTAGGGAGTGTGTGCACGAGTGGGGGAGGGGCTGAAAGTGGGGGAGGGGCTGAGGGAAAGGGAGGGAGAGGATCTCAAGCAGACTCCCTGCTGAGCATGGAGCCCAATGTGGGACTTGATCCCATGACTCTAAGATCATGACCTGAGCCAAAATCATGAGCCAGATGCTTAACCAACTGAGCCACCCAGGAGCCCCATCACTTTTCCTTAAATGACACGTACAGCACTTCCATCTTTAAATTTTCACAAGTATTTGTTTATGGAGAATAAGCTGTCTGAGGCCAGCATGGTAGATTATTTTACTAGGCTTGCCATAATGAAATACTGCAGACTGGGTGGTTTAGAGAACAGAACAGGATTTTCTCACAGTTCTGAAAGCTGAAAGTCCAAGATCAAGGTGTTATTAGGGTTGGCTTCTCCTGAGGCCTCTCTCTTTGACTTGCAAAAGGCCACTTTTCTTCATGTGTCCTCACATGGCCTTCTTCCTGTATACATACTTCCCTGCTGTCTCTGTGTCTTATCTCCTCTTTTTATAAGGACACAAAGCAGACTGAATTAGGTACAACCTTAAAAGCCTCATTTTAGCTTCTTCACTTCTTTAGAAACCTTACCTCAGAGGGGGTTGGAACTTTAACATGAATTTTGAGGGGACAAATTCAGCCTATAACAGCTGCTGATGCTGCTGAAAGAACACGGAGAAACAAAGCTTGAAAGAAGGACTGTTTTAATCTATGATCTTGTGACAACTACTTAAATTTTATTTTTTCTTGTTTTCTTTACCTATAAAATGAGGGAAAAGTGATCATCATAGTAGTTAAAATTAGAACATGCATTAAAATTAGGCTGCACAGTATTAAGATATGAATCTCCATGGATTCATTGTGTTTCTGTGTGATCTCTTGACTTCTGAGCAAAGGGCATGCTTGAAAAGCAAGTGAAATTGGAAATTAAAAATAGTATATCCCTCTGGAGAAATTTGGAGTCATCCTAGGGCATTGAAGATGAAGCCTTCTTCCCCTCACTTCAACATATGCTTACATTATGGAGCAATAACCTAAAGATGGCATCCTAGTTTCCCATGGAGGAATTTTGCTTACATCCTATGGTACTGAGTAAATTTCACTCTCTCTGAAAGGGAGGATAGTAAGGTCACCCAAAACTCTGATAAAGATCAGAATCTTAAAATGGCAGATTTCCTTTCTTGTGGTGACAGGTTCTCATGGTGTCTCCCTGTGGGAATTGGGGTATAGTGAATCACTATAAGTTATAGCTCTGGTTGCCTTTCACATTATACATAATAAACTGTGCTTTTGATCCAGGGATCTCATGTTTTTCTGTCAGTATGTAAACATAAAATTCTACTAGGCTAACTAGCTACTTTCAAGTCTGGCGAAATTTCAGACCCTTCACAATATCTGACTAATCCCAGATAAGTACTAAATAAATGCCAGTTCTTATGATAATTTTGTCAGGAATGTAGATTACTTTAAACTGGAAAGTACATAACAGAGAAACTTGGAAATCCTCTCTTGGAATTCTTTCTCAAGGGTGCAATTTAATCACTGTATATTTGCCATATGTATGAATTAAAACTTTACTGAATTCACTTGTTCTTTTTATGATTGGAGGCAGAAATAAATTAGGAGCAAATATTCCACTTGAAATAAACGAGGAACAAATACTCTGCCCGAAATTTCTTGAAATATATTAATAATTAGAATATTTCTTAGACTATTTTAGAGATTTCTTGATTGTGTTAATAGGATATTTTTAACAAATTCTAATACAGTGGATGAGTTCAAAATAATCAACAATAATCATTATTTTACACAATTGGTAGAAATGACTTTTGTTACATTTATTTAACAAAACTCCTTAGCTTAGCTCTAATTAATGAATCTCTTTGTCTTAAAAGAAAGGGATTGGGACATAGAAAATATTTTCACTTTAATTTTTCCACCTTACTAGAATATGCTTGGGTTCACGGTCTTGAAAGCACAATCTCAGTAGAATCTGTGACAGAAACAAGATGCAGTATTTATAGCAGATTAACCTATTTGATACCAATAGTTACAATACCTGCCTTAACTATTGCACATAATAGACCAGGCAGTAGAAGAAAAGTGCATGGATCAAAGTATCTCTAAGTATATGTATAGGATAACAAGTGCATGGGATGGTGTAATTCAGCTTTGAATTTTAACATATGGCTAATGCTAAAATTTTCTGTTCCACTCATCTCCAGTCCTGTCCCATGCTTTTTATTCTATCCTCTCAGTATGTTCCACTAACCCACATCAATTCCTCTCTTCCATTTTTCAAAGTGTAATTTGAAAAACAAGCTAGAATAGCTTTTGATTTAATCTAATTTTTTGGCTTCATCCTAACCATGAAGAGACCTGCCTTAGAACCACACTTCCAGGTGACTCTTATGTGCACTAATTTTGCATTCTACTTTCCTGGCCTTTAAGTCTCTGTGAAACTTTCTCATTATTTTAAAATTCAGGCCTAATAGTTTAATTATGTTCTTGATTGACTTCTAATAGATCCTGCCAGACTGTACTAATAGCGCTCATATTGACACTACGCAGGCACTTCGTATAAGTTATCTCTCCTAATTATCACACCAGTCCCATGGAATGGTTTATTCCCATTTCACCTATCAGAAAATGAGATGAAGAGTTAAATAGCCTTATAATTCACTGGCAGCTTGTAGCAGGAAGAACTTGGGTTCTAGAATACCAGAAGCAGGCCGGTAGCCAGAAAAAATAGATATTAATTCTATCTAGAGCTAGGCATTTCTGTCTAAAAATTTTCATACACCAGTCGCCACCAGTCTGTCCCCCAATAATGTCTATCTACAATCATTTGCTTCTTTGTATCCCATAAATAGCTTTGCTGAAACAAATGTTTTTGAAGTAGTCATTATGAGAATAGACCATCCCCTCCCTTGAGATTTCTTTTTGATTCTACCTGAGTTTCAACATGTCTTCCTCCAATCACTAATTTTAAACTAATTGTAAAATTCTCCATCTTGCCTCCCAAAACTTTCTGGGAAACTGAATTAAAATGCCATGATTTTGTTCTCAGAATGGTTCTAAGATTGAATTTGTATTTTATTCTTTTAATAATGTAACAGAATGCTCAGTTGTGCTTCTGTTGTTGCCCAAAATTGACAATGGTATCCAAAACTGGGGACTGAGAAGCATCAAGCAACAGGCAGTTAGAGACCAGATACTCACTTCAGCATTTAATAAGAGAAGCGACATTGGCTGTGCTACCCTGATTCTAATCTAGTTTCTGAGCCCTCCATTTTAAGCCAAGTAAGAATGTTTCCAACAAAATTACTCACAGAGTTTTAGGGTTGCCTTCTTTCTCCATTTGAAGGTCTGTTCTTTAAACTATCAGCTACATATGCTTATTTAGGCAGGAGTTGGGGAGGGAATTGAAGTGAAAATGCTAGGCAGGAAGAAGGCACAAAATGGAGCAGCAAGCATAACCATCACTCGAGGTGGCAAGGATGCATAAGTTTTCTGTGGTATTTATAGTACATGAAAATCAAATTTGAGACATGTTGCCATTGCTGGTATCTCAATCAGGAAGCCTGCCAAATCTGCTGGCTGCCAAGTGAACAAAAGACTGTGGGGTGGTAGGGGAAGGGTTGGAAGAAGGCAAACCAAAGGAATCACCCTCTTTGCATATCTCCTGTCTGTAAGTTTACCCATGTATACAGTGAGATAGCCAGCCTTCACACTGTTACACAGAACGTCAGTGATGACCTAGATATGGGAGGAAAGAAGATGCAGCCAAAAGAGACACTTGTTCTTTTCTACTCCTCTTATTCCTATCCTGGTCTAGTGAAGGAGAGCAGAACCTGAAAGAAAAAAGAAAGCAGTGAGAAAGTAGAAACTACCACCTACCCCATGTGGGCTACTAGGGCCAGAGTTGATCCTGACGTAGGCAGAGAAGTCTAGAAGATAAGCATTGAATGAGATAGGATTTTAGACTATTGCACTTGATGAAACTTGTTTGACTTTTTCAAATCTGACAAGAACCATAATGTTATTGAATCTTCCCACAATTGGATGAAAGGACAAAGCCACTGAATCTTTTTCTCTTATTCGGTTCACACTTGTGTAGCAAACAAGAGAAAACTAAAATACAATCCTATTCAGAATAATGGAGATTTAATTTGGCTTTGCATTTTTAGCCATTCTTACATGCCAGGATCTCCTTATCCTTTTTTAATCTAGGAGTTTTGAAAGTGTAGTGTTCAGATCAGCTGCACTGGCATCACTTGAAAGCTTGTTAGAAACATAAATTCTCAGGCCCTAACCGAGACCCACCGAATCAAGAACTTGGAGGTACGGCCCAGTGATGTGTTTTTTAACCTGCCTTCCAGATGATTTTAGTACAAACGGGAGTTTAAGAATCACTGTGTATTTTGTTTTCTGTTTTGCATGTCTTGAGAGAAAGAGTTACACAGATTTAATATTTAAATCACAATTTTGTAGCTTCAAATATTCATCACTTCATTTCTATAGTATTTGGTTTAACTTAAAAATATTTTGGATCTTTTATTACAGTATTACAATACTGTACTATACAATATTACAGTACAATGTTATTCAGTGATTTAAATAGTTTGGAATTTTTGTATTTTTCTAAATGAAAATGTCTCATTTCATATATTTATATTTGTAATTAGTTACTGATTATTTAATATAAACTATTAATGAGCTATCCTACTGAGGAGCTATTCCATTAAAATTTCTTTAGAATATCATGCATGGCCTTTAAAAAATGTAAGCATTTCTGTAATTCAGTATTATGCTTAATTCAGAATGACAAAGTTAAATGATTAACACATTCCCAAAATTTATATCTGGCTCAGTAATTCCTTAACAGTTTGTAACTGACCCATATTTAGCTGATAAAATATTTCTATTGCTTTGAAAATTTTATCACAGCCAGCTTAAAGTTAGCTTCTCAAAAATGCCTTATGTCTGGTTTAATCTCTAAAATGCATTTCTAGCCTTGATTGGTATCTGATGATCTTTTTTTTTTTTGTAATTTAAAAATTGGTAAAATCCTTTTCACTTTAATAATCATACATTTACATAATAGTAAAACAAGGAAGAAGGTTGTTGTCCGTGGCCATAATATTTTTTATAAAAATACAGATACATGTGTGTGTGCAAACACACACACACACACATACATATTTCTAATTAAATCATGGCTTGATTCTACTTTGGAGTTAGAATAAGGGTGCATAAGGACTTGTTGGATAACTGTTTCTGAGTAAAATAAACTTTAAAAATTCTAATTAAAAATTCTCAAATTTTACCATGTTGTGAAGCATAAAGCATTGCCACGTTATATTTAGAAAACTAGAGAAGAGACTAATGATAAATGTGCTAAATGTGCATAATAACACAAAAATGCATTTCTGCCAAAAAAAGGTGATCAGAGCAAAGATATATTTTGATTTCATGTTAGTATTTACAATATATCCACATGCCCTTAGTGTAATGGAATTTGACTTAACTCTGCTAGAGTGGATTCATAACAAAAATAACAATATCACTGTGTTTTGGGATGTTCGAAGGATGTCAGGAATCTCTGTAAATGCTAAAAATACAGTGTAGTATACCAAACAAAGGGATGCTAAGAACATGTGAGGTCTAAAATTTGTGGATTTGGGCCAGCTGAGCACAGCAACAAGTAGTTCATTTTAGCAGCATGCACAAACACTTCTTTCATAGAGGAACACTCTGTCACTATTCCAGCCCTCTGCTCTCCCTGAAAAATCCCATACATGACATTTGCATTGACTTCATCAGCTTCAAATTGCACCATCATGAATACTAGCACGTATTTTGTATTCTTTGCATCAATAGCCAGGACAGGAGGCTAATTAGTGTACCACCAATGCTTTAAACACAGAGTTGCCATAAAGAGCAATTCTGTCTTACAAAAACCTCAACTTCAAAACTGTCAATTTAGTCAGAGATGGGATTTTTTCCCCCTAACACAAAGTGAACCTGAAGAGCTACCCTATGTTAAAAAGTTTTAACTCTTATTACTAAAATGTCAAATAATATTTTAAAAACTATTCCAGTTTCAACTAAGAAACTTCAAATTCTAAGTGAAATGAAATCATTCATGGAAAGAGCTCATAAATTAATCTGACTGCTAGATAGACTTCGAATTCTGTGATAAATTAAATGCAATAGCTTATTGAAAGCTATTATAAAGTAACATGTGGTTACTTTATAGTATTTAGAGTATTAGTTGTGAGAAGGAAACTCAGAGCCTTTATTTTTAGTATCTGACCCCAAAGTTGTGAGAATGAAACTGAGAGCCTTTTTTTCTCGTATCTGATACTTGTGCTTTGAGCAAATATCACTGGGTTTAGACCTGCCATAGTTCTTAGAAACTCATAAATTTCCACTAAATAATAATATCTTGAGCATGAGAGTGAATGACCATGTATAATATTTCAACAGAATATATATACCTGCATATATATTTATATGTACTTACGCAGACATGTACAAATACACGCAAGATTTTTCTTTTTTTTTAAATTATAGATGGAAATTTGAAAAATATTGCTTCCCAGATTTTTTTCCAATAAAAAATAAACCAAGATATCTGTCATGGGAGTTGAATCTGTCACTTATCTTGAAAAAATAGATGCAAACTTTTGGTTTGTAAAAAACAAAAACTGGTTTTGAAATTGGTCAAGGGCACTTGATGGGATGAGCACTGGGTGTTATACTATATGTTGGCAAATTGAATTGAAATTTAAAAATTTAAAAGAAATTGGTCAAGGGAAAAGAAGATAAAACATCTATATATTATCTGAAATTGTTTAAAATTCTCCATTTGTAACCATGTAGTAGTTGTGACTGAGGGAAATCTCTCCAGTTTTGTTTTTGCAGAATAGTAAAAAAGTGATCATTACCATCTATATGTGAGTCAGACTGTTATAGTGAGGTCAATACTTCTGTGTAGTAAACTTTTCAAAGCACAATTATAATTGAAAACAATGTTAACAATAGTTTTTGAGGAGTTATTTTGCACCTGTGATGATAAGGTTTGACCTTTAATGGCTTTTTTTATACCTGCATATATTCCAAAATAATCACCACAGTAAGTCTACTTAACATCCATCACCACACATAGCTACAATTTTTTTCCCTTGTGATGAGAATTTTTAAAACCTGCTCCCTTAGCACCTTTCAAATATATAATATAGTAGTTAAAACTGTAGTCACCAAGCTGTACCTTACATTGCCATGACTTACTTTATAAAATGAAGTTTCTACCTTTGGACCCCCTTCACCCATTTCACCCATCTCTCACCTTCCTGGAAATCACCAATCTGTGTTTTATATCTGTGAGCTTTAGTTTTTGTTTATTTGATTGGTTCATATATAAATGAGATCTTAAGTTTGTTTTTTTTTTTGTTTCATTTATTTCACTTAACATAGTTCCTTCAAGTTCCATCCATGTTCCTTCTCTTTTATAGCTGAATGATACTCCATTGTGTGTGTGTGTGTGTGTGTGTGTGTGTATGCGTGTGTGTGACATTTTCTTTATCCATTGATGGAAAGTTAGGTTGATTCTGTGTCTTGGCTATTATAATAATGCTGCAGTGACCATGGGGATACATATATCTGTTTGAATTAGTATTTCCATTTTCTTCAAATAATGTCAGATGTAGGATTGCTAGATCATATGGGAGTTCTATTTTTCATTTTTTGATGAACCTCCATACTGTTTTCTTTCCATTAGTGGTTGCATTAATTAATGTTCCTACCAACAGTATAAAAGTGCAATGCATTGTATATGACACAGGAATTACAGATTAAATATGTGATCTCAATGTGTTTAGAATGAATCTTCACAATTAAAGAACAATTTCATATTTTGTTTTGTTTTGTTTTTCTTTTTCAGAAGCCATTAACAATGTGGCTTTTTAAAAAGACTATGCACTATGGTTTTTATATAAAAGGTTTAAAAAACATAGCATGTATTTTTTAAAACCAGTGTAATAGGAAGCATATCATTTAATAATTTTCTTATTATGGCTACCAAAAGCTCGACTGAAAATTGTAAAACATTATAGAACATCGTTCAACTAAAAATTTTCTGAGATGATAGCATTAAACTAGCAGAAGAGTAAATTAATGAGTATATTAATTTAGAAATCATTAGCTCATATCTCATTTAGCTGTACTGCTAAACAAATCAGAGTAACTGAAAAGATTTTAATTATTTAGTTAAATGTGGTCTTAAACTAAACTCCTCTCCTGCCTGTGTTGAAAATAGACTACAGATGATTACATTTCCATAGACTTCAAAACATAAGCTTCTTTTGGTTTGAAATAAGAATGTTAGAGTTGCCAAGTATAAAGTTTATAACTGCTGTTATTTTGGATTATATAGAGTTATGAAAATCCAAATGTTTTACAAAGTTAAAAAGTATTCTTTTTTTTGCTCACTTATAACTCAAAAATCTCTAAAGTCATTCTGCCAAAATATGCCAAGAAGCCCAGCTTCTTGCCATATGTCTGCATAATCTTATCGAATCACTGCTATCCACGTGCACACTCTCACACACATACAAACAGGGGATGCCAAAGATTAAAAATATACTTATTTTACAGAAGCTTGAATTGAGACCATGACCTCGTTTGAACATAGCATGTGGCCTACTTCTAGGGTTATTTTTAAGCTACCATTAACACAAGTATGTATGTATATTTTACTTAATACCTCCTGTATTACTTCCTATAATTTCAATGTATCTTACTAGTCAAGAACTATTGAAATAATCTAATACATAATTTATTTTTTAAACTTCATTTCCTATGTACAGTTTTCTTTATTTACCAGTTCATAATAGGAAACCATATAATAGTGGATGGTACTCAGGAAGCACTAAATAAGCACTAGCCATAATATAATAATATAATTAATATTTAATAGTATTATTAAAACACATGTACAAGTTGATTCTTAGACAAGGCCATTAATGTCTTAAGTTCTTAAAATAATTAATTCTTTTTTAAAAAAGATTTTATTATTCATGAGAGACACAGAGAGAGGTAGAGACACAAACAGAGGGAGAAGCAGGCTCCCTGCAGGAAGCCTGATGTGGGACTTGATCCCAGAACCCTGGGATCATCATCTGAGCCAAAGGCAGAAGCTCAACCACTGAGCCATCGAGGTGCCCCAAAATAATTAAATTCTATTAATAAGCTGTCAATTCGATTCTTTTCCTTTGTGAAACATAGCAGCTCATCAGTCTGTTCTGAGGTCATGATTGTCCAAAGTTCCATGTTTTCTGTTTCTAGATACCCATCACATACCTTCCTATAATATTAGTCTTCAGTTCCAGGTCCTGTGAGAAAACAGACACCAGGATTGTATTTTCCCTTGAGACATGGACTAAAGGGAATTTCAAATTTGGATGTTCTAAAGTGTTTAAAGAGTACCCACTGCAAGCCAAAAAATAATTAAAAACCATTCCTGTATGTCTGTGTTTTGGGGAAAAAAAATGTGAGTGGGAAAAAGCAGGAGGAGTGAGCTCCTCTCCTTATCTCAAATATCACCACATTTGTTCTAGAATAAGTAAGTCTCAAATGCTTCAGGATATAGGAGGTTCTTTCCAAGCTGATCTCTGTTCACCCTTCTATACTAATATTTTACTGATTTTTCTAATCCAAATTACTGTGTCAAGATGTATGTCCTTTCAGATTATAATGTGCATTTTGCACCTTTACCCCTTAAATGTCATGTTTCTCTCTGCTATTTATATTCACACTGACTTGTGTGTCTTGTTAATTGTCTTTCTGTTATCCAGTTGATAGTGAGCTACTTTAATTTTGCTTTTATTCTTAGTCCTAGCTAAAGGACTCATGTTTATTTAATACGTGAACAAATGAAAACTTTTTTTTTCGAGAAATACTGAAAACTGTATATAATCCACTCAGTGGGAACTACTGCCATTCAATCCCACTATAATGAATTTAAATCACTTCAATGGCACTCAGCCTTGGATGCATGTATAATCACTTGGAAGTTTTGAAAGAAATCATGTTTTAAAGACCTGCTCCAAGCACTTACATTAAAATACCTGGAGGTAGAGGAGACTTGGCATTAATCAGTTTTAAACTCTCCCAGGTGATTCTGATGGGTAGCCATGGTTGAGAACCACAGGCATAGATGACCTTGTATCTATCTATAAGTTTTAATATCACATGTACTTACAAGTTAGGACAAGGCATCAATGGGCTGGGTGTTATTGAAGCTAGCCTATAATGTGGCTAATATGGATCTACTTCCTGGGCACTTTTCTACTGCATAGTAATGTAAGAGGTTTTTTTATGGAGTTCAGACCTACGTTTTATAATCTATTTCTTATGACTCAATTTGGTCACGGTTTTGTGACATAGCTGTGTCATTTTAATCTCTTCTACAAAAGAGATTTTGCAGATGCTTCTTTAAACTTTATTTGAACAAGCCACTTTGTGTTTTTTTCTGTGATACAGTCTATACCTATTAATAGATTGTTCTAATTCTAGTCAATTTCCTGTTTAAAAAAAATAAAATTCAGCCGAGTAAATTTGAAGATCTAATTAGCTTTATTAACGGATTCATGAATCAGGCACCATCCTATCTGGTAAGTAGAGAGGAGCTGGGAATTGTACAAATGGAAGGAGGGTGGAGCATCCTTACTACCAAAAGAAAAGGATTGTTCCAGGCAAGGTTGATTTTGACTAGGGGGAAAAATGGGGTCTTATCCAGCAGATGACTTCATTTTCCTTTGGGGGATGAAGAGGGCCCACATAGTAGATTGCTTCATTGACACCAATGAAGAAAAATCCTGACTGACTGGTTAAAACTACATTTCTGGGAGACATTGAAACAACAGTTGGATTGAATATTAAACCTCAATTTGGGGACTCTGCATAAGTGATGCCATTTTGGGCTGTAGTTTCCTTTTGAACACTCCTCATTTGGATTGATTAAAAATCAGCTTCCCTGGGACACCTGGGTTCAGTTGATTGGGCTTCTGACTCTTGATTTTGGCTCATATCATGATCTCAGTTTTCTGAGGTTGAGCCCTGCATCAGGCTCTGTGCTGAGCATGGAGCCTGCTTAAGATTTTCTCCCCTCCCCTGCACACACTAGTGTTCTCTCTCTCTCTCAAAAAATTCTGCTTCCCTATAGTTTTCCCTGGTCTTTGCACGTGAAAGAATTCTGTTTACCATCTGTAAGTCCATTGAGTATTTGAAGATGATTATTTATTTTTTCCAAACTGTGTCTTTACATTCCTCTTATGTTATTTGGCTTTTGTATTACTTGGTTTGTAACAACTCTAATTAAAGTATAATTCTGCACAAATATTTAATAATGCAAAATGCATAGTGAACTAGCACACACTCCAATAAAATCATATATTTTAAGGTGACCATTTTATCTTGGTAAACCAAAGTTACCCCTCCCTTCCTACCTAGCCTGTATTTTTATTGTTTTTTTTCCCCCAAAGATTTTATTTATTTATTTATTTAAGAGAGAAAGCATGCACGAGAGCATGCATGTGTTGGGGGAGGGGCTGAAAAAGAAAGGAGAGAAAATCCCAAGCAGATTTCATGTTGAGCACAGAGCTCTACAGGGGGCTGATCCCAAGACCCTGAGATCACAACCTGAGCCAAAGCCAAGAGTCAGACTCTTAACCAACTGTGCCACCAAGGTGCCCCTATTGTGTTTTATGTCTAAATACAGATGCTATTTTTATCGTGGCTTAATATTAGTTTATTTCACAATTCTCATCATATATTATTGCATTCTAATTGTTCTAATGTAAGAAAAAAGAGATTTCTTGAGAAAGCTGGAGGCAGAGATGTTTTTCAGAGTCATTTGGGCACTAACTATGAGTTCTTCCTCTGGAAAAAGTATGGCCTTGCTGATAGAGAGTTTGTCTGATTCAGGACCTCTATGTATTTCCTTAAAAGAAAACACATTGATTGATAATTTGAGATTTTCTAAAATGTCAGCTGAAGTTCCATGCATGAAGGTCAAAATCATGAAACAAATTGACTTTTTGGAAACTGGCAAGACCCTACCTTGTTCACAGTGTGCTATGTAAGGTGATTGCCTTCCTCTACCAGGGACTACATCTGTTTGGGCATTTTTATTATGATTTTATATTTTTAGATAAATAAAATGGCAATGCAGTCTGTGTAGAGTATGTTTATCTGTGTGTATGTATGTGTATGAACATGTGTAATTATATGCTTGCATTTTGTTTTGCTTTGGTAAGCAAATAGATATTCCTTTCCTCCTTATTCAGCTTGTCTGAAAAGCAACACTCATCAGGTGTTAAATATTTCTTCCCATTCTGGCTGATGCATGGCATCAACATCCAAAATGACTTTATCAAAGATGTTAATAAAAATGCTGAAGGGAGGGATCCCTGGGTGGCGCAGCGGTTTAGCGCCTGCCTTTGGCCCAGGGCGCGATCCTGGAGACCCGGGATCGAATCCCACGTTGGGCTCCCGGTGCATGGAGCCTGCTTCTCCCTCTGCCTGTGTCTCTGCCTCTCTCTCTCTCATTCTATGTGACTATCATAAATAAATAAAAATTAAAAAAAAAAAATGCTGAAGGGAAAAGGTACAAAGATAGGACTTTGTAGCATACCACTTAAGAGGGCTCCCAATACTTTCTACCTGCAATTTGAAAGCAATCCATTACTCAACATTCCTGGGACATTACTTTTCAAATAGTTATATTGTCCTTCCACCCGTGAACACACAAGGAGAAGGCACCAGGTATAAACCAGAAAAAGGGCCCTCACCAAATAATGCAATCATGTTGGTGCCCTGTTATTGGACTCTGAGTCTCTGGAACTATGAGAAATAAATTTTTGTGTTAGGGGAAAAAACAACAACAACTAAACTAAACATGGTATCACTAGGGACACCTGGGTGTTTTAGTCAGTTAAGTGTCTGCCTTTGGCTCAGGTCATGATCCCAAGGTTCTGGGATGGAACTCCACATCAGGGGCTCCCCTGATTGTGCTCTCTCACTTTTTTTAAATAAAATCTTAAATGATATCACTAAGAATTCCACTGGCTTCATATAGCAAAGGTTTATTTCTCACTACTGTTCTGTGTCCTCTACTGTGGGTTCTATTTCTTAATATTCTAGAATTCAGGCTGAAGGAACAGGCGTATCTAGGATTTACTGGTTTTGTGGCAGCAGTGGAATAAGCAGTAGAATAAGCAGTGTCAAACCCATCCAGTGGCTCTGAAAACTTGAATGTGATTGTGGTTGAATGTGATGTATCACTTATTCCTTCATCTCCTTGGACAGAGACAATCCTATGACCTATTGGCCCTGATGAAAATGGGAGAGGGAGGTTATATTCATCCTACAGGTAGAACACTAAAGAGATGTTTCATAGATTGGAGCAGTGGATATCTAGAAAAAATAGTACAATCTATTAAGGAATTCTTTAAGGTCAAGAGCCTTGCCTTACCCATGGCTATATTTCCAGAGTCAACAATAATGCATAGTACATAATAAGATCTTAATACTTGTTTGTTTATTGAATGGAAGGATTGATGAATGACTGAATGAACAATTGAACGATTAATTTTCTGTTATTAAATACAGATGCCATTGAATACCAAGCTAAGCTCCTTAACATTTTAACTGTTAAAAGAATAAGTAATCATTAGAAGACATGACTAAAAGATAGCTAGAAATTCTTAGTGAAACTATGGAGCAAAATACAGCCAGAAGACCATCTTCTTAAGAGCCCTCAAAGAGATTGTTAAACATGCAGAATACTTGAGCTAGATCTTCTAGTTCAGATATAAAATACTGTCTATCTCAGAGAATTATGAGCACTGAATAAAATATGTTTAAAGGCATAACACATCAAAGAGTAAGCAGTCAATATTAACTATTATTAGACATTGGTATAATAATTATAAATTATATGGATGATATGTATTGCATATTTCATTGGGCAAATTTTAATTTCACTAATATCAATACATATTATAATATGTTGATGAATCTGACAGTTTTAAGATTTTTGACACATAAATTTTATTTTATAATAATTTTCTAGAGAGCATGCATAGAGGTAAGCCTTGAGTACTCATATTTTCACATTTGTGCTTTCATTTTTAATATTTGTTTGGTTTGGATATAGAATTCTAAATTCCAAATCAGTTTCCCTCCCATCAGCATCATATTGTTTGAGTTATTATGGCTGTATTCAACATCACCTGTATGATAAAACATGCTATTATTAATTATGATTATTTTTCAAATTTTCTTAAAACATTTTCTGTGTAATTGAGTTTTGGTAATGAGAAAGTTGACACTACTATTTTCATTCCTTTGTAGGCAATTTGTCTTCTAAAAGCTTTTCATATTCTCCATTTTTCCTTATAGTTCAAACTTTTTACCATGATATGTGTCTTGTGGGTCATTTTTATGCTTACTTCTTAGTACTTGACAGGCCTTATAAGTATACAGAATACAGAATTATGTATTTCTTCAGCTCTGGGAAATTTTCTTCTAATATCCCAGATTTATTTTAAGAGTCTCTAGTCCTAATATAATTACTAATGTGGTTATATAAATATATGCATTAAAATTATTTTCAACTTCCCTTGTATACTTGAAACTGTATACTCTTTTTAACTAACATGTGAAAACAAAAATTCAAAATGTATAAAATCTTGATCTCATTCAAGAAGAAATGTGTCAGAAATGTAAAAAATTCATTTATGAAAGCACAAGCAGTGTAGTAAAATTGATACAAATAATATTTTTCAATAGACTTTTTTTTAAAGATTTTATTTATTCATGAAAGACACAGAGAAAAAGGCAGAGACATAGAGGAAGAAGCAGACTCCTCACAGGGAGCCTAATGTGGGACTCAATCCTAGGACCCTGGGATCATGACCTGAGCCAAAGGCAGTCCCTCAACCACTGAGCCACCAAGATGCTCCTCAATAGACTTATTTTTTGAGGGTTTTAAATTTACAGAAAAATTGAGCAGAAAGTAGAACTTTACCATAAATCACCTCACCTTTCCTCTAGCTTCTGCTATTATTAACAACTTATATTACTTGAATATATTTGTAAAGTTTAATGAGCCAATATCAATACATTATTAACTAAAACCCAAATTTAACATTAGGGTTTACTTTGTGCTGAACATTCTATTGGTTTTGACGATTGTATCATGACCTTTATTCACCATTACAATGATATACAGAATACTTCACTGCTCTGAACTTTAGTGTGTTTCACTTTTTTATCCTGTCCTTTCATTCTAACCCTTGGCAACCACTGATTTTTATTTTATTTTTAATATTTTTTTATTTTTTTTACTGTCTCCATAGTTTTGCCTTCTCCAGAATGTCATGTAGTTAGAATCATATAGTATGCAGACTTTTCCTATTTAGCCTGTTTCTCTTAGCAATATGCATTTAAAATCCCTTATTGTCTTTTGTGGCTTGATAGTTATTTTTGTTTTTAGTGTTGAGTCATACTCCATTGTATGGATGTATCACAGTTTGTTTATCTAGTCACCCATTGAAAGACATCTTAGTCACTTCCAGGTTTTGACAGCTATGAATAAAGCCTCCATGTGCAAGTTTTTGTGTGGACATATTTCACCTCATTTGAGAAGATTCCATAAAGTACAATCATTGAGTCACATGTAAGAATACATTTAGATCTATAAAATTCTGCCAAAATTGTTTTTCAAAGTGGCTGTACCATTTTACACTCACCAGAAATGAGTGAGCATTCCTGTCACCTCATAACATTGCCAGTATTTGATATTTTGGTGCTTTGAATTTTAGGTATATGATGATATTTCATTGTTGTTTTAATCTGCTATTTCCAAATAATACATGATGTTTAGCATCTTTTCATGTGCTTATTGGCCATCCATACATCTTCCTTAAGGAGTTGTCTATTCAGACCTTTTGCCTAGTTTTTATTGCATCACTTATTTTCTTACTGTTATTTTCTTATTTACTTTTAAATCTTCTTTGTATTTCTGGACACGAGTGTCCAGGTGTCTTGCAAATATTTTCACCTAGTATGTGATTTCCCTTTTATTCTCTTAAAAGTGTATTTTACAAATTAAAAGTTTTTAATTTTAATGAGGTTCCAAGTTGTCACTGTTTTTTTTTTTTTTTTCTTTCATGGATTGTGCTTTTGGTACTGTATCTACAAAGTCATTGTCAAACCCAAGGTCACCTGATTTTTCTCCTGTGTTATATTCTAGGAGGGTTTTTTGTTGTTGTTATTTTTATTTTTATTTTTTTGAGAGAGAGACAGAGAGAGAGAGAGAGAGAGAAGGAGCATACACGTGGTGGGTAGGAGAGGGGCAGAGAAGAGAGAATCTCAAGCAGGGCTCGAACTCAGGACCCAGAGTTAATGACCTCAGCTGAAATCAAGAGTCAGACGCTCATCCAACTGAGCCTTTATATGACCCTAGTTTAGGAGTTTTATAGTATTATTTTACAGTTATTAGGTCTGTGAGCCATTTTGAGTTAATTTTTGTGAAAAGTAAAAGGTTTGTTCTAGATTCATCCTTTTAGGCATGGGGAATGTCTAGTTGTTCCAGCACCATTCATTGAAAAAGATAATCCTTTTGTCATTGAATTATGTTCTTTTATCAAAGTATACTCACAATTATACATGTGGAGAGAAGGGAATGTTTTAAGAATTAAGAAATAGGAGTAAAAACTGCCAGCTTATTTACAAATTTATGTTCAGAATTTTATGCTACAGAATTCATGTTCTAGAAGGCAATATAATCATTTTGAATTCTTCTGGTCAGAAATGATTTGCATCTCTACTAAATAAAATTCATGGTTTAGTATGCAACTACAGAGTCTGGGTCAGAATTAGTAGCAAATAGTATCTCAAACAAAAGCACATCCCATATGGATTTGAACTCGAATGTCACCTCTTCAGGAAGGCCCTTTCTAACTATGATATTTTAAGTAGTCTCTTCCTCAAGAACATTTTATCAGATGATATGTTTATTTCCTTCTTTATATTCCTAGTCTCTGTGAATTTTAGTGACACAAGTGTAAAAGAAATTGACTACAAGTAATGAAACACCTCTAGGCATGGGCATAGGAAAGCCCATGTGAAACCTTTCATTTACATTATAGCCTGCTGCAAAATGCAAGAAGGTCTTGTTTGGAGGTGGAGGAGGAATGTTAAGATCTGAGCAGCCTAGATGACCGATTAGCTACCTGGATGGTAAGAAACAATCTCATCTAGATAGATGTCTGAGCATAGAGCAGACACAGGGCAGCAAGAAATAAACCTTTGTGTGTATAGAATTTGTGCTGTTTGTTAGTGCAATAAAACCCAAGTTGTCATAATTAATATAGTATATAAATATTAATACCCAGTGAATTAGATACATAGTAAAGGAAAATAAAGAAAATATGTTTATCCTGATGAGAAAACTCCTAAATGAAGCAAAATAATTTCATTAGAGGATACAAGTGAATTTATTTGGTCAGGTCAACCTTCCAGAGAATTATGGGAGATTTCAGTTTAATTGTATACATGTGCTTCACATGTCTATGTGACCCATGTACTTAGTAATCTCTTAATTAACTAAAGTAAAAACCAAATTGAATCTAGTAATGAGATTCTCCCGGAGTTACTCTAGTGTTTACAGGCAGAAAAACCAACAAAACTGTCATGAGGGTAAGGAGCAAATATCATAGACCTATCCAAGAGCCAATAAGATCAATTCTCGCTTTCTATTTATATGGTTAATCTTCTCAAGTTCAAATCTTGGTCTTCATTTTTGTCTTTGCCTATTTAATTTTGTTCTCTATTTATGTAGTTCTCTGCTCTCCTATGTCCTTTAGAGCATGGAAATTTATAAACTGTATTTGTCCCATGTCTTGCTGGCTGGCTTTCTAATAGGTTCCACCAATAGGAATCATTGTTGATAGAGATCAGAAGGGATGAGAAAAAGAAGAGCTTCCTGATTCTAGCACAGCAGTTAAAGAGGTCCCCAGTTACCTGTTTTCACTTTCCATGGTTTCCATTACCTGTGGCCAACTGGGATCTGGAAGCAGATGATCCTTCTGAGGTGTCCTAATGCTGTGTCACAGGCCTACATCATTCATCTTATCCTCTAGGCATTTCATCATTTCACATCAAGATAGATGAGTATAGTACAATACGATATTTCAAGAGAGAAAGAGATATGTAGATATCACAGTTACATAACTTTTATTGCAATCTACTGTTGTAATTCTTCTATTTTTATTATTGGTGGTGTTAATCTCTTACTGTGGCTAATTTATAAATTAAATTTTATCAGAGGTATATATGTATAGGAAAAACCATAGTACATATAGGTTTTGATACTCTCCAGGGTTTCAGATATCCACAGGGGTGGGGGTTGGTTCTTGGAAGGTATCCCCCATGGATAAGGTGGGGGGATTACTATATTGGCAGTTGCTAGCATTATTTAGAGCAGTGGTAGCCAGGAGGTATTATTGGATACTTTTTGATTGTGTCAATGACTTTCATCTTATTAGTGTGTCCAGAACTACTACTATAGCCTCTTCTAGTGTGCAGTAACTGATGAAGGGTGGTATACTCCATTTCAGATAAATTATTAGCAAATCAGATTTTTTGGTATTATCTCTTCTTCCCTTTTATTCCTTCAGTCCATTATATCTCTTTTGATCATTCAGCCCTCTGCCACCTGTGTAACCATTCAGCCTCTTTGAACAATACAGATTAATTTCCCTTTCCTTGACTTAACTGTAGAGTTCATAGTGACAATATCTTTGACCTATTACAGGAAGGCAACAATGAGGGAATTAGCAATTTGTCAAAAACTAATGAGTGAATGTGATATAATGTGTTTCAAATAGACATATTTCTATATTTTATATAAACTGATCCTTGAGTAATCTAGAGTCTCTTGAACAATCATTGAAAATAGAAATAAGCCATTACAGGGATGTAGGTAGCCTGAAATAGTTGTCTAAAGTTTCATGCCCTACAATTCATGTACTTTACTCTGCTGGATATATCTTGGCAATTTATTTTACATACTATTCTAATAAGCTCTTTCATTTTTTCAGCCCAAAGCAAACTACTTTAGAACAATAGTTTTATATGGGGGTGTTAGAATAACTCTTAAAAACATAGTGACCAAAACCAAAATTAATAACTGACAGCTTAAACATAGAGGAAAAGGAAATACTCAAAAAGCAAAACATAGGAATTGTTCAAGTATTATCATACAGAACAAAATGTATAGGGATACATTAATTTACTACATTCAAAATATCCCCACATATCTAAAATAGTAAATTTTCCTAGGACATTTAGCCATTAATAAAAATTATTTTTAGCTTTTAAATTTTAAAATAGCAAATATATACATTAAGTAAAATTCCGTAACAAATATAACATGATCTAATTAAGTAGAATATGTGCATAAAGAGCTCTCATACCTAAATGTAAATTCTGTTTCTCTCTATATATAATGTTCATGGAAAATTTCAATTTATATTGATCTTCCCAGCATAATTTTAATGGTATTTTTCTTTCACACAGTTATTTCAATTTGTACACTAAGTGGCTATACTATCTACTGGTAATATACTTATCATTACTATAAATCATGTTTTTTGCTAATATCCAGTAGCTAACACAATTTCTGACACACAGTGGGAGTGGCAAAGATTCTTGGTTATCCTGAGTATCCATATATCCATACTCCTATTTTTCCAAGATTATGCATTCCAATTCGGAATATCACAGGAATTTTTCTTTATTTTTTCTTTTCTTTTCTTTTCTTTTCTTTTCTTTTCTTTTCTTTTCTTTTGTTTTCTTTTCTTTTGTTTTCTTTTCTTTTCTTTCTTTTCTTTTCTTTTCTTTCTTTCTTTCTTTCTTTCTTTCTTTTCTTTCTTTCTTCTTTCTTCTTTTTTATAAAGCATCAAGTGTGATTGTGTGGATAAATTCAGGTCAGATTGGGTAAGGAGAGAAGCATAATCTGGAAGTTTCCAGAAATTTTCTTTAAGAGAGTTGGCAGATACATTTTGACTTTTTCATCTCCACCCTGTTGCTTCTTGGGATGTATATGTTCCATTTTGGAACATAAGGTAGGGGGGAAAACTTTCAGAATATAGTAGAATTCTGAACAGGATAGTCCTTGGTTCCCTGGGGAGTTCATAAACCAGACACAATAACTCAGTCAGGACCACTCACATCTAGAGTGTGTTTATATAAGAGAGACATAAACACATAAGGCATTTATTTGTAGTCTTTACTGAACTAGTGGATCTTCAATAAATGTCCAAAGAATGAATCAATTATTGAATCAAGATCAAACTAACATTCAATCAAACTTAGAGACAATGTTTTATTTAAAATAATTTTAGCAGCAAGGTGCAGAAAATCCAATTCAAATAGCTGTGACAATATTAATATGTATTTAATCACATAACAGAAATCTACAGTTACCATGAGATTCAGAGTCTGATGATTTAATGGCACAATAGTAACACAATTTTTGCATGCTCTTTCCATAGTCTTATTCAGTCATTCTTTGACAGTCATGGTAGATTTAAGATGATTGCTGGAAGCAATAACAATTTTATTCAGCAGGAAGAGATGACTGTTCCTAGATTTTATAAGTGGAAAACTTTTCTGGGTAAATCAGTGGTAAACTCCTGTTGGTTTCTATTGTATTCATTCCTTTCACTATGAGAATATTAAATGTTGATTGATTTAGGCTGGGGTTTCTGCAGCAATAAATGGCAAGGGGATGAGATACTCATTAGAGCCTTTGACTCTTTATAGTCCATCCAACATCTACATAGTAGATCGTTGGGAAAAGAATGATAATAATGGAGTTCAATGACAATATCTAATAATGTTAGCACATTTGCCACCTGACATTGATGCTTCCATCATTTCTCATATATACTTTCAACTGTCTCATGTCTAGCATTTCAATGTAATACACATCCCTCTTCATCAGATACAGGTATCTTTATTCATGGCCTGGTATGTATATATAGCAAATCTATCTCCAGTGTATGTGTATAAACATATAATTTTTTTAAAGTAATAGAGCAAAGAATCTTATTTGTAAAAATTTTAATAGAAAAGACCACCACTTTTATTTGTTCACATGTCACATCATATTGGAAAGGGAAAAATAACTCTTTGAGCTGTTTGTAGAGTCCTCTTTAGGAAGAGTCCTCATGGCTTCATCTGAGATTGATGCATATTACAATTTATACTAAATTTTAAGTTATACTAAAAATTATTGTCTGCCAGTGAATTACAAATAATGTAGAGGTAAAAATAACATGTTATAATGTTATATTACTAAATTATTTCAGCATTATTATTGATATCCTAGTACTAATGAGGAAACCTAGAAAAAAATAAAATATTTATCTAAAATATTTATAAGAACATTTTATCTATGCAAATTACCTTTACAAGTTAGAAAATTATCTATTTTGTTATGCAAATTAGAGAGAAGTTATTTTTAATAAGAATAAATATAGAAAAACATGTTTGGGGCAGTTTGCTTATATATTTTTCCTTAAGTTTGCTTTACAAGTAATCATTTATGCATTGTCTAATTTATTAGAGATTGAAGTTTAGCAGCTCATCACCATTTAATTAAATTTTATAGAAAAAAGTATTCAAGAAAGTGGAAGTTGATTTTTAAGACTTCCTTCCTTCCTTCCTTCCTTCCTTCCTTCCTTCCTTCCTTCCTTCCTTCTTTCCTTTCTTATAAATCTAACTTCAAGACTACTTTTCTATAAATATTCCTAGGGCTACAATGAGCACTAGTACAGAGATTTCAAATCATTTGATCTACAAAGTTATACCTGGCAGGTCGGTCTTATTTTTATTTCATTCTTTTGAGTATTTGGCAGGACTAATCATGTTGATTGATATGTGGTAAAAGAAACTGCTGGGAAAACTGCTTCCAAGCAATGTGTTGCTGATGAAAATGGGGCAATTTAAGATTTTTAAAATAAAGATGGAATAACTTCAGTATTAGGAAGAAATGCATGGATTTCAGTGGGAATTGGAATAAGGCTTCTATTTGGACTGATATAGGCTAATAGTTATGCTAAATTGGAAATGTCATTAGCATTTGCTGTCGAAAGAAAAATTGAGACTTGAAAATGCCTAGAAAAGTTTTCTTCATAGTTTATTGTTGCATGTAAACCAATCTGGAAAAATTATATAAGTGGTTGTCAATGATTACAAGGTGAAATGTACATTTCCCCTACTTTGATATGTATGATTTCACTCTTCTTAACTTTTTTGGTTAAATTATAACATGGTAAGAACAGATAATAAGACACATTTTTAAATCACATACTTCCTATTTAAAATTATTTCTAAGTTTATTAGAAAGTTATTATAGAAATGTTATAATAAAATGTATCTCTAACATTAAAATGTAATGTAAGAGTTTTGAAGCAAAGGGGTAAAGAAAATACTCTGCTAGAATCATGGAGCATTCACTGTCTTGTAGGGAATGCCATCAGAACTCCACAGGGAACATCCACCAAATTCCATGAGGAGAGGAACATATTTGTTTTATCCATGTCTGAATCACCAGGAGTTAGCACTGTGCCTGGACAAAACAGATGCTCATACATATATTGATGAAAAGAATGCATAGAATGTTGCAAGATCTTGTCTTCTCCACAGAGTGTCCAGTAGACAAACATCAAGTGGATTCATGAGCCAAATTTGATCTAAGTCCTATTAATGCTAAGACTGTGTTTGGTGATACTATGAAAGAGGAAAAGAAACATAGGAACTTTTGTTATGCAGAGAAATGAATTATTTCTTTTTCCCACTGAGAAAGCATATGTATTTTGTAAACTTATTAACTTTATATTCTATAATTATTATATATTTATATAAATGAATACGTAAGAAGGTATGTGTCTTAGTGCTAAAATGTCTATTAATAGACAAATCATTCCAATAAGACAAATCCCCTTACATATAATATCAGTACACCACTGTCAAAAAGTAACATTAGAGTAAGACCACATATTGATGCTCAATATTTTATTGCTTAGAAGCTTCAGACTTCTCCAGTAATGTTGTTTTGTGTTGTATCTGTAATCAGAAATAGTTCCTGCATATATCCAAACAAATGGTGCCATGCTTACAACAGTGGAAATAAACCAAAACTAATAAAAAAAAAACAGTAACATAGGAAATTTGCAGTTTAGTGTTGCTTAGACTGGGAAACCAAAAGGGGGAAAAAAAAAGTCCCATTTAGGGGGGATATTAACTACTTTAAAAGATTTTTCTAGGATTTCAGAAATTCTCTATAAAGTAAGTATTTTTGTTTTTGTAACTCTAAATTCCAAGAATGCCTTTTAATTCCATAGGACTTCAGCAGGAAAACAAATATCCACACATTTTTAGAAAAAAATTTGAATATAAGTGAATTCAAAACGAAGGGCATTCAAAGGAAATAATGAGCCTGTTTTTTTTTTTTTAATTTTATTCATCTATTCATGAGAGACACAGAGTGAGGTAGAGACATAGGCAGAGGGAGAAGCAGGGAGCCTGATAAAGGACTCTGATCCCAGGACCCAGGGATCATGCCCTGAGCCAAAGGCAGATGCTCAACTACTGAGCCACCCAAGATGCCTAATGAGCCTGATTTAAAGAAATGTTTCCTGCTGCCCTGCACCACCCAAGCTCCTGTGCATGTTCTCACTGACATTTAAAGGCATGTACAAGACTTTTTCCCAACTCACACTATTGACATACTTTTTATTTAGAAACTGCTTTTTTACAAATGTATGTGACCGAGTGTGGCAGTTTTTCAGTAACAAATATACTTTACCTCCATACCTACACATGATAACTGCAAACAGAGTGCAAATGGTATCAGAAGAATATTTTGGGTTATAAAGGAAATCAAAATGCTTTACTACATGATATAATCCAACATTGCTATCTCAATATTTTCCAGTAAAACCATGGAATGTAGATGACATTAACAAAAGATGCCAATAGATCTGTTACTTTGGGTAGTACTTGAAATTGTAGAGGAATGATGAGTCACTATAGCTTTGAAAATAAATAAAAATAAATTACCCAGAGAAAGAAAAAAAGGTAATATTAGAGATGAATGTCAGAACATAAAACCCCACTAAGAAGTACTTCTCAGTATCACTCAATATTACTAGCATCTACACTATTGAAAAGATAATAGAAAATATGCCAGTAAGTCTGGATAAAAGTGAGAAAGTATTAATTTTGGTGTTATATGGTTGTGTTTTCTATGTGTGACTACTATAAAATGATACATTCTGTGAGAGGCATTAAGAAATATATGTAAATATATATATTTTAAAAAGGTATATCTGTATACATAAAGAATGATTAACATCATTAATAGCAATCTGTTTACTTTGAGTCCCAGATAGACTTCATAAAACATTCAGAACTGTATAAAGACAATAATCTTGTGATAATTTCAACATTCATCATTAAATGTAAATACAATTTTTAAATTATTTTGCTGTGGTAAAAATTCATGGATTTTGGATTTATTTTCCTAAAAATTATATGATGATAAAATAATTGAACTTTTATTTGCTATGCACATTTCAGCTGAAAATCACATTTCTTGGAGATTTATAACGATAATAATAGGAGTCAGAACATTCAAATTAATAGCAAATACTGAATGTAAAATATGGGTAAAATGCCATAGCTTTAGGAAAATCAAATTATCCCTATGCAAATGTATATATTATTTGCCATAAATTTATAAATGATTGCATTGTCTTTCTTTGTAATAATATATACAAGTATAATCACCAAGTTGTGTTGTTGATATTTTACAATATGCAAGACGCTTTCAGCCATAAAAATAGCCAGTTATTTTGCTAGCAAAATGAGTCTATTTAGGAATAGCAGAAGAACTGCAATTTAAGACAGACAAACCATTGTAAACAACAGTAAAGTTTGAAGAGACAAAGGGAAGGTCAGCTTTTGTGAGTTTTAGGAGGAAATTGTTAAGAGTTGTTTGAACAGAAAGAAGTTCACTGGAGAAGAGCAAGAATGATGAGGTGGTGGTGGTTTCTCATTGGCTACAAGTGGTGGTTAGAGCTGTTAGAGATCTGCCTTATTTTTCTTAAAGGCAGAAGATGAAATTCCTATGCAAAGGGTGTGTCCTGTCTTTTTAGGAAAACATATATATATATATATATATATATATATATATATATATATATATATATTTTTTTTTATGATAGTCACAGAGAGAGAGAGAGAGAGAGAGAGAGAGAGGCAGAGACACAAGCAGGCTCCATGCACCGGGAGCCCGACGTGGGATTCGATCCCGGGTCTCCAGAATCGCGCCCCGGGCCAAAAGCAGGTGCCAAACCGCTGCGCCACGCAGGGACCCCAGAAGATACTTTCGTTCGGTGGTTAGGCCCACCTTTGGGAGAGCGCCCCCTTCAGGGCTTCCCAACCCCATTTTATTTTATTTATTTATTTATTTATTATTTATTTATTTATTTATTTTAATAAATTAATTTTTATTGGTGTTCAATTTACCAACATACAGAATAACACCCAGTGCTCATCCCGTCAAGTGTCCCCCTCAGTGCCCGTCGCCCATTCACCCTCACCCCCGCCCTCCTCCCCTTCCACCACCCCTAGTTCATTTCCCAGAGTTAGGAGCCTTCATGTTCTGTCTCCCTTTCTGATATTTCCCACACATTTCTTCTCCCTTCCCTTATATTCCCTTTCACTATTTATTATTCATATTCCCCAAATGAATGGGAACATACACTGTTTGTCCTTCTCCGATTGACTTACTTCACTCAGCATAATACCCTCCAGTTCCATCCACGTTGAAGCAAATGGTGGGTATTTGTCGTTTCTAATGGCTGAGTAATATTCCATTGTATACATAAACCACATCTTCTTTATCCATTCATCTTTCGATGGACACCGAGGCTCCTTCCACAGTTTGACTATTGTGGACATTGCTGCTAGAAACATCGGGGTGCAGGTGTCCTGGTGTTTCACTTCATCTGTATTTTGGGGGTAAATCCCCAACAGTGCAATTGCTGGGTCGTAGGGCAGGTCTATTTTCAATTCTTTGAGGAACCTCCACACAGTTTTCCAGAGTGGCTGCACCAGTTCACATTCCCACCAACAGTGTAAGAGGGTTCCCTTTTCTCCACATCCTCTCCGACATTTGTTGTTTCCTGCCTTGTTAATTTTCCCCATTCTCACTGGTGTGAGGTGGTGTCTCATTGTGGTTTTGATTTGTATTTCCCTGATCCCAACCCCATTTTAAATGAGGGTTCCTTGATTAGTGTTCAAAATTCTAATACCGTAAAGTTCTTATTCTTAACTAAATTTCAGCCTGAACTCATCATCTAGAGGCAGTCTCTTCACCCATCTTCAAACCAAGTTACTTCTTAAATTTAAGCTTTGTTTCAAGTGTAATTGTGAGTGAATAAATTAATCATGTGCTATAACATAAGAGAGGACAATAGGCCTCAAGGGAGAGGTGAATGCAAATGAACTGAAGAATGTAATGTTCAACTTTACTGCAATATTATGATTTTCACTTGAGCAGATGAGAAATAGCGGGGGTGCGCAATCTGAAAATCATCAGTACGGTTAGCTCTTCCCTGTTCCCAAACTAAAAATCCATCAACAATCTGAATATCAGAATATAACTCCACACTCCAAAAGCCTTTAATGGTGCAAACTCATCTGTGCTACTGCTCTATGTACAGCATACCAAATGTAACTATTTAATTATTTAGTAACTATGTAAATTTGTGTGTATGAACTTGTATCTCGCAAACACCTGCTTCTAACATGCATAATGTAAACATAGTCCCAAACGAGAGGAGTTGTATAAAGGATTCCTCATAGATTTTCCAATATACTTCACCCTGCTATTTTCGTGGTGTTGCAACTGTGTCTAAAAATTAGAATATAAAATACATGTAATGAGTTTTATATTTTTTATTGCCTAAACCAGATAGGTCACAGAATAATTTAGATGGCACTTACATTTTGTTATTTTGACAGTTTCCAGAGAGCAATGAAATGGAAGCTACTTTCACCTATGTCTACCATGTCAGGAATATTCCATATTGGCTCAATATATAAAGAGATTTTGTAACTTGTTAGTGATATCTGAGAACCATCTGGAACTTATATCTTCAATACTGGGTTTTGAGTATTTAGGTAATTTAGCCAGAGACAGTAGAATCAAATGTGTCCTTGATTTCCCCTACTACTGCAGAGCATTAATTTGGTAGATGTTAAATTATTTTTTTTTTATCTTCTTGAGTAAAAATGGAATATACACCCTACAACCTAGACTTCTGTAACTAATACCCACAGGAGACAGTGGGGGAAAACTCACCACAACACATAGCTTCTTCATATATATAATTCCAAAGGAAAGAGATTTTGGGTTTAATGAGGCATGTAAATAAATTCATTCTTATGGTAAGGATAAAAATCAATCAGAAGGATGTTGAGAAAAAAATAAATAAAAAATAAAAAAAAGAAGGATGTTGAGGATTTAGACAACAAAGACTTCACTACTAGACTATAGCAAAGCAACTTAGCATGCTATTTTTCCTGGAAGTGTATCTCTCAAGTTCCTGGTTGGAAATTCTTGCTCAATCTTGTCTTCAATTAAAAGATTTTGTTGAATTTCTTTTGATTTATGATGCTATGAAATGTAGAGAGGATTGTCTGTGGCACAAGAGGACTTACTCAAAAGCTCATTATCAATAAGCATTAGGTGAGTGAGCTTAGAAGAGTCATTCAAACCCTAGAGGTTTCAGTTCTCTGTGGTTTGCAGTGATAACATTTGTTTCAGATTTAGATAATGAGTATAAATTGCACATCTAGCATAGGGCAAATACCAGATACTACAGGACTATCATGGCATTCTATGATAACACTCTTTTAATAAGACTTCCATTTTTAAGATAAAATATATGCAAGTTATTAAATTTTACTCAGTGATGTCTGCAAAATAACCCAGATGTTTGCTATTCTGCCCTTGAGTCCAATGACCCTTGATTATTAATAACAATTACGAACAACATTTTGGCCATGTGTTCCTATCTCTAGTGCTTCTCAACAAATAGTATTGAACAACTGGCCACAAAAACCTAGGTTAAAATATTTTCATAGAAATTTTAACATTTTATTGAGCATTGTTAGTGGTATATACTTTATATAGGTTATTTTAAAAGCAGATCCTCTTTTCCATATTTTTCAGATTGTCACTGAGGCTTAAGAAGTTTAAATAGATTGCCCAAGTTTATAAAGCTACAATTTAGGCTCAGGTACAATTAGGCTCCAGCTTCCATCTACTGTGCAACACAATATTTCTGTAGTTGTGTGGATGGACAATAATGAGCTGGAATGCCCCACAGATCCCTTTAGCATCTTGTTCTTGTGGATTCTGATCAAAAGAGATCTCTAAATATAATGAAAAAAATTCCAAAATGCATGGTATTATGTCAAGAAAGGCGTTTTCAGTTCTATCAAAATTATGATTCATGGATTACACAAATAGAAAACAAATTGCAAATGGAAAACAGCTGTAGATCTAGATTAGCCCTAATTTCACAAAGAGTAGAAAGAGAGCATATATGTGGGCTGAGAGGAGAGAAATGTATAGAGGGGGAAAAAAAAATCAAGGTGCTCCTCCTAGATCAGGTATAAAGTTTGAAGCTGCAATTACAGATTATTTTGTAATGTAAGAAAGAAGACACATGCACTGCTTTTCCTTTCATTAGATATTAAGTTACATGCATCATATTATTACCACAGATTTCAGACCCTTAGAGATAACACTCGCTTTTATCTCTACATTTCCCCCTTTCCACAGGGCTAATTTATCTTCCTCTTCAAGCTCTGATATTTCTTGTTTTCATTCTTATCCCACAAAACTGCTCTACTCATTTCTATTCTATCTGTTCAACATTTTTTTTAAATCAATATATATTCTATTCTTCTTCTTCACCTTTGGGTAAAGGACTATATCTGACCTCCAAGGCGACATAAATGGTCTCTTTTTCAGTAAACTTTTAACAGTACTTCACTGCCTCCCTTACACTCCCACTCCTGCTTTGCCTCCATGTGTTCTGAGCGCAAGCCATGTACTCCATGCTTTCAAACATGGTCTTCTCTATGAACGAAATCTCTCCTCCTTATCTACCCCATTTAGTTACATGAGACTTTTAGGTCTCAGCTGCTGTGTAATTTGCTCTGGAAGGACTTGCCTTTTTCTCTTGGCTTTTGGATCCATCGTTCTTTTGTATTTCCACGTTTATAACATTTATTACATTTAAATTATTTGTTCGTTGTCTTTGTCAAGAAGGGCAGTATTTTTTTTTTTATTCACCAGAGCATTCTGAGGACCTGGCATGATGCCTGGCATATAATAGAAGCCCAGTTCAATTGAATTACATTTTTCTGTCATGAAAATTCTACATACATTGACGTGGGCACTGAAGTTAAATTAAAATATATATATATATATATATATATATATATATATATATATATATATATAGAACATATGCAATACAATATGTGAATAGAATGAATGATGCCTGGTCCATGCTGTCAATTTAATTTATATCCTGGCTTACATCTTTCTATTTCTACATAGTTGGAACAAATTATACTTATATTTTGATGGAGTTCAAATGGTGGTAATTAAGGGTACAGTCTATCACTTACTCTTGTGGAGAGACCCAACAATTTAGATAACTGGGAACCCAGTGAGTTTTGAATTATTTTTTCTGTTGTTGAAGATAAATTCAGATGCACATAGTTTACACAGAGAGAAAAGTTATAAGGTTGGTCACATACAAATTTTAAGATAAATATTTGTTATGACAAATGGCAAGATAATGAGTCTCTGCTAAAAACAAAACAAAATGATACCTCTTTATTACAGGCTCTCCACTGCACTGGTACATATAATTAAGACAGGAAAAGTTTTTATTAAATCCTCTCTGAATTTGCTTGATTATATTCTGCTTTTAAGCAATCTGTAATCTATTCAGAATCTTTTTAGAGATCTTGAATTTGATTGTTTTAATTATAACTCTGAGCTTCACATAAAAGCTTGGTTTCCTTTTCTGTAATGGTGGGGAATCTAATGGCACACACACTCATACACTCATGATAAAATCCATGAGTGGTTATGCCTGATAAACAAAAATTGACTCTTTCCTTCCATTTTTTTTTCTTTCTTAAAATACATGCCTCTGACTATCAAAGTCAGAAACTCTGGTTCTGCTTCTTCTTAGGCATGAGATTTTAAGTAATTTCACCATAAACCTAAGTCTATTTCCTAGTCCATAAAAAGCATATATGATATTTCCAGGTCACTTTCTTGGTTAGTTTGCTTGGTGATAAAATTAAACAGTGGCTAGAGAAAAGCTTGGATAATATGAATACTGTCATATAGATTTAAAATAATAAAAACTTAGTCATCTCTTTTTTTCTACTGTAACCTACTCACAACAATGTTGTTGACCTTTATAAATAAGGGATCCTGTAAGGACCTGTGCCTAGTTATTTATCTATATAGACATATTTCTAGGCAGAATTTTTATAGTGAATTTAATTCCCCAGTCAATGACTCATTTTAGTATACTGTTGTAGAGTTTAAATCCAATATCCACATAAAATACATTGAGTCACTTTTTTAAAAAAGATTTGACAGCACAAGCAGGGGGAGCAGCAGGCAGAGGGAGAGGGGGAAGCAGACTCCCCACAGAGCAGAGAGCCAAACATGGGGCTCCATCCCAGGACCTTGGGATCATGACCTGAGCTGAAGGCAGATACTTCTCTCATGGAGCTACCCAGGTGCTCAGAGTCATTCTTTTCTATGCTAGTCTACACCTGTAGCTCTCCAACTATACCATGGAACAAACTTACCTTCAGAGTTTGCCAAGATAGAAACTCTGGAGGTGGGACCCAGCAACCTGATGAGGTTGATTTTTTTTTTTCTATGCAAGTTCCTCAAAGCTATCTATGCTGCTACTCCAGTGGTAGCATCTTGAGAACTAGTGTTCTAGCAGTGCTTCTCAGGTTTTTAAGATTTTAGCAATGGCCTGGCTTTATTAGCCCAGTTATTTCATTGCCCTGAGGTATTCCTCAACATCGCTTTTCCCCCTCCAAAAAAGAAATAAGAATTGAGATTCACTGCTTTAGAAGCAGTGTTTCTTGGCACACCTGGATGGCTAATGGTTGAGCATTTGCCTTTGGCTCAGGTTGTGACCCTGGGGTCCTGTGATCGAGTCCTGCATTGAGCTCCCCACAGGGAGCGTTCTTTTCCCTCTGCCTCTGTCTCTGCCTCTCTATGTCTCTCATGAATAAATAAAATCTTAAAAAAAAAAAGCAGTATTTCTCAATCCTCTTGACAAGACCATATCCAGTTAAATCAGAATCAAAAGGCAGGATTATATATTGTCATCTAAAATACTCAATACAATTTTTATCATTCACTAGGAAAAATCTATTTGAATAACAAGCACTGTTTATCTAAATCATCGCAACCTAGCTATATGCTGTTACAGATATCTAAGGGTTACAATGATCAGAGGTGTAGATTTTTCTCCTTTCCTGCCTTTAATTCAAGCATGGGATTTTATTTATGAAAAAAACTCCTCCTATTGTGAGCATTCTGATGCAGACAGTAACTAGCATACCAAGATTGTGGTGCGGTTAACCAACTAAGTATGAGAAATAACTTTCCCAGGTTCCATTTCTTTATGATAGAGATAAAATTCCCAAATTTGTAACCATCTGAAAAAGTAATTGCAAGTATCTTGGAGGCAAGAGGACCCTTAATATTCACCTTTGTTCCAGTTTGAGATTTTGGAATGTCTTTACCTTTCCTTATACATACTTACCCTGATAATAAAGCTTTGATTATGTACCTTCATTATGGAACAATAATTATGCTGCCATGGACTTTTACAGATCATCAGCATATGAGATTTGACATTTCATAAATGCTTCTCAACAAAAGAGTACATGTGTATTTCCAATGTTTACAGAATAACAAGACATCATTTCAGGGTATAATACAGAAGTGAAAAATTATGATGAAAGAAAAATTGTACTTTTAAAACTAATTTTAACTCTTATAAGCTTTTGTAAAATATAATAATCACCATGTTGGTATTCTTTAGATGCATATCGCGTATTCCTTAATCATTAATTAAATCCCTCTATTATAAATACAAGGATAAAAAGTTTTCTGCCTTTGAATCATCGATAAGTGGAAATGAACACTTTTAGGACGTGGTTTTTAAGTTATAAGTCCCGTTAGATTTTTAGAAAATTTAAAGATCTAAAGAAGCAAAGTGGAAAAAGAAAAGCCATCTTAACCTAATACAAAGATAGTAGCTTAATTATTGTATTTTTTTTTCATTTTATTGCAGATTACTAAATGTTTACTATCCCTTTATTTCATTTTAAAAGTTTAACATAAAAAATCTCATCATTTTTCATAAATATCATTTTAATGGTAATTAGAAGTAGCACTTAGATGTGTTCATTATATTTAATGTCCCATTTGGTAAAATCTGTATTAATTTTGATCAAGTGTTTTCACAACACAAGGAGACAATTATTTTTATATCTTTTACAATGAAGTTCAAAAAGCCACTATACGTTTTTTGAAAGATTTTTTAAAAAGTTGCAGTAGTCTCCTTCTAATACTTGTATTAAACATTTTTAAACTCAGTTTAATATATAAAAATGCATATATATGTAATTGGTGATTTCACACCTGTATAACTATCATGCTGTTCAAGAAATAGAACATTACCAGTTCCATGGATGTACCTTTACATCAAGTTCCAGGAATTAGCATAACTTCTTATGCCATAGGGTAGTTTCACTTGTTTTGTAGCTTTATCTTTTGTGTATAGCTCATCTAGCTCCAGATACCTTTTGTGTGAGATTTACACATCTTTTTACCATAACCAAAAGCAGTGGTTGGTTCATTTCCACTGATGTTTGCTACCCAAATGAATATATATACCAAAACTTCAATTTGACTCTTAGCTGCCAATAATCAATGGCATAATATGTACATGTATAAAAATGTGACTAAATTGTCAACTAGAAACTGAATAAGTTTTTAAATAACATAATAGAGAATGTCCATTTGCTATGTTATTAAGTATTCATTATGTTTACAGTCTCCATAAACTATTAAATTCTCAAGCACCTAAAAGCTTTAAAAATATATAATTTTGCTAATATATAATACTCTAAAAATATACGTCAAAACACATACCATTTTTGCCTTAATATCATGAATTCCCACTTTCCAACCTTAAAAACAATGGTAAGAAATGGTTATTAAATGATCTCTTTATCATACAGGTTTTACATATTGAGTTAGGGAAAAGAATAATCAGTTTTTGTTAAGAATTGTCTTAAATAGTTAGTGATTCTACATGTAATGAAATAGGTATTTATGAAGTTACCCAAATAGGTAGTTGACAATTAAGAGTTAATAGACAAATTATTAATAAAGTATAATGTATTTATTATAATAAAGCTGAAATTAAATGGCAGTTATGCAAATACACACAGATCAGTCAGTAACTCCACACTCAATAGCTATGGTTAGGAAGGTTCCAGTAATGCTGATTATCTACCCATCTTCGATCTAACTCCCCGCCCCCTTCTCTTATGAAGTGAACCTCTGATCATACATGATGCCATGCATCTCAAGGGAAGCATGACAATATTATAATAACATTGTTTACATTATAGAATGTGGGTAATTTTAAATATAAGTAGTCTTGAAGTATAAAAAACAGTATTATAATCATGTTATTTAGAGAATTCACATCATCCTCTGAGATTCTGTTAACAACTGACTGGCTCTGAATCATATAGGGTTTTCTTGAGGTGAGCCTACAAAGAGTGTGAGCAGGTTCAATGTTGGAGATCCAGTTTACCATATATTAAGTGAGAATTTCTAAGATAAAGTAAGCTAGAAAAGAAATAAATATAAAAATAGAAATAGCACCAATAACAAAATAACTTTTTCATTTTAGATAAATTTGTGGTTCTATAGTATACACTTTTCAACTAAATAAAAAGTACAAAACCAACAAATAATTAAATCTATAAAATGATATTTATATCTAGTTATATTTAAAATGTCAGCTTGGCTTCAAATTGTAAACGTACAAGTTACATATGCATATTATCTAACAAAAACATAGACATACATATTACCAAACTTGAAAGTTCCCATACTGTTTAAAATTTATGCCTATACATATATTGTGTTTTACAAAATTGTGTTTCAGTGAGCAGCTGAATTACACAAATGTAATTGGACAACACAACAGTGTACCAAAATTTGATAAGGAGCCCCGGGACTTATTTCACATTAATTTGAGAAATGCCCACTGAGGCCCATTGTTAGATCCAATGAAGTCTTGATCCATTTCAGTATAGGTGACTTCTTCACCATCATTGGTTGGCAAGTCTTTCACGGGTAGTCCCTTCCTACCATGATTAAGATACAGGATAAGGAACAAGTGTCTTCTTGGCATTAGAAAAGACCGATAAATTGGGAAACGCTTTTTCACTTCATATTTTAGTTGCTGTTTGAACACAGGTTGCATCTTCTAATAGGCTTTAAGAATTCAGCCACTGGAGACAAAAATAATACAACAAAATTTATATTCCTTGACTACCCTGGATTTGTATTAGAAGGGCTTATTATTTACCCTTGCTATACATGAAGAACATTGCTGGTCTAATTTTTGAGATTTCCTTTCATAAAGAAGAAAATCTTGCCTTGCTACTCTCAGCTGCATTAGGAGAGATATATAGTCTGTAATATCTCTCTAGGTTTAGCCTGGTTTAGTGGAGTTTATTAAAATTTCAATTCTCCAATTTTTTTCTCCCTCTCTCCCTTCTCTGTTTGTACCTCTCTTTCTCATGGTTGCTATAGAAAGACCGATTCATTTGACCAATGTGGGCATAGATTGTCTCTGACATCTAGTAAATAAGTGCTCTGATTTCCATTTTATCCATAAAGACATAACCCTATAGTAAGTCAATGTCTCTATTATCACATCAGATCATAGCAATATCATAACTTTACTATTTCCAGAAAATCTTTTTCAACGTTTTTTTTTGTATATGCAATTTAAAGACCTAATTTTCTTAAATACACATGTGACTTTGTTTGGCTTTAAATTCTGGCCAAAAAACGTTTGTACTATTATTGTTGTCTTTAAAAATCTGATACAGGGATCCCTGGGTGGCGCAGCGGTTTGGCGCCTGCCTTTGGCCCAGGGCGCGATCCTGGAGACCCGGGATCGAATCCTACGTCGGGGTCCTGGTGCATGGAGCCTGCTTCTCCCTCTGCCTGTGTCTCTGCCTCTCTCATTCTCTCTCTCTGTGACTATCATAAATAAATAAATAAAAATAAAAAATAAAAAAAGATTAAAAATCGGATACAACAACCTTTATCATAGTATCAGAATTCCATTAGCATTCTTTAATCTGGAATGGCTTTTGCATAACAAATATATTAAAGTCATAATGTAGTTTTTCTAATGGCAACGTTTACACAGAAAAATAAATTTTCTTGGTATGTAGAGAATGTATTTTAATGGATGTTTAAAGAAACCATGGTAGAACATATTATTAATGTCCTAAGAACCATAAGGAAAGGATAACGTTAAAAACAGAGACACAAAACTTGATGTCAATACCTATAAACAATTATACAGATTATGAAGATGTGTTATAATGTTTTAAATTCTAAGGAACACTTTTTAAAAATTATTTATTCATGAGAGGCAGAGAGAGAGGCAGAAACACAAGCAGAGGGAGAAGCAGGCTCCATGCAGGGAGCCCGATGTGGGACTCGATCCTGGGTCTTCAGGATCATGACCTGAGCCAAAGGCAGATGCTCAACCACTGAGCCACTCAGGTGTCCTTAAGAACATCATAAAAGGTTAGGCACTCTATTTTACCACATTCAAATATTAAGACAGGATATACAGAGATACTTAGAGAATCTATGTATGTAATCAGTCTGTGCTTCCAACAAGAGTGTATTTGTAATGTATTATACATCAATTATACACATTATTTATGTATAACTCCTTTTGAAAAAGATACCATTTTCTCTTCAAATTTGATTAATGCATTCTACATAACAGTACCATAATTTTCATTTATGACTTCTACGATATTCTTTCACAGGAAATTATGTTAACTACATTTCCTATAATACTACCTCAACTAAACAGCTTTAAAGTTACCCTGCTGTGTAAATGTAAATATGTTGTACATGGTGTTTCATGCTGCTCTGTACCCCTATGCTAGAGTAACTTGTGCATTCCAATTGTGTCTGCAATAGATAGCTTAAATATATTATTGGTCTTTAAAAACTGGTAATTTAAATATTAACTAAATGATTATAAAATACTTCTGTAAATAATTATTTAAATACCAAATTTTACAGAGTGTTTTAACAATATATGCCCCATTTAGAGTCAGGGGAGGACTTTAGTAATTTTTATGTTATTTTTCCACATACTTGTGCATGTGTGTGTTATAATCATTGTAGGGTACGGTAGACTATTGAAACTGACATAAATTCTTATCTCATTAAATATTAACTTATTAGCATACCTTAACATCAAACATGAACTTATTAAATTGTGCGACTTTGGGAAAGTTTAACTGCTTTGTAGCAGTTATATAGATTATTATTATTATTATTATTATTATTTTGGCTAATGAATAGTAGGTGTGATGAGAGGACTGATTACTTGATACTGTAAATACACAGAACTTGGTTTCTAATAGATGCTCAGTAAATGGTACCTAAAATAATTTCCATATTTTCAAGGTCAAAAAGTCTTATATTTCTGCTACTCCCCTTTGACATTTCTCCCTTTAGTTCTTTCATGATTTGTTTTATTAAATACATGATACCGCATCAGATTTTTGCTTTGTTGTTAAAGAGCATAGTTTAGCAAATAAAAGTAGGTAGCTGCAAATCAAAACATAAAACATTTATTTTCATGTGCAGTTCAACTTGCATACAGTGCAGGTACCAAAAATAAGATGCAGGGGTAGGGGAAAGGATTAAGTTTTGTGTAAGCCATAAACAATTGGTTTTTGATAAACATTATATTTAACCACATTACATTTAAGTTGTTAAAATATTAGCATATAAACTTAATGGTTTTATTTTGTAAAAAGCAATTTTAATGTATCATTTCATTAAAATAAAGCTCTTTAGACATTTCTGAAAGAGGGAGAGAAAGCTAGATTTCTTTCAGTCATGGAATTTTCTACTCTGAATTAATATTAAGTCATTGAAGTATATCTCCATCCAAGGAAGTAAAATTAGAATAATAGGAACACTAATATTTGAGTTTTCTCCATGTTGCTTTTCTATTTTTTAATCCATTATTGATTATTTTATGTATTTATCTTTTGAAAGTAAATTCTTCAGTACTTCTAGGCTAAGAGTTTAGGGACGACTGGGTTTCAGCCTCATCCTCACAATAAAAAGAAATATATTTGAAAACTCTGGGACTTCACACCTTGCCTGCTGTCTGAAATATTTTACTCTAAGGGTATTTCAAGTGTCTGAAAATAATTAACTTCAGAATATGTACTCTTATTAAACTTAGACTACCTAGCATTTGGTCAAATTGGGATTTTCTTTCATCTAGATTTTTTAGCTTCTAACATCTTCAAAAAGTGTCTGAGGCCATTTTTGAAGGAAAATGTAATTCACATTCCATAATAGTCTTTTAAAGAGTCCAATTCATTTGGTTTTACTAAAGTGGGACAACTACCATCACTATTTAATTCTAAGAAATTTTCATCACCCTAAAATGAAACCTGTACTCATTGGCAGCTACTCTTCAGTGCCTTTTCCCCCAAATCCCTGGTGATTACTAATCAACTTTGTCTTTATCGATTAGCCTATTCTGGCCATTTCATGTAAATGGAATCATAATACATGGCCTTTTATCTGGCTTCTTTCACTTAGCCTCATGTCTTCAAGGCTCCTCTTAAACTCATTATAGATAGCAAGATTCTTAATTTTGCAGCACAGTCCTTACTGGTTTAAGTAATGTTCAGACCATTTCAACTTTTGAAAAAGTTTGATTTATTGCAATTCTGCAATTTTCTTTCAAAGGTGGAAAGACAAATGTAAGCCATGTCCCTTCTAAATGAAGTGAGTTGGAGTTCTCATCCTTCACTTTATCCCTTTGCTTGATTCGCTAGCTGTTCTGTGAGATCTGTGAAATAAAGGTGATGTCTGGCCCTTGTCTGTCACAGTTGCCTGCCAGCAGCCATTATGGGCTGCATAAAAACTACATAAGATCCTTTTATCATGCACTGGAAGGTTGGCAGTGCAGGTAAAACCTTTATCTGTCAGGTAATTCATTGTTCTCACCTTAGAACACAATTTAAAAAGGCCCAAGAGAAATGGAAAATGATCTTAATGTAGATCTAACACTTTTAAGCAGAAGAAAAATGATGAACTGCTTTTACCTCCTTCAGAAATTTAATAGATAAATCAATCTCTAAATTTTATATAAATGGTGGAATGCATCAAAGATAAATCAAAGAGCCAGATAAGAGCAAAGTAGGTGCTGGAAAATCTCTGCGAAGTTACGAACAGCCATATTTTAGCATGCACAGCCAATTTTCAGGGCTCTAATTAATGTTGAATGTTTTTAAATCATGCAATACTAATTACAGGCAAGAACGGATACCCAGAAAAGTACACATGCTGAAATACAAGTGTACAGTTGTATTACTAACCTAGTTCATATTAATTTTTTTAATGGGATACTATGGCTGAGAAGATAAAACTATGAAGACCTTGAAGTGAAAAATTCTCGAAGGCTCAATTTAGAGTTAATAGTGTAGGAATTTTGCTGTTCACTTCAGTTCTTTATTAGGATTAAATAGGCAACAGTGAAGGATCTTTGACAATTGATTAATTTGAATGTGGGGGCATGATTCTAAATTTAATCCTAGTCATATTAAAGTGATATCACATTTGCTGAATAATTAGCTGAGATTCAAAAATAGAAGAAAAGCTAGGCATAGTTACCAGACAACCCACCTGTCTGTCAGAGGAATCTTGGAATTATAGATGAAAATGGACTTAAATGCCGTAAATATTCTATACTGTGTGAACTCCAGGACTTCTAGGTCGTACCTGGGTAACTTTAAATTAACTAATGATGTTTGTTAATAATAGCATCAATAGCATCAATAGACAATTATGAAAACTCAAGAAATGATATTTTTAAGGGCCGGGTACTTCGCTTGGCACATGATTAACTCCTGGCATTACAATGATAGCTTCTATTTGTTGTCTTTCAAGTTGGATCTTCATGTTAATTTCTCCCACCTGAAGTTTTAATCCAATTAACCTCATTTAATTCAATCTTTATACTTTCTTTTATAGTCCAGCTTTTAAAGCTAAGCCTAGTAAAGTAGAGAATGGATAAGCTAAAACCAGAAAACTATAAATACACTGGATTCTTATTCCAGCAGTGGTACCTTTAGGGTGTGTTTCAGAAGTTCAATATCTTCAAGGGCTTTTAGGTTAATGAAGAATAATAGCAATTTTTAGGAAGACTAACAAAGTTGACTTTACCAATTAAACTTTGGTTTGAATTGGGATTCACCATTTTGTTACTCTTTTACATTTATTAGCATTAATAATTTTCAAGGTTTAGGTAAACAAGTAAACTCACATTTTTCTCATTGCTTTCAGGTTCAGTATTCTTATGTCATAATGTCTGTAAGACATAGCAAAAGAGGTCAATTACCTTTCCAAAGTCATAAAAATAAATGAATAAATAGAGCCATAAAAATCAAGTCTTTATTTAAGCATTTCGTTTCCTAAAATTATTTATGTTAGGACTTGGTAAACAGTTCAGTGAATCCATAAAACCTACCATCCATGAATTTGTAATTTAGTTTTAACTGATCTACGCTTTCATCTTCTTTTTCCTCCTTATCTTGCAAAAGTTTGGTCATTTGAGATCTCCCTGGCATCTGTGTCAGAGACCATATTGAAGCAAAGAAATTTTAGCTAATAGTAAAAGTTTAAATTTTTGTATAGAGAGATTAAAGAGATTAAGCACAATTAAAGTTGGAGATTGTCTCTGAATTTCTCTTATTCTTGTACCATTCTACTTGTTTGCATCTAATATACAGTGAATAACTTCCTAATTTTGAGATATTTACAGGTATTCAAAACAAATGTCCATATTTTCTGTTAGGAAGTAATGGCTTGAAAAAATAACCACTGAATAAATACTAGGGTGAAAAATTTTCTAAACATACCAAACTGAATCATACCATCTATAATATTCCTAAAAATTAGTAACTTTTATCATGGGGATTTGTCACATTCATATTTAAGAGACTGAACAGTGAAGGTGGTATTTTCTGCATGGTTACAATTTCTTTTCTTTAAATTGAAATCACTCTTTGTTGTATTTTGATCTCTAATATGTTGAGATTTATACAGGTGCTTTTTTTATATACAAATTTTGATTTTCTAAAGAAAACTCAAAATCAAATACTTTAATATTTGTTGGTAGATTTTTAGAAAACCACATTTTGGTAGGGTGTTTAAAATGATTTTTATACACGAGTATTTTAGAGTTGTGATATCCTTTCAGTCACTAACACTAGAAATCTTTTAAGCCTCACCTTAAAGAATGGTCTAAATTATTCTATCATATTTACTTATTGCCATCCTGCTCCGTTGTTCATTTAAGATTTCATAATGCCTTATCTAGTAGTGGTCTAATTGTTCACTCAAAATCCAATTTCCTAGTCTGTTTATATACTCTTCACATTGTGGCTAGTTATTGTCCTAATGAACAGTTTAGATTGAGCTACTGTTTTACAACTGTTCAGTGAATATTAAAAAGCAAGCTTCTTAAATTTACATACAAGGCCTTCTGTAATATGTCACTACATCCTATCATCTTTCTGTTATCCTCAAACCTGTCTTTGAGTGTTTATGACATGCCAAATTATCTATGATCTTAACAACACTGTGCTAAATAGGTCTAGTTGAAAATGAGTTTGAGGAGGGTCTGACCAGTTGTCCCAGACTGGACGGCTAATAGTATGGCTGAACTAGAATGCTTACTAGGCTAGCTTCTTCCAAATTTCAGCCAGATTTGTGATTTGCCATTCTCTGAAAATTGAGGCTTATAGTGTTTTCCAATGCCTTTTCTAAAACCCTTCCCTTTTTTCCCTCCTTCTCTACTTCTTCAGAAGCTGTTATTTTCTAATGTTGAACCCAAATTTGAGATTCTAATTCCTTACCCAGATGAATAATTCCATCTTCCATAATCAACTGGAATTATTTATACACATAGTACCATGATAATATGTCTATCTTCTATTAAAGATCGAAGGTACCGTGAATACAAAAATTTTATTTTCTTTTTTCTCCTATATTTCCATTCATGATTAGAAACACATCTTTATCCTTATATAATCTGAATGACAGGCAGATTCAATATGTTTAATTCCATTTACTTTTATTTTTTTGCTAATTTATACAATAGAAATTTAATGATAGATTTCAAGTATATTACTTATTATATTTTGGATTCTTTGTAACAACATGAATTTCTAAAGTTTGAGGCAATATTAGAATAGTATCTGCTGAGTCTCAGAATCCTGCTGCATACTAATACTGATTACATTGTAAATCTTGGGCAGGAACATTATAAATTAGGACCATCAGGAATTGAAAGGATATACAATCTCTTCAGTAATTAGTATTTTCTTTAAGCTCTTAGCTAAGTTTTGGAAGAGAAAACATGTTTCTTCAAAAATAACATTTAAATACATATGTCCTTGTTTCTATATTAAAATATTTGTTAATATATTTCTAAAGTGCCTCTTTGTAATATTCTTTATGAATGATATAAATTGATTGTAAAAACAATGCAATAGAGAAAGTTTTCTCAAATGCACACATATGTGTATGGTAAATGTATGTAAAGCATAGGTTTCTAGAAGTCCCTTCTAAAAAGAACAGAAAACTCAAATATTATAAGTATCATTTTCAACTTTATGTTGGTTAATAGGAAGAAACGGAACTAGATTATTTTTCACATAATGTGTGAATTTCATAAATACATTATAGGACTAGTTTTTGCAAAGCAGAAATAATAAAACATAAATAGTACTTTGATAACCAAGAATCCAAAACACTTACATTTTATGGTACATCAAAATTCTAAAGACTAGGAAAATCAAAAATTCCTGAAGATAGTTGGATTTAATTTTTAAGTAGTGATAAAAAGCAAATAATTTAAAAAATCACTAGATAGACTAGTCATAGAATTAAAATAATAGTAAAAATACTTGGTATTTAATTCAACAAACTAAGTTTACCTGTGAAAGTGCTTTATTTAATATTTTTATAATTCACATAGAATTCCAGTTCAGTAAAATTTAATTAATTTCAGTACTAATTTTTTTAGAATTAGTTACCATTTGTTGGGGGTTGCAAGGATATGTGCCTATACTAATTATATAAAATAATTTTATAAGGAAGTAAATGATTTTTAAATGCACATGTATGATGACTAATATATTGATTGATTTTAAAAAGCTTTTAACATAATATGCTGGGACAATTTTTATTAGACCAACTTTACTGATCTTATAAAAGATGTCATTTATTGAGTATTTATGACTTGCCAAATTATCTGTAATTTTAACAACACTGCTAAATAGGCCTAATCAAAGAAGAGTATTATGAGGTTCTAAAAAGTTGTCCCATACCAGACAGCTAACTATATGGCTGAATGAGGATGCTTACCTAGGCCAGCTGATTCCAAAGCTGATGAATAAATAGAAGCTTAAAGGATTCCTTACAGTCTAGGTGAGTGGCTATCTCAGATTCAGAAAGACTAAACTAAAATTTCCTTGTCTTGATATCAACATATTGAATTAAAATGTCAATGACTCAATAAAATGGATTTTTTTAATATTTTCCAAATGACTTTGATGATCAGCAAAATATGAAAATCTAGGTAAAGATGGTAGCCAAGGACACTACAATTAGCCACTGGAACAGAAAGAAAGTATGTATTTTATTTCTATCCTGCTATTTAAAAACTGTTAGGCAAGTCCTATAATTTTTAATGAATTGCCATGTGGTGTCTGCTTTGTCTGTTCATTTCTTGGTATGAATAATGCTGGCTACTGATGGCAGGAAGTGGTAAGTACTACCAGCAATGCTGGGAAATCACCCCAAACCAACATCAGTTCTAAAGCACTACAAAATCTTATTTCACGGATGCTTCTTTAACTAGTGCCTCAAAAACAAATAGCCTTGCCCCCTATTCTGCATTCTGGATTATGTTTTGTGATGTGTCTTTCATAATTTTCCAGCAATAATCCCCAGTGAGCCTTGGTTAGACAGGCTATAGGACCGTAGTCCTTTTTTTCCTCTAAAGGTGAGACATATTTTAGTGACATTTTCTCCCTAGCACTCAAGCATCAGCTCCTTCAGGCTGAGTCAGACGGTGATCCAAATGACTTATACTCCAGTACTCAACTTTTCTTCCTGATCCTGAGGATTTTTAATGGTTCATATTAAATACTGTAGCCACCTTTCCATGAGAATGAATTCTTTTCCAGAGGTTGACTTGATATCTTCTCTAACTCAATCCCCCAAACAACTTCTCAACTGATCTTAAAATAATGTCTATGAATGATACAGCATTATAGTGATTACAATATAAATTATTATTATTTTTTAAAGATTTTATTTATTTTTTCATGAAAGACACAGAGGGAAAGAGAGGCAGAGACACAGTCTGAGGGAGAAGCAGGCTTCATACAGGAAGCCTGATGTGGGACTTGATCCGGTACCCTGGGATCACACTCTGAGCCAAAGGCAGGTGCTCAACCACTGAGCCACCAAGGTGTCCCAATATAGAGTAAATTATGAGCTGTACTCTATATTGTACACTATACATATTATATATGTAGTGCATATGTGTATTATATGTATATACACACATATAGAAATTTTTTATTTAACTTTCATCTATCCCCCATTTATTTTGCAGCAAAAAAAATTATGAAGTGGTTGTAAATTATTAAAATTGTGTGGAGTAAGACATTAAGACAGAGAAATTAGCTAATTTGCCCAAGATAAAAGAGTTAATGTATTACAGGTGAGATTAAGGATCTAGGCATTTTGGTTTAGAAATAACATTCTTTATGGTGGCAATATTTATATTGTCTGTCTCTGCCTTTCTTCTTTCTCCATATTAAATTGATATAGTCATATAAATGCAATATATGCAACTGTTTCATTTAAATATGAATGAATAAGTCTAAAGCCACAAAAGAAGATGTGTTACTATTCAAATGGTTTAAGCATATTAGCCTGAGGTTTTCTTTTCACTTTGGATGGTTTCTTATAAAAGGTCAAGTTAATAAAATTACTTACTCTTTCTACTCAATTAGTCATATAATATATCCACCTGTGGTTGGTACTATGTTTATCAGATTATTAAAATAGAAAAGTAAAACAGAAAAATCTTATTGGTTATCTGAGAGAGCTTTTAGTTTTACTGATGGGCAAAATTAACACAGATTAAAATTAGATGTCAATAAAGTAATAAATTATATGTTCTACTCTACTACCAAAGAAAAGGCAAATTAATTTTAATTATCAATGAGGAGATGGGACTTGAGTTCAATGCTGAAGGGTGGTGGAACTCTAAAATCAAAATACATGGAGTTTTCTAGAATATGTTTTTTGAATATCCTATAAATATGAAAATGTTTACAATTAGGATGATATATGTGGAAAGAGATAAAATGGAATGGATCTGGTGTGAATTCCCAGGCACTGCTCAGTAATATGGAGTGATTCTCATTGCATACATAGGTTTATTCATTCAGAAATAATGTTGAGTGATAGCATTTGTGCAGGGCCCTGAGCAGGGTATGTTTTCTGCTGTTGCTGAACAATTTTTACTTCCTTTTCTAATGGTAATATAAAATTCTTTTAAGATAGAAATTATATGTTAGCTCTCCAACCATATAGAGCCTGCAAATGGACAAAGTAGCCTGGATGAAAGGGAGATTCTCAAGTGTAAGCAAATTCAACCATGGCCTACATAATTACAAAGAAATAGCTTAGGAGAAAAATAAAATGGTGTCTGTGTGTGTGTGTGTGTGTGTGTGTGAATTTTTCATTCTTTGCATATAAAATTTAAAATACTTGTGATGGCAAGAGTACTTACATTTAGTTCTTATTAAAAAAAATTTTTTTTAGCAGATTCTGATTATTACTCTTACCCTAGGAGTCTAGAGACCTACATAATTTTAGCTGTAGTTAAAACAAAAATAAATTTTTGTAGTTTTGGTTTTCTAATTACACATAGGTTATGCATTTAGAGTAATGAACATTTTCACCTATCTAAATAAGTGACATTATAAAGACACAGATTAAAACTGGTTTGCTCTACATGTACTGTAGAGGAAAAATAGTAATCAAATTACTGTAATGAAGATGAACTCTAATAGATTCAATGAGGATTTTACTACTGAGTAGTTGATAATCTTGAGTGATAATGACTTTTGTATATCTACCAAGCTTAATCTTTAAAAAAAATTAGTGTTCTATCCTTTATAAAAAGATCTAACCTTATGTTAAATAAATATTGTCAAGATTGATATATTTGTCATTTTGACCTCAGATGTCCAAATTGCAGTGTAATCACAAAATATTTCTAAGGACATTTTAAATTAAGGGAGGATAATACATAATTGTAGCATTCATTCATGCAAAAAGCAAGTAGAATAGATTGATTTGAACATGAAGGCAAGTTAGAGAAAAACAAGCAATGTTCCTCATCTAAAAAAAAAAAAAGTCTTGTTTATTTAAGAGTAATCATAAAAATAACTTCCATAGAACAAACACACATAATAAATCTAGATCTAAGGGAAAAGGCACATTATGAAAGACATACAGATGCATTCACTTTGCTCAAATAATTTCCACAAGAAATAGTAATTGCACACACTTTTTTTGTCACCATGGAGCTAGGTTCTGGGGATAGAGAAACAAAGATAAAATCATTTTTGAGGAGCTAACAGCCTGCCATGGAAAATAGTTACTTGAACTTATAAAAGGATGTACAACTACCATAATGGAATATACAGTTGATTTAAAAAAAAAAACTAAACTAAGAAGTACATTTCTCCAACTATTTTAGCACAGGGTGTTGGTACTGGAAGGGTATTGGAGTTGGCAGATGGTAACTGAGAATGCACCCTGCAGATGTGATTACTAAGCTGAGTATAAAATAATCATATTAGATGATATCTAGGTCTATAAGGACAACTACTCAAAATGGGTGCCATGAACATATGCAGGAGATAAGCACTGTTTTAGAAACACCTAAATGATTATATTTTTCTAAACACCAATTTGAATTAGACAGCAGGGGCAGTTGTTGGAGAAATAAGGGTCTATATCTAAAAACAATGTCAAAAAATGTAAACTATTCAAAAGGCAATTATGTTATTCCAACTAGTCTGGCACCAACTATACATACTATGATTCAATTCTGATACTAATCACATTGAGTTGGCACAGACCCACAGATGAAGGGCAGAGTCCTCTACAAAAGACTTCTTTCACTTCAGATGCCAGCTGCAAGTCTTGAGGGCATCCTCAGACCCTCCCACTTCTGGCCAACTGGCTACAAATGTAGGGGTTTCCATAATGATTCCCAGCGGGTTTAATAATATGTTAGAATGATTCACAATACACAGGAAAATACTATGTGCATAATTTCAGTTTTATTACACAGGGAATGCAGAACTTCTGTGCACTCTCCTTAGGGAATCAAGGAGTGTCACCCTCCTAGCACATTAATGTGTTCACCCACAAGGAACCTCTACTAGGTTTGGGAATACAGAGAATAAATTGAGATTTCATTATATAGGTATGATTGATTAAATCTGTCCATGTATTTGAATTCAATCTCCAGCTACCTTACCCTTCTTAGAATTTGGGCTAGCTCAATGCTCTAACACATTAATCATGAGATTGTTCTTTCTGATGACCAGCCCCCATTCTGAAGCTATGTAGGGGCTGACCATGAGTAACATCATGAAGACGTTTCAATATCTATCAAAACTTGACTAATATTGTTTCATCCATTTGCCTTTTTTCTTTCCTCACATTATTTTGAGTCAAATCATAGATACCATTTATTTATAAAGATTTTTAAATTATTTGTTGTAACTTGGTATTGCTCTTAGTCACAAACATTATTAAAGACTAAAGCAGGGATCCCTGGGTGGCGCAGCAGTTTGGCGCCTGCCTTTGGCCCAGGGCGCGATCCTGGAAACCCGGGATCGAATCCCACGTCGGGCTCCCGGTGCATGGAGCCTGCTTCTCCCTCTGCCTGTGTCTCTGCCTCTCTCTCTCTCTCTCTCTCTCTCTGTGACTATCATAAATAAATAAAAATTAAAAAAATTAAAAAAAAAAAAAGACTAAAGCACAGGGCAGCCCGGGTGGCACAGTGGTTTAGCGCCGCCTGCAGTCCAGGGTGTGATCTTGGAGACCCTGGATTGAGTCCCACTCAGGCTCTCTGCATGGTGCCTGCTTCTCCCTCTGCCTGTGTCTCTGCCTCTCTCTCTGTGTCTCTATGAATAAATATATAAAATCTTAAAAAAAAAACTAGAGCACAAAGAATGAAATAAAACTATGTAATAGAAAACATGATCTTATTAACTCTAAGTATACATGAAAATTTAAACAGGCCACTTTAGGGCTATGACAAAAGTGAAGGGGAGCTATGATCTTTAGAGTCAAAAAAGTTTAGGCATTATTACCAAATGTTAACTCATTTTACAGTCATCAATTTGACTGCTGTATTTTTCTACCTTTCATTTGTAGAAGCAGATAAAATACTTGACAATATATTTTACCAGCTCAGCATATAGTGTATGGATTATATCAAAGTAGTAACCAGTAGTAACCAGCACCTGGGTGGCTCAGTCGGTTAAGCACCTGACTCTTGATTTCTGCTGGGGTCATGATCTCGGGGTTGTGAGACTGAGCCCCTTGTTGGCTCCAGAGTTTGCTTGAGATTTTCTCCTTCTCCCTGGGCCCCAACCCCCTATTTATGTGCACTCTCTCTCAAATAAATAATTAAATTCTTTTTTAAAAAATGTAGTTATTTGGGTCCTGTGGAAACCCTGTAAAAAATAGTACTTTAGGCATCTGCTAATTTTTTAAATGAAAAAAAAAAAAACAGTTTGCTGTTTTGGAGTGGTACAAATTTAAATTATTGCAAAATACAAAGAGCTGCAGAAATGTTTACCACTCTGACAACATGTTAGTAAATAAAAGTTTGATTTAAAGTAATATAAGTGAAACCTTTAAGAACTAATTTAGAACCAAATAAATTATGAAAAAAGAACTGCCAATTGATTGTGAAAGCACTTTTTTTTCTTTTTGTTAATTTGTTGTTGAATTTCAATACTATAACATTTTATAATTTATGTGGGTTTTTTTTTCCTCCTATAATGAACATCAACTAAATTTAATACATTGCTAAATGGGAAAATGTTTGTTACTCTAAAATAAAGCACTTTGTTAAAATGACTAAATATTAAAATTCCTAGAGAAATCCTTTTAAAAAGATTTCCTAGAAGAGAGAAGATTAAGAAATGTTGCTCAAGTTGTAGATATTTTTATGAGTCAAATTAATTACAGGTGGGCTGCTAAGAATGGTATATACCAAATTACTTATTATTGGGATTTGTTCATATAATTGTGAAAAGGGTTAAACAATTTAGCTATAACTATTATTTCTTGTCAGGTGGTGGCTCTAAAGAAATGAGGGCATGCAATACATCAGGAAATATATAGTGTCAGAGCAAAGACAAACTAAAACTTGTGAAGATAAGCTAAAACCTATGAGGATGAACTGGAAACCATATTAGCCTCTCCACACCTCAAATTATTCAACTTCAATGATAGGGATGATTTGCAGAAGAGACTGGTGCTGTTTATCAAGGGCATAAATAAAAATCTGGCTCAGGAGTCAGTGGAGCTGGAGGAGGAGATCTAGCAGATGGCAGAGGAGGTGGAAGCCCAGTTACGGTTTCATGCCAACAAGGTGAGTCAGCAAATATGAGACACTGTGCATGAGCTATAATTGTATCCGATCCTACACTGACACCCGGAGCCTCAATCTAGCTGTTGTTCACTTCCACCTTCTAAATCTTACATATAATGTTTTTCTTATGGCCAAGCTTAGCCCAGAATAGAGAGGGAAAGAAACTCTGGGAAATAGCATTCCAGCTTAGTTAAACTGACACAATAGAAAAACTATCAATATTCTTTTGCCATCCTGAAATCTATATGCACTTGTATAACCACAAATGAATTCTAAAATCATACTTCCTCTTAACATCATGCTACATACTAACCTTCTTCCCAGACAAATTCACTGAGTCCTTATATTTGTCTTTGGTTGATGCTTATTCCTCTTCAGGATGAGTCACACTTTGACATTCTGTAACCTAAATATTGAGATACAAGGTTAGCCACTGTTACCATATCTTATATTTGCTGATTGTGAGGAAAAATGCTTAAATTGGTATCTTACTAAAATAAATAACTATTACTCAACTATTGTAGACCTCATGTCAGGCATTTAGTCATGAGTTCATAATTGGTGTTTTTCACTACCTTTTCCCACTTTCATTCCTTTATTCCCAGCAATCACCTCAGCCCACTGTGGTTCTTGTCTGGTTGAATAAGCAAAACCTTTAAAGTGTTGGGGTCATTACACATTCTGACTGAACTGGATTGATGTGATTTCCCATGGACTCTAATCATAGGATTTTGGAGTGCCCGTAAGATCCCCGGAAAACCAAGCATTCTTCTCCTTACCTCCTATTTCCTAATTGCATCACAGTTTCTCTTTTATACTTAGGACCAACTCCCCCCGCCCATCTGCCAGCCCGCCCAGCCACAGAGCAACCCTTCCTATCCTATTTATCTACTGGCATGAGTAGCTCTAAGAGGTTACATGGTATATTCAGTCGGCAATTATTTGAAATCATTGGTGTGTCTCCCCGTGGAAGCTGGGTTTTATTTAATGATACTGAATCTGTGATATAAAAACATATGTTCTCATGTATAAAAGTAATATTTAAGATTTTTTTACTCCTTTTTGTTACACTTGCCCGGTCTGTGTATAATGATATAGAATGAGTTACAAAGCTTTCTGTTAACCCCTCCTTCCAACCTAAACCTATTTTAGCAATTTTTAAATAATCTGTAAATTATCTATCGTTTGGTGGTTCAGTGGTGTTCTTTCCTGAATACATTTGGCTTTATTTAGCCCCTTCAGTTGGTCATTAAGTTCCTTTTATTTTTTTTTAATCTCTTCATATTTTCTGTTACATTTTGAAAATGAAACTTCCCCTTAAGTAATTAACCTCCTGGCTAATCAATGCAGTCCTGACTGTTCTCTCAGATTTTAATATTACTCTGTGGTCACACTGGGAAAAGTCCTCTTTTTGGATGCCAATTCTTTCAGTTTTTAGGTTCTAAGTTTTTACTGCTACATTTCATCATTAATCATATGTGCCTTATTTTGTGAAAACCTAAAGTTATTCTTGTAGAAATATAGTTCTCTACCACGTATATGTATAGAATTCCTTCATCACTGTTTTATAAGTGTTGCATTATATTTCCTTGTTTTTAATTTTGTTCATCTTTTGAATGCAAAATGTATAAAAATGTCCGGAGAATAGTGTGACACACATGTATCTAAAATAAGAACAAATTTATGTTGAAATCCTATGCCCATTGCATTGATATTAGATGATGGACCCATTGGGAGGTTATTAAGGCATAAGGGTGGAGCCCTCACAAATGACATTAATGTCTTCATTACAAGAGGCTCTCTAGGGGCACCTGGGTGGCTTGGTGGTTGAGCATCTACCTTTGGCTCAGGTTGTGATCCCATGGTCCTGGGATCAAGTATCGCATCGGGCTCCCTGCTTCTCCCTCTGCCTATGGCCCTGCCTCTCATTCTCTGTGTCTCTCATGAATAAATAAATAAAATCTTTAAAAAAGAGGTCCTTGAGAGCTCCTTTGCCCCTTCTAACATATGAGGATATAAGAAGTCTGGGACCCTGAATCACGGGTACTCTCCTCACCACACTGGTCCTCAGAATAGTGAGCAATCTGTTTTTTTATAAGCCATGCAGTCTGTGGTATTTTGTCTGGACAGACTAAAATACCACTTATAGAATCAAACATGAAGTCATTGAATATACTTAAAGTTGGCATATTAACATTTTTATTGTTCATTCTATTTATTTAATAAATCTTTCCTTGGGATCCCTGGGTGGCGCGGCGGTTTAGCGCCTGCCTTTGGCCCAGGGCGTGATCCTGGAGACCCAGGATCGAATCCCAGGTCGGGCTCCCGGCATGGAGCCTGCTTCTCCCTCTGCCTATGTCTCTGCCTCTCTCTCTCTATCATAAATAAATAAAAATTAAAAAAAATAAAATAAAAAATAAATCTTTCCCTGGTGCCTAATATGTGGCTGACAATGGTCTAGACATTGGGAACCCGGCAGTGTATAAAACATAGTTTTTGCCTTCTTGGCATTTATATATATTGCCTCTAACTTTCTTGATATGTTCATATGTCAAATGGTCTTATACTCCACTGCTCTACAGACATTCAATTACAGGTTTATTCTCTAGATCATTTCATGATCAGTAACAGCCACCTCCTTAGACTAATCTCACTTGCAAGTACATCAGTATCTGATTAACACCTCCTTTCCACCTCACTAACTATATTACTGCAATTACAACAATCCTTCTAACCCACCATAGTCTACAGCTAATACTTCCAACTATTTACTGTCTACTAATACTAATATCTTCTTTATCCCCATAACTTGATTAAATTTCATGATCAATCACTGTACTCATTCTGTGGCAAACATCCTCATTCCTTTCAACTCTTATTTTTTCATGCTCAGTTGCTAAAGCTGCACCCCTGGCCTGGAACTATGATGCTGAATATGGCTAAAGGCAAACTGATCTTGCTGAATCTTCCAGTTTAAACTCATGATCAATGATTTCAATTGAACACTCACTGCTCTCCAACAATCACATTTTATTTCTTTTTTTTTTTAATTTTTATTTATTTATGATAGTCACACACACACACACACACACACACAGAGAGAGAGAGAGAGAGAGAGAGAGGTTGAGAGAGAGACATAGGCAGAGGGAGAAGCAGGCTCCATGCACTGGGAGCCCGACGTGGGATTCGATCCTGGGTCTCCAGGATCGTGCCCTGGGCCAAAGGCAGGCGCTAAACCACTGCACCACCCAGGGATCCCACATTTTATTTCTCTAATCCATCCCTTCTCCCAGGCTGAAATATGACTATTTTACATCTTTTTGTATTTCAAACATTTAACATTTCCTGCTTCTACTTACACTCTACTAATACCCCTACTTTATATTTTACCAACAGAATAGAATACAGAAGAGAATATCCATAAACTCTCATAATTTTATATACCTCGTGTCCATGCACTATACCATCTGTTCTGTCATATTGCCATTAATGAAGTGCCAGACTTCTTCTAGATTTAACACTTTTACTTACACATCCAATTCCACATCCTTCGTACTGTTTCAAACCATTGCTCCAAGATTTCTCCCTTTCTCTTTTGTATCATTTTTCCCTTGCTACTGAATCCATATTTACAGTATAAAACCTTTTTAAAAAAGTATTTTAGAGGGAGATAGAGCATGTGAGTGAGGGGAGGGGCAGAGGGAGAGAATCTCAAGCAGAATCCTTGCTGAGCATGGAACCCTACTCAGGGACTGGATCCTAGGACCCGAGACATGACCTGAGCCAAAATCAAGACTCAGAAGCTTAACTAAGCCACCCAGGTGTCCCTAAAAACATGTTCTTATTATTTTCATGTTGAACGAAAGACAGGACTTCCCTCAATCTTATTTATTAATTTGTCCCTACTTCTCTCCCTTCCTTTGCAGCAAAACTTAACTTTATCATATATATATATACCCTCTGACCTTATTTCGCTTCTTATCTTTCTCAAACCTGCTCCTGCCAGGCTTTTGCCACTATCACTATATCAAAATATCTGTAGTCAAGGTGCCAAGACATTAAATGATTTCTCAGCTGCTAAACCTAATGGTCAAGTCTCCATTTTCCTCCTGAGCCACAGCAGCATCTCTTATGATCTCTCTCCCTCTCTTTCTTTCTCCCTCTCTCTCTTTCCCCACCTCCCCCCCTTTCTCTCTCTCTCTTTCTCTCAAAGCCCTTTCCTCCCTCATCCTCCAAGTATCTTCCAGGTTTGGTGTCTATCTCCCTGATCATTTCCTTGGATTCTTTCTCATTTCTTTGCATATAGATCTTAGAGTACTTCAGGTGTCTATCCCTGAAATGTTTTTGGCCCACCTGCACTCACTCAGAAATTTCATTGTCTCATGCTGTATTTCCATACCCTGAAGAATTACAAAATTGTATCCATAGCCAGAATCTCTTTCCCAAATTTGACTCAGTTATTTAAAGGCCTATTGATATAATCATATGAATGTCTAATAGATATTTCTCTAATAGATATTTACTTTTGGTGAAGTACCAAAAATTGAGACCTTAATTACTCTCCCACCTCCCACCCCAAATTCTTCTCTAGTAGATTAGGGAAGATTTTTCCAAGTTCCTTATGTCTACTTGGTCTCACCAAATCCCTTAAAGTTTTCTTAACTGATTCCTCCCCCCTCTCATTATTCAAGTATATTTAGTAATCTTATTTGCTTTACATTCAAAATTAATCTGAATCCAAACATTTCTAATACTTCTGATATTAGCATTCTGGTCCAAACCACCAAAATAGGTCAAAGGGAATACAGCTTGGACTGCCACACTACTTCACACTGCTCCTGCCTTTTTAAAATTATACTCCATTCCCTTTAAAGCAGTGGTCAGGTCACATTGGTTTAGCTCAGAATCCTCCAGTGCTTTCTCATCTTGCTTCCAGGAAAAAGCATAACTTTTACAAGTTGACAAAGTGCTATGCAATCTCTAGATCTGTAGGCACATTATGGGTGTTTTGCACAGGTACCCTATACTGCCGCCCCCCCCCCCCATCTCTACCCCATCCCTGTGACTCTACTTCTAATAGCACAAGACTGCAAGTCTCCACTGAGGATTGCCCTAAATGACTGTAGCCATTTAGGCCAATGACTGAGCCAATGAGCTGAGTGTCCCTGAGAATTTGTATTCCTTCAATCAGTCTTTGGCTTGAGGACTAACTTGTGCTGGCATAAGAAAACCTAGCCATGTTGACTGAAATTGAGATCAGATCTGGAGGGTGATTTGTACTCTAGAACTCCCCTGAAAGATCACAGTCTTTCTTTGCTCTTTCCATATCCATTCTTGAGTACACTTTTCTTTTATCAGGTTCTTCTGGAGAACATTTCCATAATAAATAACCTATGTGAATGTATACCCTCAAGGGTTTGCTTCTGGAGACCAAACCCAAGAAAATCCTCTATTCCAGTTACCTTCTGGGCCACATCTCCTATTACTATATCCCTCATTTTCTCAGCTTCAGGTCTTTCCTTCCCCCTTCTGGCTTTTCCCTATGAGAGCAAGCATGTTCCCTTCTCTGGCCCTTTACATTTATTCCCTCTGCCCTCTTCATCCAAGTATGTTAAGCCTGGTGTTTCACCCTTTTTTTTTTTTCTTTGTTCAAAGTATACCTTCCCAGGGAGATCCTCACTTTTAAAATGCAGTGATATTCCTCACTCCCAGCACACACTGCTTCCTATATTTCTTTTCGCCATTGTAGTTATCAATCTCAAGTACAATGTGTTTTATGGATAACACTTATGTACTGCCTCCTACATCACAATGTGAACACCTTGAAGGTAGGTGTTCTCTACCTCCAGATCCTTCAACAGTCCCTGGCCCACTAATGTGCCAACTAGTTTTTAGATGAATTGGACATGTTTTTGAATGCATATATGTAAATGTTAATTTTTTTTTACAGAAAATATATTCTACTCTATCATTGTGAAGCATGTTTTTTGTCATTCACATTGTTTTTGAGATCAATCCATGGTGATATATATACATAAGGGGCATTCATTTTTAATTGTTTTAGGATATTTTGTCATTTCAAAGTAGTTCTGAGAAGGGAGGAAAATATATTTTTTAGTCAACATTTAAATACAATTTTCTAAATTTACTTACAGAAAATCTGTACAGTTAAGTTTTTTTAGCAATGAATAAAGTTAATATAAAAACCAATTCAATAGGAAAAAATTATCACTAAGCATTTCTATAATGGTTTTCTCTTTTAGACTTTTACTTCTAAATTGAGATTTTTTTTGTACAAATGTCACATTGTCATAGTTTATAAATAGACAGTCTTACTCTTTAAAAGAAGCACTAATTGCAGAACACTTGCTGCATAGATAGATAGGTGAATGACAAAATATCAGAGCATAGTAATTCATTCTTTAAAATCCAGGCAAGGTAGTCTAATTTCAAGTACTAACATTTTAACTCAGTCTTTAGTTTTGAAATAATTGACAAAATACTTGTAGAGATGAAGAAATACAATTGGAATGAATAACAAAGACCTCTCTTAAAAGCAATGTCTCTAACGCTAGGGATATATTTATGAAATGTTCGTAAGAGATATTTCTTGAAACAAATGTGAGATTATATTTTTTGAAATATTCCATAAGAGACCCCAGTTTCAAAAGTGTTGCTCTGTGATGGTGGGTTTAAAATACACATAAAATATTTTAAAATAAACTGGATTTTTAAATGCTTGCTTACCTTTAGAACAAAGTACCATTTGTGAAACAGGGTCAATATTAACACTCAACTTGATCTTTCAACAAAGAAACATGATTTAGAAAATTATCAATCTATAGAAATCAGTCTTCTGTTTTTTTTTCTTTAATACTGCACTGAAACAAAGTGTTTCTCATTGTCCCGGTTTGAGATCAGAAGGTCAGTTTTATCGGTGTATTGTAGTGGAATTATATTATGCAAAATAGGAGACCTAGATTCTGTGCTTCCTCTACCTAATATTTCAAAGATGACTAAAATCTGGAGATTTATTCAGATATAGTGTTCCTATATTTGAGATACATATAGTTTTTAGAACTGTCTGTAAATAAAATATACTATTTTTACCAGAATGTGAGCTATAATAATATAAAGCAGTTTCACAGTGTGCATTATATAGTTTTAGTATGAAAAATCAGGTGGTAAGTAACACATCATGTTATCTACTGGAGAAACATCACTGTTATTAAGGATGCAACTGCAGGAGAGCTTCTAATAATGAAGCTGTTACACATTAAATTTCTAAGTATTTTCAATTACAACCTATATTTGTGCCTAACACAATTTGTGAGACAATGCAGACACCATTCCTATTTTATGAAGGAATTCACCCAGTTTTATTGGTAAATACTATAAATCATGGTTGTTGTTTTATTTGGGGGGGGGCTTGTTTGTTTTTTAGACATCATTCACTAGTACACCACTGAGTGTTCCCTCTTTTTGAATCAATTTTGGCTCTGAGGTGACTTCGACCAATCGATTTTAGCAGAAGTGATTTGTACCAGTTTCCTGGCCTAATTCTTCAGATTGTCCTCCCCTTTATGCCTCTTAAAATATTTGTTCTTGGAAAATGCCCAAGCAATTACTGAACAGTCCCACATGGACAAAAACTGAGGCTCCCAGTTTATGGCTAGCTAAGCTGTCAGCCTTCAGCTGGATCCTTAAGCTGTGGTCAGTCATCCCAACTGGCAACACATAAAAGAGAGATGCGCTTCACCCACCAAGCCCAGCCTAAATTGTCTTCTAAATTGAGATTTTTAAGCAAGACAAATTACCATATTGGCTTTTAGCCATTACATTTTTGGGTGGTTTGTAATGGTATGTTAGATAACTGAAACACGGAGACATAGCTTAAATGCAGACAAATTAGGACCGGACCCCAGGTTTATTAATATCTAATGGCAAGTTCTTTCAAGATCATCATTCTTCTTTTCCTATCTCCCCATAATAGTACTGGAAAATGAAAGAATATGTGTCCTATCCTGAAGAATATAGAGAAAAACAAAACCAAAAGGAATGACTAAACTATTGTTTTTCTAATAATATTTGACAGACTCTTTCCAAGTTACTATTGTGGAATCAATGCTGGCATTCTGAGTCAATGTTTCAGAAGTATATAATAATCAGTTTCTCCTTTCCTGATTATAAGTTTCCATGTAATAAGCATAACATTTGGAAGTCAAGTCATTGGTCTTTGTTATGTGTCTAAAATTAGTATCTGTTTTATTTGCTGACAATCTCAAATACAATGAATAATAATAGTGGAAAAATTGGCAGGAAATGGAGCATATGAATCACTAAGTCAAATTGTAGTAACGTTAAAAAATTAACTGTAATGTACAGTTTCTTATTGGTATATCTGAAAACATAATTTTGTAGATATTTAAAACAAAGCAATCAAGAGAAAATCATTGTTAATGAGTTAATGTGTTAGTAATTGTAGACCCTTCCAGGATTACATTAAATTATTTAATAACCTGCTATTAGTGAATAAAAAATAAAAGTACAAATCAAAACATTAGGTCTCCTTTCAAATATCACAGATTCAGGTCTTGATTATCTGTCACCATGAATATTTTTGTGGCATTTTAAATGATTCTGTTATCTTCCTTCTCTAAATCTATTACTGCAAAATACACCTCTAAGTAAATAGATTCTTGTACAGAACATCTTTTAATTCTCTAAAGACATTCTTTTTTTTTATTTATTTATGATAGCTACAGAGAGAGAGAGAGAGAGAGAGAGAGAGAGAGAGAGAGAGAGAGAGGCAGAGACACAGGCAGAGGGAGAAGCAGGCTCCATGCACCGGGAGCCCGACGTGGGATTCGATCCCGGGTCTCCAGGATCGCGCCCTGGGCCAAAGGCAGGCGCCAAACCGCTGCACCACCCAGGGATCCCAAATTCTCTAAGGAATAAACCCCAAATCCTTGTATTCTCTGTGAAAGCTCTCTTTTCAACTCTCAAAACTTCATTCTACATCTTAAACTAATTTCCCTCTTCCCAAATATTTTCCACATATTCTTATCCCTAATTTTGACCATAATGACATCTCTATTGGAAAGTCCTGTCCCTCCATCTGTATTAACTGTTGTTCCAAGTCAAATATTAAGAACCAATTCAAGAATGATGCATGAACTATTCCCAACTACCCATAACCAAAAATAATAGCTCATGTTCCTATATTCATTTTCTAGTCTACTTTTCTATTATAGTACTTCGGGTATGTTAATATTTTATTTACTTCTATAAAAGCACACTTGTATTGCTAGTAATTCTCTAGTTTCCAATCTTACTTTTTCTTTATTAGCATTCTCTGCTAGTTTTAGTTTAGTACATGGGTGCACATACAGAATCACTTCCTACACCTTTTGTAGAGGTAGTATGTAATAAAGTCCTTGCCAATTGTTATAAGAATAGGCCTTTCCTTTTTAAAAATTAGGTTCTGGCTCTCCTTTTAATTTTTTCTCCTTCCCATGAGATGGGACTTGGATCTGGCACTGGTCAACCAAGTTTGACTATGCAGATAATGGCAATAGTTGAATGAGATGAGACACAAGAGTCAAGATCCCTAAACCCTGGATGATCTAGTAGAGCAAAACTGCTATTGAAAACTGCTGTTGAAAATCCATATTTTCAATATGTGGGATTACCCACTTAGCTCATTGTTATGAGTGAAAAGCAATTATATATGATTCTGTATGATTCATCTAGACTATATATCCTAATATGCTAATCCACTAATCTCCAATCTTTCTGAGTGTAGAAATAGTGTATTGGACACCTTTGCTCTCTTTATTCCTAGCATAGGTCCTTGCAGACATTCGGTGTTCAAAATATCTTGTTAAACTGCATTGCACTAAAAAAAAAACTAATTCTATCTGTAGAAAAAAAAATCATATAAACTTGATCATTAAATTGATCTCATCAGCATTAGCTTATCTTAGAGTCATCTTTTAAAATAATTAGACCATTACTTGTCATACTAAAACATTAAGATATTCACTGTTTATGATAAAAGTATATTTCAGGATTAGAGTATATGTGGAAAGGAAATGCTGGCTGAGAGGATAAAAAGAACAGAGAAGAAAGACTTCATGAAGTATCTGTGCTTCATTTATAGTAATGCTATGTGCATAAAGGAACCTCTTAAAAATGATCCACAAAGCAAATGGTATTTCAATAGTAAATATCACAAAGACCTAAGGAAATTTAAATCTAATTCAGAATTATTCAATAAAGGTCAGTGAGAAATAGATGGGGAAAAAAGAATATCAGAAGATAGGAATTTTCAATAATGTCCTCAACAGAAAGGTCAAAGTTATTTCCCTACTGTTTTCAAAAAAGATAAAACTTTTCAATTAAGAGTTGCTGAATAGTATTGAGTAATACTAAAGAGAGAAGACTTTGCCCTCAGCAATTTTTACTGGAAAAAAAAAAAACCCAAGTCATTTTATCTTAATTCATCACTGTATACAAGAACCAGGACTTAAAAATAACAAAGCTAAGATTTTGCTATAAGCCCCCAGGCATAGGTAATATTTTTCTCCTCACTCGGCTTCTGTCATCTTGTAACCAGAAAGGTAGAAGTCCTGCTGAAGGCTGCCTCTGTGCAGCTTTATAATTAAACATAATTCTGAGTCACAAAGTTCTCACAGCTTCTGTAAAAGCTAAGGGAATATATGCAATTCAAATAAAATGTTCCATATAAATTCAGGTAGACCATGGGCACCATGAATCTATGTAAAAAACCCTGAATTGAAAGATTTTACCATGAAATGAACTAATCCTTTACTTTTAGTTCTCTTATATTCTGACTTAAATATACAGAGTTGAGTTTAATGTTTCTAGATGAAGGATTCCACAAAGTATCTGATTTCTGGTATATTTAGGGAACTGGCCTCAGGTGTATGTTTATAGGAGCCACAAGTACCCCCCCCCACCTAACCCCACAAAAAATGTTCCATGCATAACATATTATAGGTAGCATGGTCTAGAATTTAGATGGTTTGGACATTTCTGAGTAACCTTTTGAAAAGAAGGTTGCTGGGGGTCATTGTGTGAGTGAACAGATGAAGTGCTCATCCTTAGACAGTAGAGTCAGAACACAAGGCACTATTATAAGGAAATTATCTCAGGTGGACAGAATGACAATAGTACATAGTGATTAAATTTAGAAGGAAGTAGAACCAATTTCTTCATATGTGTGTAGAACATAACACTGAGCTTTAAATGTGGCAGGAAACAAACAAAAATCTTAGCATATACCAGCATCTTTAAGATGAACAGTGAGAGAAATCACTCTTTTGTCACATATCAAAAGCAGTGATGTCATTTGGACATCAAAAGTCTTAATAATATATTACTATAGGGCCCAGATTAGGGAAGACGGAATTTGCTGAACAGTGGAAACAATGCTGTTAGTTTGTCTGAGATATCCAATGGGACCTTCTAAATATTACATAAATATATGTGGGAAAAAGAGCACACGGTCCTAGTTATAAGTAATCTATGAAATTAAGTTAAAATATGAGATTATTTTGCAATTAAAAATGCTAAGGCAGTCTTGTTAAACATAAGAGTAGGCATGCTTATACACTGCTGAAACAAATATAAGCTTATCTTATAGAAAATAATTGACTACTTTTAAAAAACCCTAGAAATATTCTTTCAGTAATTCCAGTGAAGGAAATTTATTCTAAGGAAATAGTCACAGAATGTATATTTACAAATATATTTACAAAAATATGAATAGAAGAACATGTTGCAGTGAAAATCTGTATAAGGAAATTTGTTAATAAGGATGGCATAGTTACATATGGAATATACACAACCTTGTGAATTATATTTGATTTTGCATGGTATTTATTTTGTGGAAAATATACAATATTGAACAGGATAGCAGTAATGATTCATTTTTTTCCTTAAAAAGTAAGACCAAGTTTCTTAATTCTTACTTTGAGAAGAGTTCTTATTTTGAGAAGGTCAGTGTTGTTGGAATATCTAATACTGATTTTTGAGCCTAGAGAGGAGACACTGGTAGGTTAGTATAACAAGGTTCCCTTGAGTTAAGGAATCATCATAATGGAATATGTTAGTGCCTGGGTCTTGATTGCCATAGAAAATATCTTTTTTTTTTTTTTTTTTTGGCAAAAACAAGTGTTGGGCCAGAATTAGTCTCAAAGAAGCCACCTTAATATTGTGGACATTCACTTGGGAAGAGAGAGAGAGAGAGAGAGAGAGAGAGAGAGAGAGAGAGAGTGTGTGTGTGTGTGTGTGTGTGTGTATACTCAAATGGTTCATTGGGAACCAAGAATTATGGTGGTATCAAATAGTATGGTTGAGAATAACACTAGAGAGAATTTTTTTTTTAATCCAAGAAACAAAATTTTGAAAATCTAGCAGCAATGTCCATGATCTCATCAACACATAAGGGAGAGCATCATATAGAAATTGCCTGTTTGCAATAATAATATTGTGTGGTAGTAAAAGCAGCAATGGAAGCAGAGAAGATTCTGGTTGCTCGATGATCATATCTTCAAGTTTTAGCCGTTGGACCAAATGAAGACACTGACTCCTTGGACACAGTAAGTACCAGGTTTTTGGCTTTGTATTTTTTTTTGTAACTTGTCAGTGGAGTGGACACTGTAGAAGAAAAGTATATTTTCCACAATAGGCAAAATGGAAGAGTAAAAATAGGATATTGTGACTTTATATTTTTAGAAAGTCTATAAAAATGTGCTTGAACACTTAACATGAAATGACATGATCATATTTGCATTATAGTACTTGGTGTTGACTCTCTGGAAAATAGAAATAGTAGGATATGACCAAAACCAAGGGAACCACTTAGGATAGTTCTATAATCGTTATATATCTAATATAGAGTGAAAAGGGTTGTCCCTGAGCACCTGAAATAGAAATGAAAATGAAGGAACTTAAGAATAGACTATTTATTAAATATATGTGAAAGATAATTAAACATATCAATAGTTTCTTAAGATTGGAAAATAGATGGATAACAGTACAAACAGAAAATACAGAATTGTTTATGCATAGACACAACTGATTCAGTTTTGGAGTTTGTTCAATTTGATATAGGATATCTAGATGGCGAGGTGAGGAAAAGCAAACATGATTATATATACGAATCTTAACTTCAAGATCTGATCTTAAAATAAAAGGTTTGGGAATCAACATAGACAAGGTCATTGATGCCACAAGAATAAGCCAGTTTGTGGGGGGAAATGAGCAGTTTGTGAAGTTAGAAGACAAGTGGGTCTGGGAAAAATCTATAAAACAAATATATAGAATGTAGGAAAGAGATTAATGTGCTCATAAAAAGAGTAAAAGTAAGAATGAGGAAACAAATAGTGTTTCAACAATATCAAATGAAGTCATGTTCATTAGATATGGGAATTAGTAACTCCTTGGTGATCATAATAATAGCACTTTTAGCTGAGTGCTGAGAACAGAAGCCAGACTGCAGTGGGTTGAATAGTGAATGGGAGGTGCAGAAGTAGACAAAGTGTCAAGGTTTTTCCTTTGAGAATTCTGGAGTAGAAATGGAAGACAGCAACTTTGAAGTAGCTGAAAGAAAGAGAGGTCTGTGCTAGCATATCAAAGTCATTTTTATCTTCTGCCTAAAGACTCCCCCTTTAAGTATATTTAATAGTCTGGATGTTGGTGAAAGTTGAAACATGGTAAGGATTATTCTTTGTGTTTGAAAAAAATCAAGGCCCCTTTGATAAGACTTTTAATCCTGTGATTCTTACTTATCTTTAAAGTGTAGTTAAATTTCACTTTCTTTTTTCTTTTTTAAAGATTTTATTTATTTATTCATGAGAGACACAGAGAGAGAGAGAGAGAGACAGAGGCAGAGACACAGGCAGAGGGAGAAGCAGGCTCCATGCAGGGAGCCCGACGTGGGACTCGATTCCAGGTCTCCAGGATCACGCCCTGGGCTGAAGGCAGCGCTAAACCGCTGAGCCATCCGGGCTGCCCTAAATTCCACTTTCAATCTAATAAATATAGCATCTTAAAAAAGATTTTGGAAGATGAATAGGAATCAACTGGATTTTTCAGGATCCCTACAATAATATCTAGTTTCTTCATATCAACAAATAATATTAACAATATTTGATCCCAGGGAAGCATTTGCATAAATAATCAGAAATAAACACTAACTAGGGAAATGTGGGAAGTGACAAAGTCTGATTAGACAGTAGCCAAAACCAAGCAGTTCCATCAACAGTATATCAAAAAGGGAATGCAATAAGCAGGGGGGGGGGGGTGTTACATCCTCTGTAGAAAATTTAAATACAATAGTGAAATAGAATAAAAGTGGGTGTATGTGTTATCATCACCATATGCCAACAATTCTAAAGAATTTCTGTCATAAAATACTCTTTCCTTCCTTGCTGGACTGCATCAAATCCCACATTCAGCCAGTGTCCAGGTATGTGTAAATTATCAGTCAATAACCAATAAGCACAAAGTATTTGTAAGCATCCACTGTGTTTCTAGCATCTCTCTAGATGCATAATGACATACACACCTGCATATATTAAGAAGACAATTGTGACATTGGCTTATTTTAGGTTGCCTGAAAATTAAGAGGAAGGGTAAGTGATCATTCTTGTGTGAGCACTGTGCCTAGTTAACACCCCAGAAACTACACATTTCAACTATGCAAACCTTATGTAGACAAATTACATAGTTTAAAAGTGTCTTTTATGCATTGAATAAACTGAAATTCAGAAAGCTAAGTGACCTGTCAGAGAACATATGACCACTAACTGGTAGAATTAAGACTTGACTCTAAACTCTGCTTTTCTCCACCAGTAGTTCTTAAATTGTAGGCCAGAGTTTTCCTAATTGCAAAATCTTTCAAGCTGCCAACTTGATACACAGGTACAATACAAATTACCTTTCCCCCAACACTTAGAGAACAAATATAGGGAGAAATAGAATACTACCTAGAGTAAGATTAAACAAAACATGCTGCATGGAACACATTTACATAAATGTATTTGGTGCATTTAATGGGTTAGAAACTGCTCAAAAGGGAGACCAAGTCTATAAAACATGGGCTGCCTCTTATCAGCCAGCACTGTCCTGATTCAATACTCAGAGTCCTTTTCCAGCATCACATTGCTGCTCTACTTAAGAAGAGAGGAAGAACACTTTTCGATACCAAAAAAGAGGAGGAAAAAGGTATGTATAGTATTAATGTCATGGAAAAATACCACGTGCTTTAAATTTGTCATGCAATTCATTCTAAATAACAGTGCACTTCAAAGATGACATCCAAAATGATATTCCAAAATGTATATTGCCTGCAAAAGTATTTATAATGTGTACCATTAGAGTACAACATTTTAAACCAATTATTTCATTAACTGCATTGCAATTATATGTAAGACAGATTTTCTTTGGTGACTGAATAGAGATGCAGATCAGTTTTGGTAATAATAGAGATAGAGTATGAATAACAGCTTTATGTACCAGTAGTTCTGAAAGTGGTAGCAAACTGAAAGGTAAATTAGAGATTGAAGGTGATGTCAGTTTACAGTGTGACTTAAAGAGAAAGAGTCTAGAAGCTTTTATTTTTATTTTCATTTTTATTTTTATTTTTTTATGATAGTCACAGAGAGAGAGAGAGGCAGAGACACAGGCAGAGGGAGAAGCAGGCTCCATGCACCGGGAGCCCGATGTGGGATTCGATCCCGGGTCTCCAGGCTCGCGCCCTGGGCCAAAGGCAGGCGCCAAACCACTGCGCCACCCAGGGATCCCTAGAAGCTTTTATTATCACTGTATTACCTGTCAAGGCCAAATGGAAAGCTAAGACTCAGTTTATTTTTATGTAAACTATAAAACATTAATATCCTGACCTTTCCAGTTTTACTATATGGAGATTACAGAGAGCTTAGTTGTATAATTTACTTGGCCTTGTCTATTTATTCTTGATATTTACATGAAGAATTTTTAAATGCACAGAGCACATAGGAAAAGTTCACAAGCAATGTTCAAATTTTACTTTATAGCATGAGTACTTACTACCAAATATTGATTCTTCATATTAATGTTCTAAGCGGAGATTTTTTTTTTTTTTTACAATATAGCTATACTTAGTTTTGGCATGTGAAGGAAAATGAGATATTAACTTCAAGAGTTATTATATAAGGTATCATTCTGATAAAGCCAATGACCAACTGTGCTCGTTATCAAAAAACAATTATTAGTAAAATTCAGAAAATGTTCCCTTTATGGAAAGCTGGTGATTTATTATATAACATGTGAAATAAAGGAATGAAAAAAAAAATAATCAGTTAACTGAAGAACAAGTAGAAAAATAATTGCAAGTGGAAAATTGAGTAACAGATCTACCATTGTCCTTCACTTTCAACCCAACTCAAAGAACAGAAGCTCAAACCTGAGAACTGCTTTCTTTACAAAAGAATTCAGAAAATTGATAATTGAAATTTTCAACCTATTGCAATTCCTATTAAATTTGAACATAATTGGGATCCCTGGGTGGTGCAGCGGTTTAGCACCTGCCTTTGGCCCAGGGCACGATCCTGGAGACCCGGGATCGAGTCCCACATCGGGCTCCCGGTGCATGGAGCCTGCTTCTCCCTCTGCCTGTGTCTCTGCCTCTCTCTCTCATTCTGTGTGACTATCATAAATAAATAAAATTTTAAAAAAAATTTTAAATTTGAACATAATTTAGTTCTATGTGGCATTTCATATGTGCACACAAATGCCACATAGAATACAGATTATAAGGAAACAGGGATTTTATGATTATAGGTTACATCTTACTATATTTATATAGGTTTTATACAAAAGTATAACAATTGATTGGAAAATGTAATTTTTGAATTATTCAATTAGAAAAATCCCCATTTGGGCCAAGAAAAAATGCATTTATGGTGGAATTGATTCAAATTCAACACTGGGAGTTTGAAATCTCAGGTCCTTCACATCCTTCAGCTATGTGATAATGGGCAAATAATTTAACAATATTTTTTTCTGCTTAATCTTCCAGAAAATATAGTATTTGAACGATTCCGGTAAGAATTACAAATAGTTTTTGTAAAATTCACAGCATGAGTCCTAATATGTTGGGAGTTCTTCAAATGATACCTTTTATTTTCCTTACTCTTATTCTTTTAGAACAGTTACATTTCATAATAATGTTATAGTTTGTTTCTGTTTCTTAGTAAACTATTTTCAATAGGAGCAGCTACTACTTCAACAAGCACCCAGCTTTAAATAAAAATGTTGGAAAAACCATTCGTCCATTCTTTCATAAGATTATTCTTCTGGTTTGTTAAAATATGGTTCACTGTAAATGTTTTAAGATCTAAATCTTTGAGGAGAAATCTTTTAGTTTTAGAGAATATTTATGGAACATTTTTTCTTCTTTCTTTTCTAAAGGACTTTCTTTTCCAAAGTAGGTTAAAATCTGAGCAAAATCACAAAAGAAAACAGTAACAATAACAAGCTCAAATGCTACTCACCTGCCCCCATCTCCTTTCCTATTGGCAATTAGGTAGGGGAGTCTTTGACTAAATGTACAAATTATCTTATCTTTAAAATTGTATTAAAGATCACTGTGTGGCCCTGCTCATTTATGTATGTTGTTTGGAGCATCTGGAGGAGTATGAATAGTATCAGGAAGAAGAAGGAGGAAACAGCACGAGTGCCTGACTGGGAGGAGGCCAGCTGAAGATGTGCAGGGCAAGCCTGAACCTGTCATTGGTGCGAACCCAAGTATCATTGATGGTCCTTAATAGGAGCAACTGGTAAACTCCACGATCAACCTTCAGCTGACCCACAACATGCTGATGGTCCGCTATCTGGTGATGGCTGATGGTTCTGCCCGTGATGCTGTGCTGGATTTTCTGGAAGGGAAAAATTAGACAACTTCTCCACAATGGCAGTTTTCCCCTGGAACTGCTGTCCTTCCACATAAGACATGATGCATATATAAATAGTCCCTGGTTGGGTTCTGTCATTATCAAATAACTGATAGTAATGTTGAATGCAACTGGATCCAGCTGCTCCCAAGTTGGCTTGTCTCCCATTCTAGGGTATCATCAGTCTCGTTGAGACCTAAGGGGCTGGTATGGTGGTGGCAGCAGCAGCAACCCAACATGGTCTCCCCACTCTACCATTTTGAAACTAAAATCAACTAACATCTTTTATGGTTTCAAGTGAAAAATAATTGAACTTATAAAGTTTTCTGACAACTGATATACTCAAGAATTTGATCTATTCTCAGATATTCTGAAATTTATTTCAAAAACTTGCCTTAGCTAAAAATCAGTTGAAATCCATATTTCCCTCAATTTATCTCCTAATAGGTAATAGTAAGGTTATATGGATTGAGGACAAAAATATGAATGCAAAAGATGCAATAGTACAAATGAGTCTCATTAGGAAAATGGATGAGAAATGAAAATATGGCAGACCATAATGTAATTTTTTAAAAAAATCCTAAATGTATAATCCTATTCTTTGGCTCTACATGTGTTTATACTCAGAACAGATGATTAACGGGCCTGGAGACTACCACAAATACCTCTCCATTCTCTAATTGCTGAAATTACTTGTAATCAACAATCTGAAAAATACTCTCATCTAACTTCTTTAAGCAGTTTGCAAAGCTTCTGGCAGAGAAGATAGATCATATCAGCCACAGCATCAGTCCTAAGCCATTTCTTAGGATTAGTCCAAGAACCAATCTGAGATGACCCTACTGAACTTCCAGATCATTACATTAAAAAACACTGGCAGCCTAAAGGTTGCCACAACGGTTTTCTTTCTTCCTTTAATGTTAAACTCTGAAGTCTGCTTGAGGGAAAGGAGGCTGACTTTCATTTTTTGACTGCCTCAAATTATTTTTATGAGAAATGATCCTTATAGATCACCAACAGTCAAAACTTTATGTTAGAAGACCCCCCAAAACAGGTAGAATATATAAGAAGGATTATTCTCCCCATAATATAGAATAAATGTGCTGCCTTTAAAATAATATCTTTAGATAGAAAGCTTTAAAAACAGAAGTAGGAGGAGTATAAAAGCACATTGGGGCCTACTGCCAGAGGTAAATATATATTTATTAAAATTCACCTGAGTGGGAGGACTGTTTCACTTCATTATCTCCTTTGCCTTCCAACAAATGAATCTCTGTTTATCAATATCCCCTACTCATTGCCATCCATATACTTGAAAAAAAGAACCATAAAGTATGAAAAAATACAGAGAGCTTCTATACTAATTTTAGAGAATATGAATCAGTCAACATTATTTGCATGTAATTTCAGCAGACAGCCAGCATCTTATTTGCTTTGCTGGAAATACATACAATTTCCCCTCAAAATAGAAATATATATACTTCTTGTCAGAATTAGGACAAAGTATTTTGCATTTTCGTAACCAGGTTAAAGTAAACTTATATGTATTTGCAAACACTAGATTCGTTATACTTGTATTACATTGTGGATGACATTTATCATATGGTAGTAATTGCTACTTTATAATAGTTTATACTTAATTTCAGGATTTTTCATTTACCAGAACATATGTCCATGTGCATTGCAATTTCATAATAAAAACACTGCATTAAGCTAGTTTTAGTAAAAATCAGCAGTAAATAAGTTTTAAATATAAGAGCAATGTTGTAATTAAGAATTTTTTTTTAAATAGGTATTTCAATGGTAGAGCACAGCTTAGGCCTAGTGCTCTGTGTTAAGAATATAAAATTGGAAGAAGATATTCCAGACTTTAAGAAATGTACTAATAGAAAGTGAAACAAACAAAAGAAAATAATCATGAGTCCTATAATAAAAGTATGCAATGCATATGGCTGAGAAACAAGAGGGAGACACTTAGCATTCTTTGCACAACTTTTTATGACTGTGCTGTCTCACACACCATTCATTAGCAGACAGATTTTGCCTTATAAGGTCATATAATAAAATGTAATTAGTAATATTGTATATTATAAATATGTTAGATCATAGATGTATTAAAGTGGAATATGTATTTAGTTGTTGGCACAACTCAAACTCAACTCCTACACTAACATAAAGAGTTAATCTATTTCTCTCTTTTCTACATTGCATGGGGTAGCTACAGGCTGCTGTAGAGTCCCACACAAACAAGCAGATACACTGTTAAACCTTAAAATTCATGTTCACCAATTTCAACTTAGCTTTCAGTAATCCCTTAGTATTTGTATCAGTCTATGTGGTCTGCTCTAAAAGAAAAAAAAAATGCCGTAAACTAGATGGCTTATAAGCAACAAACATTTATATCTTATAGTTGTGGAGGCTGGGAAGTCTGAGATCATGGCACCCACAGGTTCAATGTCTGATAAGAGCCAGTTTCCTCATAGATGGCCATCTCTGCCCCATAACCTTATGTGGCAGAAAAGGCAAGGAAACTCTCTGGAGTCTCTTCTATAAAGGCACTAATTCCATTCAGGAGGGCCCTGCTTTCATGACCTAATCAGCTCCTGTAGGCCCTACCTCCTAAATCCATCACATTGGGCATCAAGTATCAGCTTATGAACTTGGGGGTGAAGGGGGTAGGGGCAGAAACATTCAGCTCATTGTAGTATTTTTTTTTTAAGAATTTATTTATTCATGAGAGACACAGAGAAAGGCAGAGACATAAACAGAGGGAGAAGTAGGCTCCGGGCAGGGCGCCAGATGTGGAACTCGATCCCAGGACCCTGGGCCATGACCTGAGCCAAAGGCAGACTCTTAACCACTGAGCCACCCAGGCATCCCTCACTGTAGTATTCTAATGCATTTTCTAATCAGCTTTCTGGAATATCTGCAACAACATTTTAAAACTTTATCCATTCTGAGCATCTGACATTGCATCATATTCCACTAAAAAAATATGACCCAAAAAAAAAAAAATCCAATTCCTAGCACACATGATCCAAACCTAGCTTTGCAGACCTGCCATCTATAATTTCACACATGATTTAGTCCCGATTGCGTCCCTCCTCCTACAAAGGCAACCTTTCAGTTTTGCTCTAAATCCCAGCCTCTCCCTTAACTCTTTACTCCTAGTTTTTATGTTTTTTTAATCTTCTGTTTGTAGGTCATTATCTAACCCTTTGAATTTTGTGTATATCTTTACATATTATCTGGTGATGTCTACCTTAAAAATTAAGATATTTACCATTCAACAACTGTTCTCTTTCCTCTTCTTCACAGCTACATGTGGTATGTGCTGACTATAATTCCTGTTCCTATCTCCCCATATCTCATTAATTTTCTTCATGCCACCAGATAACTACAAGTCAGTCTAACAGGATCTGTCCAACCAAAACATTTTATTCTTTGCAATATTTAACATAGTATCCAATATTTTCAATAATTCAGTTGAGTAAATATTTGCTAGTCTTCTTTATTTGTAAGGAAATCTTTAGTAAAATATCAACATATAAAGTGATGAGACCCCAAGAACAAAGATCAGTCGTTGAATGTTTTCAGTTATTTATATCTTTATACTCCAAAGCTTCAGAAAACAATAATTCTCAACTCTAAATGATAGTAAATAAATGTTCAAAGGAAGAAGCCTAGGTAGTTAGTGTTCACTGGGGAAACTATTCTAGAATGGTTGTAGCATGCATTTTCTCTAAGGAGAATTGCTAATTTTTAGGGTCATGCTGTTGTGCCCCAGATTGCGAATCCGAAAAACCACCAAGGAGCCGACACTGATGCAAGTACATGAGGGTTTATTTACAAACTCGGGCTTGGGTCCAAGTATACTCCACACAGCAGAGCAGGGGCTTGGACCCTGAAGTGGGTTACAGCTGGGTTTTTTATGGGCTGGTCTAGGGGATTTTCAGAAGGTGTGGAGGAATTTTTTTTTTTTTTTCCATTCCAATATGGGGGAAGGGGTGGGGGGAGTTTCTTAAGATCTGATATAGGATTCTCTGCTGAGGGCAATTCTGAGCTCTGTGGTCTTTCTGATATGGGATTCCCTGCTGAGCACATTCTGCAGTTTTTCCTATAAAGTTCAACTCTTATTCACAGGAGCCTAAGATGGCTGTACTTGCGCTAATGCTAAACTTGAGGTGGAATGGCCTTAATTTTTCTCGGCCTCCACAATGCTTCTGAGTAGGAGTTGCAACAAGAGAAATAACAGGCTAATTTCTTGACAATTAGAAGGAAAGGGCAGAGGGAAGTACAAAAGAGGTCCTGTATATGAGGGAGAGATAGAAGTAATAGAATTGAGGGATGAGGAAGAAGAGCAGGTGAGAATGGGTGTGAAACCAGGAATCTGTTCGGTGGAGAAAGCCTCCCAGTGTCACATACCATCCTAATGCTGAAGTTAGAGGTTTTCTCCTGTGCTGTGCAAGTCAAAATCCAATTTAACTGGAACTTTAATCTTAGTACCCTCTTGGCTTTAACTCTAGTTTAAGATTTCCCAGGGCCTTCCAAGCAGAACTCTGCATTCTGGAATACTATTCTTGTGAAATCTACCTGGAACAGAACAACAAAGGGAATGGAAGGTCTGATGCATCCTACTACTCCCTTTCTGCCTCCACAGAATGACAGTCTGCATGAGGAGATTTTGTGAGGATTCCCTGTGGCAGAAGGCAGTGAAGACACCCACTGTTCTAGAAAAAGTAGTCTCTACATACACAGGACAGAAAGCAAAACCAAACCTGAGAGCACTTGTAGTTAGTTTGGGGACATCCTTTCAGAAGGAAGTAGGGAGAAGTACCTAGGACGTACATAATAACTCCCTTCTTCGTGAATGACTTTTAAAAAATTATTTCTCTATCTCTGCCACTTATTCCAATCTCCATCCTTGATTTGTATTAGCCAAAACTTTAAATGTTCCAATTTCTCAGTCCAAATTTATTTGGTTTCTCATTAGTCACCAAACCCAGTGAATTCTATCTCAAAAATATTTCTTTGATACAAAACTTGCCTGGCTTCATGGCAGCATCTGGTCTAAGCCATTATGATGATTTCTTGTTTTGTCTCCTGCAATAGCTTTCTTGTTATGCATGTTCGCTATGGTTTTTTGTTTTTTTTTTCCAGATGGTTCTCCACAAAGCATCCAGATAGTCCTTTCAATATAAGTATTAGCTCTTATTTTCTTGCATAAAATATGTCAGGGGCCTTCCTTGCTTTTCGGTTATTCTAAATTCTTACATGGCATATAAAATCATGCCTAAATGTCACATCTAAGAACAACACCGTTTCCCTTACTCCTGTGCCCTGAACTGCAATCATACTATTGGACTTTCTCATACATCCTAAGCTACTAAAGACCTCATTTCTTCATCTTTTTAATATCTTTTAAGATCTCTGCCAAGCAAGAAGTTTCCAGTTAGCCTTTAACAATCACTTCCTTCTTTTCATCTTGGATAATTTCTATAGGTCTTCTATAAATGATCTTAAACATCATATTTGTGGATGCTTTCCTCTGAACCCAAACTCAGACTATATTCCTCTGGTGTCTGTGTCTGTTAGTGTGTGTGCATGTGAGCGAGCATGCATGTGGGTATGTACTCCTTGTATCCTAGTTTTTCATGATGCTCATCTACTGTAAGTACGTGTATAATTATTATTTATGTCTATCTTACCCTACTTGGCCAAAACAATTTTGGAAAGGGAGTGGATCCATCTGAATTTGATTTTGTACTTTTTTTTTTTCAACAGCACTGTGCAGTTTTATGATTTTGTACTTTTGAGAACACAAAGCAGCCTTCCTCTTGTCCGTTTTCTTCTCTCCATAACAGTATATTTTGGATCTAAAGATAGGTTTTAAAACAAGAATTGAGGTAAGTCATGAATTGGGTTTGAGAATAAATATAATAAAAATATCAAAACAGTAACAACAGACTAGTGAGCCAAAAGATGAAAGGATATGAATAAAATAAAAGTACCAGCCTAGAATACAGTGCTCTGGAAAACTAATGTACCAAAATAGTGCCAATTATCTTTTCAGAAAATAAAAATTTGAAAAAAAAACCATATGGATTAAAACCTCATTTTCATTTATTAATAAAAAGTACTTTTTGAAATGTTGCCCACCATTCCACTTTTAAAACACAGAAGTGCTTGTTCATGGCCGCTTATAGTCGTTTCCACATGCATGTGGCCTTTTTAATAATTACAATCAAGGTAGAGATTTATTTTGTCTACTGACTTTTTCACTCAACTTACCATAAATATTTTCCTACAATATTTACAATAATCATTTTAGTAAGGGGCATACTATTCTACTGAATTAGTGTAGATTTATTAACTGTTCCTGATTTCTATGCTTATTTTTCTTTCAATTTTTTTTTCTGTTAAAAATAAGTCTATAGTAATAGCTAGCTTAATGGGCATATATTTTTCAAAGCCTTTAATATTTCTTTAAGTTTATCTTCCAAGAGAGATATTAATCTGAAAGTATGAACATGGATCTAAATGTAAATTTCAAAATGCTCTACATAAATCTTTTAAAAACCATGGAAGAGAGACAGCACAAAAATATATCAAAGTTGATGAAACATATGTAAGGGGAGAAAATATGGATTAAAGTCAGAGTACCTGGCCTAAATACCTAGGCTCTGTAAATTAACTATGTTCCTCCTTTATCTGCCCTCTCCCTTCCCCCACCTCTCATTCTCGCTTTCTTGCTTTTGTTATCTGCTGTTATTGTTGTCAGACTGCAAAAGCATCCTAGTCTATGTGAAATTAGCTTTCCAAAAGGCAAAATTGCTGTTTGAGAAGATAACATTCAAAATGATTCCTGTGAATCAGATAGTCTATTGTGAGACAGACTGAATTATGCATTGAGTTGCCACAGATTGAATATTACTATTTCAAGAATTTTTTTTTTCTCCCATACTTATAGGAGCCAATAAGTGGAAGGAATTTAAGCTTTCTTCTTTCTGACTGATTTTACCCCTTCCTGTCAGCCTCCTTTCTTACCTCATTCTCTTTACCAGTTATCTTCCTAAAGATAGGTACTTAAAACACAAATAATAAATCTTAATTGTTTTGTTGATGTTTAATTGTAAAGAAGAGCTTCATCAGTATAGCAAACTCATTTTGCATTTCAGAGGAACACATTAACTTTCAGCAGAAAATCCCCCGTCTAAGACTTTGTTTTGCTACTGCTTTAATTTTCTTTAAACCTAATTTTCTTTTTTTTCTTTCTGTTTGTTATGTAATGGAGCTTCTGAAAACACAGACAATCTCTGCTCATTTTGCCGTGAGCTAGCATGGGGTTTGCTTTTTTTTCTTTTTTTTCCTTCCTTTCTCAGGAAGTACAATTTCTGAGAAAAATTAATGGATACTTCAGAGCTATTTTACTCCAGCAAATGTAAAGAAAAAAGGAATACACGAAGAGTAAAAAGCTTAGAAAATAATGGATGAATGGTTATAATGTATATTGGAATACCCGGAGTAAAACAATACACAGTATAGATTTAAAAGGACCTACAGGCCCAACTTAAAATATTTTCTTTAAATAACATAATTCTCTAGAGTATGTCCCTACGTGTTAACAGAGACTTCAACTGCATTTCCACCGATCAGTTCAAAACTAAAACTTTTGAGATTATGAGAATAAGTGGAAGGATAAGTCCAAGGATAAGGTAGTTTTTGTTTGTTTGGTTGTTTTTTTTGTTTGTTTGTTTGTTTATCAGTATCTTTGCTAAATAATAATGTGGACAGTTTAGGAATCTTATAGAAAAAAAATGGATAGATATCTCTGAATAGGCTTTGTATGTAGAATTTTCTACACAATATAAAGCATCATAAATGTTGATTGCAGTCTCAGCACAAAGTCGTAAAAACCTATAGACCTTTCTACCATGTTCATCTTTTCAATGTCCCTCCACTCTAACCCCATGCCCAGCCCCCTCCACTCTCCATAAAACTTCCCAGATTGATCCCTGCTTCTTTCTACATTTTGGTTCCCACCAGAGCACCTATTATGTGAAATGTAACTTTGTCCCTTTTTTTGGCCAGACTATGAACAGATAAACAGACTATTAGGAAATATGTTTTAAGAGATTAATTGTAAAAAAAAAAAAAAAATAAAAAGAAAGAAAGAAAGAAAAAAAATCCCTCATTTGCTTGTAGGGACTAGCAAAAACCAAAGTCCCCAAACTGAAAGGGCATGCTAGAGGAAGGGGAGGATGGAACTCTCAGGCATAGGTTAAACCTGCTGTCTTCAGTGGAATTTCTCTGCAAGAAAAACTCAGTTCTAAGCTTAAGGTCTTTCAACAGACTGAATGAGGCTCACCCAGATTAATTAGGATAATCTCACTTACTTAAAATCAACTGACTGTGGAATTTAATTATACCTACAAAATGCCATCACCACAACACCTAGATTAATGTTTGAATGAGTAACTTAAGCCAATAATGTAGCAAGTTAAAAAATAAAATGGACAGCCACAGTCTGTGTCTTGTAAAATTGGCACACATACACATCTTAAACCAAATCTAATTCTCAAATAAAGAGAATAACAAAGTCATGCTTCCATAATAGATGACAGAGCTGTCTTGCATAAATCTTTTTTTTTTAAGATTTTATTTATTTATTCATGAGATATACAGAGAGAGAGGCAAAGACACAGACAGAGGGAGAAGCAGGCTCCATGCAAGGAGCCCGACGTGGGTCTCGATCCTGGGTCCCCAGGATCAGGCCCTGGGCCAAAGGCGGCACTAAACCGCTGAGCCACCCAGGCTGCCCTGTCTTGCATAAATCTGAAAACAGGCTATCCTCTCCCTAGAAGAGAAGGAAAAGTCTTGAGGTAATGCTCATATTTCTCTTTGATATGTTTAAAATATTGTTATATAAAATTAACTGTTATAAATACCTCTTACATTAGATAACAAGGGAATAAGAGAAGAAAAACCTATCTAGTATGTGTGTGTGTGTATATATATATGTGTATATATATATATGTATAAATGTATATATAAACACATTAGTAGGAAAGTATACATAACTATTACAATCCTCATTTCTGCAACGGATCACATAGTCGTAGCAGGAATTTATAACTACTTTCTTCTCTACCGATTCCAATTTCATTCTTCAAGGGTCTGGGCCATTAGCAGTCCTGTCCAAATTGTATTTTTACACTGTCTTCAGTCATAGGACATGATAGCACTAGGGGAATGTTCTGTATTTCAGATATACTCTTCCTCACTTCTATCGTGTAGTAACAACTCAATTCCCCCTTGGTAATCTGGATCAGTCAGCCCAGGCAATAGTATCACAGCTCTCATTATTGCTTAATTAGTTCAGAGGCATGCAGAGCCCAACGTGGCCAGGAGGCAGTCTCAGCTTCCACTTCAGTAGTGGTACTGTAGCATCTCCTTGTGGACCCATTCTTTCCTTTGGAACTAAGGACTCCAGACCAACAAAATCTAAGGTCATGGGGACAGGACATCAAATGTTTGTTAGTGTAATGGGACCACTCCCATTTCCATTCTTTGATTCCTGGATCAACGAATGCTAGCTCTGAAAGAAACTGCACCAGACAACAAGGCTAGAGCACATGCTAGGCTAGAGCACATGCAACACCCTGGAAGACCTTGCATAGGTCCCATAAGGTATTGCCATCTGTCTGGTACCATTACAGAGTCTTTAGAAGGATATTTTACTATTCATTTCTGGATGATGCAAACACAGTAAGACCAGGGATTTTCATGAGCATGGGCCCATCACCACACTTTATTTGCTATTCAGTGAATTCCTTGAATAGAAACAATGCTATGTGAAATACAATGAAGGTTGATCAGGCATTATATAAGTCCTGGGTAGTAGTGTTGGCAGAAGTATTTAGTGCAGTAAAGGTAAATCCATATCTAGAGTAACCATCTATTCCAGTAGAAGAAAAGTACTGCTGTTTCTATGACAGAAACTGCCCAATGTAATCAGTCTACCACCAGCTAGCTGGCTGATCAGCTTGGGGATCCAGTTTTATTCTCAGCTTCTGGCACAACCAGACAGTTAGCTATAGGAAGACCAGGCTTGATGGGTATAAAAATCTGTATTGCTAAAACTATGTAAAATATCCATCCCTACCACCATAGGCAATCTGCTCATGAGCCCAGTGGGTAATGACAGATGGCTAGGGAAAGAGGTTGACTTATATTCAAAGAAATGGGTACTCTTACCCACTTGATTTTAAAAATCTGAGGTCACCATTTCATGAGCACTCATATGGGATGAAAGCATCTTCATATTCTTCTCTCATTCATAATGAAGTATGCACATGCTTCTTCCCCAAATCTTGTGACTAGTTTTCCCAGTCATGTCCTTCTAAATCCTGACCATCTGGCCAAAGCACTAACCACAGCTAAAGAGTGGCTATAGACTCATGTCTATGGTCATTGGATTTACTGGGTTATATGTTACACATGTTAGGAGCAGTTTGCATGAAGGTCCAGACCTATTGCAGAGCCTTCTCTTATTCTGGACCTCACTCAAAATGAACAGTTTTGGTCACTTAGTAAATGGTTTGAAGTAGCATAAACAAATTAAGAAAGCTTCCATTTTCCATAGAGGCCCATTAGGTTTTACACTTCTTTTGTTGTAGGAAAGGCCAAATGCAGCTACTTATTCATCTTGGGAAGGATATTTTAATACTCTTAATATGTCCCATACCAATGGACCTCTAGAAATATAATCAAGATGACAGGATCATGAATTATTTGTTGGATTTCTCAGTGTCTGACACACACTCTACTTGATATATTATTTAATTATTGATATATTATTATTAATATTGATATTTATATATTAAAATATTAAGTATAGTCTGCTTGCCAGGTCCAATCAGCAGAATATCAATAGAATGGACCAGAGTAATATCTTGTGGAAGGGAAAGGCAATCAAAATAACCCACGAGTTAAATTATGATTCAGGGATGGAGAGTTGATATCTGTCCTACCTGTGAAGTAGGACAGTGAAGCTAATATCTTGCTTACCTTGCCACCTGAAAGAAGTACTTTTGGCAGTATAGCTATACCCCAGTTTTAGGGGATATCCTGATTTGCTTAAGCAATAAAATGTTCCACATGTGAAACAGCAGTTGCAACTGGAGTCTACCCCCTGGTTAAGCTTATGAAAACCTACAGTCATTCTCCAAGATCTGTTTTCTGAACTGGTCAAATAAATAAGTTGAATGGCGGATGGCAGGAATTACCACATCACATCCTTCAACTTCTTGATGAGGGCAATACCTGCAATCCCCAGGAATGAAGCATTGCTTTAGCTTTACTACCCTCCTTAGGTAAATGCAATTCTAATAGCTTCCATTTGGTCTTTTCCACCATAATAATTATCACTTTATAGTCTGAGGAACCAAGATGGAAGTTCTGCCAGTTGCTGAGTATGTCTATTGCAAGAATATATTCTGGAACTGAGGAAATAACCACAATGCATGTTTAGTAAACAACCAGACTGACTATGATGAGTTGGATCTGAGCTAAAATTCCACTGATCACCTGATCTCTATTAGCCCTCATTCTGAATGGTGGACACAGTGATATTGTGTCCCCAGCAATTAATTTCAGTTCAAAGAAGTGTCTATCAATCCCCAAAAGTATTGTTTTCTTTTCTCCAAAGCCGTCATTCTGGTAAGTGGCTGTAAGTCCTTTGTCTGAGAGAAAAATTAACAGTACGCACCTTTGGAAGTATTATAGGGTCCTTTCTTAGGTAGAGTTCTACATCTGTAAACTGGCTCAAGTCTGGGAGTTGACTAATGGGCCATGATTCAGTGTTTTACTGATTCAAGATGGACTTTTGTGCACCTGACCTACAACTCTTCTGCTTATACAGCTCAATTCAGAATTTAGCTTCCTTTCCTTTTATTTCTCTTTAAGGTCACCATATTCAACTCACCACAGACATACTTCTCTAGGAGTTAGGTATTCTCACTGCTTCAACTCTACTTCTATCAAGTTAAAATATCCACCTTATCTTTGATGGTAAAATATCACTATCAGGCTTGTGCAATTCTGAGATTACATTATCCCCGTTGCTTTTGGGGAACCCAGTTAGATGGGAACAGTTCACTATAATTTAGGATTTATAGACAAAAACAACCAGAGGGCTTTTCAGGGATTTTGAGGCCCTATTCACAAATCATTTTCTCTGTTTTAGTGACAGGTGTGTCCTCTGGACCATCCAGGACAGATTAAGCAGTTCTTACTGATAAATTCACTCTAACATGCCTCTCTCCCTAAGCCTTTGGATATCTTCCTCTGAAATATGACAAGGCAGTTCTGGCATAGATTACATTAATGTTTCAGCTCTAGAACTAGCGAACTGTTGAACCATCTCTAATTCCTCAAGCTAAAGCACTAAATCCAGAATCTCTGCTTAGTGAGTCCATATCTAAAGATCCAACCTGATCCAACTTTGTGTTCCTTCTGTTATGATCTCCATCCCTAGAACCCATTTCCATACATATTTTCCAGATTTCTCTCTGTATAAATTGGAAGAAGTATACTATTTTTCTATCGTGTAATACAGAGCTTCATGGATTACAGCTTGTACCTCATATTTGGGGTCTGCTGGAAATAGAGCTTGGTTCTAGTTCTAGCAGCAAATAGAGGTCATGGGTGTGGGTCTTGAGGAGATCAGCAGCAGCTTGTGAACCTCAGGCCTACCCAATTTATCTAGGATAATATCCCTTACTTAAAGTCAACCAATAGCAAACTTTAATCACACCTACAAAGTATAGCAACACCTAAATTAGTGTTTGATTGAATAACTGGGAATTAGAATCTAGCCAAATTAACACAGTCTCCTTAGAGAGAGAGCGAGAGTGAGAGAGAAGGAGTGGGGGAGGGGCAGAGGGAGAAGGAAGAGAATCTTAAGCAGGCTCCACACCCAGTGCCTGAGCCCAAATGAATGTAGGGCTCGATCTTACAACCCTAAGATTGTGACCTGACCTGAAATCAAGAGTCAGATGCTGAATCACCTGAGCCACCCAGGTACCCCAACACTATTTCTTTTCAATTGCTGCAGATACAAGATACAAAGTTTGAGTGCTGAAAATGTACACTGTTTTGGGAAGAGCAAAGCATAAAATGACAAAATGCAGTACGGAGAATATATATATATATATATATATATATATATATATATATATATATATATACATATATGTGCAAAAAGAGGTATAGATGAATGGATCAGAAAGTGCTGACTGCTGGAGTAGTTTCTAGTTGTTCCTAAGATCCCAGCTTACTTCTATCCTTGGATTGATAAGCCCTAGTATCCTTGCAAATACATTCCTCCTTTGAGCTTATTTTAATTGGATTTCTGTTGCTTGAAATAAAAAAAAAATCTATGAAGTTTTCAAACAAACTATTTGAGAGGAAAAAAAAAGCACTATTGAAAAATGGAACATAGTGAATAAAAAGCAAAGCCAGACATTTTGACAAAAAAATAATAAGGGAATGCAATAGGATTTAAAGCCCAGACTGTCAAGGTAGAGAAAACTGTTTCAAACCATGCCAGCAGTGTGACTTTCCATTCATTAATTTAAATAAATAAATAAATAAATAAATAAACAAATAAATAAATAAATAAATAAAGTATCTCCCATGCATCAGACATCATCCTTGCCATGGAGTATATTAGGAATACATAATCCTTATGTGGAATTTAAAGAGTAATGAATATTCCATATTTACTGTCCCCAGGATCCTGTATGCAGACTGAGGTTTGATGTTAAATGCTTAACCAAAATCACAGGTAGAAAGTATTTATGCCATCTTCACAGACGTGGTAAGGACACAAAATATTACATGTAAAAATTTTAACATGTCACTGGTCATAAAAGTTAGTACTTAACTGTTAGTTAACAAACAAATAGACTCATTTTTAACATTATTTTAGTTGATGTTTTCTCTAACATCATTTTCAGCTTAGGCCATCATGACTCTAGATTAAAGATAAAAGGTTACAGAATTATGTCAGGGGTTAGCAGCCACCAACACTATTTTCATTCTTTCTTCTTCCTAACGAAACACTCCTATTTTCATTTAAGGTAGCAATATGACTATTAGAAAATAATAGTTTTAAAGATTTTCTTGCAGGTTGGTAGGACCACATATTGAATTCTGACCACTGAGATAGATGTAAAAGCATTGAATAGTTTAAGAAGTCCTTCAAGCAAATGTAGAACAGGCATTCTATAATGGGTCTTTTCTTCTGTTTTCCTCCCCTTTCTCAAAACTATTTTGAGATGGAGCTGCAGCAGCCATTTTGTAAACTTGCAGGAAATAACTCACTAAGGATGACAGAGAAGAAAGAAGAAGCCTTGGTCTTAGTTGACTGCACAGAGCTACTAAACTAATGGTCAACCACTTACCTCTGGGGTTCTTTTAGGTGAAGAATAAATTGTATTGTGTTTCATCTTTGTAGTGTGGCTCTACTATAGCAGTAAAACATAATTTGTAACTGACACAGTGCTTTTTAGGAAGTACCAAATTAAGATCAATGCCAATAGACAAAGATTTCAAAACTCAAAGGAATAAGGACAAAATTCAGTTTTGAACAGCTATCGGTATATGCCTTCTCTTCTAAAAGCTTTTCTCTCAGTAAGCCTAAGTCCAGCTTGAAAAAGAATTTGCATTAAAGAAGGGTACATGCACTAAGATAATATCATATATATTTTTAGGAACAAATATAAAGTACTTGCTAAAAAAAAACTGTTAGAAACCAACAAGACTCAAGAACATATGTCAATCAGAGATAAGCAATGACTTGCATCTAAAGGTTAAAATATTTAAACCCTAAGAACTGGAAATACCCTGCCGGTACTGGTATGTTTCCTTGGCATTTATATTGTCATTTAAAATGTTCACAGCATGCAATATATTGGGTTTATTCTTCTTGCTTTATGGGAGATGGAAGAGAGTGAAAGGAGTAGAGAGAGAGAGAGAGAAAGGTAACAGGGAACTAACACCTTCTGATGGCATACAGAGTCTTGGGAAACAGGTATACAAATAAATTTATATATAATTATGTGTAATTTAAAAAAAAAGATTTATTTGAGAAAGAGAGAGAGAGAAAGAAAGTGGTCGGGAGGAACAGAGGGAAAAGGAGAGAGAATCTCTAGCAGATTCCTCACTGAACACAGAGCCTGATAGAGGGCTCAATCCCAGGACCCTGAGATCATGACCTGAACTGAAACCAAGAGACAGACATTTAAATGACTGCACCACCAGGTACACCTATATATAATTTAAAAAAATATGTCAACATATATGTTCATATACTATGATGTAATGATAGAGACAGAAACAGCTTCACATTAAGCAGATATTGCATATGAAGAGCTGTTTTCCAACACTGAAATGTGAGAATTTGCCCAATACTCCATTTTCTGCTGCTTCATCTCCTTCTTCTTTCCCTTCTTCCATGACCCTTCCCCACATACACACATATCAGGTAGTTCAACTTGAAATTTGAAAATTCCCTAGTTTCCTGGCAGTCAATGTCAAGTTGAAATCTTAAAAAAAGATGAATTCGTACAATTATATCAGCTAAAGTAACTTATACAGGACAATTTCAAACCTCAGATAAACTACATCTGATTAAAAAAAATCTAAATTAGAGGTGCCTGGCTGGCTCAATCAGAAGGGCATGCAACTTTTGATCTCAGGGTTGGGAGTTCGAGCCCCATGTTGGGGCTTAAAATACTTCAATAAAAATTTTTAAAAATCAAAGTTAAAGAATGAAAGCTTCAATATATATGTGAAAGGACAATATCACAATACCAAAAACTTAACTGGAATTTTAAAGCTATAATTACCTTTTTATATTGTCTTCACTTTATCATATTAGATTCACTTTGGCACTGCTGGTGTGCCTCTTGAATGGGATTGCTCAATATTTTTCTATGTTGCCTCATCAGCCCACTCCTTCAGGAGCTTTTCCCCCAGGACCCAATAGTAAGAGATCTTTCCTTTTTCTAAGGGTGAATTGCAGGGCCTAACACTACTAATGCCTTGGAGACCATTATTATCTTGTGGTTAATAAGGCATGTTGAATTCTCTGAGTTCATATCTCAGTCTTGAAATCTTAGTCACATTATATAAATTAAAATTCAGTTTCCCTTTTTTCGGAAAGTGGAGATAACAACATTACCATCATTTATAGGTCTTTAACCAGGATTAACAAAGAAAATATATGAGTGATGCACAGCACAGTGCCTGGCACAGAGCAGACATCCAGTAAATACCAATTCTTATTTCAGTCATGTTAATAATAGTCACATAAATCTCTTAAAACAAATTATATTGCAAACTTTCTTGGAGACAGCACACTTGTCTTATCTCAACATACATCACCGTTAAAACTTAGCATATTGCCTTACACATAGGGAACATTCAGTATGTAATTGCAGAATGATACATCAGCTTAATTCAAATATTTATTGAACATCTACAGCGAATCATTGTTCTGAGAAAAGAAACTATGGTGGCATATAAAAAAAGTAAAGAATTCCTTTAGGTTAAGTAAAAAAAAGAAAAAAATAAAAAAAGAAATTAAAACCAGAAATTCCTTATCTTTGGATTCAGATTGATCATGCCTATTTCAGTGACACTTCTCTACAAAATTTCTGCTTGAAATCTTCTGCTCTATCACAAAATAGATAACCTGTCTTGTAAGAATTGCAAATAGGCTCTGGACTAAATTGTGCCTGTTTTTTGAGAGCAAAGTCCACAAATATCAGTGTCTTAACACTGATGTATGTCAGTGTTCTTAAGGACTGCAATGTCAGAGTAATGATTTTGAAGTTTTGTTTGCACAGCATGCAGTAATCTAATGGCAGAACAGAAGGGTTCTTGGGAGGAATTGAGGGGATGTTTATTAGGACCAAGAGAACTACTTTGGCCACATAAACAGTAAACAGGGGCATGTGTGTATTCACACAGTCACAAGAATCCCAATTTGGGGGCACCTGGGTAGCTCTACTGATTAAGCGTCTTACTTTGACTCAGTTTGTGATTTTTGCCATCCCCCCTCCTCCTTCTTGTATTCTCTTCTTCACTCTCAACTAAGATCTAAAAAGAAGAAGAAGAAGAAGAAGAAGAAGAAGAAGAAGAAGAAGAAGACGACATGCCAATTTTGATCACTCCCTGATCAAAAACTTTCAGTGGCTTTCCATCAGAGTTCAAATTAAATCCAAATTTACCATATATGGTCCTTTGCTACTGCCTCAGTCTCATTCCCTACTGGTATTTTTTTTCCCCTTCTTAGATATAAATCCCATCACAGAAAGGCCGTTATTCTGTTGATTGTTCCAATTCCTGAAACAATGCTTGACAAAATAAATGTAGAAGATCTTAATTTATATTTGTTAAATGATGACTGATCAGAAAAAAAAACTGTGTTCCTTTCTCTAAAGTGAGGGCAGCCTATATACATGGCACCAGTTGACATCAATTAGTTTCAGAGTTTCAGGAACACTATGCATATTGAATTTGCTTATTAAAGTATAGTTGATGTACACTATTCTGTTAGTTTTAGGTGTACAATATGGTGATTTGACATTTAAATACATTACAAAGTGATCACATGACAAGTCTAGTTACCATCACTATACAAAATTATGACATTATTGACTAAATTCCCAATGCTGTATATTATATTCCTGTGACTTATTTTATAACTAAGTTTGCACATTGAGTTTAATAGCACTGGACATCAAAGAGGGGTACATTCGCCAGAGGGGGTATATAAAATGAGTTCCTATAGAGCGTTACATGCTGTGTATTATACAAACCCCCATCTGCAATATAAGATTGCATCCAGATGAAATAGATCTTTCTGGGGCTCAGATTCATCTGCCAACATATCAGGAGGCACGGTCTGGCAGACAAGCTCTGTAAATGTGTTACGGCTGGCTTCTGACAGGAATCTACAGCCTGGTGGTACCTGAAGCTACAAGACTACTGACTATCCTTTTTCTTCTATCACAGGAAGGCAGATTCTACTGTTTATTGAACAAGGAAGTGTAGCACATAAGAGAAACTGCGTGCACCTCTTAACAGTGATACAATAAACTGATTTATCATCCAGGCTCTGGATTAGACATACCATTTATACAGAAAAGCTCATTTCTTTTGTTGTTGTTATGTTATCCAAGGTGGGGCCTGAACTCATAACCCTGAAATCAAGAGTCTCGTGCTCCACCCAGCCAGTCAGGCACCCCTCCTTCACTTTTAAGCAAACTAAAACTTACCTAATCATTGTGCTCAGCAACAGGCCTGCCACATGAAAACCATTCAATAGATAGTACCCACTAATATTTCCTAGATCCTTTTACTTATTCCTTGGAAGAGTCTAGACAGTTTTCGTTTATGACTTTTTCTAGTTTATATAACTGCACATGCACAGTTCTTTTCCTATTGCCTATTTTCCTTTTCATAGCAGTTACCTTTAAAAAAAAAGGCAGGCATTTAAACATTTTTTAAAACTATTTTTCCTTCTAAGAAAATTGGTAAATTAATTTTCAAATCTAGAATTATGGAAGAAAACATTGGTATGAAAATTGTTTTATGGTTAAACTACTGATTATTATCAAAGTAATTTAATGTCTAAAATAAGGCATTGACACATATTTTCTACTTGCAACTTGGATACATTTATACAGCAATCACCTTTGATATTCCAGGCCTGTCTTTTAGGTGTCTCTTTTTTTTTTTTCTCCTATGTTGGAAAACAAGATTTATTTGGTACGATAGGTTCTTAAACTTTTATTTCCTGTATCATAATCTGACATCCTATATTCCTCTTCACCCAAACTAGCTGAAACGTTTAGTTGTGACAGAATCAGATTTATTTCAGCAATGATCATTAACCTATCCTTTTGGATAGCTGCTGCAGTAAATTCAGGAGATTGACAGGAATGAGGACACTAGCATATTTGAAGATTAGATTTCAGTTAGTTAGAATTAGGGTTTGTTAACTGGCATGTGCAATAAACCAGTTGGGATGTTGCTAAAAGAATATACAGGCAAACAAAAAATTGTTACCATTTATTAAATAATTATATTGGGGAAATATACCATACCATGGAAACTGGGGTTTCTATTACACAAAATATGTTTAGTGTATTTTTATATATACAAAAAAAAAGTGTTTAAAGAAATCTCAAGAATTCTCAAAGAAGGGGCATCTAGATGGCTCAGTTGTTGAGCATCTGCCTTTGGCTCAGGTTGTGATCCTGAAGTCCTGGGATCGAGTCCCACATCAGGTTCCCTGCAGAGCCTATTTCTCCCTCTACCTATGTCTCTGTACTTCTCTCAGTGTCTCTCATGAATAAATAAATAAAATCTAAAAAAAAAGAATTTTCAAAGAATTCCAAACATATAAAAATACTTTAAATAATTAATGTAGTTTTTCCCCTTTAATAAATTATGAATCTATAATATATATCAAATATATCAGATACTGTATATTAGGCATAATGTTAAATATACTTTTATAAGTAATATATACCTATTTATATTTTATATATGTAATTATGTAATTTTATATATTACATATATAATGATATACTATGTTCATTTGTATGTAGAAATACTAAGAGGTAAAACATCCTGAAGGAAATGATAGAACTAACATTTGAAAAGGCAATGAATATAAATGATTAAGGATAAATTTTTCCAAAGGCCATTATATCTAAAGTATAGTTTAAAAAAATCTTGGCATAAAATCATCTGGAAACACTGGTAGTCAGTAGCATCCAATTAAGCTTCTGTGACTATATGGAAGTGTTTTATGCATCACTCTGTAGCTCAGTAGCATTTCTCCCCACCACATGTATATACATGACCCTCTTATGGCATATGATAAAGGTCTATTGAGTATTTTCTTTGTTCTACAGTACTTAAAAACACTCTACCCCTGATAAGCTAAAAGTAAACTAACATTCAATCTCTCATGATATCTCATCCACACCACATGCCACTGTGACCACTGTCTTTCATAGTCTCCCTGAGGATGACTTTCATTGCACATGTGGTAGAAGTGAATATATAAAGAAGACTTCTATAAAGAAGTCCACACTACTGTGTGCACATGCATGTGTGTTTTACACCTTATAACTTTTTCTCCTTGTTAGGTTAAGAAGTCACAGCAGAAGTGCAGTTAGAAATTAAAGAACTGGAAAAAAAAAAAAGAAAAAAGAAATTAAAGAACTGGGCAGCCCGGGTGGCTCAGCAGTTTAGCGCCACCTTAGGCCCAGGGCGTAATCCTGGAGACCCGGGATGGAGTCCCACGTCAGGCTCCCTGCATGGAGCCTGCTTCTCCCTCTGCCGGTCTCTCTCTCTCTCTCTCTCTCTCTCTCTCTCTCTCTCTCTGTCTCTGATGAATAGATAAACAAAATCTTAAAAAAATATTAAAGAACTGAATTAGTCTTTTTGAATGATTAAAGCTAAGATTTACGTTTGAAATATTCTTTCTGAACTATCCTTTTCTACTACAGAGATTAGCACATAAATGCTCTCTCTAGATCAGAGTAAAAGGAAAATTACTGGAAACATTTAGAGTCCAGTTCTGGAGTGAACAGGAGGGAGAGAAGATAGAAGTTCATTTTGAGGATATGAAATTAGGGGGAAACCAATGCTATATTTCCAAGCAGCAAGTCTTGACAGGAAGCAATTTTCAAGGATAAGAGTCAGAGAATGATGTGTAAATAACCAGGCCTGAGCTACCCCACAGGGACCCATGAGGCCCTGCTTGCTTAAATGCTTTCCCATATGGTTGAGAGTGGTGTGGATGGGTCTAAGAATCAGTATAACTAGAAGGGCCTTCTGGCTGGAAAAGGAGAAGCCTTCAGGGAATATGCTGGACTGTGCATCAGGATCTAGAAAGAATGTGGACATCAGCAGAGACTAGCATGAACAATGATACAGCCTGAGAGAAATAAAAAGCTTCATCCAAGTTGAACACCAGAGAGGGCAATGTCTAAATGGGATTCTTTAAGAACTAGAGACAAGCATCTGGATGTTAGCAGTTCACTTTGCAGGTAAAGAGAATACTGGTGGAGGAATAAATAAATGATACCAGAGAAATCATCCTAGAAAGAGAGAAGTCAGCAGTTGAGCTTAATTCAATTGGGGAAACTACAGGGCCTGCCTATGACAGCTGATTTCAGATGATCCCTCCTGAGCAGCAAGGAAGTGGACAACTTGCATTGTCATTAGGCTGTCATTGATTCAGAGCCTTTCCCAGGTGTCAAGTTCTCAGCATCCCCAGCGTGCCATAATCATGGCAAAATGGACTCAAATTGATGAGCAGTCTCTGGCAGCATGAAAAAATCCCTCAGTAATAAAATGCAGGTAATAGCAGTTGGAAGTTAGAACCTGTGTATTTTGAAGAGGCAAGAGAGCATAAGAATGGACATTGTCACTACCTACTACAATGCACAGATCTGCAAGAACTCTACATAAATTCAGTCTATCCTGTCATTGATTCTTCTGGGGTAGTAACTGTTCACCATTACCCCTGGATGGATGAAAACATTCATTCAGATGGCAGTCATAATTTTACATCTGGTTGAAACCTTATTGTGTCTCCTGGTAGAAGTATCCTTCCTGGAAACCAGGGATGCTACCCAGAAAGTGTTTATGTTGCAGATGGGAATTGCAATCTGGCCAGTTAGGTCAAGAGGTGTTACAGTGATAAGGATCCACTGCTACATCTGCCCCTTGAGTCCTAGACCTGTGTGATACCCGTATGGGACACAGCAACATAAAGTGACACACTTGAAGTACATTAGTCCAAACTGCGGGGTGCTTACCCCATGATACAGTCTATGATGCTGACAGCTTTGCCAAGTGTTTCACCTCCTTGTCAATGAGGGGTTTGACTTGTTAAAAGCCACGTTATATGGGTCGTGATGATAAATCAGGCTGCCTACGAGCCCCAGTATATTGGTGCTATATAAGGATTCCAGTCAAGGAAGGCAAAAACCAAACCCAGAAAATGTGTTAATCCACATCAAAATGAATTCCAGACCCCAGTAAGGAATGAGTTTGACATAACTAACTTGTCACCAAGTATTTGAAAGATCAAGCAGGGGTAAAAGCTAGAGAAGCCTTGCTCAGAGATAACCCTTCCCACTGGGGTATATAAAATTCCCATCCATGATCATGATGGCTATGGCATTATTGATTTTTTTTTTTTTTTTTTTTAGGTACTAGGATAGCTGAGGACAGGGCCTGGCCAAGCTGTCCTGTATGGGTTTTTAGAGTCTCCTCCATGAAAGGTCCTCTTGAATAGTAGATAATCCATCTCTATGCTCACTCCCATGAGACCAGCTACATGCTTTCTAGCCAGGCTACAGAGGCTCTACTTTCCAGTAGTTCTCCTGGCCTCTGCCTCTAAACAATGAGCCACAATGACCACACTTTATGAGTTCTCTCAGGTTACTCTCCCTCCATACCAAGCTGATATGCAGGTGTACCACCACTCCAAGCTCGGTCTACTGGGAAGTTTTCTCCTCAACATGGTCTTGCAGGGCCACCTTTAAGTGATGCTTTGAGTAGCAGTGCACCATAGTATTGAATAAAGCCACCCATAAACTATGTTTTTCTACCTGCTTTTCAATCATCTGGTATAAATAAACCTTAACAGGGCTATGGTATGATCTAAAGGGTGAGTGCAACAGAGGCTAGTGGCATGGATATACAGGCCATGTTTCTGTAAACTAATTTGTGTCCACCAGACCTTCTCAAGACAAAATATGTATACAGTTTCATTTGCATAGTGAGTTGATGCTTTGATAACCAGGCCTTATGATTTAACAGGTCGGCCACACCCAGCTCATAATGGGCAGCTCAGCTGCAGAGTTGCTTATTTTCCCACATTTAGACATTCAATCTCTATTAGGATCCAATAGAAGGTCAAGTTCTGTTTTTCACATGGGAAGAATTTTCTACCACTGATGGCACAGATTTTCTTCAGAGATATGGACAAGTCTATGGGAACCATGGTCTAATTCCTTAGGGTCTAGGCAACCCTATCTACCCTGGGCATCTCTAGCAACCAGAGATCTGCTGGGCCATATAGTTTAACTGGTAGAGCTATAAATATCATAGCTTGAATCTGCTGCAAATCCTGCTCTTCCTCTGCGCCTCACTCAGAAGGGACAACTTTTCAAGTTACTATTAATAGTTTGGAGCCATCTTCCAAAGAAGTCCAGAATTGCTGTGCCTTCTTTGATGCAGATGCAAGGTGCATCTTGTTTTTCTTTTTTTTTTAATGGGATATAATGGAGACATATTAACACTATATCCTAAAATCAATGGGAATGATCCTAAACTCTACCACCTCCCTGGATGCAATATTGCTTCTGATCTTTTACTTCTACCTGAGTGAAGGGATGTAGTATAAGGGCTTCCACTTAAATCTTCCCTTTTGTTCTTAGTCCACAGGTCTTGGAAAAAGTGTGAAAAATTCTTCCAACTTGAAGCATATCCATTCCGATTGCATACTAAGGTAACAAAAGTGAACATGGGATGGATCAATGGCCCATTGGTCATTGAGAGGTAGACTTGGATCAGGTTACCATTTACCTACTAGGTTCCATAGTAATGAAGGGAGCTGATAATGCTTAAGAAAGAGTGGAAGAGGTATTTATTATAAATTCTTGATGCAGAGATTCAGATATTCCCAACTTGGTTTAATGGTTTCAGTTGTGGTCATGAGAATATACTATGATATACAAAATATGTCAGGATTTTGTAGCTGATGGTATGTAAATCAACATGGGAGAAGGAATTCACAGGGACGAGCTTGATTAGTAACCTCCAAATAGGCTATTACAGCTAAATAAATAAACAAACAAATAAACAACCACCACATTGGAGAATCCTCTTTGTACACACACACACACACACACACACACACACACACACATCTATCTATTTTAGATAACTGGTTGAGACTTGTAACAATTACTTTGCAAGAGTTGAAATAATATATTTGATAGTGGTCACTAACAGTATATTTAGGTCAGTACACATACATAAAAATTATATTCTAAATAACTACTAAAAATTACAAATTTTTAAATATAGTCAGTCCAACATGTTCATCTGTAAATGAGAAGCTTATATCAAAATGCTATAGTCCCTCATGTGAAAGTCCTCCATGATTTTACACAGAGGTCATAATGTTTTTCCTTGGAGTAGAAATTAAAGCTATGGGACTATCAAGTGTATGTACTACTAATGTCTCTTACCTGTTCAGAATGAAAGGACTAGAACAATTGTTCTATTGAAAGCAAAATATCTTCTAATAACATGAAAAAATTGGTGGATGCCTGGATAACTAGGCCTTACCGAGAAAGATTAGAGTCAAAAAATTGACATACACACACACAGATAATGGAAAATAGCTTCTTTGTTCTGAAAATGTGTAATCCACTCTTTCTATACAAGAAAACAAAAACTGAAGGAATTCACCCAGTTAAACCGTAAGAGCAATAACAGCAGCGAAACAACCTAGAAGCTAAAGAACTAATTTAGGGATTTACTCGTATTACTGAGTTATGAGCTTCTGGCATCTGTAAGCTACTTCACTTTGGAAAATTAATTTCATGCTTGCCTACTCCTGTAAAACTCCTGACTGAAGGGTCTCATCTAGGTTTGGAATGGTCAAGGGAATGTCAAAACTGTGCTTAAAGACAGCTAAGGAAAAAGCTGTCAACATCACAGCAATGATTTTTTCTTTCTTTTTAAAAATAAACTATAAGTGCTAAATTAGAGCTTAGTTAAGGATATTAAATTAGGGATATTAGGTAGAAACTTTGGCTTATTAAGAGATGAAAAAACTTTTTCCCAAGAAGACAGAATCCAATTTTGAGTAAGAAGCTCTTCATGTATTTTTTAAGAAATAATTTCTTAAAATACAAAGCATAACACAGAATTGTTTAAGTTTACTTTAGACTTAGATTTCAAGTGAAGAACACTTTTTAAAATTTTCTGGATTAGGATTACCTATCATAATTCTACAACTGTTTTCCTGTGTAGTAAATTCTGTTATTCTTTCAGATATATTTGGTGAAAACAATTCCACCATAGAGAGCATTACTTTTCCTGATTTCACTTGGAAAAGCAGACATTTATAGATCTACATTAAAAAAAAAAGAAATAAATGAGAAACTAAAAATAATGCTAGAATATTAAAAGAAATAGAGGAAAATGCTGGAGTATCTGTGTAAATACTGGAAAACATGAATCATGTATACTGGGTGGATATTTAGAAGTCTGCGTAGTTCAGATGGATATGATGCAATCTTTTTTGGGCTCACAAAGGAAATAAACAAGGTTTCTATGGGAGTGGAGAATTAAAATACAGAGTCAAGATTTGTAGAACTACAGCATTTGGCTGAGCTTTTGTCTATCAAAGCCATTTTATAATGCTTAGACTATAGAAGTACTGGATCCCGAGATGTGCCACTCAGACCCCAGAAAGGCTTGATGATCACAGGAACGGGCGGGGCCTGGGGGTAGGGTGGGTGGCCGGGGGTGGTGGGTATTGGCCAGAGAAGTGGGGAACAACAGTCTCCAGCTTCCATCTCCTTCAGGTCTAGCTCAGCTGTAGAGCTGCTTTGCCTGATGCCTCACCCTTAGATCAGGAGTGATGGCAGAGGAAGACCACTTACATCATTGACTGAGCAAAGTGTGGCATAAATACCCAATCATTTCAGGCTAACATGGGATACTTCTATTGGGCAGTATTCACTGCAGGGCTCTCAAGTAGCTGGCTGATGCTTTATCACAGTTATAGCACTATTGGATTTCTCCCTCTGCACAATCCTGCTTCTATTCCTTTTCTTCTGAGATGCCATTCCTTAATAAAGATTTTTATACCCCAGATCCATTACAGTCTCTGTTTCTAGAAAATCCAAGCCTTAACACAAATATTCTGATATATCTAAGGGTTTCCCTAGACTCATATCGGCCTATGACTATTTCTCCCTGGCCTCCATCCTGATTCTCTGATGGTCCACAGAAATAAATGGTTTGAGGGGGAAAAAAAGAAGTACACAGTATTCCCAACACGAAAAAGTTAAACAAGCAAACTTCCTGGAAGATTTGGTTTTGTATACAATAGTCATTCAAGTTATGCCTCATCTAGTTTATCTTTCTAAATGTCCACATCTGTTCCCAATCAGTTATTCTGCCTCAAGAACTTCTGTGGGTATTTTGGGATTAAATGTTGTTTGCTGGATAGATTTCTACGTTTTCTCCTGCACACCAAAAGATCAGAGCTCCTCACAGAATACCACTGCTTATTTGATTCTACCTGCGGTAAATCCCTGTACTTTTCAATCACTCCTTGCTAGTGTCTTTTCTATGGCCTCCTATTTTCACACTCAGGAGGTATTATAAAGTTTGCTTCAGGTGAATTCACCAGAGATGAACTTTAAAGTTTTTCTGTCTTGGGTAGAAAACAAACCCCAAGGGCTTCTTATTATTCCAAAATTTCTTCTCAGTTTCTTATATTTTTCTTAGTGGTACTTCTCACCTGGATGTCTTAGGGACTCTTTGCTAAGGACTCTCCTGCTGAAAGCTTGTTTCATCTCTAATTGAACATCTGCATTTCTGCCCGAAGGAAGCAGAGGACTTTATGCATATTCATAACAGCTTATTCTATATGATGCATACAAAGCCTCTGGTGCTAAGACTCCTACCTATGGATTGCCGTTATTAAATCTCATCCCTCTGATCATCCACAGTTCTGGTCATTTGGGCCAATGTTTCAAATCTTTATGAATTTGCATTAGAGTTACCATTACATGTATTGTTACCTGCTAACCACTTTGCTTAGGAATCTACCTAAGTATCATTTTTAGATAGGATATGTATATTCACACACACACAGAGATAATTAAAATTCAAAATAGTCTTTTAGTTCTCTGGTGTGCTGGCCTAGTGGTATCTACTCATTGTCCATTTTTGCCAACAATGTATGTTTATATTTCAAGAGAAATTTAAACTTATGGAAGTTTTATTTTCCCATTCTCTTTCATCCACACGAGGAAGCCAAATTCCTGAAAAGTTAAATATTTCTCCCAAGGTCACACATTTAGTAGGTGAAGGAATCTCTGAGATAGGTTTTACTGACTCCAAATAACATGCACATAACCACTTTGTTGTATTGTTTGCCTAAAGGTATTTGAATGAATGCAATCTCCACATTCCTTGTTACAACAGTGAAGGTCAACATTAGCCTATAGGACTTTCCACCCCACCCCCTGACATTTAAAAAATATATCTTTCTCCCGTAAGACTCTTCCATATATATGAACATTGTCAAAATATAGGAGCTTTTTTGCAGCAAAATATGTGGTCATTGGACAGAAATCATCCCAATATTCAAATCGGTGAGGTTTATGATGTGAATAGGTTCTTCTCGTATTACACAGTGCACATCTGCAACTATACATAGTAGCCCTGATAACACGATAAGCTTTTAGTTTTAACCTAAAGCATTCAGCCAATATGTTTGATATATTCACTCTGACCTACAGGAAACTATTTCAGCAAAAGCCGGGGAGGGGGAGCTCATTTTTCAACACAGTTAATATTTCTTAAAAAAGAGTCTTGGGGTGTCTGGGTGGCTCAGTCGGTGCCTTTAGCTCAGGTCATGATCCCAGGGTCCTTGGATAGGGCCGCACATCATCGGGCTCCCCACTCAGCAGTGAGCCCACTTCTCTCTCCTCTTCCTCCCCACTCACGCACACATGCTTGCTCGCTTGCTCTCTCGCGTGCTCTCTTGTTAGCTCTGTTGCTCTGTCAGTATCTCTGTCTCTCTCTGAAATAAATAAAATCTTTAAAAAAGTTTTTAAGACCACTCCTAGCACAAAATACATGAAGAACATAGAGCCAGCAGCAGAGGAAATTCAGAGATATACACTATGTAAAGAAGGAATCTTTTTGTACTAATACATAACTAGAGGCAGAGATTTGGCAGCACATATTGGAGGAAGCTTATCTTCCTAAGAGATAATTCCTGAAGATATAAAACTCAGTGAATTTTCACAAATTGTAGATGTGGAAATCTAGAATTTTAATAAAATAAGAATACTCATTAGGAAGGGGACATATTATTGTACAGAAACACAAGATGAACAAATCTGAAACAAAGCAAAGTGAGGAATTTGAATGGACCAAAGTTAAAAAAAAAAAAAAAGGAAAATGTATCCTTTAGCTAAAGGCTTTTCAAGAGCATTGGTATAATTGAATGTTAACATCAGCTCCACCAAATCTTTAGTTTTATTTTTTTTATTTATTTTTTTAAAATTTTTATTTATTTATGATAGTCAGAGAGAGAGAGGGAGAGAGAGAGAGAGAGAGAGACAGAGACAGAGACATAGGCAGAGGGAGAAGCAGGCTCCATGCACCGGGTGCCCGACGTGGGATTCGATCCCGGGTCTCCAGGATCGCGCCCTGGGCCAAAGGCAGGGGCCAAACCGCTGCGCCACCCAGGGATCCCAAATTTTTAGTTTTAATGCACAGATAACCTGTCAGGTAAAGACATATGCGGTTTTCATTCACTGCCAAGGGTCTATGCAATTTAATCTTTTTACTTTGCTCATAAAATATGGAGTTAGATAAATCTGAGTTATTACAGGAGAGAAATATAAGCTGATGTACTCCATCTGACTACTATAGTAGATTCTGGAGTCAAAAATGTCTAGCTCAGATAAGACAAGCACATTTCCCATGACTAATTTTCCTTTATAACAAAATATTCTACTTTGAATGGGCTACATGTACATAATTCAAAAACACGTCAATTTTCCCAGTCTGAACTAGAAGAACTCTTCTTAGAGCAGAGGATGGTTAGCAAAAACCGATGAGTATCTAGCAACTTCCAACTAACATACCCATGAAGACACAAGGAGAAAAACGCCTAAAGCATCGAAACAGTAGGAGTGTGAAACCAGAATGGAAACTACCATCGATGCCTCATCTATGAAATCCACCTCTAAATTTGGAAAGTCCTTGTTCCGACCCAATTACTTTTATGCAGGTTAACAATGGTGAATAGAGAGTATTGGACTATCATTCCCTAGGTCTTTGATTTTTACAAGATTTCTCTGATGACACTGACTTACATGTTTCTTAGAAAATATAGAAAACAGATAAACACCAAAAAGGAAACTAAACTTTCTCCACATTTTGCCACTGGGAAACATAATGTATATCCTGTTTAATCCAATAGCTCACAACACATTTTAATTGAAGTTTATTCGATTCCACTAGAATTAAAATCCTACTAGACTTTAATGTTCTATCATGAAAACCTCCTATAACCACTTTAGTTTTCAATGCTGTTTACTGCCCCCACCCTAGCACTTAAAACAGTGCCTTAAAATTTTAAGTACCATATAGAATATGCTATTGGTGTTCCTCCCTTATCCTATATCCTCACTGACCAGATACTAGATACTCTCTGGATGTTTTATACTTTGAGTTATTTGTAGAAATATGACTTTAGAGTATACAAAGGTCCACATGTGTGTTCAGGTGTGTATTAAATGCTTGGATATGTACATATGGTACAAGGAGAGAGGTTAGTGGAATCTGATATTCAAATTCTAGGATACTCACTCCAGGAAAACAGGCAACATTTCAATTTCTCATGGAAATGTAAATTGTAAAATTTCTGGAGGACACTTTGGTTATAGCAGAAGAAAAAAAAAACACTTTGTGAAGTGATACAGGCACATGTTAAAATTCAATATAAAACAATTACAGTAGGGCAGCCTGGCTGGCTCAGCGGTTTAGCACCACCTTCCACCCTGGGCATGATCCTGGAGACCTAGGATAGAGTCCCACATCAGACTCCCTAGTGAAAGTTCCAACCCTCTGATCACATAGTTGCCTCTTTTGGCAACCAGCTCCCATCCTCAGGTGCTTACAAAAGTCACCTCACTAGCGTAACTCCAGTTGTGGTCGAAGGCGTTTGCTATGAACAAGATACCCATTTTACCTTTATGGCTTTGAAGGAATTTTGGAGATCAAGGACAAGAAACCAAATATTATAACAAAAGTTGACCCCATTGCTCTCACAGCTCAGAGAATTTCAAAGATTTTGAGGGCTGTGAGCCAGGAACCATGGACAAAGACCAAATATATAGGAGAAACATATTTTGGACATCTGAATGACCAAATACATGTTTCTTATTAATCATAAGATTACACATGACAACAAATATATCTACTTCATTATGAAAAATTTCTGCCTGGCATTCCATTGCATGAATATACCATATTAAACAGCAATGAAACCATTCTACTACTCTTCCTCTTCTTACACAAACAGTTCTAAAATGGGCACTCATTCTTATACATGTCTTTGCTTCAGGTGTGGGTATATACATAGAATTTATATAAATGGAATTATCAAATCAAATGACATGTGAATTTTAATCTTTATATCAAACAGCTATTAAACATCACTACAAATAAATATTGTCACAAACTATTTATGAAAGCACTCATGTTAATCCTACATGAGATTTAACTTTTTATTTTTTTTTATTTTTTTTAGTTTTGTCAATCCCATTAGTGGAAAGAGCAGTTTTAATTATTTCAATGTTTACTTACTAATTGGCTGTAATTTAAGGAACTATTTATGTTAGGTTTATATTGCTGCCAAAACAGATTAATGCAAAGTTATTGGCATAAAACAACACCCACCTATTACCTCATAGTTCTGTAGGTCAGAAATCCAAGTGTTCATCTGAGTCTTCTGCTGAAGTGCTCATGAAGATGAAATCAAAAGATTAGCAGGAAGCTTACCTTCCAAGAGAACTTCCAAGCTCATTCTGGTTGCTGGCTAAATTCAGTTCCTAATATAGTGGCAGAAATGCAGACCCCATTCCCCTCTGGCTGTCAGCTGGGGCTTAGGCTTTGTTTTTAGAAGCTGTCCATATTCCTTCTCATGGTTTCCTAGGTTGTTCTCTGGATATATTGCTGCTTTTAAAGAGTCCTGTGATTATATTGAGCCCAGCTGAATCTTTTAGAACACCTACTGTATCTTAAAATTCATAGCCTTAACAAACTTTTTTTCCCCATGTAACTTACACGTTATAGGAATGAGGGCATTAACATCTTTATGTGAGAGGAATTCCATTATAAATATATGTATATATATGTATACACACACATATATATATATACATATATATATATGTATTTGTAAGTTCTCTAAATCTACAACAGGGAAAAATTTAGGTCTACCTATTATTTTATCCTCGTATTTCTCCTTCGAACTGCTGGATGGCAGGAAAAAGTATAGTATTTTATAGATCTTCAACAGTAAATAATTATAACCATAAATTACACACTAAGAATTAATCTTCCATGTGTAAAATCAACATAAATATGTTCACAGATGTGTACCTGGGAAAAAATACCCTAAAGATAAAAATACCAAAACATATTCCAAGAACTAACCACGAGGTAAAATTATGTATCAAGACATGGGAAATTTGTAGTAGTTAAATAATACATAATTTGTGCAATTTCCTACTGTTTTTAGGTGTGTATAATAGTGTTAATAAATGTGTTATTTCCTTAATACCTTAATAACATGTATCAATAAAATGTATTCAGAGATGAAAACCTGGCAGCATAAAGTATTAGGGTACTGTCCTAAAATATAGCATTAGACATTGTGATAGGCAGCATAGTTCCTCCCACCCCCTAAAGATGTCTATGTCTCCATCACCAGAATCTGTAAATATGCTAGGTTACGTGACACAGAGGAGTTAGGGTTGCAGATTAAACTAAGGTTGTGGGGATGCCTGGATGGCTCAATGGTTTAGCGCCTTACCTTTGGCCCAGGGCGAGGTCCTGGAATCCTGAGATCGAGTCCCACGTTGGGTTCCCTGCATGGATCCTGCTTGTGTCTCTGCCTCTCTTTCTCTCTGCGTCTCTCATGAATAAATAAATAAAATCTTAAAAAACAAAAAACTAAGGTTGCTAATCAGCTGACCCTTAAATAGGAAGATTTGGGATTAGAGCCAGGTGGCCTCAATGTTTACAAAGTGTTCTTAGGGAAGAGGGAAACAGAAATGTAGATCAGGGTCATGTGGTATAATAAAGACTGAATCTGCTGTTGCTGGATTTCAAGATAAGTATACCATGAGGTAAGGAATGCAGGCAGCCTCTAGAAGAAAAGGCAATGGAAACCATTTTTCTTGGAGCCTCCACAGAGAAGTGTAGTTCAGCCAACAGATTCATTTTATCCCAGTAACATCAGTGTTGGACTCTGACTCTCAATTCTAACTCTTAGAACTATAACACAATAAAGTTGGGTTATTTTAAGCCATAAAACTGTAGCATTACAGCAGCAATAAAATGTTAATATAGGCATCAGTTAAAGCATATTTAAGAAGACTTTTAATGAGATGGAAAATAATTGCTTTATAAAGTTAGGGTAAACTTCCAGGAAGCAAGATTATGGAATTATATATAGTTTGAAAAAAACAGCAACAGTAACAAACTTGCTCTTTGAAAATACTAGTACTTAATAGCAGTTAAGCTTTTATTTGAATGCTACGTATTATTTTTAGCTCCATGTGGCCACTGGAAAAGCAAAAACATGCTAATCCTTGGTTTAACCATTTATAAAATGTGGAAAGTTATTTCTACTTCATATGATTTTCATAGGTTTCCAGAAACTATGACATGACATATGTATGACATATTATGCAGTACATGACATATTATGAACACTTGGTAAGTGTTAGCAGGTAGCAAACCTCTATACTTACCTTTATATGACCGGTTTCTTAAGATCAAGCAATTACATTAAACATCCTCCTCACTACAGTATTAAACTAATTTTCAGAATACATGTAAATGAGGTTTGGTAACTCCAAAGAATATATAATTGACATGGTCAGATAGATGATGAAAGAAAAGTAAAATTTTCAGCCTGTATAGGGTAGGTGTTTGGTAGATATCACCATCATGCAGGGGGTAGAGTGTTCTGCTCAAGACTTGTTGACTTAAGTTTATTCAATTCATCACTATTTTTTTCTTTTGTCAACTTCTACCGTCTGATTTTGCAACAGTATTGTTTCATGCATCTTCCAATGTTTTTCATGGCAAAGCAAAAGAGCTATGTATTTGGGAAGCAGGTATGAAGCAGCCCAGAAAGAACCACTTGGAAGCTAATAATTGCCCTTACACATCGCAATGTCACACAACCAAAAACATAGACTAAGGGAATTGGATGGAACAGTATGTGACATCTGGTCTAACTTTCCTATTTTATATATAAAGATAACGAGTCCCAGTAGCATAACCTGCTGAAGGATATACAATGCTTCAGACTCTAAGAATAAATCCTAGATGTTCCTCCTCCTAGTAATGCACATTTTATGTTTCAATGTTTATTTATCACTTTATAACAAAACCACTTCTCTAGGTTTGTCCTCTTACTGTAGTGCTTTGCATTGAAAGCAAAAACTACTCAGTATCCTCCTTAGGGCAGAACTGTTTGCTGTTACTGTGCCTGTAAGGAAGAAGCTGACCCATGGGGCAGCAAGAGGCACATTGCTGCTGTCAATACAAAGGGCATTGGGGCAGCAGGTGAAAAGACTCAGCAATATGTAAAAATCCTTTACAGCAAAGTTCAACCAGGTGTTTCTTTCAAATTTCAACCTACTCCCTCCCACAGCTCCTTAAGAACAGGTGTGACCCTGGAACATCAGACTCAGCAGGGGTAAGTGAAAGGTCATACAGAGTTGAAAAGCAGCAGAAAATTTGAAAAATAAGCAAATTTAATAAATAGCATCTGTTTTCAATATGGGCTTCTGTTTAAACTTAACATTCTATCTTTAGTTCTGAAGGGGAAAAATGACTGACTAATCTTGATCTAGAAATTAGTGGCAGATTATGAAAGATCGTAATTCCAAAGGTCAAAGACATTATTATAAATGAGTTATTTTAAAATTTATACATGTTATTTCATAAAATCATAGTCATGAGGATAAAATATATCAGTCTGTCACTTAGGCCAGTCTCATTTATTCTAATTACCTTGTTCTCAATTTGGGGGGGGTTTCTCATTAGGAATTATCGTTAAAAGTTCATAAGCTATTCTTGACAGTGAATAATGAGCAAATTGTCAGATTTAGCCCATGCTGACAGTTCTGTTCTCTATTTGATGGTTGTTGACCTCATTAGGTGCACTTATAAAACAAGGCTTAAAAATCTAAAAAAGGTTAGAGACTTGAAAGTAAACTACTGTATAACCTGTCATTATCCCAGCCTCAAGGAAGCTGAGTTAGATGTACTAACATTCCCTAAGATGCTCCAAGAGAAAAAAATAATAATTAGTGAACAGAAATATTTATACAGATTTTAATTTTAATTATCCTTACCAAAGCATTGCCAGTTTATCAACTTTAAATAGGTCATATGCAGCACAGGTGGAACAAACATAGCATATATGGTGTTCAAAATATAACCAAGAGATGAAAGCCTATTTCTTCTAAAGGAGAATATACTGCATATCTCTGAAACCTTTAACTCATTAGCTGGTTTCTAAGTACACTCAAGTGCTTTCAGTACTATTTTCCTCCCATTTTTAATAAATTCAGAAGACATTTTCTTTGGTATTAAAATCAAATAACTAGAGTTTTGTTTCTTTTTTTTTAAGATTTGATTTATTTTTTCATGAGAGACACAGAGAGAGAGAGAGGCAGAGACACTGGCAGAGGGAGAAGCAAGCTCCATGCAGGCAGCCCGATGTGGGACTCGATCTGGGGACTCTAGGATCATGACCCAAGCCAAAGGCAGGGGCTAAACTGCTGAGCCACCCAAGCATCCCATATCTAGAGTATTGTATTTGGAAAAAGGATCTGTAATTTTAAGGAGAGATTTTCTCTGACATGCCCAAATCAATGACTTTCCCATATCAAAGCCAGCCTTCTTTTTGGTTATTCTTAATGCATGTAAAGTAAGTGAATATCAAGGTATTATGTGTTTATTTTCTAAAAAGGCAGCCTACTGGCTCCGTTACCTAAGGGAATTCTATACTGGTTAGGTTTGAAGACTTCCTTACCTCTTGAGTATTTGCGGTGTTTACTTATCAATACATACCATTGGAGAGAACACACAAGATCAAAGTTAAACACTGAAAAAGTTAAAACTAAAGCAGATTGGTAGGGCAGCAGGACCGTAAATAAGAAATAGTGATCATGGAAACTTAAAGGATACCCTCTTAGAGTAGAAATATAGCTCACTGTAAAGCTTCTGACATTTCCCTTCTTCTCTACACAATACAAAAAGGGGGGTGGGAAATATATGTTACATAGGTCTGTGTAAGCACATGACAAATATATAACATGGAAAGACTGTGTCCACAAAGTAAGTCATCCTGAATACATTCTGGTTCTTACTTGCAACAAATAAGCCTAATTTTTAAGATGGCTGATTAATATTTTTCACTCTTTGGTGAGCCTCAGGTTATCAAAGATAATCTAAGTGTCTTATCTTTAAGTATATGATAGAAACAGAATTGTTATAGGTTAAATTGTATTCCCTAAGAATTCATATGGTGAAGTTCCAACCCCATCCCCAGTACCTCAGAATGTGGACAGAGTTGAAAATACGTTGTTGCACATATAATAAGTTGAGGTCCTACTGGAGCAGGTTGACCCCTTTGTCCAATATGACTGATGTCCTTATAAAAATAGGAAATGTGAAGAGACATATACAGAAGGAGGACACCATGTAAACATTAAGGCAGATCTGGGGGTGAAGTATCTATAAGGTAAGTAATGCCAAATATTCTTATTTCACTTAGAAGGAATCAACTGGGGACACCTGAGTGGCTCAGCGGTTGAGTGTCTGCCTTCGGCTTGGGTCATGATCCCAGAGTCCCCAGATGGAGTCCCACATAGGGCTCCCTGCAGGGAAACCTGCTTCTCCCTCTGTGTTTCTGCCTCTCTATCTATCTGCATCTCTCATAAATAAATAAATAAAATGTTAAAAAAATAAAAGAAGGAATCATCTGGAACAGCCTCTTGATTTTGGACTTACAGCTTCTGGAACCGTGAGACAAAAAATTTGGTTGTATGAGCTTACTTTGTGGTACCATTTTTAATGGCAGCCCTTGAAATGTATTACATTTTGTGTCTGCATTATGTTCCCTTATGTTAGCACAGAGGTCTGAATAGGTGGCATATTTGTACACATACATGAAGAGAATAGAGACACTGTCAGATTGCCTTGCACTTAGTGATAATAAGTAGATGTATACATTGTGTCTTATTGAGCAAAAATAGGCAAGGAAAAGAAATTCATAGAAGCCCATTAAAAGATAATATTCTCCCCTAATTAAACACTTAGAACACTATAACAGTAGGACACATTAATTTGTGGGAGGCACAGAAGTCATGCCCAGTTATATGTTTGTTATTTAACTACCATTTCATAAAATGTATATAATTAAATACTGAGTTATGATAGCAGTTCAGTGGGAAGTGGCAGCCATTGGCTGAGTTTCTGCAAAAGCAATGAAATGTGTCAAAATAATTCAGATAGTGTTGTAGTAAGTCTATTACCTACATTCTCCATCAAATAAGCGTGATGTTTTTGCATGTAGCTTTCATTCTTCCAGATAAAAATATATGACCCTCTTCTCTACTATATATAAATCATTTCGAGTTTTAGGTCATTTGGAAGTGGGGAAGTCAATTAACTTAGGTCAGCAACACAGAAGTAGTGGCAGTGGGGAAAAAAGGGAGGTGAGAAACACAGCAGTTCAGACTGACATGAAAATGCCAAATATAGATAAAGGTTTTCCTGAATGAAATATATGAGAAACCAACAGCCAAAACCAAACACTGCAATGTAAGAATAACAATCGTGAATAGCCAACAAGATTCACTCATTCAGTCAACAAATATTTGTTCAGTATTACTATGTGCCTGGTATTAAAACTAAACACTGGGAATATAAGAATACAAAACAGAGATTGTCATTATCTTCATGTTGGAAAAAGAAACATAACAAATTAGCAGTCAAATGTATATGATGATTTCTCTATAAGCACTTTGAAGAAAATCAAGGTGTAATAGATGCTTTAGATGGGTTCATAAGGAAGAGATTTGTAAACTGACGTGTAAGAAAAGGTAAGAAGTAACCTGAAGATGAAGGGAGAGCTTTCTGGATGGAGAGAAGAAAGAACAATAACAAAACACTGTGCTCTACAAGAGAAGTCTGTACTTCTTGTAAATCCCTGCACTGAAATTGAATGGCTTTTCTTGAATCAAAAGGATATTCATCTGAGTTGGAAAAATAGAGCTAGTAAGTAGCAGAGGCAAGATTTAAAACCACGAGGTGTGACTTCACAGCCCATGAATCTAATACTCTTTTGTGGTACATCATTTGTACTTTTTATTTGGTTTATTTCATATTTAACCAAATACATGTAATTCCATAAAGAATTTATTTTTTACGTTGTATATCATGTTGTGTTTTAACTCTATATGTCATCAACAAGATCATCTTCATAAAAACATGAAGAGTTATCTGTTTTTTAGCCTGTTCATGTTCTCATTTCCCAATCCAAATGCAACAATTCTTACATTGTACAAGTTTAAATAGTGGCAAGTCCTTTCAGAAAAATTGATTGTAAATGCATCTCACAGGCAAAGCAGACATGAACTGGCTTTGATCCTTTGAAGAAAATGCCGAAACAAAAAGATTCTAAGTATAGAAGTGGAAGATTTAGAAAGGAGACTTTATTGGGCTCAGCTTGAGGTGGGAAAATGACTGCATCATCCTCGGTCGGGGGAGGGGGAGGCAGGGGCGGTGGGGTGGTTTCTCATTCATTTCCTGGTATCAGACTTCATAGTTTTCTGATTCACTCTCCAAGTCAAAATCCTTCCTGGACTCCCTAGTCCTTTCCTTATGCCATTAATCACCCAGAAAAGAAACTTATTTTGAAAGAGTAACTTCATGTACTCCTTAGGTACTTACAAACCTTTATATTGAGCAAGACATGGAGGCAGGTGCTGAGATGGAGATCATGCCTTAAAGATCTTAGGTGACTGTTGAAAAGCCAGTTACACAAAGGCCTGGAACAGAACATAGAAATGAACTTTGCGTTATCTAGATCAAGACAAATACAGTTTAACGTCACTACTGTAAACATATAAAATATCCTTGAAATATTTTTTTAAAAGATTTTATTTATTCATGAGAGACAGAGAGAGAGAGAGGCAGAGACATAGGCAGAGGGAGAAGCTGGCTCCCTGTGGGGAGCGCCAGGATCACAACCTGAGTAGAAGGCAGATGCTCAACCACTGAGCCACCCACACGTCCCTTCTCAAAATATTTTGTTGTTGAAAATTAAAATATCATATTTCAGTGCAATTTTTTATGGTTCCCTCACTAAAGGTGGAGGTTGCTATTTAAATATACTGAAAACGACGTCTGAGCAGAATGCAGAGAAATACTGAAGCTCTACATCTGGCATGTGAGCATGCATAAACACATACACACACACACATACACCTCACACACACTTAAATAAACATCTTATCTCCATGGAAACTTCTATGTTTTTCACTATTTTTCCTTCTGAAATTATGAATATATGAAGTCTAATACCCCAAGAGCTGTGGCTGTCTTATTTTTGGATTTTATTAACTGCTCTATATTCTACATTTAATTTACATTTTTTTATTGTTTTTCTCCCAGCTTCTATAAATGAAATGTGAAGACCTATCTACCTTTAGTTTACAGGAGAGAAAAGAGAACCTTATTGAATTTTACTGTTGGTTTTAGGAAAAGTTAACAAGGTGAATTGACTGTGCCTATGAGGAGCTAAGAATTTATTGCTGTTATTATAAGATTCTCTAAATTTAAATGTGTTTCATCATTGGTTGTGAGTTTATATGTGGGAAGGCAGATGTTAGCAGTGTCTTAGTTCTTCCTATTCAGACCTGTATCACTTACATTTAGTTTGTTCAATATAAGACAGTGAATAGCCAAATTTCCTTAGTATAAACAAGAGAATAAATTCAAAACTTTCAAACAAGTTATAAACAATGAATGTCAAGAGCCTGATTAAAACTGGGCTGCATTTACTAGTAGTAAATAGAAATTATAAAAATATTATAGTGAACATTTATGTCCACATACTATATAAAGATCGTCAAAAGTATTTCATCTTTTAAAAGCCTAAAGCTCTTTTATTTAGGCAATTTCTATTTCAATTTATTCTTTGATGTGTCAACCTAAGCTCTAGAGAATTTCTCCAATGAATGAATATCTTTGCGTTGGAATATACTCTTTGAATAGAGATTGATGCTAGATTCATTCTGTCAGCATTTTACTGCTTGCAGAGAAAGGATAACCATGATTACAGTACATTTAATTGCATTAATACTGAGAAGAGGAAAAAAGGTCACTGAAAGAAGTCACATTTGAAACTTGCTTTTTATAGCTATTGCCTAATTTTTTTTTCCTAAATATTTTTTAAATGAGTTTTTGGATGCATAGACTTGTAAACATGGATCTAGATGCCCTGGATTCTAATTTTCTTTCTTTTTAAAAGATTTTATTTATTTATTTGATAGAGATAGAGTGATAGCAAGAGAGAGCATGAGTTGGGTGGCCGTGAGTGGAGAGGGAGAAATAGGCTCCCACTGAGCAGGGAGACCTATGCTCCCACTGAGCATGATCCCTGAGCCAAAGCCAGATGCTTAACTGCCTGAGCCACCCAGGCACCCCCTGGGTTCTAATTTTCTTTCTCCTATTAACTCACATAGCTATCAATATAAGTATACAACTTCTCGAGCTTTAATGTTTTAATCTTTGAGATTAAAAAATATATATAATTTACTACATATGGATCTATGACAAGAGTAATATATTTTATAAACACTTTAATGCATGTAAGTGGATCAATACTTTGGAATATTAACAAGGTAAAGAAAATAAAGGCATCATTTTTCCTTTGGATATGAGAGTCAGCTGATTTGGGGGGAAAAGTCACTATCAATAAACATTTTAAAGGGTTTCTGAGTGGCTCAGTTGGTTGAGCATCCAACTTTTGGTTTTGGCTCAGGTCTTGGATGATCTCATGGGTCATGAGATAGAGCCTGGCATGGAGCTCCACGCTCAGCTGGGAGTCTGCTTAAAGATTCTCTCCCTCTGTCCCTTCTTCCATGTGTACATGCTATCTCTCTCTAAAATAAATAAATAAATCTTAAAAATAAAAACATTTCTAGGAGTATTTCTCTAAAGTCTTTGTGTTGGAAACATATATAGATATACAGAGTTTTCCTTTGAAAAATATAACATTTGTATTATAGTGATAATCTCCTTATTGCTTGTGGATCCCAACCATCTCCTGTACACAGAATCTCTTCAGACCCCATAGTGCTATTGTGTTACTACATGGACTGCAATTCATCAGTTTCAGCCTAGTTAGCAATGTCCTATAGAGGAAAAGCACCCAGGAAAACTTGTACATTGCTCAGGTAACGCTAAAAGAAACAAGTAAAAGGGTTGAGGAGGAAGGCCAGATCATCCATGGTCATCAGTAAGACACATAATGAGGCACCCCATCAATGATTAAAGAAAATTAAGTAAGCCTGGATTTTTGGTTTACAGGCAGGAGCAAGAATTTCAGACTTCAAGGTCACATAGTTATTACAATTATCATTATCATTATTTATTTGTGGACTCTATGACTTAAATGGTTCTCTTTACAGCTGGGGGTTTCATTGCAAAAGCAGTGTAGATGGCCAAAAATACTGGGGAGGGGGATATTGAAGATAATCTAACATATCATGATTAGTTGAAGAATAAAAATAACTGACCAAAAAAAAAAAGAGGCAGACTGCTTTTCTAATACATTGTCACCCGCAAGCTTTTTGTTTATAACTACTACTATTTACCTTCCAGAAATGTACAAAGATAGAGACACTGGAAGAGAAATAACAGTCCTATTCCTCACTCAAATCTATTTATCGATTTACACAGGGAACCGTTTGTACCACTTTGCCTTTTATGGTGGCCAGGCAGATAAAAGGCAGGTGGCTATTACTTCTGACCTAGTCATTTTATCAGCTACATACACCATGGTGAAAGTAAAACTGTAATGAGGTGACCGGAGTCAATCTTCTCCATTGCAGTGCTAGTTTGTAGCTAGTGACTACATGAGCCCTAAATAAACAGAATTCATTTCCTGGATTTCTAATTTCCTTTACTTTTTTTTTTTCTCCTAAGATTTTTGCCCTCTTCATAATTTCCATAACCTAAAGCCATCATTAGTCACATGATTTCACGTTGAAGACTCTGAATTTTAATCGATAAAGTAAAGATTTCTTAAATGAAATTTTAAAAATGATGAATATTCAAGAAATCAGTAAATTTGCTTCTAGATCACTCCTTTTTTTTAAATAATTAGAACATTCTCTTTTTTAAATTTTTTTATTTATTATTTATGATAGTCACACAGACAGAGAGAGAGAGAGAGAGAGAGAGAGAGAGCAGAGACACAGGCAGAGGGAGAAGCAGGCTCCATGCACCGGGAGCCCGATGTGGGATTCGATCCCGGGTCTCCAGGATCGCGCCCTGGGCCAAAGGCAGGCACCAAACCGCTGTGCCACCCAGGGAACCCTGGATTACTCCTTTCTTATTGGCAATAGAGGATGATGGACAAAAATAGTGAAGTGTAACAATGAAGCTATAGTAACTACATTAATGAATCTCTGCATTTTAGTACCATAGCAAAATAGAAGTTATTTCACACTCATATCAAAGTCCAACATGGCTATTTCTGGTCAGCCAGTGGGGTGACAGTGTTATTAAAAAAATTCATGGACCCAGGTGAAAGAAGCACTATGAATCAATATTCAACTTGTGGAAGCAGAGACTTGTGTGAGAAGTTTTTTGAATAAAACCTAGGAGTTGTACACATCACTTTTGTTAAAATTCCATTGGCTGGAACTCCATGATATGACCTCTCCCAACTGCAAGGGATCCTGGGAGATATAATATAGCTATATGCTCAGGAAAGAGAGGAGATGGACTTTTGGAAGAACAATCAGCCATATATTCCATAGTCAGTCCTTCTGATCAATAAGAATTGATGTGCAGCCTTCTTCAAATCTGCATATTCCCTCTAACCCAAAGGAGAAAACCCAATATCCATACCAGGTACTGCTTGTATCACAAAGTGCATTATCTCAGTTGGAACACATTATTCAACTCCATATTTGCTACCTCATGGTCTGGGAGTTTATAAATTGAAAGATGAATTATTTGCCCCTTATCAAACCTCACAGCATGCAATGGTAAACCGGGGACAAGATAACCTCAGTAAAAATATCCTTTGGTAAAAACACAATACAGCAGGCGCCGCTCTCTGGCAATGATGGCTGAGTCTCCATCCTAGGAAAGGAGGGATTTTCTTGATCAAAATAATAAAAGAAAAAGAAAAAGCAGTGGCAGTGAGGTTGGCAAGGGGTGGAATACACAAAATGATGCCTAGAAGCCAAGGTCTTATTTTACTAACTGGTCATGAAATGACCTTAGTTATCCTTGGTAATAGAGATTAATCACCCTACCTAGCAAGGAAACTCCCTTTTCTGCTTCTTTCTTTTTTTCTTTCACTGACACAAAAGTTCTCTAAATATACATGACGACTTTTCAATTCTGAGTTGAATAAGACCATTTTGGGAAAGATTTCTTCCTTGGGAACCAATATACCTGGAATAGCATAGTCCAAAGTTAACTTGGTTTTTAGGTGCAACAGTGAGATAGTAAGAGGGGACACAGCCATTTCTACTCCTTGGTACCTTGACCTGTGCATTCTGCTTTTACAAAAATAGCATCATATCTTGGCCAGTGGTTTACACAGTCATAGGGTGCTTTCTCCATAACATCACTATAAATAAGCATTTTAATGGCCATTTCACTATTCTTTCAAGACATCTGTTTATCAAAAAAGCACGGCTATCAGCAAGAATAGGCATGGCTTTCCCTAATTATTTGTGCTGTGGATCTCCTTTGGGGCTGTCCAAAGACTCCATATAGCATTCTCACAGTGACACTTGGAGCAATGCTGGATTTGCAGTGCCATAAGTACAAAATGGGACATTTTCTTGTGCTGTGGTCATTGCTGGAACTGGAACTACTGTGGAGACTTCTCTTTTACAAGGTCTCGGGAACACTAGTGGGTTTGCACATCAATTTAGTAAGACTCCTAATATAAGTTCCAGAGTAAATGGGTCAGCACAGCACACCTAAATATGGTATACATTGCCTCCAAAACCCAAAAGGCCTACCAAGTATTGTACTTCTTTCCTAGTGGTAAGAAAAACAAGGTAAGCATCTTGGGTTTATTCAGAACATTCTCCCCCATTAAAATCCCAGAAAATCCACTGTATTGACAGGTTCCTGAATATTTGTCGTGTTGTCTCTCCGCACTTTAGCACTGGGCCATGCATTTTACTTGAGTTCTAGGGTACCTGATACCCCCAGCTCACCAGATCCCGTGACAGCATGTCATTTGCATAGTACACCAGTGTGATTTCATATGGGATGTCAAAAGCATCAAGGCCCTTGAGGACTATATAAGACACCACAGCAAACTGATCTAGTTCTGGGAACGAGAATTAAATTGGACTTCTATCCTTGCCACTGTTGATGATATCCTTTCTGACTGGCATGGAAAGAATACATTTGCCAGATCCCAACAGCAGTCAGTTGCCAGAGACTTGCTAATTTATTAGCAAAAATGTCACCTCTCTGCCCTCAAATGTGATTACAGTCACTACCTGACTGCAAGATCCATTCACCAGACATATTATATTAAAAGCTATATGATAAGAACATCATTTTTGTATCTCTTAAGATTTTGAAGATACTGCAGATCCCTGAAAATTTCCAAGAATGTGGTATTGCTTTAGATTATGACTTTGCTATGGATGGACAGTCCCAGAGATTTCCACTTGATTGCTCCAATAAATAGTCCTCACTTCATGGGTCAAGAAGCTGAGGTACAGATTTTGCCGTTTAACAAGTATGTCTAGTGTAACTTCTCTTTCAAGAACTCAAGAGGTAACTTATGGACTCACCAGGCCTTCTATGAGATAAACTTGAGCCCAAACTTGATATGTTAATTTCCCAAGGAGTAGGGACCATTTAGAACAAATATCTAATAACCTCTAATTTATTTACTTATTTATTTATTTATTTATTTATTTATTTATTTATTTATTTATTATTTTTTTTTAGTATATCTGTTTTCTAGTACATAGTCACCCTGATAAATGGGCACAGTTCTCTTTAGGACAGGATGCATGAATCATACAAGAGTTGAAAGGTTGTTTCTTAAGAATGTTGGTTCCCAAACTATAGTGTGAATCTGTATCACCTGGAGGGCTTTTTAAAAGATGTATTTCTGAGCCATAAACCTGAATTTCTAACCTGGTAGCTCTGTGATATGCCCAAATGCATTTGCTTTTATAACAAGTTTCTAGGTAATACTGATGTTTCTGAACAAGGGACCATCCTTTGGTAACTATTTCTTAAAAACTTAAAACTTGCCTTTGATTAGTGGGATTCTGAGTATATGAATTTCCTGAAATATGGAACTGAGGGAAAGCTCTTGGCTTTTGATTTGAAATTTTCAAGAAGAGAATAACTTAAATGTGTTTCCTACTCACCAGGGCTTTATTTTTTCCTCATCATATAGCTAAATTGTACTTTAGTACACTGTCCATTCACTTTATTCCTGAAGACCCAATTTTCAATGAATCACATCAGTAATCTCTGTAATTCAAAATGTACTGCTTACCACTTTGAGGGTAGTGTACTACCTTGACATGTCTGTGGAAAAGAGACTTTATTTGATTTTGAATAAATTGCTCATATGTGTCCACACAATGGCACTAAATAAAAAAAAATTGCCTCTATAACAAATGTCCTTAGTTATATCTAATATGCGCCCCTTCACAATTTTAATAAAGCAAAGAAAGCTCCCTTGCTTTTCTTCATTTTTTCTTACATAGAGGTATCAATTTAGCTCTTAAATTCCTTGAAAAACTTGGGGATTTAAATGTAGCAGTATAGATGTTAAAGCATATAATATGTTTTAAAAAGACTCCAAAATAAATTTAAGGTCTCCATAGTATGATTATATTATTAAGTTTATTAGAAAATATGCTGAGTTTTTTCAAGTTGACTTTATTTTCTTTTAAAAATTATAAATTTCATTATTAATTTTACAACATAAAAGAAAGCCTAACATTATGATTAAAAGCCAATATTTCTTGGGCTTAAAAGGGTTAATATAAAATTATAACTCAAAAAAATAAAATTATAACTCAAACTTAAAAATTATATATATTATAAATTATAAAATATATTCAGAAAATGAACAGGATGAATATATATTTCTTGATCAAAAGACTGATTTGTACTGAAGACATGATATTTGCCTCTCTATAATAATTCCATGTAAAACATTTGAAATTTCTAAAGAGAGTTATTTTACATCTGGAGCATAAGCGTTTTCAGAGTTTTAAAGAAGGAAATTTATCATGTTCTTATAAAGATGTTAGTAAAATAATTCTACAGAAAGGTTCATGTAAATACTCAATGTTAGTAACTGAGATTTCTAAAATTACCTTTGTGATTTAAAGTTGTGTAAGTTAAGAGTGAATTGCCAAAAACCCTTAAAAAGAAACCTTAAAAACCTAGTAAGAAAGACCATCTTTCTGTATCTATCTTTAAGATAAACCTTCAAACACTAAAAAGTCATAACACCCTTGGGGGCTGTTTGACAGATAAGTAGAAGAGCTGCCAACTGGGGGGAATAGGACTTCAAAATAAGTTCTTGAAAAACAAAGCTTTTAGAGGTATATGTCTACTTTTCTTAGAAGACCCCAATCTTGGGAATAATTCACACAATAAAAAGTAAAGATAAAACTAAAGGTAACCAAATATAAATCTAATGAAATTCATTTTAGTAAAGAAATGGAATGGAGCACATTAGACTTTCTAAATTACATTTGACTCTTTGCAATCATTTCTGTATCAGATGGCACTAAACCTAGGTAACCTAATGTTTCCAAAAAACTAAATACTCGTTACATGCAGCACTTTAAAACACAAAACCTATAATAGCCTAAAGCTCAAGGTGTTAAAACTCGACTTTCCAATTATTTCCATTTCCTCCAACACTTAAATCAATTTTCGGAGATGATTAGAGTACCCAGAACTAACATATATATTTCTTTTCTTATTCTAGCCGTTTATATAATCACTGTTTCTTCCTATCATTGCTACAATTTGGAAGACAGTATTGATCTGGTTTTCATTCAGTATATTGAAGATTGATGAAACCCTATGTTATAGATTCTACTTTTACCTGCAAGCACCATTTTCCCTTGTTATTACCAACACCAGCAGTCTTTTAGGGAACTAACCCACTCTATTCTACTACTGGAGGCATTGAAAAATAATACTCACATTATCTGACTACTTAGGTACAAACACCATGTGGGCCAGTTGAGCTCTTATCTGGGATTTTTTTTTTTCCATTTGGAAACTCTTTTGGAAATGAAGTATTTGTGTCTGACGTTTGCCTGCTGCCTGCCATCATGTCTCCAGGTGTAGAGGCAGCCTACCTGAAATAATGAAGACAACATGCAGAGAAGCAGAGTCTAGAGATGGAAAGAAAGGCACTGTGTGGTGTTTGAATCCATGATTTCAGTCAGCCCTGAGCCAAGAGCACTTGCCCTTTCTGAGGTTTTACCTAAGTTAGAGCTGCATTTTACTTGCAACCAAGAAGACAAACAGAAAGCCTCAAAGTGTTGATGTTTTAATTTAGCACTACATTAGTTTCCTATTTCTGCTGTTAGAAAGTAATACAAATTTACTAAAAACAACAGAAATCAGTGATCTCATAGTTTGGGAGGTTAGGATTTGGTAATTTGGTTTCGCCTGGCTAAAAACAAGATACTGGCAGTGCTGCATTTCTTTCTGGAAGCTCTATAGAGTGGAGATTTGTTTTCTTGTCTTTTACAGCTTCTAGAATTCTTTGGCTTGTTGCCCTATTTTATCTTCATAACCAGTAATGGCTGATCAAGTCTTTCTCACATTTCATCACATTGACCCTTCCGCTTCCTTTTCCACATTTAAGAATGCTTTGATTACATGGGCAACCCTGACAATACAGGACAATCCCCTATCTCAGGGTCACCTGGTTATCAACTCTAATTTCATCTGCTGCTATAATTACCCTTTGCCTGTAATATAAAATATTTACAGGTTCTAGGAATTAGGGCATGAACATCTTTTTTTTTTTTTAAAGATTTTATTTATTTATTCATGAGAGATACAGAGAGAGAGGCAGAGACACAGGCTGAGTGAGAATCAGGCTCCATGCAGGGAGCCCAACATGGGACTGGATCCCGGGACTCCAGGATCACGCCCTGGGCCAGAGGCAGGCGCCAAACCAGTGAGCCACTCAGGGATCCCCAGGACATGAACATCTTTTGAAGGCCATTACTCTACTTACCATAAGCATCAAACTTCAAGAGAGAGAGAGAAATATAAAAAATGATTTATATACATTTATACTTTTTTCACCATAAAATATTTTAAGATAAACCAGAAACAAATGTAATGCATTTTTAAAAAAGATTTGAGAGAGAGGGAAAGAAAGGGGGGAGGGGGAGAGGGAGAAAGAGTCTTCAGCAGACTCCATCCTGAATGCAGAACCTAAGGCAAGGTTCCATCTCATGACCTTGAGATCACAACCTGAGCTGAAATGGAGAGTAGGCCAATCAACTGACTGTGCCGCCCAGGCACCCCAAATGTGATTTTTTTTTCATAATTTTTCTTATAAAAATTATTGTGCTGGTTCACATTAGCCACTACTTTTATAAAATAAAAGGGTTACTTTTCTCTATATCCCTATGCATTGTTGCTAGTGATATTTGTTTTCCCCTACATAATATGGAAAGTGTGTAGTATAAAATACTGATGGAAAATGTCAGGCATGGAACAAATGCTGGAGATTTTTTATTTCTGCCACTTATTCAAAGCTCAATTCCCTTTTAAAACATCCATCCATGTTATTCCATATTTGAGTGGAATACTCCCAGTGATGGAGAACTCATTATTAGGGAGTTTCATGAATACTCAAACCTGTGAGCACTGAAGAATTCCCACATGGCTCTGCTTCCATGACTTTTCATTATTTGTAATCTTTGCTGATGAAGAAAGGAATTTCTGCATTTCATGCTTGCATCCAATTTCTCACAGACCCAGCAGACTGTAGCCCCTGGGAACCAATGAGAAACATGGGCTCACTAAGAGGTTGTGGAATCACCAGCTCTGGTCCTGTAATTCCTTGCTCTGGCTTATGAGGGGAATGCAGAGGGGTTGAGGATGAGGCATTCTTACCTTGCGGTACAAACAACTTGCATTAGTAACACCGTGGCTCACTATAAAGCATAGGCATTCTCTTACCCTATTGTACCATGTGAAGCAGCATAGTTGACAATACATATTTTAAAAGGTCAAGCACATGTGTCTTCTAGTGATTAATTTTGTTTCTGAGTCAGAACCTGTACAGTTAACAAAGAAAATGACTACTTTCTTTCTTAGTGATCATAATTATCAAGTTACTATTTAAGACCTAAAGAATTAGCACAAAATTTTTCATTGTAATGTATCAGTAGGAAGGACATAAAAAAGAGGTTTTGTTCTTTTTATTTATTTTTAATTTTTTTGGTTTTGTTATTTTTAAAATGATATATTGCTCTCATTTACTTTATAAATCCAACAAATGATAGATTCTAGAATATTTATAAATGTGTTTGCATATGATCAGGAATCCCAGAGTCCATAAAACCATGTACAGTGAAATAGACACCACTGCTTTGATACTACAAAATCAAGTAAGAAGTACCACCACCACCATTTCGAAGTGTCTCCAGATATAGGCAAATGTCACCTGAGGAACAAAATCAGTAACTAATTTAAGAGTAGTGTCTATACCAGCAATTGCACTGCTAGGTATTTACCCAAAGATACAAATGTAGTCATCCAAAGGGGCTGGCACCCTAATGTTTATAGCAGCAATATCCACAATAGTCAAACTATGGAAAGAGCTCAGATGTCCAGTGACAGATGAATGGATAAAGAAGATGTATATCTATCTATCTATCTATCTATCTATCTATCTATCTATCTATCCAATGGAATATTACTTAACCAAAAAGAAATCTTGCCATTTGCAATGACTTGAATGGAACTAGAGGGTGTTATGCTAAGTGAAATAAGTCAATCAGAGAAAAGACAATTACCATATGATTTCATTCATACGTGGGAAGAAGATCATAGGGGAAGGGAGGGAAAAATAAAACAAGATGAAATCAGAGAGTGAGACAAACCATAAGAGACTCTTAATCATAGGAAACAAATGAGGGTTGACGAGGGGAGAGGGGGCAGGGGTGGGATAACTGGGTGATGGACATTAAGGAGGGCATATGATGTAATGAGCACTGGGTGTTATATAAGACTGATGAATCACTGAACTCTACCTCTGAAACTAATAATACACTCATATAGTATAATTAATTGAATTTTTTAAAAAAGAATAGGATCTGTAGAAGATTTTGCAATAATGAAAAATTAGAAATGGTTTGATATAGACAAAATAAAGTACCCTAAATCTTATAATTCCTTATATTTTAATCACATAGAACTTTCTCTAATAGTTTCAGTTCTTTTGAACCAAGTCGTATGACCAAATCATAGATTGTTTCATCAATTATTTTTTATCAATTATTCAATCATTTCTAATACCCAAAGAGCCATCCCTCTTCGTTCTGTATAGCTCTAGAGAAATATGTGTATATTTTTATGATTTTTTTAAAAAAGTAATTACATAACATTTATTACATATATATTATGGGCCAAGAAATATGCTAAGTGGTTTGTATGGGAGGTTCCATTTAAGCTTCTTTATATCCTTATTTGTTAGGTCTAATTTCCTCTAATTTGGAATGCTGTTGAACCCCTGAAATAATTTATTTTTGAGAAGGTCTCACAACTTCTTAATGTAAGGGCACAGCTTTATGCCAAGCCTGATCCATTTTAGAGTTGGCTAAATTTCTGCCTAGAATTTTCTTGATTGTACACAGGTGTTCCTCTCCAATAATGAGCTCCATGATGGATCTTCTTGATCAACTCTCTTGCCTCTCTTGCTACCCCCAGCATCTTGCATGCAGGCCCCACTGAACTCAACTAATTTCTACTAGCCAGGAATTACTTTGCCTCATTTGATCTCTAGACCTCAGAAATAATGCTTTTTGCTTCAACCTCTTCACATTTCCACACCAGAGTTAAGGAACAGAACTCAATAGATTTTGACAGCACAGCTTGGTTATGTTGTAATTTTAATTTTGTGGTGCTCCCTACTGGTTGGCCTTTCTCTTCCATGCTACAGTTCTTGCTGTTTTTAATAAACTCACCTTGGTCTGCTGCTCATTTTAATCAGCACATATGGAAAACACCAGGATTCTCATTTTTTAAAATCTAGTCATCTTGAAGGAAATTTAAGTAACCCATGTTAAAACCTGTGTTGAGACCCTTGGGGGAAATGTGTTGTAAGGTGAGCATGATATGGTTGCAGTGCTAAAATAATTACAAAAGAACTCATGTGGTACCAGACTGATTTGAGCAGTACCCTGTAGCTTCAAAATTCTGAACAAATTTAAGTAAAAATATCTTGCTAGGAAGGGAAAGGTACAAATCAATGTATCAGTGGCAATAAAATAATACCTGGCTGAAAGTGAATAGAACAATGAAAATGTGTAATATCTCATGATAAGAAGTTCAGAAGTGGGCAGAAGCAGGACTGGCTACTAGGCAGGATAATGTCCCCAAGGACCATTTCTTACACATTTCTTCTTTGCCTGCATTGTCTTGGTTACATCCTCCTCTTTAATTATAAGATGGTGACAGCAACTTCATATATCACCAACTCCAAGCATCATAAAACTCATAAAACAGCATCCAAAAGCAGTAAAAGATGCCCCCCAGATATCCCCCATTTTTTTTTTTTTATCATAGAGGACAATCCAGAAGACTGTCCTTTATATCGTATTGGTTAGAAATTGGTTAGACACTATAAAACAATCTCTGGTAAAAGGGAATTGGATTAACATAGCTGGTTACATAATTGGTTTATTCATGAATCAATACCTTTATTAACTTCCCAGAGAACATCATTACCACATAACTAACAAAACTGAGATCCTGTTAGCAAAGCAGAAAAGGGAAAGATGGCTGTTGTTAGTTAACCATATTTTCCATGTTTAGTAAATTTAACTAATTTAAACCTAAAGTGTTTAGGCATTAAGTATGTAAGCATTAAGATATAACTTTGCAAATCTTTAAAAAGAGGAAGGGGTGCCTGGGTGGCTCAGTCAGTTTAGGGTCTGCCTTCAGCTCAGCTCGTGTTCCAATTGTCCTGAGATCAAGCCCCATGTCGGGCTCCCTGCTCAGTGCAGAGCCTGCTTCTCCCTCTCCTTCTGCTGCTCCCCCTGCTTGTGCTCTCTCAAATAAATAAATAAATAAAAATCTTAAAAAAAAATACAACTTTGGCTTGCAAATAGTGCTTAAAATTTGTTCTACTTCCATAATATAGGCTGGAAACAGCTCAGTGATGATAGATCATGAAGTAGAGTATCTTAGGATAATAAAATGATTGCTTTCTCACTCCCCAAAATAGTGAACACACAGATACAACTTCACAGACCATCAGAAAATAAATAAATAAATGAATGCTTTGTGGAATTGGCTTCTAATTATAATCAGGAAGTGGAATTCTCTGCCCCATCCCAAACTAGACTAAATCATAACATTGAGGAGTACAGCCCAAGCATTGGTTTTGTTTTGTTGTTGTCGTCGTTGTTGTTGTCTTTGTTGTTGTTATTGTTGTTTTGTTTTAAGCATTAGCTTCCCAGGTAATACTGTGGCCATCTGGGTTTGGAAAACACTGCTCTAGAGTAAAGGCACTTTGAGTTACTTTGGATTTGAAAATCCCAATGTGATAGAAAATGACAGGCATTTTTATGTGGTTTTTCAGTTTTAATCACTTCCAGCCCCAGACCCTGGAGACTTAAAATTTTCTCCTGCATTCTTCCCTGTTTTCTTCATCTGTCATCAACAACCTCCACAATAATTCCCTCTGCTCCCCTGATCCTTCCCATCCTCTCATCTCTGACACTCACTCTGAATTGCCTGTACTAGTTTTTTGCAATTTCCCTTGCATCTTGATAGAGTGCAAAGTCATATCCAACAGCACCCCTAATTCCTTAGGCATGATGCAAAAAGAAAAAAAATCCAGCACAATTTGCTGATAGGAAAGGATCTGCTTCCTCCTTTGAGCTAATTCCACAGTGTTTAATATTGGAGTCAACAAGTAGAATGGATTTGAAAAGAGCTTTTGTGTAAGGTTAGAATTTTTGAAGTTCTTACATTGTTTATATATCACAGAAATAAGGTTTGAAGTTTATTATTTGATTCTAAAATGTGCATGTCCTACAAGTTTCCTTTTTAAAAAGATTTTATTTATTTCTTTGACAGAGAGAGAGAGACAGAGAGAATAAGCAAGGGGAGCAGCAGGCAGAGGGAAAGTCAGGCTCCCTCTGAGTATGGAGCCAGATGCCAGGCAAGCCCAGGACACTGGGATTATGACCTGAGCCCAAGGCAGATGCTTAATGGACTGAGCCACCCAGGCGCCCTGGTCCCACGGTTTTAAAAATATTTTGAAAACATCAAAACAATTAGCACTCATCCATTGAATAATAACTATCTTAACGAGAGAGTCAGCATCGTATGTTTATCATCATGATCAGGACCATTGTTGTTGTTGTTGTTTTGTCTTAAGCATATCTTAAAACTATTGGAGCTAGGTTTAAATCCCAGTTGTTTACCATGTACTTAAACATGGTCAAGTTAATTCACCTCTCTGACTATATTTTGACAGTTACATAACCTCTTTCAATGGGTATATCACCTCTCTTTCAACATTGTTACGAATATCAAATAAGAGTTTATATTAGAACACTATAAACATTACTCCCTAATTATTTTTAGAGACAAAGAGGTGGTAATTTATGTAGAGCTATAGATGTATGTTATTCTTTCATATAGACACATGAACTGTTTTAAGAGAAATAACATGAATGTGTCTCTTCAAATAGGTAAGTATCAGTTTGAAACTGACAAGGAATAGAAAGAGTTTAAAGTCTCATACCATCTATGTGTGACGATTGTCATCAAATATTTGAGTTTGTAAGTAGACAATTATTAATCTCATTTCCTCCCAGGAATCAGATAATTGATGCATTTGAATCATGTGGGAGTGGATGTTCAGCTTTTATTCACTTACCCAAATAATGAAACCAACCCATGATTTAACTCAAGCACAGATGAATAATGTTAATTCCTTACAATTCTATTTTCTAAACAAAAATATGTATTGCAATTTAGACCCATCACCATCTTTATAAAAGTAAGGGTTTATACCCATATCTGTAGCAATTAAATGTAAAGTAGTTACTAATTAATTGTGGTTAATTAATTAATTGTTATATAATCAATACTACTTTAATAAATAAATGTCACGATAAAAAGGTAAATATAACTTAAAGAAGAAGAGTAAGAAAGTGTGATAAACTTTTGATTAGGTTGTATCACCAATCACCAGTTACCCTAATTTCAGTTCATTCAATATTGTCCTAAGGATAATTTTTTCTTCTCTACAGTAAAACTGGTCAATATAGTTTTTTTCATATTTTAGCATACAGAAGCTTCAATATTGCTATTATATTTGTTTCTTTAACTAGATGTTACCTTTAGACAAAAGTGTAATGTTTATAGTTTTATTTCTGTATATTTTTGCAAACTCATAAACATTTAGTCTAATATGAGCATAATATATGGCTTCTTAGGGAGCTGAAGAGAGCTCCAGCTTAGCCCCATGGCATCTGTGAAGGAGGGAGGTAGATGAGACTTGGATTAGAAGTAAAAGTGGATGTATTCTGGGGAGGTAGGAGGATGGGATTTTTCAGCCCCAAACACTCCGTCCTCTTTTTCCTCACAGCAACACACTGGAACCTCTCAGCTTTGGGATCCCAGCAGTATGTGATGTATTTTCCATTGTAGCTTTTAGAAGAAGAGGAAAAGATATAAGTTGTCTGTCTCCAACCAGAAAATCTATTCTTAGAGTCTCCCTGCAGTAAGGATCATTTGGGCATCATCTCTCTGTCTGTGATTATTAGTAACACTTGCTTCAGTTTGTCTTGTTTGAAGACAGAGTGAAATGCCTTTGCCTGCTGGTTATAGTTCTGAGAAGACCCCAGGGTATGTTGGCTGAGAAACTGAGCAAGTCCCTAAATTCACAGTATTTTCAGATTGATAGAGAAAAACCTTTCCAGAAATTAAGAGAGAAGCATGTCTTGCTGTTTGCCAGTACTTCCTCATCAGAGCTGCTTCTTCCATCTTAACTGCCACGACTCAGAAGTCTGGGAAGCCCCTGTTTGGCCATATCCAGAACTCTCATTGACACTAACTGACACACATTTATCCCACATTCTGGGTTTTCCCAGGTCCTATAAATATATTCTCTGGATTAGGGAGTTGATAAATGGCATCTGGTTTCTAAAGGGTGCCATGATCATTTATAAATAATATAAACCTGATTGGCCATAATCTCCCATTGAAACCATCAAAGTCCATAGAGAATTTTGGTTCCTTCCTATCAGGTGTGGTAATCTCTGATAAGACACTTCTCATGTTCCCCAACCAAAGGGAAGCCTTGAAGAACTAAGAGATTCTTTCTCACCTTCCCCTAAGTCTACAATGTCTCTGGAAAACAAAATGTGAACACAAAATTTCATGTTTGCACTGCTCCTAGATCCTCTTTTGATAATACCATATATTGTAACAATAGCATACCCTTCTCTAGATCCCTTCTGTTTACCTACCACATCTGTCCTGTATATCCATGCTATCATCCACCACATGAACTTCAGTGGATACCTAATATTACTTCATAGCATGTAGCAAACATACAATAAGTTTTGGAAGGCTTTGGACAGTTGTATAGATCAAAATTCATCAACCAAATATGTAAGAGATTAGATGTTACTTTAAAATGATGGAGATTACCATCGTTATAGGCTCTCTATTGATTTTTTCCCTAGACTCATAAATCAAATCTATATTATGCCCTCTAAGACCCTATTTATCTAACTATCAAGTTCCAATGTGTAAAATCAAAATACTCAGGAAAAAAATATTATGTGCATCAAATAACTGAAAATGCCCTATTCTAGATGATATTGCCTTCTAAAGGAGAGATTATGTTCCACTCTCCTAAAAAGAGAAGTAGTTTATTTCTAATTCCAGTCAGGGTTGACTTGGGTGGGTCACTGAGCTGCAGTGTCTGCAAGGTAAGGTTTAGTTACATAGCAGTTTCTCACCCTTACTATAGAACAGTTCTGCAAGGCTTTCAACTGAAAGGCTAGCATGTCTTGCTATTTAGATCTAAATGACTGAGGGAAATTCATTTCTGCTCTTCAGAGATTTTAGTATGAACACATATTTTTTTGCCTCTATCAGCTTCAAAACTTGCACATGCCATAAGGGAGAAACTGGCCTCCCAGTTCTGGACCAGAAACTGGTCTCCCATGATAAGATTCATTATTCCATTCCTGTGCAAATGCTAAAATCTCTGTTAGATTCTTATGCCCCACTGAAGGGCCAAGTCTAAAATCTCAGCCTTTGGCTATAAGGGATCCTAGGTAGAAAAGTGGTAAGTGACTATAGGATCCTCATTGTCAACTAGACCTTCACTCTCTGACTTACAGTTCATGTCAGTTTTATTTTTTTAACCCTTGTTTTTGGCAGTTCTTTGTTTTCTGAATTACTTGAGATGTGGAAGATTGCATGCTACTTTAGAGAAGTTTTCAATCCAGCTGTTAACATTCTCTGCAGCTAGACTTCAGTAAATATCATGTTGGGAAAATCATTGTGACTTTGAGGATTATCAGATTTCCAGTTTTATCACTGCACTCCTGTACAACCAGTACAAGATATGCTGGGAACTGTTTCTGCTAGCAGAGAGCTTTGCCTGTGCCAAACCTCAATCCCTAACTTCTAGGCTACGTCAATCTTCTCCTGGGAAGAAATGTCTGCAATCCTCAGGTCACTTCTGAAAAGCATTCCCTGGAATGTCATCCAACCTAATTCTCTTTGCATGCATAGTTACCTGATAACTTTAATTATATGATTTCAATGTTTTACCTTTCCCAGGTGTCTTTAGTGGGAATATCAATCTGTAACATACTACCTTCACTCAGGAACAGAAATCTTACCAATGAGTTAAGTAAGACAACCCAATGGATTTTCATCAATCTTACTGTCTATAGTATTTGACACCGTCTAGAAACCTCCTTTGCTCTAGTGATAACTTTATTTCCTCAAACTATTTTTTCACCCTGTAACTAATTATCTATCTATACTTGTTTAAGGGTAGCAGAAAATGCCCCCCCCCCAAAAAAAATATGCTGCTTTGGTGCAATAACTATTTTGAAGGGTAGGTATTTGAAAAACAGTAAATGCTAAGGGCCTTTCTCTGAACTCCCATTATCTCTACCTAGACAGATCCCCAAAAGGAACTCAATTGTCATCAATCTCTTGTCCAGGAATTTCATCATTCAGGGAAGATTGATTCATTGCAAGAGAGGGTACTGGAAATCCACACCACACCCAGACAAACTTTGTCACGAACTATCATAACCCCCTTCTATTCTACAAGGCCAATTTATCTTTCCTAAAAATAATAATAATAAATAAATAATTATTCTACCCCAAGAGGCCTGCATCTTCACTCTCTTTTCCATATTAAGATGATAAGTAAGTGGGATGCCTGGGTGGCTCAGCAGTTGAGCATCTGCCTTTGGCTCAGGACATGATCCCAGAGTCCCAGGATCGAGTTCTGCATCAGGCTCTCTGCATGGAGCCTGCTTCTCCTCCCTCTTTCTGTGTCTCTGCCTCTCTCTGTGTCTCTCATGAATAAAAAAATAAAGATGGTATTTAAGTTCAAAATTCCCAGTTATCTCAGAAAGTTACTCATTTTTCCCCTCCATATCTCCCATGCGTGCATGTGGTATACATGTTAATAAAACTCAATTTATTTTTTCTCTTTTTAAATCTACTTTTATCACAGTGGTCTCAGCCAGTAACTCAGAAGAATAGAAGGAAAATTACCCTCCCCCCTAACTATCCAATAAAATTTTCTAGCCCTCACCCCTCTAACTCATTCTTCATACACTTTATCCTTAGAGATTTTATTTTGTACCATGGCATGATTGTCCTTGAGGATGTTTATAACACCAAATCTACATGTTCCAACCACACATCTTTTTTTATATCTAGATTTTACTGAAAATGTATATTTCTAAACTCAACTCATCTTTCATCTTAAATTTCATCCATTTCCCAAATCCTCTATGTCAGTGAATACCAAGCCCAGAAGAGTACTTTGTCATTACCCTATTTATTTCTAGCCTTCAGTTTCTTAGGATCCTACTCAGTCATTAATGTTTTGATTCATTTGATAAATAGGTATTAATGAAAAATCTAAATGTGTTAAGTGTTGCTTCAAACAATCAAAACTGAACTAGAAAGAAGTATACATATTCCTTTAAAAAATAAGGGGCCTAAATTATGGCAATTATTTCTTTTTCACTTTGGAGTCTCTATCTCTATATGACTCAGGTCACAGGAGCCATAGGAACTTCTCTGTATTTATTCAGGATGTATCTCTTGCTTCCCTCACACATCTTATCAAGAATTCCAAGGTACTTTTCTAAATGTACATTACCATAAAATATATGTTCTAGAGGACAAAAGTGTCTAGTAGAGAGGAGAAGATGTACTTTGCAACTAACATAGTGAATCACAGATAGGGGAGTTGACTTAATAATAAAATACTATGAAAACATGTATTGATGCTCTTCTCATCCGAAAACTTCTGGAGGTTCCTATTCTTCAAAAGGATAGACAGTTATTAACAACATCAATAGGCTCAAAGCCAATGTCAGCAACTGACTTAAATTTGGGGTAGCAGATGAAATATAAGACATCAATATTTTTTATTAATCTACCAAAATCTACAAGATGCCTCAGTCTTTTCCACTTGTAAAACTAAAAATATATAAAATATGTGACAAGAATAATTTCATATATTCTTCATGGAAGTACAAATCCTTATAATATCTCTGGAGATGCAGCATTTTATTTTGATTTATTTCTGTAGCAAATTGGAACTCTAAAACTTTCCATGTAGAACATCCAATTAGCATGGACCTTATGCTATAGGGTAGAAGCTAACATGGGATTTGGCCACTTGAATTCCAAAGTAATGCTAAAAACTGGAGAAATAATCGTAGTATTTTAAAAGTTCTATTGCTGCCAACACAAAGTGAATTTTATTAGAATATCTCTTATTACCTGGCACCCATTAGCTCGCTCCCAGATTGGCAGGTCAAGGTGGTAATTTAGGGTTCATGGGAACTAACATTCACTGATTATTTTTTCTCCATAGTTCAGCTATGCACATTACATATTATCATAATAATTCCATAGGAAAAAGGGAGGTTCCAAAACATGTCATGATGAAAAGTCTTGAATCATTCTGCCTGGATCTAAAGTCAGAAATTATCACCCTCATATAATACGACCCTGTTGAAGCAAACTAACCCCTTTCAGCTTCAGTTACCTTGTCAATATAATAAATTTGTCAATCCCACTTAACCAATGGAGATTTTTCAATTAATGAAATGATCTATACAAACACTTAACATACTATCTGACACAAAATAAACACTCAATACATGCCAGCAGGAATAGCAGTGGTGATTAATAATTATGTGAAAATGTGATAGTGACATGGAATCTAAGTTAAAAATTCTCCTTCACATATGCATTCCATTGACATTATCCACTTTCTTCAAAAAGCCAAACACTTTTCTTTGCTAATCTCTTTGTCTGCACATCTTTTATTATAAATAATCAGGCAGTTTCATTTTCTACTTTCGGAAATAGTTTTTATGGAGGACAATTGAGCTGCAATTCTTTTAACCACATGTTTCTCTATTGTGAATGAAAGAATATATTTAGTGTTCAGTCCTTCTGGGTCAAAGATGGAGCTATTTCTTCCTCATCTAAATTTAGCATTTTCAGTCCAATGGGTCTCCTCTCAGCCTCCTATAACCAAAGTGTAATTTTCTCTTTCATTATAGGCATTGTTAACAATTTCATTTGATCCCAATGCTGTATTTATCTTGAGTTTTGCTCTACCTATAAAATGTCGTGGGCTAATTTTAGGACTGCACTGAAGGGTTGAAATGTGTTATTTCTAAATTTACTCTTGCAGCAAATTTTCATGAATAATAGAATTTAGTATTCTTCTCCATTATCTGGTTATAACCACTATTATAATGCAGTATTCTTAGAAAAGCCTTTACATTTTAAAATCTGTTATATAAAGTTCCCAAAAAGTGATATAAATACACATTCCAAGTTACTAACTGAAATCTACCTGAGATGACCTAGTTTTATCATATTCTTAGTTTAAAAAAAGGTAATATCTTTTAAAAAAAGATAAATTTTTATCTTTTGTAGAAATTACTGTAATATTCACTCAGATGTAGACATTTTACTCTAAATATACTTTCAAATGGTCTTGTGAATGCTACACACATACTTGGGATTTTGTAAGCCACACATCTTTCTGTGGACAGGAAAATGACTCTTTTTCTCTCCATTTTCTCTTTTCTCATTCCTTTGGTCAACATATCATACATTTAAACCTATAATCAGAATTTTCTGCTGCCAGCACATCTCAGCAGAACAGTTGAAATATGCAAGAACCAGCCAAATTGAAAACACAATTCAAAAACAAGTCAAGGGGACTACTCAGAATGTGAATATGAGTCATTAGAAAAATCATTAGAGCCTTAGTTTAGGCAATTATTCATTATTAGGTATCTGTAAAAATAATACTTAAAATAGCAGTCCCAATAATTGTTAAAAAATAGTACTGTGCCATACATGGACGGTTGCTTTCTGTTTCACTGGCATTGCAATTTGATGAAGGAAAGGATGGCTACCTTACTTACATCATACACAAATACACACATATGTGCACGCACACGCACACATAAACATGCAGATTGTATGATACCAATTGTTTATGCTTGAAAAAGCAAAAGTTTAAAACTTTAAGCACGCAGTATAGGGTAATATATTACATATTGAAATAGCTCAGAATTTTTCTTTTTAAAGATTTATTTACTTATTTGAGAGAGAGAGAGAGAGAGAGAGAAGGGGTTGGGGAGAAAGGGAGAAGGAAAGAGAGAATCTTAAGCATTTTGAGCATGGAGACCACTGTTGGGCTTGATCTCAGGAGCCTGAGATCATCACCTGAGCCAAAATCAAGAGCTGGATGCTCAACCTACCCAGGCACCCCAATAGCCTAGAATTTCTTAAAATAGTCAAGCATAAAGGAAAATATCCTATGTGTAACTACACTGAAATTGAAGATATCTATACATTAAAAGTCATCCTATAAGAAGATATTTTCAATATGGAAACTTCTAAAGATAAGAAACCAAAATATATAAACTTCCCTGCAGGTTAAAAGTATAATAAACACACAATGTGCAATTCACAATGAATATGAGAAAGAAATAAAGTACTAAGAACCATAAAAATATTGAACTTTACTAGAAATAAGAAACGTGTGCATTAATAATCAACCTTACTAAAATTAGAAAGGTGCAAAAAAGTAGCACAAAATATTTAATACTTGTCTTCTGCAAATAGTTATAAAACTCAAGTTTTTAATGTAATCCTTTGTTTTATTTTATTTTATATTTTATTTTTATTTATTTTTTATTACTTTTTTTAAGAGAGAATTTTTTTAAAGATTTTATTTATTTATTCATGAGACACACACAGAGAGAGAGAGAGAGAGAGAGAGGCAGAGACACAGGCAGAGGGAGAAGCAGGCTCCATGTAGGAAGCCTGATGTGGGACTGGATCCCAGGACTCCAGGATCATGCCCTGGGCTGAAGGCTGGTGCCAAACTGCTGAGCCACCCAGGGATCCCCCAGCTCCTTTGTTTTAAAACCTAATTTATGCTCGCCTTATAGTCTACCAAACCATCTGGATAAAATAATTTACTTGGTTTTGTTACCATGGAGAACCTTCACTCCTGAAGGATAAATGTTTAAGTTGATATGATTATTATCAGAAAAAAAAATACTCAGTGAGATCATGAGTTTATGAAATTTTTCAAGATTCATTATCTGACCCATTATGCAGTCTTTCTTGGTAAATTATCTATGTACATTTTAAAATAATGTATATTCTGTAGTGGTTGTGCATGTTACACTACAAAAATTATTTAAGTCAAGTTGATCGATAGTGTTCAAAACTATATGCTCTTGTTGATTTATTTGGATTCAAAGATTTTAATACATATTTTGTTCATATTTTAGAATATAGAGTCAACACAATGTTTTTCAGTTTATTAAGGATATTTTAATTTACAGGTTTGTTCCATATAAGTAAATGAATTTACCTACAAATGAAAAAAGAATAAGGAGGTGGAAATAAGCTCTTGGTCTCTGGGCTCATTCATGCAGCTATATACCATTAATCTACAGGCTTAGTGCTGGGCCCAGCTGGTTTTATTTATTCTTGGTCTAGTAGTTTCAAAAATTACACGGAGTGATGTTACAGTCTCCAGCTGTGATTGTGAATTTGTCTATTTCTCCATTTAGATTTGTCAAATTTAGTCTATTTTTAAAGCTCTGATATTATCAACATACATATTTAGGGCTGTCATATTTTTCTGGTGAATCAAATTTTTGCCATTATGAAATGTTCTTCTTTGTCTCTGATAATACTCTTTACAGCCCCGCCAACTTTCTTCTGCTTTCTCTTAGCATGGTATATGTTTTCCCTATACTTTTACTTATTACTTTTTTGTCTCTTGGATACAGAATAAAATCAGGGCTTGCTCTTTTATTCAGCCTGACAACTTTTGCCTTTTTTTTTTTTTTTGGAGTGCCTAATACACTTACATCTAATTTAATCACAATATGCTTGCTTTTAAAAGTTATTATTATTATTATTATTATTATTATTATTATTATTATTATTCTTTAGAGAAAGATAAGGAGAGAGTGCACATGCATACCAGCTGGGGTGGAGGGGCAGAAGGAGAGGGAAAGAGAGAATTCTAAAAGGTCAACCTCATGACCCTGAGATCACAGCCTGGACCAATCAAGAGTAGGAAGCTTAACCAACTGAGCCACTCCAGCACCTCTATAACTGTTTTCATTCTATTTCTTTCTTTTTTTTTTTCATTCTATTTCTTTTTAAGTCCATTTTCCTCCTAATTATTCCCTTTGAATTATTTAAAGATATTTAGCATTCTATTTAGATTTGTTTCTATTTTTCTATCCCAAACTTTGACTAAAGACATTTTAACCTTTGATCAGGGAACCCTGGGTGGCGCAGCGGTTTGGCGCCTGACTTTGGCCCAGGGCGCGATCCTGGAGACCCGGGATCGAATCCCACGTCGGGCTCCCAGTGTATGGAGCCTGCTTCTCCCTCTGCCTATGTCCCTGCCTCTCTCTCTCTCTCTCTCTCTCTCTCTCTCTCTCTGTGACTATCATAAATAAATAAAAAATTAAAAAATAAAAAAAACTTTGATCATAAAATTATGTATATCCTCATTCAGACTCTGTCCACTCCCTCCTTCCCACCTGCATAGTTTCCCCTCCTTCCACTTAAGCAGCAGCCCCCATCTCCAATCTTCAGCTTGCTTATACTTCACCTTCCTCAAGCAAAACACTAGAGTATCTGAGCTTACATTACTTGTTTTCCTTTTCTTAAGGACCAAAGACTTTTACTTCTCTTTATACAATGCTTGCAAACAATTGAACTATACATTTTGTCCAGTTTCATAGATGTTTAAGGCAACATACCAAGCCAAGAACCAGTTACTATGTTATGACTGGAAGAAAAATATTCCAGGACCTACTTTTCAGAGGGATACTAATTATCAGTAGAAGAGGTTCTGAACTTACCTCAAAACCCAGATACTCACTGTAACTATCCCGGCCTGCTAGAGTTCTGTACCTCTCCTCCCTCCCCCCTCCCCCCCATATAGTCCTGTTCCATGGAGTGTGAGATACATTGCATTGTAAAGATCAAGTGCTAGAATATCTTCCATCACAATCAGGACTTTCTGCAGACCTCATTTTTTTGTTTGTTTGTTTCCAGGTCACATGGAAGAAGACAGTAAGAAGAGTACACAGTAAAGAAGTTATAGAGGACGTCCATATATAGGAAATGTCAGGAAAACCAAAGGATGTGGGAGGCCCAGGTGGCTCAGCCATTTAGCGCCTGCCTTTGGCCCGGGGTGTGATCTTGGAGACCCGGATCCAGTCCCACATGGGGCTCCCTGCATGGAGTCTGCTTCTCCCTCTGCTTGTGTCTCTGCCTGTCTCTCTCTCTCCCTTTCCCTTTGTGTGTGTGTGTGTGTGTGTCTCATAAATGAATAAATAAAATCTTGAAGAAAACAAAACAGAACCAAAACCAAAGGACATCCGTAAAGTGTTGTGTCCCTTTCTACAGGATGAGAGGTACAAGTGCAACATCTTGTTTCTCATTAGTTGAATATTTACTTTATTTAAACTTAACATATATCAATATTCTTAGGATTAATTGTCCCAACTCACTATTTGTTTTTTGTTTCATCTATCTTTAGTTCCATTTTTTTCCTTCTGTCCTGTTTACTGATTAGATCAATTATATTTCTTATTCTACTTTATCTCTTCTATTTGTATTTGAGATACACATTTTTGTTTTATTTATTAATATTTTATCAGTTGATAAGGGGATTAAAATATTCCTGATGTATTCATTCCACCTTATTATGAGTATTATATCACTTAGAGTATAATGTAGAATATAAATCAATTATACTCCATGACAACTTGACCTCTACTTCTTTTTTTTTTTAAGATATTTATTTATTTATTCATGAGAGACAGAGAGAAAGGCAGAGACACAGGCAGAAGGAGAAGCAGGCTCCATGCAGGGTGCCTGATGTGGGACTCGATCCCGGGTCCCCAGTATCACACCTGGGGCCGAAGGCAGCGCTAAACTGCTGAGCCACCCAGGCTGCCCTTGACCTGTACTTCTTTTGTGACCCCGATACTTCTGTTGATTTCAAGAAAACTATTTCCTTTTTTTTAAGATTTTATTTATTCATTTGAAATAGAGAGACAGAGGGCGAGTGTGAGGGACAGAGGGAAAGGGAGAAGCAGACATCCTGCTGAGCAGGGAGCCCAAAACTATTTCCATTTCAGTATCCCTATCATCATCATCTCTGAGCTGCAGAAATGCACTTAAGAATGTCTTAGCACTATAAGAATGTTACTTTCTCCTGACCAATTCATTAATTTAAAAACTGGTTAAAAGTTCTTTTAAAAGAGTTTTTAGAAGATGGGTAAGCAGGTTCTACATAATATTTCCATTCCAACGCTCTTACCTCTCTGGCCATCGTCTATTGTATATCAGGGAGAAGCTGACATTTCAAGCTCATTAATTGTGTGCCATCACTGAGTCCACATTCAATTTATCTTTAGCAGATTATTAAAACTATTCCCCTGGGATTCAGCCAAAATACTGAAATTCTAATTCTAGTACTAATCCCTTGTAACCACTTCCTTATTAATACAGTGATCCTATTGAACCTTGTATTTCTCCTCCTTGGTACAACACCTTCAGTGTCTAATCTTATGTGTACTCTCCACTGACATTACCTGGTTAGAACTTGCCATTCTTTCAGTACATAGTTTTCACCTCCATGAGTGTTCCTTGTAATTCTCATGTGAACTATGCTGAATGCCATAGAATGAATGTCTCCTCCGTCTGCACCCTACCCCTGCCAAATTTATATGTTGAAATCCTAACTGCAATGTGGTAGTATTAGGAAGTAAGGCCTTGAGAGATAATTAGGTCATGAAGGCAGAATCATCATGAATGAGATTGGTACCATTATAAAAGAGACCTCTTGCATCTTCTACCATGTGAGGACACAGTGAGAAAAAAGCAGAAGGGGTTCCTTCAGCAGAACTTGACTATGTTGCCACTGGGATCTCAAACTTCCTGCCTCCAGAACTTTGAGAAATAAACTTCTGTTGTTTATAAGCCACACAGGCTATGATATTTTGTTATAGCAGCCCAAATAGACTAAAATATTGGGTATCCAACTTAATTCATAGACACAGATGAAATATGTGGCAGTAGAATGTATCCTAAGGAGAATCACTGTCTTGAGTATAATGCTTCAAAGATTTAAGGTGGACCAAAACAGTTTCCCTAGATACATTTGAAAGAGTTTCCTGCCACAGTTACAGAATTGCAGATCGATTTGTGGTTATGATTTGTTTGTTTCATCCCTATCTACTCAGATATCTCTATCCCCTACTTCATCATCCCACTCCTCCTCCACTAGTGTATTTACTTACCATGAGAAACCAAGGAAGATTTCTGAATCTATGGAACCCTCAGAATAATTCCATATGTGAATTTTGGTCACCATAACATCCATGTCTAACTGCAAGAGGAGAAATTAGAATGTGAAGAATCATCTGCCTAAAGTCTTAATATTCAGACATAGAAATCGAACCCATGAATTATATACACATACCATTTATGAGAACTAATTGACATGCAACGCTGCAGCACAAAAAAAAAACAAAAAAAAAAAAAAACAAGAAAATAGAGTCAAACTGGGCAACTACATGTAGCGTTCCCACTCTATTACTCTGAAGAAGGCAATAAACTATCACTTGGTCATGTATGTCTTTGGTAAATTCACAGAGATTATGCAATAATGCATTCCAAAATCACGAAAGTAGTTTAATAATAAAGAAAAAAGAAAGGATAACCCTGGAGATGGGTACATATTTCATTGATTAGGTTCATTTGTATTTCATATTTTATATCTTAGGTGATGTGTTAGTTTTCTATCACTGCTGTAGTTACAACAAACTTAGTGGCTTAACACAATCACAGATTTATTTACTCTCTCATACTTCTGGAGGTCTTTATTCTCATCAAGGTGTTGGCAGTATTATGTTCCTTCTAGAGGAGTCAGGGAAATGATTTGTTTCCTTTACTTTTGCAGCTCCTAGATGTCTTCTGGATGCATTTCTTGGTCCATGGCCCCTTCTATCTTCTAAGTGTATCACTCCAGCCTCTGCTTCTATTGTCCCATCTCTTTCTCCTGCTTTGCTATTCTTGCCCCTTATATAGACCATTGTGATTATATCAAACACACCTGGAATAACCATCCTACCTCAAGATTTTTTAATCTATTTTCATTTGTAAAAGTCCCTTATACTATGTAAGATAACACAGTCTTACGTAACATCTTTACTATGAAAGGTAGCACGTGAGAATTAGCATATAGATATCTTTGGGAGCCCATTTTCGCCTAATACAAATAGCATGATGTTTACATATAATTACTTTATGTTGTTATATACCTTCATTACAGTGTAACCATAAAGATGTCTATAATAGAAAATCTAAATAAGTAGGTTTATAAATCAATGAAAGCTTTGAAAGAATTCTTTAAAAATGAAAAAAAAAAGAAACTGGCAAAGTAATATTGATCATACTGATGTTGAATTAGCTTTATCAAATATATTGTATTATATATATAGCTATTTAAAATTAATTTAATTAACTGACAAAATTTAATGTAAGCAGAATAAACATTGTGACATATTGTATAAATTCCACTCTTGCCTACGGAAATCATCCAAAAGTTATCCAGAGCAAGTAAAGAAATGAAACCACAAACTCTATTTTCAGGACAAGTAAGAGCAGGCAAATATTCAAACTTTAAAAATAGGTGCGAGGACAATTTAATTGAATGTTAAATGAACTTTGGCTTCCTAGAATAAAGTACACTCAGTCATGATGTATTATTCTCTTTACAAATATTGCTGGATGCTGTTTGCTAAAATTTAATTAGAGAAGTTATATCCATGTTCTTGAATTATATTAAGCTATAGTTATCTTCTTACAGAGTCTTTGATTTGAAAAGCAAGGAATGCTGATGTAAAAAAATGAGCTGGGCAATTTTCCCTCCTTTTAATTTTTGGGAAGATTTTGAGTAGAACTGGTATTATTTTTTTTCTTGAGTGTTTGCAAGAATGCACAAAGGGAGGACCATGTGAAGAAACACAGGGGAAAGGCCACATAAAAATGAGGGATTAGACTGATGCATTTACAAGCCAAAGAACACCAAAGATTGCCAGCGAATTACTAAAAGCTAGAGGCAAGGAAAGATCCCCCTACAGGTTTCAGAAGGAGCATCATCCTTCTGCAATACACCTTGACTTTGGATTTCTGGTCTCCATAATTAACACATTTCAGGGTCACCCAGTTATGCTACTATAACAATAGCCTTAGAAAATGAATATGGAAGGCAAATCATAAAAATAAAAGAAATATATGTTCAAAAGTGGTATATAATTATCCAAAGAGGAAGTATAAATATCTCTTAATTTTATAAAATAATATCAATTTCATTCACAGTAGGAAAATGCAAACTAAACTTGCATTCTATGCCACTTTTTACTTTCCAAATTGGCAAAAACCTCAATATATTATAGCATGCTTTGTTGGCAAGTGTATAGGGAAATAGGCATTCTCATGGATTCTTGCAGGAAGTTTATAATACAAATCTATAGATATCATCTATGGCAATCTGTGCCATCAAAAACAACAACAACAACAACAACAACAACCCACAACAGGTAAGGGAACACTTTGATCAAGAAATTCCACTTCCAAGAATGTATTCTACAGCTCTTCTGCACAGATATAAAATGAGTTAATTGTGAATTTTTCATTTTCAGCAAAATACTGGAAATTATTTAGTGCCTATCAACAGAGTACTGGTTTAATGAATCACTGTAAATCCACAAAAGGGAATAACATAGGGCTATAAAAAAATAAGAAAACTCCAAATGTGTTGAATGTAAAATGCTCTCCTAGCTACATATTTAAAAGAAAAGTGCAAGATTAGAATAATGTGTATTGTTTCTTACTATTTATATTAGAAATAAGAAATCAGCAGTTTTTACATTTTAAATGTTTGTATATATATTTTTATTTTTTATTTTTATTTTGTATATATATATCTTTATTATATATGTATAAAATTTTCCAGAAGAAAAAATCATTAATAATATTTTTGGCCTATATTAATTTATGTGGTTGAGGGACAAGAATATGAAAAAGAATCTTGAGGGAACCCTGGGTGGCTCAGTGGTTTAGTGCTGCCTTCATGCCCAGGGTGTGATCCTGGAGTCTCAGAATGGAGTTCCACATCAGGCTCCCTGCATGGAGCCTGCTTCTCCCTCTGCCTGTGTCTCTGCCTCTCTCTCTCTGTGTGTCTTTCATAAGTAAATAAATAAAATCTTTAAACAAACAAAAAAAGAATCTTGCCTTATTTTGTACATTTTGAATTTTGAATATTAGTGATTTCTTTATTAAAAATTTAGAGAACAAATAGGATTTGATATAATTTCAACATGATTTTATTAAACATGACATCATGCAGAGTTCTTTGGTTTAATTTTATTAATGTAACAAATACTTAAATGGTACTCTCTCTGTGCCAGTTACTGTTCTAAGACTTTTGGCCTCTTGTGGGTCTGGTTATTGGCAGTCTACCAGACTCACACAGTGTAAAGGTGGGCATTTATCCAAAGTAATTGATGCAGAGAATTTGAAAATAAGAGTCATCTACTAGTAGCAGCTAATAAGTATGAGGTATACTGTTTAATTTTAAAGGATTACAAAAGTGATTAAAGTCCAATTTTTACCTTGAAGTTCTCACAATCTAATTTATTACTGAAGTGAATATTTATAACCTTACTTAGTAATGGCTGCTCTGTTCAGATTCTTTTACTTGACCTAACTTGTGAAATTGTGGTTTATTATTTACTTACAGTAAATTATTAAAGTTCAAATTTTACTGGTTTTGTAAGTCCTCAAGGCAATAAACATCCCTGCTATTATATGTAGTTATCATTGTATAAGATTATAGGGGATGATTCTTTTTTGTTTTGTTTTGTTAAATAATTCATTTATTTATTCATGAGAGACACAAAGAGAGAGGAAGAGACATAGGCAGACAGAGAAGCAGACTCTCTGTGGGGCGTCTGATGAGAGACAGGATACCAGGACTCTGGGATCACTACCTGAGCCAAAGGCAGATGCTCAACCACTGAGCCACGCAGGTGCCCCTATAGGGGATGATTATCAATGAGATTCTTGTTTGTCTATATATTTTGTGAAAAAAAATTAATGACTATATTGAAAGATATTTGTATAGTAAAAGGACTTGGAAGTTAGAGATAGTGTCTTCTTCTGGGATGGAAGGCAGATGTGTTTCCTAACCAGGATTATAAGACAGTATCTTCCTTCAGAGCAAAGATTAGACAGTTACCCCTTCACAAACAGTTACCCTCTTATAACACTGGGGTTTCCTGTGATCAGGATTCTCCACCTGTAACACAAACCACCACATATGAAACATACGGTGACCCTTCCTCTGAATCTCCCACTATGGGAACTAGGTGATAAGAGAAAGCAGACACAAAAATTAAGTTCATGCTGCCTGCCATGCTTTTGTCCTTGACGCAGGAGTCACCAGTCTCCTGCTAACATCCATGAAACTGTGGCAAGCTAAATTATTTGGTTGATTAAGGCAAAATTTCATACCCCCCAAAATTTTTTCAGTGATTTTCAAATAAATGCTTTTCTTTTCTTTCTTTCTTATTTTTTTTTCTTTTTGCAAGAGTACTTCTAGACACAAAACTTGGGCTCCTATTATGACAAATAATTATAGATTTTACCTATTTTTCTAATAAAGGATCTAGCAAACCTTAAATTTTTTTGTATAGTCATAAAAACATTAGAGATGCACATACACATATACATGTTAATACTTATTACTTCAAAAATCATGTATCTTTAAAAAGAAATAATCAACATAATTAAGGAACTGTACATATGCCTATCTTTCATATTCTCAAGCAACTGTACTAATTTGAAAAAAAAAAGGTTGAAAGCCAAAAGAAGCATTTTTGCTTTTCAATCATTTATTTAAAAACTTACAGTGCTAAGGTAATTTGATTCACTGTATAGATTCTTATTCATAAGTCAATTTATGAATAAGAATAAAATCATTATAAAGCTATTTTGCTTATCTTGATGTTGTAAATCAAAGCCACATACATGTATATATGTATAAAATATATAATATGGGAGAATCTGCATTTTTAAAATATTTGCAGGTTTTAAGAATGAATGCATGTTTCATTTTCATAATGTAATTCAGAGGTATGTCATAAAAGTTGCATATTTCATTTCCAAAACCTCCACTTTTAAGTAAGTGAAGTATTTTATAATACAATGTATCTGCAACAAGAAAAAACTATAGGAATTCTGTATGTCACAATTAAAATATTATGAAGATAAATATATTTTATTTTATATTTTATTTTGGGAAAATATGTGAAAAATAATTTATTTCAGCACAGTGTGATACATGGGTGTGGCAACAAGTAAAAACAGATCGATATAAATATACTAAAGCCTAGTTTATCAGTCATTAAAATGATGCAAGTCTTCCGTTTTATTATGAAGTTTCTAAAGAAAAGGATTTACACTATACACAAAAAGATTTCTTTCCAAGAGAAATAGAGTGGAGAAAGGGAAAAGCCAAATATTTGATTTAAAAGGTGGTGTTGAGGAACATGATCTGGCCAGCTAGCCCATCCCTTATTAGGAGGCCCCTGTGGGCTTCCTTGTGACCTATAAATAGACATCCCATTTCTAAAGCAATCCTTCCTTCCCGAAGGACCTAGTTATTTTTTCACTGAGACATGCTTTTATCTTTGCGGTCCCACTTCCAAAGCTTCTCATGTTGACAGATAAGGAGGTGGGGCTTTTGTTCTACCTCTCTTCTGCCCTCGAGGTGGTTTTCCAGGAGGGGTTGGCATTTATCCGTCTTCTCGGCTGACAGACATTCTGAAATCAGATCTTTAGCCCTGAAAACTTCTAAAACAGGAAGTACCTATGAAAACCTATCCTCTCCCCTCTCCTCTGGGTCTCCCCCTGTCCTGCCACCCACTTATACTGTGTGATGGCTCAGCTCTGTGAAGAAGCACTCGGCTTGATGCGTCTTCTGAAGTGGAGGAAGCAGGGTCTCCCATGATTTCAGGGAATTCAATGTCCTTGGTCACAGTTGCATGTTGTCTTGAATCCAGTCTAGGTAGTTAGTAACCTTGGTATATACACCTGGAACATCTTTCTGTCCACAGCCAATGTCCCAGCTGATGATGCCAGCCAAGGTCATGCGGTTGTCCTTCATGCACACCGAGGGGCCCCCTGAGTCACCCTGGCAGGCGTCGTGCAGGTTTGCTTGGTTTCCACCACTGCGTGTGTCTCCGGCACACAGCACATTGTTCGTCATGGTTTTGTTAGACAAATGCCGCGATGCGCAGCGGCTAGATGGGTACAGCCTCACATGAGCCTCCTGCAGCCGCTCAGAATGGAAAGGAGAAGCCGCCGCAGCCAGACAGCTCACGTTCTGTCCCGTGGTGGGGCAGCTGCAGGTGGGCCTCGGGGAGACAGGCGGTGCGGCACAGGGCAGCGAATCCGACTGCAGTTTCAGCAGCGCAATACCATTGTTGTAAGTGTCGTCATCAGATTCCTATGGATGATGCACTTTTCTACTTCAGATTTCTGCTCCTCCTCTCCAGGGACCTCTCCGTATGTTCTGCCCAAGACCACCTTCAGGTGGTGGGGAGGATACCTCTCCTGGAAGCAGTGCGCGCCAGACAGCACCCAGCAGGAACTGATCAGTACCCCCCCCCCCACACACACACAAAACAAACAAACAAACAAACAAAACAACCTCTCTCCTGGTGACCTCCTGCTCTTGACAAAGAGAGCGGCCTGCCAGGGGTGAGAGGTGATGTCTGCGTAGAGCCCTCCCTTAACTCCTTGTGGTGTCTCAGACCACAGGCGGAGCACTGGGCACATCACAGTATTCCCGCGTCAGCTTGCGGTCCTTCGGCACATGGCACCACGGCTTGGCATCCCCATCTGGGTTCCGACAGTAATTGTGGTTGCCCAGGCCCAGGGACCCTGGAATTCCACGGGAGGCAGGAGGTACAGATGTAGTGAGGCTGTAGGTGCCACGTGTGCTAACCCTTTTCCAAAGTAGCAGTCCTCCTTTTGTCCCCTCGGGGCAGGCCGGCGTGCTGCACAACTCCGTGCTGTACTCCCTGCCTGGAACTCTAGCACCAGGGCCTTAAGACCCCATCAGGGTCTCTGCAGTAACTGGGATTCCCGAGGCCCAGCCGGATGGCGTTGGGCTTCAGGGCCAGCGCGCTGCTGTTCCCGTTGGCACACTCGGCCCCGCTCTCCGCCGTGCTCCACGTGCCCCTCTAGGTGATGCCCTGGGCCTTGTAGCAGGTGGCACCGGCCTCTATTTCGCAGCGTTTCCCCCAGGAACCCTTCAGGACACTGGCGCACGAAATCCGCGAAATGCAGAGCCTGCCGGCACGTCCCGCCGTTGAAGCCCCCGGGCTCGCTGCAGCCGGTGACGGGCACCGGGTGGCCCCGCGGCCGGCCGCCCGCGCACCTGCGGGCCTCCACGCGGTGGCCCCGAGGCCCGGCCGCAGCCACGACCCCTTCGGCCCCTACAGCGTCGGGGGCTTCTCGTCTCTGCAGCTCCCTCCCTGTAAGATCTGCTCCTCTTCTGAATCGTGTGTGGATCTCCCGGCTGGGCAAGGTGAGGGCTGCTCCACAAAGCAGCAGCCCCATGCACACCAGCTTCTCCTTATTCTATTCATCGTTCCTTCAGAGTGTCCCTTAAATTCGCCACCGCTTGCCTTCCTCGCCTCCCTGGGAGAGCCGATGCATACATTTTAGTATCTATTAACTATTATTTATACTAAATCATGTGTGATTTTTAAAGTTTTTCTGTTCTTTTCATTATGCTTCTTTATTTTTTATTAATTAGAGCCAAACAAAAATGATCTCTTGCCAACCTAAAACATCATATACTTTTTATAATTTACAAAAGAGTTAAAGATAATTATTTGCTAATGTATTTTCTTGTTATTGAAATAGGCAGAGAACTGATTATACTGTGAAATTTCCTGGAAGTATCCAAGAATAATATTTTTTTTTAATTTTACCTTTTATTCATGAGGGACACAGAGAGATAGGCAGAGACATAGGCAGAATGAGAGGCAGGCTCCCTATGGGGAGCCGGATGAGTGACTCGATCCCAGGACCCCAGGATCAGGGCCTGAGCCAAAGGCAGACGCTCAACCACTGAACCACCCAGGGGTGCCAAGAATAATAATTTAAATAGGATGAAACAACTTTAAACTTATGTGAAAAAAATATTTATTTGATGGGGGTTATATGTTTCTGTCTCTAACTTGCTCAGAGGTAATCTGAGCAAGTCTCTATTATAAAAAATAGGGATACTATACAGTATAGGTTATTTTTCATCCTCATCAAACCGGATGTTAAGAAAGTCATAAATCTTCACCTACATGCAGAGGGTACAATTAAAAAGGAAAGGAGAAGATCCTGAAGTTAATCTACTTTAGAATCTACTTTAGTCAATAAACATATTATATGTATACTTTAATTTTATGTTATTGGAAATAAAAACTTAATATGCTGACACTAGCAAATTTAGACTTTTTTATAAAGATTTTATTTATTTGAGAGAGAGAGAGAGAGCATGAGCGGACTGGAGGGGAGCAGCAGAGGCAGAGGGAGAAGTTGACTCCCCAGTGAGCAGGGAGCCCCATGTGGCTAGATCCCAGGACCCACCTCCCCTCCATCATGAGATCATGACCTGAGCTGAAGGGAGATGCCTAACCAATTGAGCCACCCAGGTGTCCCTAGATTTTTAAAAATTTTTACCAATGTAAGTAGTGAGGAAAGACTGCCATTAATTTTTCCAGGTTTATGAAGGTATAATTGGGAAATAAAAATTATGTATGTTTAAGGTATTGAACATGATGCTTTGATATTCCTATACATTTTGAAATAAATGCTACAGTCAAGCCGACTAACATATCTCACATCTACCACTTCACATAGGTACCTGTTTGTATGTGTAGGGTGTGTGTCATGAGAACCCTTAATGTCTATTTTCAGCATACTTCAGGTACACAGTATAGTATTAATAACTATATTAATACAAGCTATATATTAGAGCCCTAGAACTTATTTATTTTATAACTATTATTTAATTTGAAAACAAGTTTATCTCTACATTATATATAACACACTTCAATAAATTGTGGACAACTTCTTTGGTTTGGAAAATTATCAGAATAGACTCTAACCAAGTACAAGTAAATGTCCTTTCAACAACTATGAATTTACCATTAACATAAATGTAAATGCTCAGTCTTGTGGAATGTAATTATTAGACTAGTTTGCTTGTATTCTTGAAATGTCTTTCCTGTAGTGATAGTTGTTCAAATTTGGTGAGATTTATTCCATAAACAAGGTCTGAGGGGAAGAATCTGAAACAATAATCTCAGAAACTCCATTCTTTAAGCTCCCAAGTGACAAAGTGTGGCATGGATGATGTGCAGAAAGCCTTTTTTTCTAGGTAATTATGCACTGAAACCAAAGCATTGTATACCTGGGGGGTAGATCACCTGAGAACAACCATGATCTGGGAGATAGAGTGACTTTGTCGTGGCCTCAAGAAATGATGGGAGGAATAAAAGAGAGGAAATACAGTAGGGAAAAAAATGGTAGACCAATGCTTGCTAAATTGAATATATATGGGGTTGTTCATGAACCCTGAAGTCTCCATTGAGTAAAACTGTAGGGTATTATGTAAGAGCAAAGGTAAAGGTTTGGTTAATCAACATTAAATCAAGTATCTTGATTTTTTGCGAATGCCAAGATCCATCCCTTAGAGATTTAGATCCACTTGATCCGATTAGAGACAATGAATGGATAGTGATATATTAAAACAAACAAACAAACAAACAAACAAACAAAAAAACTCCTCACATAATTCTAATGTTTAATCAGAGTAATAGTAGTAACCAAATTTTCATTTATTATGTAAAGAGAGTATTGGACCTGAATTAAGGAGACCTAAATTCTAGGGTTGAATAATAGATCTACTAAATAAAATAAATTATAGGACTCTTTTCAGCAAGCCACTTCATATTTTACAGTATACATTTCTTTGGATGTAAAAAAAAAATTGGTGTTTTGTTATATGGCCCTTCTAGTCCTTTACACTTCTGAGATTTTGATAGTCTTAGTCTATGAAGTAAGATCAAAGAAAAATTCCATTTCACAGAGGTTTAATTTCCAGGAACAAAACAAAACACAATACACTTAAGAACATGTTTTGTTAAATTCTCATTCAATAATATTGTGTGTGACTCTCTAGGTACTACATGAAAATAACAAATATGCTTTTGAAATTTTAGGAGTATTTTATCACTATTTCAGTATATAAAAATGAAAACTTATTTTGTTTTTGTAAAGTGAAACATGGACATCTACAAGGCTTTATTTTTAAGTTTTTTTCCTTAAATAATCTGTCCTTGTTTTCTGTCTCTCAAATAGTTCTAAGTGCTTTACACATATTAACTTAGCCAACTCTCTGAGCATCTCCATGAGGTAGGTTTTCTTTTTTTCTTTTTTTTTTTAGGTTTTCTTATCTACATTTTACAGATAAGAAATCTGAATTTCAGAGAATTTCATTAACTTGCCCAACATCATAACTTCTGATAAACAATACATTTTGACTAGTACAGGATTGTAAATTTTGGTAATAATATCTTAACTATTAATGTCTTAAATTATATATTACATCATCAGTGGTTTGGTCAAAAGAGTATATATGTATTTTCAAATAGTAAATTCATGAGGATGTTTTGCTAATCAATATTTTAATTATAATTCTTATTGTATCTTTATATATTTATTCTGTGGATATAAAATATGTATAATTAAGTTAGAAGTAAGCTACAATGACATAAGTAAAAGAATTTTGGAACACTGCAATTTTCTAAATGTAAAAGATATATCCTTAGAAATATATATGTATATATATACTGAAAAATTATTCTTTAATAATGTAATAATTATTATCATAATAATAAGTATCAATTTATTTTCCCCAAATATCTTTGAGTTTCTAACAAAAGCACATCAGCATTGCATAAAGCCTACCAATAACTCAAAATGACTGAATTAAAAACTAATAGCTGACTACAAGGAGATAGCTGTTAGTCATTAGTTATGCCCCCCACAGAGGAGGAGAAAATGTTGTTAGTTAACATGTTAACTATGAAGAACACTTTTTGCTAACACAAAGCCTTTTACCCTCTTTTTAAACAAGTGAATTTTGAGTCACAGAATACTCTAGGAAAATGTTTTTTTCAGAACATTTCAGTATAAGCTGATTTGAGACTTTCAAATGACAAGTTTAAAAAAAAGATATTTTTCATTAGCTTACTTGGTTCTATGTTAATTCTCTATTTCCTCATACAGTTTTCATTTTTTTTCTTTTAAAAAATTTTTCAGATAGCTATTTAATGGTTTGTAAATGACAGAGAGTTTTTAAGTCTATTTAGTCAATAAGCTACATCTAGTTGCCTAGAATGTAGCAAATAGTTAGCTTATTTTAAAATAATCAGGTCAAAGAATAAAGAAAAAAAAATCAGTGATGACATATGTTAACTGAGCACCTTCACAGGGATACGGGCCTTTATAACAACCCTTGAAGGATAATCAGTTTAACAAAATCTCTGCCAACTATTTAAGACTGTATGTTAGGACAGCATTTTCTGTAAGATATTTCCTCATGTTAGATTCACTTGTAGAGGGAATTCTGCTGCTATGCTTCCCTCTAGAATCCTTGACCTTTAATTGAACTCCATTGAGTCACTACTATCAAATGCTTATTGCTATTTAGAACAAAGCTTATAGAGAATGCTAATATGGATCAAGGGAACTCCAAATATGGTATTTCACAATTATATTGTAAGTAAGCTGAAATAATGTAAAACAGCAATTTTATTTTAATAGAGAAAATTGTTAGAGACATTATATTAATTCTGTAATTACACAGTAATGTCATCTATATGTTTTGTGCTTTAAAAATAAAACCCTAATTACAATATTCACAAAAGCAAAGATGGCCATTCTAGTAAGTATTAGGAAGATAAAAAATAATTTTAAGCTGACCTCTGGTTAACGAAACACTCTCAGATTTGAGAGTTCTGCTCAGCAAGTTTCCTTGCACCTTGATTTAGTGCACTGAAGAGATCTGTGACTAGACGATTGCTCACCACAAGACTCCCTAATTTGTTCCAAATTATCACAATTAAGGAAGGAGCTTTAAAGCTTCCATCATTGCACAAAAGCTGCATTTGGTCTCATAGTATTCTGCTTTGGTATCATAATTAGATAGTTTTAGGGTATTTCATTCTCTTTGAAAAATTAAAACTCAAGTAATTGGTCAACTACTGCAAAGCTATATTTAAGATATTATTCTACTCTTGGGTTATCAGGATATTGTAGTTTTGCTACAAAATTCACTCAGGATTGAAATTAATATTTTTAGTTTCCATTCAGACATTAAAGTAATTTAAAATAACACATTGCATTTCTAAATTGAAACAGCTGATCTTAGAAAACATTCTATGTTTAAGTCGAACATAAATCAAATAGCAAGTTACATTTATAAATAGTTTCTAAAACAGATTTAGAGAGCAAAGAATGGGAAATTCATTAATAACTTTTAAATGTTTGTTAGTTTATCTCAGCTGATACTTAATTAGTAACTTCACTTAAAATAATTTATAATGGACACCTGGGTAGCTCAGTGGTTGAGCATCTGCCTTTGGCTCAGGGTGTAATCCCGGAGTCCAAGGATCAAGTCCCACGTCGGGCCCCCTGCATGGAGCCTGCTTCTCCCTATGCCTGTGTCTCTGCCTCTCTTTCTGCGTCTCTCATGAATAAATAAATAAAATCTTTTTTTTAAGAATTTATAATAAGAAAATAATCAGAGCAGTGCACAGAGGATGTTCAACATTACGTAGAAAATGCTCATAAAAGCCTTATTTATAACATGCAAAATGTAGAAATCTAAATGCCTCAAAACAAGTAAATGAAGTTAAATAAATTGTATTACAGAATACTATAGAGACAATATAAAAACAGTAACAATTCAGACTTGAAAAATGTTTTATAGAATAAAAATGTCCTTATGTACTTAAAAGGTAGTGAATATTAAATTTCATATATTCATAGAAAAATAAAAGAAACAGAAGAACAATGAATAATTTCTTTGCCTTGGTGATTAATGGATTTACTTTTTGTTTTTAATCTGTTTCTTTTCTTCTTTCTAAATCTTCAATATTCTTCATGATTTAAAAATTTGAAAATACTCAAAATAGTTTATATTTTACCTTCTCTATATTGTTTTTAAACATAAAAATGTGCTGATTTTAGGAACTAAAAACTTTGTGACTGCTTATAATTTACAGAAGCAGTCATGTCTTCCCCCTTTTAGTGCATTACTCCCAATATGTTTATGCCACATTTACATTTACAGATTGTCCACAATTTAAATTATAAAATTACTGATGGATTATGATGGTTTGGCCAGTGGCCACAATTGTCAGATTTTTAATTTCTCAAGTTAACTAGCTTGTTTTAATATTAGCTTATAAAGTGCAATACATAAATATTACTGTCAGCTCAAGGTTTAGATTCTAGTTCTGTCACTTAATGTATAATACAGGAAAAATTAAATGAACTTTATAAAACCTCAGTTTTCTCATTTGTAATTTAGGAATAATTAATAAACCTACTATATAGTCTTTTTTTTGGTGTATATATATGTGAGAAAGAGGAAAAAAATACATTGGTTTATATACTAGTCAGGGTTTTCCAGAGAAACATAACCAACAGGAGGAATGTAAGTATAGAGGGAGTGAGAAAAAAAAAAATCAGTTAATTTGTTTTCCCAATAGTGGAAAGTTGGTGAGTTGAAAATCTGATGAGGGGAGGCCAGCAGGCTGGAGACACAGGAAAGTGTCCAAAGGCAGAGCAGTTGGAGACCCAGGAAGAGCCAATGTTGCTGGTGAAGTTTGAAGACAGTCCTGAAAGAATTTTCTCTCTCAGGGGGAGGAGGGATTTCTTTCATTCAATTCAGGTTTTCAACCAACTAGACAAGGCCTACCAGCATGCAGAGGGCTTTACTTTGAGTAATGCATATTTAAGCACTGATTTAAATATTAATTTTACTCGAAAACACCCTCACAGGAGCATCTAGAATATCCGACCACATATCTAAGCATTATGGCTCAGCCAAGTTGACACATGGAATTAACCATCCCAGCTCATGTGTCACGTGATTTCTAGTACAGACTCTAGATATTGTTAATGTTAGCTTGTCAAACTATCTTGGTAAACAGCTTTATAACTGGTTTTGCTTCAGTAACCCTAACTAAAATTACATAGAGCTATTTTATATGTACTAGGACTATAAGAATATATAACCTAAAAAAGGAAAAAGAGAAAATAAGAAGGAAGGAAGGAAGGAAGGAAGGAAGGAAGGAAGGAAGGAAGGAAGGAAGAAGAAAGAAAGAAGAAAAGAAAAGCAAGAAAACAATTCACAGAAAAGTATAATTCTTTCAACCTTTGTCTAAATCTCTTCAAGTTTGGGGCACCTGGGTAGCTCAGTGGTTGAGCACTTCAGCTCAGGGCGTGATCCTAGGGTCCTGGAATCGAGTCCCACATCAGGCTCCCTACATGGAGCCTCCTTGTCCCTCTGCCTGTGACTCTGCCTCTCTCTGTGTCTCTCATGAATAAATAAATAAAATCTTTAAAAATAAATAAATAAGTAAATTCCTTCAAGTTAAAGAAATAAACATCAGCAATGGTAAAAAAAAAAAAAAAAAACACTTGAATGTCTTTCATATTCAAAACCGTGTCATAACCTTTTTCAAGAGTTTTCAAAAATAAATGCTTTCTTATTTAATTTCAAAGGATAAGGTACAAAAAGAATTAGTTTGCCAAACCATGGTAGTAGAGCATGAGTAAAATTTGTCTTTCCTGTCTTCGCGAAGGTTTGCATTGTAGGAGCTCTGCCTGTCACTTGACATAAGTCAGACATCTGTGGTTACTCATCAATTCAGTGTTTTCCAGAATGCTAAACAACACACATCTTTTCAAGAGATGCCACCTTCTTCAGAGCACACTTGAGCTTTTAATGTGTCATATACACTTCTGCTGGTTATTTGATGCTGAGATCTTCTGGTCTAGCAGACTGCAAAGTGCACCGGCAGTTTTTGTTTTTGAAATATTTACAAGCAGAAACGTGTCCTTCAGGCAGGTTGCTCTCTAATTCTGCAGCAAAATTGCATTGCTGCAATTTCTCTTCATCATAACTGTGAGGAGCAAATATTTCGAGGATCAGAAGTTCTCATTTTCTGTACATTCCTTATGTACTGGTGCATATAGCAGCTTCCTGAGGAGCAGTTTATGAGAGGCCAATTTTCTGATATTTACATGTAAAATTCTTTCTTCTGTTTTTCACATTTCTTTTATAGTTTACTAGGCTGTTGAGAATTCTGGTGCAATTCCCATTTTTGCTCCACTGCCATTTGTATTTGCTTCCTCCACCCAGAGCCCCCTGATACAGCATCTTCTCATCACTTCAGGTGTTCTAATACTCTTAATGGAATTTCTTGAAATGGATTTTTCCCCCTGCTGTGTTCTGGGTTTCTGTCAATCTGGAAAACCATGACTCTCTACCTTGGGAAATTTTATTGTATTATCACAATGAACACTTTTATCTTTCCTTTTTTTCTATCATTCTTTCTATAAATTCTACCATTATAATGCAAATGTTATACTTTTTTAAAATTGATCCTACAAGACATGTCTCATTCATCATTCTCTTATATTTATTTTAATATCTTGGAAATTTCTTGAGGTTTAGTCTACAATTCTGTTACTAAAGTTTCTTTAATTTCAGACATGAACTTTCATGGGGATTGAGGCAAAAGTAAAAATGGAGACCACGGGATCCCTGGATGGCTCAGTAGTGTAGCTTCACCTTCGGCCCAGGGTGTGATCCTGGGGTCCCGAGATCGAGTCCCACATTGGGATCCCTGCGTGGAGCCTGCTTCTCCCTCTGCCTGTCTCTGCCTCTCTCTCTTTCTGTGCCTCTCATGAATAAATAAACAAAATCTTTAAAAAAAATGGAGAGCTACATACCATATGCCTAAATATATATAAAAATTGTCAATCATGCTAACATACCCTGAAAAATGTGTTCTATTCTCTTTCCTTAATAAAAAATACTTTTATGAAACCTGGGTGGCCACATTGAAATTTAGAATTCTTAAATTCCTTGGAATTCCTTGCCAAGATACAATGGTATATAGGGATAATGCTGTTTCTCCGTACTACCTGACCCCCTTCTCAGCATATACCCACTTATTTTTACACATTACAGTGCTTCACCATATCCATGCAAACATCTCTACTACCATAACTAAGTTCAATCTGTATTCTTTACAAAACGTTTCTCTCGGTCACCTTGGACCTAGTGCAGCATACATTGGTAGCATGGTCCATACTCAGAGGAAATCTAACAAAGAGCTTTGAACTACCCAGAAAAGTGGTCCTATAGCCATTTGTACAGAGCATTTCAGAGTCCTAGTTACATGGAAGGTTGGAGTGGGGTTCTGGGTAGGCACAAACTTTACTCTTTGAAAAGTGTTATCCTAGAAAGAGCCAAAACCAACTAAAGCCAAACAAAGTCTTCTAAAATAATATACAGTATAGGGTGGCCTTCCTGGAATTACAGAAAAATTTTAAACAATAACTAAACTACTCCAGTCAAGCACCATATAAACACTTATGGACCCAGTACCATCCATAGCAGCCAAAGCAAGAAGGATGAATAGAGTTCCAACCTTCTAAAGCTATAAAGATATGCCCCAACACACTTATCCTCCTCCAAGGTAGTATCAGAGGATAGGTAGATAATGTTGGTAGATAATGAGCTCCCTGTCCCCAATTTACAATGTTAGTGCAGATCATGTGGAAAGCCTGGATTTCTACCCCTACTTAGCAGTATGAAACTCTCCTCCCATTCCCCATGGTGACAGTGTGGGAAATCAGAATTTTTAGCCAGTGATAACGAGGCCACCCTAACTATGGTTTGACCCACATGATGAGCTGGAATTTCTATCTCAAGCCCATAGGAGCGAAAATAAGATGCCACCCAGCCACCTGCCACAACGTTAATGGAGGACAATGTGTAAACCTGAACTTCTACCTCCATTTGACATAACAAGGCAGCAAGCTCCTTTTTACTACTAGAAGATAATCAGAGAAAACCAGCTAAAACACATTTAAATAAAATCCAGAAAATCAGAATATAATATAAAAATGCTCATATTTCAATAGAAAATCACTTGTCATACCAAGAACCAAAATAATTTTAAGTCAACTGAAGAAAATAGCTATCAACATCCAGGTGGCAGATTTGAGGAATAATCTGTCAACCATTTTAAAGCACAAATGTAAAAAAATGTTTCAATAACAATTATATTTAGAAATTTTAACCACCCTCTTAAAGTTTGATAGAAAAACTAGATAGAGGCACCTGGGTAGTTCAGTGGTTGAGTGTCTGACCCAGGTCATGATTCTGGTTTCCTGGGATCAAATCCTGCTCCCCCATGGGGAGTCTGCTTCTCCCTCTGCCTATGTATCTGCCTTAGTCTCTGTCTCTTATGATTAAATAAATAAAATCTTTAAAAAAAAGAAAAATTATATACAAAAGGTAAGTACAAATACAGAAAAATTTAACGATACATTAACCAACATTATTTAGTCAACAAAACAGATCCAATAACATAAAACACATAACTTACTGGTCCTCACAAAAGAAATATCAAGATAGAACATAACCTGGTCAGAAACAAACCTGAATAAATTTAAAGAACTGAAATCATATAGAGTGAATTTTCTGAATTAAGTGGAAATAAATTAGAAATTCATAATATAAAAAAAATGGAGATTCCACAAACACTTTGAAGCTATCCAACACATTTCTAAATAATCTGTTGGTCAAAAAAGAAATCACAAAGGAAATTAAAAAAACATCGAATCAAGTGAAAATGATAACAACATAAAATTTGTGTGACTTGGCTAAGGCAGAGTTTAAAGGAAAATTTATAGAAATAAGTAGATACATTACAACAGATAGGAAGTATCATATTAATAAGCTAAGTATCTTTCTCAGTAATTTAGATAAAGAAGAGTGAAATAACCCAAAGAAAGCAGAATGATACTGGAAATCCTACTGAGTCCAGTAAGGCAAGAGATGGAAATAAAAGTCATGAAGCTCATTAAGGAAAAAAAAAACTTTACTCACAGATAATATGATTGTATAGAAAATCCTTAGGAACCCAGGAAAATAGGAAATAAAAGATCTTCTAGAACTAGGAAGGTCACAAAATGCATGGACACATGTTTTAAAATTCATGTATGTTCTATATACCAGTAATTGATATGTGGGAAACTACATTACAAATATAATTTATGATTGCTCAAAAATAATGAAATATTTATGTGTAAATGTAATAAAATATGTATAGGACTTATATGCTGCAAACTATACAATGCTAATGCAAGAAGTTTTAAAAAAAATCTAAATAACTGGAGAGACATATAGTTGACTTTTGAACAGCATGAGAATCAGGGACAACAGCCCCTCACAGTTGAAATCCATTTATTTTTTACTCCCCCCAAAACTTAACTACTAAAGCCTACTGTTGACCAGAAGTCTTACTGGTAACATAGGCAATTAACATACACTTTTTGTGTTTTGTGTATTATATACCGTATTCTTACAATCAAGTAAACTTGAGAAAAGAAAATGTTACTAGGAAAATCAGAAGGAAGAGAAAATCCACTTAGATTACTGTACTGTATTTATTGAAAAAAATCCACAAATAAGTGGGCCTGCACAATTCAAAAATGACCCTTGTCATTCAAGAGTCAACAGTACTAGGTTAATGGATTAGAATATTCAACATAGTAAAGATATAAACTGTCCCTGAATTGATCTACACGTCTAAGACAATTCTGGTAAAAATCCCAGAAAGTTTTCTTGCCTATGTAGAAATCATTATTCTACAATTTATATGGAAATGCAAATTAATTAGAATACTTAAAATAATACTAAAAGAGAATAAAGTGGGGAGAATAAATCTACCCAATTTTAAGACTTATATAAAAGCTCTATAAATCATGACTGCGTGGTATTAATGGAGGGACAGACATATGGATTAATGAAACAGAATACCAACCAGAAATATTGGTTCCACATAAATATGCCCAACCAAGTTTTGCTAAACATGCCAACACAGCATATTTCTTTTTTTAAAATTTTATTTTTATTTAGTCATAGAGACACAGAGAGAGAGAGGCAGAGACACAGGCAGAGGGAGAAGCAGGCATCATACAGAGAGCCTGACGTGGGACTCGATCCAGGGTCTCCAGGATCACGCCCTGGGCTGCAGGCGACGCCAAACCGCTGTGCCACGGGGGCTGCCCATAAACATGCCAACACAATGGAGGAAAGATATCCTTTTGACAAATGGTATGGTAGAAGCTAGATTTCTATAGTCAAACCCAACCCAAAACAAAATAAAACCCTTGACCTAAATCTCATACCTTATATAAAAATTACCTAAAATGGGTCAGGTGCTTAAGTAAAAAATCATAAAATTTTTAGAAGAAAGCCTAGGAGAAAATAGTCAGGTTATGAGGAGAGAAGAGTTCTTAGAGTTGACACTAAAAGCACGATGCATTTAAAAAGGAAAAAAAAAAAAAAGGTAAATTAGGCCTCATCAACATTAAAATCTGTTGCTCTGCAAAAAGCCATATTAAAATATCCTTATTAAGAGAAAATATAAGCTAGAGTGAAATGAAGATTTACGTTCACAAAAATCCTGTGTACATGAATGCTTATAGAAGCTTTATCTGTAATAACCCCAAACTGTGTGTGTGTGTGTATATATATATATGTATATATATACACACACACAAAGATGTAAAGTGTGGTCAAACCATACCATGGAATACTACTCAGACACAAAGGAATAGAACACAGATAGACCTAACAACTTGGATGACTCTCCAGAGAATTAAACTGAGTGAAAACAACAACAAAAACAAAGAAAGATGAGATACTATATGACTCGATTTATAGGGAATTCTTGAGATGTATAAATTATAGAAATTGGGGCAGCCCCGGTGGCGCAGCGGGTTAGCGCTGTCTTTAGCCCAGGGCCTGATCCCGGAGACCTGGGATCGAGTCCCATGTCGGGCTGCCTGAATGGAGCCTGGTTCTCCCTCTCCCTCTGTCTCTGCCTCTCTCTCTCTCATGAATAAATACATAAAATCTTAAAAAAAATTATAGAAATTGGGAACAGATTAGTGGTTGCCAGGGGTTAAGTCAGGTCTGGAGGTGGGATAGGTGGATGCAGCTCTAAAACGGCAGTGTGAGGGTTCCTTGTTATAAACGGAAAGTTTGTGATATAATGCTCTAATAGTTTTGCAAAATGTTCTGATTGGAAGAAATTGGGCAAAGGATATACTGGATTTATCTGTATTGTTTCTTACAATAATTGTATATGGATCTTTAGTTATCTCAAAATAAAGAGTTAAATTTTAGTAGAATTGTGTCATAATATCCTCTCTTCCATTATCTTTACTCTTCGTTTTAGTAGAGTTTCAGAGGGGAAGAAGTGAACATGCTCCATTTACCATCGTTAACCAGAAACCTAGAGTGTTTATTTTATCAAAATCCACAGAATTTCTTTCTTGGTTTTTGAAAAATGTATGCCGTGTTGTCCAAAGTAATACTTAGAAAAAAATGCAAAATTGATATTTGGAAACTTTATTATTATTGAACCTGTAGAGTATCTCTTAAAAATTCCAGAGTGAGGAGCACATGGGTGGCTCAGTCAATTAAGCATCTGGCTTTGGCTCAGATCATGATCCCAGGATCCAGGAGTCAAGCCCCCAAATCCAGCTCCCTGCTCAGGAGGGAGCCTGCTTCTCCTTCTCCCTCTGACATTCTCCCTGCTTGTCTCTCTCTCTCTCTCAAATAAATAAATACTTTTTTAAAATTTCCAGATTGATGCTTTTAATACAGATTTTCAACTAGGCCTGAATAGTTAGTAAATCCAATTTCTATGTGACTTAGCCTAGCCTTCACTCCAAACTGAATTAATCCCAACCTACTTCGCAACTGAGGATAATGTTTTTCATTGCTTGATTTTACAGAATTGTTTGTTTCATTTAAAACAAAATAACATTGACCTTCACTAGAAATTACAGAGTTAGGCACATCCAACTTCTTTCATTCTTAATGACAATGGCAATACAAACACATTTTCAAGAAAAAATGGAGAAATTGTTAAAAATATTTTTTCCTCTCCATTGCTGGATGGCTAGAAAATTCTCTTATAATATAAAATGTTAGAAGAATGTTCAAAATGACAATGAATTTATTCCAAAATGACAATGAATTTATTCCAAAACTAATATGAGCAAAAAGCTCATGTACTGAAATCTCCTATTCATTCCTTGCTTTTTATTTAGGTTGCAAGACTACATCTGAAATTATTTAAGTCATATTTTCTCAGTAATGAATATATGCTCAAATGCCCCTTTATTCAACTCCAAACTGAAACATTTAAAAGAAATAAAGTGCTCCAGTAACTTTAAATCATTTCCTATGACACAAGGCAATTTGGAACTATTGAAGCATTTTGTAAGTGTTTCTTTTTCAAAGTGTTCAATGTTTAGGGATTATAAAGTTATTTATTGCAATACTTTAGATTTATTAACATCATTTTAAAAGAAGGAGGGTTATGATATCTTATAAATCTATCAACTAAAATAGTATAAAATATATTTAATTAATATAAAGGCCATAAAGAAGCATATGCTGAATAAAAGAAGAACAGAAATGGAAAACAAGAACCGTAAACAATTTTGAGGTCAGGCTTTCAAGGACTATAAATTAAGAGACAGGAATAATAAACACATGATAGTTATTTAAAAATCCTATATATCTGGAATTTAAAATATAAAAATAAACAAATAACCCTTAATATGAAGAAGCATAACCATTAGGCCAATTATAAGATACGTAGAGTGGAATGCCAATTGAAGAATACAGTTCAAAATGGGTGAAATGCCCTATTCTTAAGACTGAACTGGACCCAGTGATTCATTTCTTAATAATATAACATGGCAAAAGTGATATTATTTATGAGATTAATATAAAAAAGGCAATGGCTTCCATGCTCCCTGCCCTCTCTTGCTTGCTTACTCTACTAAAGCAAGCTGCCATGTTGTAAACTAGCTCATGGATAGGCCAAAATAGCATAGAACTGAGGTCACCTTCCCATAAGCCACAAAGAACTAAATTTTGCCAGCAGCTATGCTGGCAGTTTTGGAGCAGATACTCCCTAGTAATGACTTCAGAAGAGACTGGGCCCACTCCTCACCCCACCCCATCATGCAACCACTACCAGCTGGTCTTGAATCTCATGAGAAACTTTGAGTCACTATGCTATGCAGGATTTCTGATCCATATAAACTTTGAGATAATGTTTACTGTTTTAAACCATTAAGTGGGTTAATTTATTAACATCAGTAGATAACTATTATACATAGGTATGACACCACCACAAGGAAATAAATAACTATATGAAAGTAAAAACACAAAAAATTAAATTAATGCACTAGAATTTTCAAATTAAAAGCTGATTAAAAACAAAGAGTATAAAGACTCATAACTCTGGGAAACGAACTAGGGGTGGTGGAAGGGGAGGAGGGCGGGGGGTGGGGGTGAATGGGTGACGGGCACTGAGGGGGGCACTTGATGGGATGAGCACTGGGTGTTATTCTGTATGTTGGTAAATTGAACCCCAATAAAAAAACAAAAAAATCAAAGAGTAAACAGAAAAGCAGAAAGAAATGCAATAAGATAAGATATAATTGAAATAAATAGCAACAGAAATTTTATTAATAAAGCTGAAAAGTGATACATTGAAATATATTAGTAATCTAACATACTAACAAGAAATGTCAGCGAAAAGGTGTTTAAAATAAAAATGCATAATAAAAGAGGAAAGCAATAATAGGTTGAAATGTGATAAAGAAATAATACAAATATTAATGCCCAAATCAATTTGAAAAGTTAGGCAAGATGCATTAATTTATTGAAAAACACAAAATTGGAAAAGAAAAAAATGAAAAATGAGTCATCTCATAAACACTAGTGAAATTTGAAATGTTAAAAATATCTAGGCCCAGGCAATATTATGGATGTGTTTTCCCAAGATTTTGAGGGATAGTATTTTGAAAGTTAATATATTGTGTAGTATCTAACACAATTAGCTTGAAACAGAAAAAGGGTTAAAGTTGATTAATTAATTTTATGGGAGTAACACAAACTTCATTCCAAAACTAGATAAACTAGATAAACAGACTACAAATAAAGATAATGTATATAATTTTAAAAATTATTAAATATTTATTATTAATTAACCAACAATCATTAAATCCATAATATTCATTAATTATTACAATAATTAATATGTAGGTTATATTTACCATTACTATATGTTAATATAATATCTTATAATTAATGAGATAATCATTAACATGTGTAATTTTAAAATTTTCTCATTAAAGTGTATTATGTTTTAGTTCACTGTAAAACCATACTTCTTCAGTCATTTAATTTCTTTCCTGGACTTTTTTTCATAAAGCACACTTTCAAATCAAGTTTCTTTTTTTCTTTTTTTCTTTTTTCTTTCTTCTTCTTCTTCTTTTTTTTTTTTTAATTTTATTTTCCATTCATGAAACACCGAGAGAGAGAGAGAGAGAGGCAGAAACACAAACAGAGGGAGAAGCAGACTCCTTATGGGGAACACAATGGAAAGATCCAGCCCAGGATCCCGGGATCACGACCTGAGCCAAAAGCAGACAGAGGCTCAACCACTGAGCCACCCAGGCATGCCTCAAATCAAATTTCTATTAAATTTCTGCAAACATATCAGATAAAAACAAGATTTTACTGTTAAGTAACATGGAAGCTAAATGGCTTTTTTTAAAATGGGTTTTGTAAGGAAATACCCAGAATATTTTTATATTAGTTAAATCGTCATTTTAAAGCTACCTATTAGGAAAAGACTTTTTTTGTTAGATTGACTGATTGATTGATTGATGAGAGAAGCTTTATTTATTTATTTATTAGATTTTTAGATTTCTTTTAAAGAATTTATTTTTTTATTCATGAGAGACACACAGAGAGAGGCAGAGACATAGGTAGAGAGAGGAGCAGGCTCCATGCAGGGAGCCTGATGTGAGACTCCATCCCAGGACTCCAGGATCGGGCCCTGGGTGGAAGACAGACGCTCAACTGCTGAGCCACCCATGTGTCCCGAGGAAAAGACTTTTTAAATAAAATGTTAGGAAAGCTTTCAAAAGGAAAAATTAAATTATTCATTAAAACAAAGTAAATATTCCTTTGGGAATGACTTGTCTAGAGAAATAAGTATTTTATTTGTTCTATATATTTTTTTTATTTGTTCTATTAAAGCAGGTATACACACACATCTGGTGTATATCTAATAATTTTTATAAGGGTATAATAATATTATGAATGGGAAATATATTATAAGTTTTGTCTGTAATTTCCAATTAGCTATATTATATATCGACCATTACAATAAGCCTAGATTGGACCTCAATTCTTGGATTAATTACACAACCTTTCAGATAGTCTTTCAAGATAATGAGTGTGAAACTTATCTCAATTATACCCTGAGACACCCAGTGTTCACCCAGTGTTCATTATTAACTTTGTGTAGAAGCTAGTGTCATGACACATTGTATTCTGTTTTTATATATGGCATATATAAATTGATCAAGTGCATATGGTTCTATGATGTTTTCTACTGTTGCAATTTAGATTTCAGAACAAGGAATTACATAGGCATAATCTTTGAAAGCTTACATCACATCAGGAAGGTTAATAGAATATTATTTATTTATTCATTCATTATAGAGGTTTTAAATGCCTCTCTTTCCACCTCTTGAAAATTAAGAGATACATGTTTAGTAGAAAGGTATACAAAAAACCTTTGGGAATTAAGTAACTAATAGCTTTAATTTGTTTACTAACTATTCAAAAATTCACAGACTTGTGTGTGCAAGGCATGACTCTACCTATTGTAAAGTTAGGAATTAACAAAACAAAGAAAAACTCCCTACCCTTAGTCTAATGGAAGTAGATAAACATAAAAAAGTACATATAAAAGTAAACATACTGTATAAAAATAAAAAAAACACATTAAATGGGAAAATAAATCATAAAAGAGACTGAGTACTATAAAAATAGGATGTTCAATTTTAGCCCTGGATGGCTTCACTGAAAATGAGGCATTTGAGTAAAGACTGAATTTTGCCAGGTACAGAGTAATCTGTATATTTGAGGTATATAGTATTCCAAGCATAAAGAGTAAAAATATCAATTCTCTAAGGAAAAATGCCTGTGTTGAGGTACTTCAAAAAAGAGTTCATGCATAGTCAAAAATACAAGGCAAGATATAACTAGTAAGGAGTTGCCATTAATTAAGACTGGATATCTGTAGGAATGGGTTTTGAGAAAAAATCAGGAATCCAGTTTGGATCATAGCAGGTTAGGGATGTCTAGTAGACACACATAGAAATATAGAGTAAGAAATGAATATAGAAGTCTGGCGTTCTTGGCTGGTAGTGTAACTTTGAGTGTTTCAAAATACCAGTTGTGTTGCAGTGTGATGGTACTCATCTAGACTGGATTAAATCTCAAAGACAGTGGGTAGAAGCAAAAGAAGCAAAAGTATTAAAAGAATATGATAAGAAGAAAAGTATGCGATTGTTGTGCCCTGAAGCCAAATTTGAAAAGTATATTCAGAAGAAAGGAGCGAGAGACAGAGCAAATGCTTCTCGGACGAATGAGAATCAATCATTGGCTGGAGCTGCATGGAGCAGAGCTGTTTCCAGGGTTGGGGCTTGTAATTTATATTATCCAACAATCTAAATCCTTGCATTTAGAATTAGGTACAATGTTATATATTTATTTAGAATGAGAAAAGATTTCGCATCAAATTACAGACTTCTCTCTCTTTTTTTTTAAAGGTTTATTTATTTTAGAGAGAGAGCAGCACATGGAGTAGAGGTGGAGAGGGAAAGAGAATCTGAGGCCGACTCCCTGCTGAGCACAGAGTGGGATTTAGGGCTCAATCCCAGAACCATGAGATCATGACCTGAGCCAAATCAAGAGCCAGCAGCTTAACTGCCTCAGCCACCCAGGGACCCCAGATTAAAGACTTCTTTAGAGAGGTGGCATATATGACAAATAGTACAAAATCCAGGGGAAAATAATACAGTGTTTTTTAAATAACTGCCTGATGCAAGTGTGCAATATATATTTTCCTGTACAATTTTGGCTAAATAATCTTTGTTCACTTCTTTATATGCTGAGGATATTGCAAGATCATTTCTGAAGAGAAAAATACATCAGTTTTTTCTCCAGCAGGTTGGTCTTTTTTTTTTTATCACTTAGTAAGGTTTCTTTCACAAATTTTGACATCGAAATTCATAGGTTTCTGTGGAAATATAGTAAGATTTTGTCATTGAAACTTCTTCCAGTCTCCTTCCTTTCATTTTGTATTTTTCCTCTTATTAGTAATGTGAATTTGTATAGGATCAGTAATTCCTAATCTTAACTTGAAATTAAGGGGAAAATAATTCAAATAAATTGTCAGTATAGTCTATTGATAACCTAATTCTTAATTATATTATTCTCATGTAACGTACATTGAGTTATTGATAAATATTTGAAATATTATCCCTGGAATACTTATTTTTCCAGGCAATTTTATTGCAGGGTAGAGCCACCATACTCTTCAAGATATGATGTGTCAGATAGATTCAGATTCAATCCAATAAATGGAGATTCATTAAAATTTTACCTCACATACAGATGTATTTACTACTTATGTTATGGCCCAACAAACATGGTTTCTGATAAATTCTGTTTTTTTCAGAAGTCACACAGGAAAAAGAAAGTACAATGTATATATACTTGTTTGTACTGCATCATCAAGTATATTCCTGACAGGTGACAACATTCATTTTGACTAGGCATCCATGAGAACTAAAACACTGCTTACAAAGCTCCATATTTGATGATTGGATGAATTTTCCACAGTCTAGCATCTGGCACTGTATGTCTAGCATCAAGACATATCTTGTATGTTGCCTACATACTTCCAGATACCAAGTGCAGAAGCTACATTCACCTTCATGTTCCTGTCACAATTCCAGGTGATTTACATAGAAGGTGAGAAGTATTCCTAGAAAGTATTCTTATCCTACTTTGGCCAGAAATAACCAACTGTATACAAAAGCAATTATAAACAATATGAATATATCCTATTAAACCAAAATTTAGTGTATCTCCAAATCAACTTGCCCTTGGCTGGGTGGATTCCTCAAACACCCAGGATTGTTATCCCCTCACTCAAAGAGAAGTATGAAGGAGAAATATTAAAGGGAAAGAGGCATTGTTCCTAACTATGTGAGGTAAAATATTTTACTTTTCCAAATTTTATTTAAACATACTTACACCAGCATCCCTCCCAAATAGAGAGATAGAAATGACCAATGAAAGTGAGAGGTTCCAAACCTTAAACATAATCGTCGCAGTAAATCTATCCTGGCATGAAGTTTGATTACAATGTTGATAAAACAATTTGGTGGAAGTGTGAGAGGCAAAGCCAAACAGGATTGGGTTTAAGAAAGAATGCGAGGCAGAATTTGGCTGTCATAGAGGAGGAAGGCATTGTAAATGGAATGTAGAGATGCCTTTGAGATAGTTCTGATTTTTTTTTCTTTGTAACTGAATTCTGGTTAAAAATTAAGTTCTATTTTATTAAAGTAATATTTAAAATAATATATTTAAAGGAAGAGAGAAAAATATAGTTTGACAGGATAAATCAGGAAGTAAGCCACATTTATTCAACAAGTATTCATAAGTAACTACTGAACTAGCAGGAATTACTGCAGACTAGAGACAATGATGATTAGATAGGCAAGCCTTCCTGGATCTTATGTTCTGTTGGTTAACACACATATGCACCAAGTAAACTGGTACATAACTCATTAGGATATGTAATAAGTTATGCTGAGGATGTAAAGTGTATAGTAGAGTAGAGACACCGTGTAATTAGTCGTAGTAACAGAGATGACATTAAATTAGCAACTGCGGTATTATGAAAGGCCTTTCTCAGAAGGTGGCATTTAAGCTTAAATAGGAAAGGTGAAAAGGAGCCATCAGAGGGGAAATCTGTGAGGCCCTCTGTGTAGAACAGAATACAAATACAAAGGCTCCAAGATAAGAAGAGTATACTTTCCATGCTCAGAAAGAAGTGAAACACAAGCAGACTATCACCAGAAAGCTAACAGTCATACCAGACTGGATCCTCTCCCTCATCCTCCATATTACCAAGTTTAGCCTGCACTGTCTACTCTAATAGCTAATAGTCATATTATAAAATTAAAATTAATTGAAATAAATATAATAATTGAATACTTAGTTCTACTAGTATCATTTGAAGTTCTTAATAGGCATAGATGTCTAATAGCTACTTTACTAGAAAATGTAAGTAAAGAATATTTCAACCTCCCCAGAAAATTTTACTTGTAGAACATAGTATGTACTTCCAAGAGTGGACCATTATTTTTTCTGGAGTAAATTTGGTCCAATTACATTTATGGAAAAAAAAAACTTTTAGGACTTGCCATGAATATGTACATGTACTCACCATTCTTTACTCTCTATAGAATAAGATGATTTAAAAATCAGAACTATTTTAATTAATAATGATGCCTTTTTTTGACTAATTGCGTATATTGGAAAAAATGGATTTTAAAATATTTCTTGTTTATTGGATAATGCTTTAGAATAGAGAGGTGCCTTCCTTTTGATCCTGCTCAGATGAAGTTATACAAGGATTACTGACCATCACAAACTGGCAGAAAATGGAGTCAGTTCATGAGGATTTGGTACCTGACAAGCATCTCATACATTCCCACTCTTCATACACACAAAGTATAGTTGTGTATGATGAGAAATTGCTTGAACTGTTGGAAAAGGAACAGAGCTGAATCCAACAAAAACAATATTGAGTATCATCGAAAATAATACTGAGTATCACCTATGAATATTCAAGATAGATAAAGGAGCCGAAGAAAAATATTTTAATAAGGAGTGTTTTTAGGTATTGTGAAAGTACTATTTCATTGTTTACAAGAACTATATGTATATACAACACTATGTAAGATCTAGCTCAGAAATGGAAGTCACTCTTGGTTTGGGCAATGTTCATAATTTTTCTTTCATCTCAATGTGCTCCATCATTACCTTAAGAAAGAATCTCATCTTCTTTCTCTAGGTAATTCCATTTGCCATTGAGCTTTGAAAACTGCCTATTTCATCCTCTTCTGTCTTCTGCTGATGTTTCCACTTTGCTTAAAACATTTTTATGGCTGTCCATCAACTGACATTAGTATCAATATTTAACACTTCCAAATTTTCTGGTGTATTCTTATACTTCCTATGTCATCTCCGTCTCTAACTGGGTATTTTTCAGTTATTTGCCCACATTTGATCAATGTTTCTGTGTACTTTTACCAGCTTTATTCTCCAGTTCTAATGCTGTCTTCATTCATTATTTGACAAATGAGCTCTAACATAACCTCCTCTGTGAAGTCCTTGAAATCAGTGCCTGCCCCACTAGGAGCAAGGAAGATCATGGCCTCATTTGTGTTGCCAAGGATTCTTTGGAGGGTGGATTTTTTTTTTTTTTTGGCGGGGAGGTTCTCATTGCACAGTGTTATACATACATATAATTTTTCTAATATATGATGAACTACAAAAGAGCAGTGCCTTTAAATTTTGAGTTTATTTAAAATTTTTTGCTACACATTTAGAAACTGCTCAGGAAACATCTCTTGAACATTATCAATGGATGTAGAAACAGAAGTTTGAGGAATAACATGAAAGTTACAGGTTTTTCTAAATATCACCTGCAAACCTTAAAAAAAAAAAAAAGACCTCTCAGAGGCATCTGGGTTGGTTGGTTATAATAGTTGGTTAAGCATCTGACTCTTGATCTCATCTGAGGTCTTGATCTGAGGGTTGTGAGTTCTAGTCCTGTGTTGGGCTCCACACTGAGTGTAGAGATTATTAAAAAAAAAAAAAGTCTATCAACCATACAACATACAACTCAGGTGAAAAAATAATTTAAAAAACAGGTAATTAAGGCAACTTATTTATTATAGTAGTGTCTGAGTAATGATTTTTCTTTAATGAATTTTACCATGTCCTTGCCATAAAATTAATTGGTAAATAAAATATTCCAAAGACCAATGGTTCCAACTATTTCCTGTATGGGGACAGACTTTATATTCACTGGCATTGAAAATAAAAACCATATTATAGATATAGTATGATTTTTCTTTGGTTAATACATTTTGTCACATTTATTTAAAATACACTCTGTGATTTTGAATTAGTATGTGTTAATTTATATTACATATACACACATGGCATACTTTTGCCTTGTTTGAACACAACATTTAAAAGTCAACACTCTGACAGCTGAAATAGAAGTCTTTATTTTCATAGATGAAAATATGACAAAATTGCATATCTATAATTAAAAGTTTGTAAACATTAATGTTCTACCACTGTCAAAGCCATCAATACAATAATGAAATTCAAATTAGAGATTAATGGATTTAGACACTAAACTATATAAAAATGATAAACTGTATATTAAATATTTTTAGCACATTCTATTGAAATGTCTAGAAAAGCCTATTAACAATGCATATCATATGATCAGATTTGCTAATGGCTACTATTTCAAATAAGATTTTCACTTTTTACTATGATGCTATCTGAAGAGTACATACTCTGGAATTGTATCTAATTTCCTGGATGAGGTAACTTATAAATAGGAACCAAAATAAAATTTATTAGGCAAGCAGAAAAGACAGTAATTGTGAACAGATAATAAAAATGTTAAATCACAATTTCCTCTTATTCCACCCCCTTCCTTAGGTCTCCGGCATCTTTATCTTTTCTCTTCTCAAGAGAATAAAAATTCCTTTAAAAAGAGGTTTTAAACTTTTTTTTATCATCAATATTTTCTTTAGAATAAAATAAAGTATAGGTACTGTACTAATGTTTATTTCTTCTGAAGTTTATTAACCTTGGATCATTGATAAATATAAACATGACAAATTCAGAATGTATAAATTAGGATGCTTTTGATTTTGAGTAGATGTCCAGGTTATTCACTTTAAAAATCGTGTTCTATACTTCGCCTCAGTGATCCACTACTTTAATTTTTGTGTCTCACATCTTTTCCTAACCAATAATTACACTGATACCAAATTCCAGTATCAATTGTTCTATTCCATAGAATTCATTTTTTAAAAAGCATCCTCATTTCTAAAACTCTTTAACTCCAACAGGATCTCCAATCCTATGAAGCTGAAACATTTTCAATTTCTGTACCACCAACCTTGCCAATCTCATTATTCCCTAGTATAACTGAGCCCACGATCCATCAAATAAAGAATCCATTGTATATATTATCAACTCTTTTGCCTTACTCTGTCCCCACATGACCCAGCAAAATCCTTAACCTATTTAGATTCAACTTTATCTACTTTATTGATGTATCAGAAAAGTTTCTCAAAGCTGAAGAAATTCATACAGCCATGCAGAGGGGATTCGCTCTAAAACTGTAACTACAAATCTTGAATGGGAAGTATCTCTGCTACATGACCTTCTATTACATTTCCCCTGTGAATTTATTATTCAATTTTTAAGTATTTATTCTATATCTGCTCTTCCTCCTTGATTCTTTCTCTATCTTTTCTCCATCCTGATTGTCTTTTAAGTTCACACGCACACACACACACACACACACAAACGCACACACATCAACGAGAAGGATTTTCATTTCCTTTTAAAACTATATCAGCTACAAGCACACACTGTTTCCCCTCTTGGATACAATGCATTTGTACTCCAAGACACTGTTCTGGAAATTATTCCCTTCCTCTTTTTAAATTAATGTTCATTTCTATGAGAGCATTTTCATCAAAATAAAAATCTGCTGGAAAATTTCTTCTTTATTAACAAAAAATCTATTTCTTTTATTACAGTTTAGGAAAACAGAAGTGTCATACCTATATTACTAAGCCCACTTCACTCATTATTATTCCTTGAATCTACTTCAAGAGTCTTTTATATATTGATGTCTTTATTGAAAATGTTCCCATTGAGTTTATGGATATAATTTATTTTGTCATGACAAATGGTTTTTATCTTTGTTTATTTCCAAGCAGTACTTGATGCAATTAATCTCAACTTCCTACTTGAAATACTATTCATCTAGATTCTGGGAAATCACAATTTCCTGATATTTATTTATTTATTTATTTATTTATTTATTTATTTATTATTTATTTTTTTTTTATTTATTTACTTATTTACTTCATAGCTTGTTGCTCTTTTCAGGCTTCTTTGATGAATATGCTTCCTTTTTCCTACTTCAAGCTATTGACTACCACAAGAGCTCAGTTCTAGAAACTCTTCTCTTTGACTATGTCTACTGTCATTACCTAGGTAAGCCATAACACAGCAGTGGATTTAAATTCCACTTATAAGTTGAACTGTTTTTTTTTTGTTTTTTTTTTTTTTTTTGGCAATCTTCTGACCAAAATTCTTTCAGAAATGCTAGAGAACCAAGCATGAATATCCAACTGCTTTCTTGATAACTTTATATAGATAGAGGCATAGTAGACATCTCAGGTATAAGATGAAAATGAGACCAAAATTAAACTCTTAATTTCTCTCACCTAAAATCTTTCCATTATCAATATTCTAATTTTAGCTCTCATCAGTAATTCATCTCCCCCTAAAAATGTCCCTTCCCTGTTACTTATGAGACCAAAATTGTTAGAATTAAACTTAACTACTGATTTGTAGCTTATCCTACATATCTGAGTTATAAGGATACAATCCATCCAGATTCTCATCATTTCTTACTACCTCTGTTACTACTACTCTGGTCCAAGTCACCCTCAATGCTTTTCTGGAATAGTCTTAAATAACTGATTTTCTATCTTGTCCTTGGTCTACTCCTTTTCAACAATTCCTGCTTGAAACAGTATCAGTTCATGTCAATACTCTAAACAAAACACTTTAAATGGGATCTCTTAGATTTTAAAGAAAATGCAAGTATCTATATGGCTTCCTGTGATCTATATAGCCTAGTGTTACATCTCTGATCCTTACTGTCATTTTAAGATGTTCAAGTTGTACTTGTCTCCTTGTTAATCCTTGCACATTCTAAGTATGCTCACAACTCAGTGTTATACATTTTTTTATTTCCTCTGGAAAGCGCTTTGCTACATACCTTAAATAATTGTATCCTTTACTTTCTTCAGATGATACCACAGAGAAGCCTTCTACATCACTATCTAAAATGTCACCTCTTATCTTTCTATGTGCTTAATCTAATTTATGTCCTTTGCCTTCTTCCTTGCTCTTATCATTGCCTAGGCTTATATTTCATATTTGTTTATTGCTAATGTCCTGAAACAGACAGAAAACTCCATGAAGGCAGAGAATTTATCTTCAGCACAGATAAAAGTAGGCACATAGTAAATGTTCAATAAATGTTCCTAATCAACGAATGAAAAATTGCTTTCATCTATGAAGAAAATTTTAAATTTATATATCTGGATTTTTTTTGAAGTTCCATGAAAAAGTTGGATTATGGCTCGTATTAGTTAGAGTTTGATGGAAGAAGTAAAATTACTATGAGTAATATTGAATAAAAAAATATCAAGATAGAACTTTGCAGTTCTTTGGTCATTTCTCTTTGTACATCTTCAGGACCTCTGTACGTGTTCTTTCTATGTGGGCTAATTTGGGTTTTCTCACAGTATGATGGCTTCAGTGGAGTAGGAGCTTTTCTTTTGTTAACTCAGGATTCCAAAGCAAAAGGGGTAGTGAGCCAAGCAGAAGTTGCATTACCTTTTATGACATAATCTCAAAAATATTTACCTTCACCTCTGTAACATTCTGTTGGTTGCAAGTTGAGTCACAGGTCAACCCAGGTACAAATGGGAAGAGAATTAGACTTCTCTATTGATAGGGCAATAGTAAAGTCACTTAGCAGGAGACCATGGGGCAACAAGTCTATTGTTGCACTAATCTTTTGAAAATATAATCTTCCAGCATTCACCCTCTTGCCACAATAAGTTACATCACTCTCACATGCAATACACATTCATTACTTCTCCTATGTCCATCAAAGCCTTATCCTATTATGGAATCATAATAGGAAGTCTGGAAGTCATATTTGTTTATAAGCCCACATGAGCATATATTCCTCTGGTACAAGTTTTTCTATATCAGTCTTATTTAGACCTGGGAACTAAATAGACAAGTTATGTATCTCCCTCCTGCCACTTCATCTTTACTCCAAAACACTGAATAATATCACAGGGATGGAATAACCACTATAGACATTCATATTCAAAAAGTGGAAAAAGAGAAGCACACAGTGGTCAATGCCCATAGCACCTCCGAAATCTAGCAGGACACGTGTTGCTAGTTTCTTAATTATGGCTCAGTCCTATTCTTTGGTAATTTTTGCCTGTATATATAGAATCTGCACTTTTGAGTCAACTTTGTGGTTTTCATAAGAAAATTGAGTTTGCAACTGAATTGACTTTTTACTATGTTTCCTGCCATAAATGTTTGGGAATCCAAAGGCCTCTTTTCATTTTGTATATTTTTTTTATCACTTATAATGATGACTGTAGGTATCTTCTATCCAGAAAAAAATCTTAAAAATGTGGTGTGTTTCTTTTTTTTTTTTTTTTTTTTTTAGTGAATTGTATTGGAATGTATTCAATCAGAAAAATATACCCAAAAATCTGAGACAAATACTTCCCTAATTTAGGCTCTGAATGAAGCTGATATAAGGTAATGTTTTTCAATTTCTTGTAATCCCCATTGTGTAAGAGAAAAACAAAGGATTTTACAATCCCACTCTGGGTTTTGGGGGATTTGTTGCTGTTTTTGTGTTGTTTTGTTTACACTAGGGTTCATGCCTACTTGCAGAACTCTTTGCTGGCTAAAACGATTATTCTGAGCCCAGGGCACCTGGGTGGCCCAGTCGGTTAAGCGTCTGGCTTTAGCACAGGTCACAATTCCAGGGTCCTGGGATCAAACCCCACATTGTGCTCCCTGTTCAGCTCCCTCTCCTCTGCTGCCCCGCATGTTTGTACTCTCTCTCTCCCTGTCAAATAAATAAATAAAATCTTAAAAAAAGATTATTCTGAGCCCTTTATATCTCCTCCATATTCACTCCAATATAAAATAACTAATTCTTTATACTTACTTTCCTTACTCATTTTGTTATAAACTATCTTCAAGTGATAGCCTGGACATTCTGCCTAGAAGTATGTCCTTAGCAAGATCATCAAATCATTAGGTATATCCTATTTTTACAGGTTAGCATGGACCACAATTTAGCTGCATTTTCTGGCACTCTAACATGGGTCTCTTTTCCATAACCTTCCAAAAACGATTTCCTCACTCTTTTTTTTAAAGATTTTTTATTTTTATTTATTTATAGAGACACACAGAGAGAGGGAGAGAGAGGCAGAGACACAGGCAGAGGGAGAAGCAGGCTCCATGGAGGGAGCCATGGGACTCGTTCCCGGGTTTCCAGGATCACGCCCTGGGCTGTAAGCGGTGCTAAACCGCTGCGGCACCGGGGCTGCCCCCCCTCACTCTTTTTAAATGCCTTGCTGACAATGTCTTCAAATTCTTTTAAACTTCTGCATTTATTCTGATGAAGGTGCTACCTCCTTCAATTAACTGTCTCCTCAAAGGCCTTCCAGCTTTGATCTAATACCCAGTTCAAAAGCCAATGTCATATTTTAAAGTTGTTTTTAGGGTACATAAAAACATACCCCTTCCTGTGATTAATTAACTATGAGACCCAGCTCCTGCGGATGAACTAGAGATCTGTCAGCAGGGTAAGTAGGATTTAAAAAAAAAAAAAATTTAAAGGAAAAACAAAGTTATCAGACTTATTTTTCTGCTTAAGATTTTAATGGAAAAATAAAATAACTAGAACTAAAATGTCTTCACTATATTTTGAAGGAAAATTGTCACAGAAAAAGAGAAATAAGTGAATTTCTTGATGATGTCTTTGAACTGTTTAATGACTCAATTTTGTAATAACTCCACATTGAGTGCCTTGGATGAGCTGATAGATATTTAATAGAAGCAAATATCCTCTGCACCAGACACAGATCTCTGTGCTACATGTATAAAAAAGGATGATTCCACACAAATAGGTCCTTCATGAGGAATAAAGAGGATGCTTTTAGGACTTTCCTGTCAAGTATCTGCTTAAAAGCTTATAATTCTCTATTTCCTCTAAGAATAATTGGCTTTAACTACAGGTTGAAGTTATTTAGCTCTTCATATGGAATTTGGTCTATACTGTTAGGACTATTCTTGGTGCCTCAGACTAAACAGTTTATGATTCATTCATATTTCATTTATAAATACTTTAAAAACTACATTACTTAACATAAAAAAAACCCTTAATTGCTCTGCATGAATAGTTTAGGGATCAAGATTACTTCAGAAAGTGGCAAAATATGGAAAGGGCCAAACACTAGGGAGTTTGGCCATTCATTGAATGGAGCAAAGTGCCCTCTTGAATAAAATACTCTAAAATTACCAAAAACAAGAGTAAAAAATTTTTATTTATATCAATCTCATCTTATCTGAAGAAAGTAAAGGAAAGCAAGAAGAGGAGATACATTGGATACTTTTTTATTTTTACTTCAAATCTTTTCAGTTCAGCACGGCAATGACATCAACTTTTCTCAGGTGACTATATTTTCACCAAGTTGAACCATATAGCTCTCACTTTCAGCCCAGATTTGCTAACACTTACGTGTGGAGTTAAACCCTACAGTGCCAGCCAATGTGATCATGTACCCTTGTATTACATTTCCATTCCCTATATATATGATGGATATATATATATATATATATATATATATATATATATATAGTATATATGGATGGATATAAAGTATATATATATACTTTATTTTTATAGCGATTTTAGATTCAACACAAAACCGGGTGGCAGGTAGAGAGTTCCCATGTTCCCCTGAACCCACACAGGTGCAGCCTTTCCCACTATTAACATTTCCCATCACAATGGTATATTTGTTACAACTGATGAGCCTGCATTGACTCATCATCATCACCCAAAGTCCATAGTTCATATTCTGTTTCACTCTTGATGCCATATATTCAGTTGGTTTTGACAAAAGTATAATGACATGTATCTATAATTACAGAATGTAGAATCTAGTCTCACTGCCCTAAAAATCTGCTGTGTTCCACCTGTGTACTTCCTTCCCATTAGCTCCTAGCAGCCACTGGTTTTTTACTGTCTCCATAATTGTGCCTTTTCCAAAAGTTGTATAGTTGGAATCATACAAGATGTGGCCTTTAAAGATAGTCTTCTTTCACTTAGTAGTATGTATTTAAGTTTAAGCTTCTTCCCTGTCTTCATGTTTTGATAACTGATTTTGAAAGCAGACCCTCAGGGTAGAATTCTGGAACTGGATCACTCATGAGTTAGATAGCAATATTGTTTATTGCCAATGGTAAGTAATGTAGTGGTCGCCTCTGATACACAGGAACATCACATCTCAAATTGAGATTAACTGCAGGAAGAAATGAAGCATATGCATTAGCATTACAGTTAGTAAGACATTCACTGGCTGTCCATCAGGAAAAGATTCAGATGGAAAGTGAAGCATTGGTTTATATGGCCGCAGTGGCATATAATTCTGATAATTACAAGGATTATGAGTTGGTCAGCTTTCCATTCAAGATTCTACAGACCATAAAATAAAATAAGCCCAAGTTAGCTAACTGCCAATCCAAATAATGCTGTGACAATCTAAGTACTTTTATGATCACATGTAAAAACACCCTTATCCCCTGCAGCTATACAGCAGATTACTGAAAATCAGGTTTGGGATTTAAATATGAGGTCAAATGACTACAAAGGTGCTGCAAGTGCAGTGCCAACATTTGGCCTGTGCTCAAATCAGGGCTGTGAGTAGAAAACTAGTGGGACTCTGGGACAAAGGTAGCAACATTTGAATGAATGCAATTGAGAACCATGTACCTCCAGATTCCCATGACCTCTGTAGACCAAAGAAAGATGTCTTTCACATCTTCTTAGCCATCATTTCCCTCAAACACTATTCTAGCCATCAGCCTATAGAAACTGAAATAGCAGAGCACGTCACCTGCTATGGACCAGTTATTTGTTCCAGCATTCCTCTGACACCTTAGAAGGAGACACCTATAGGAAACACTGGGGATTTGAGCTTGCACAAGCTAAGCACTATAGAGATTGAATATCTAGGCTACTCTTGACCAAAGGGGGAGGGAGTCCGAGAATTAAGAGTACTCTCAAAAATGCCCTTCCTCTTCCAGATTTTAGGTGGACTATTGTGAATTTCATTCTACAGGGCACCTTATAAGATTCCAGATAGATTGAGCCCCTGCTACTCATGTTGATGGACCAGCTTGATAACATACTCTTTTTTTTTTTTTAAGATTTTATTTATTTATTCATGAAAGACACACAGAGAGAGAAGAGAAGCAGGCTCCAAGCAGGGAGCCCGATGTGGGATTCAGTCCCGGGACTCCAGGATCATGTTCTGGGTGGAAGGCAGGCACTAAACCACTGAACCGCCCAGAGATCCCCAATAACACACTTGTATTGACTCATTCTGTCTAATATTTTTTAGTTCTCTACTCCTGGTCCCTGGATTTTTCTAAATAAACAATTTGTATCAAAGACTTTAGCTTAGGCTTTAAATTTCTGGAAAAATCCAGGAATAGATGCAGACCAAATGTTCAAGACAGTTGATAGTTTATTGAATCTATTAGTAATAGGAATTAACTCACTATTCAAAAAAGTACCTCATATTTAGAAACCCAGAAATCTCTCTCTCTCTCTCTCTCTCTCTTTTAACGTGGTCCATCTGCTTAGTGTTTGACTTGTCAAATAAAAATTAATTTCTTTAGTCTCTGGGACCATATTTAATTATTATAGCATCTAGATAAACACTCTGCCTCTTTGCTCAGTAAGCAAAGTTTTGGGAGCTCTTCCTAATAAATATGTTGTTTGTCCTTCCAATTTATGTTGCAAAGTGTTGCTGCAAATTAAATTTACCAAAGTTCCAGTCTTTTATTATATAGAAGTCACTTGCATGTTTTCAAAGAAAACTAGATAAATTAAAGATGATTCAGAAAAGAGTAATACAAATAGTTCAAAAAATGAAGAAAGGGGCATGGAGTAAAGGCAATAAATACATCTGTAACTCCAAGACAACAAAGACTGAATAAGGTCTAATTTCTCTGTATTCAAGAAATATCATAGACATCTAAAACTAACATAATTCAGTTTTTTTAGAAGTTTGTTTAGAAGTTGGATGATATCACTTGTTTTTACTGGGAAATAGACTGCAATCTTCCTTTATGGTCAATCTTCCTTTATGGTCAATACTCTCAAATTTCTGGTTTTAATTTTAAAACAAAATTTAAGCTACAACATTTTTGAAAAAAATTAATCTGAAAACATCATTTCAGCAGAAAAAAATAATCTAAACATAATCTTAAATTTGTGATAAGATAAAATGTGTTATTAAAATAAGACAATTGTTACTAAATCTTCAGTGTTTATAATTTTAAAGTGTTAAGTAGAAAATGCTGATATTTTAATGCTTTCTTATTACATTATTACTATAAAATAACACAGTATTATAAGTTCTTAGTAAAATGTGAAGAATGGTTTGTAGCATAACAAATCTAATAATAGAGTATCAATTGAATAACATGACAACTTTACCTTTTTTTTTTGAAGTTTTTATTTATTTTTTCATGAGAGACACAGAGAAAGAGGCAGAGACATAGGCAGCAGGAGAAGCAGGCTCCCTGCAGGAAGCCCTATGTAGGACTCCATCCCAGGACCCCGGGATCACTACCTGAGCCAAAGGCAGATGCTTAACCACTGAACCACCCAGGTGCCGCAACTTCTCCAACTTTTTATGGAACACTTCATTTAATTCGTTTCACAATTGAAACAGATAAATTGTTTTAAAAATTCAAAAAACTATTGAAACAGAAGCACTTGTCAAGTAAATAATTTTGCATAATCAATAAAATATGAGAAATATTAAGAAGTGAAGAAAAAAATCAAGCAACAACCTAGTATATATACTCAAGGTATCTTTGTCATATATATAAAGGTATTTTACACCATATATATCAAATTAATGTGAATTACGATAAAACAAGAGCAAATTGAAGAATACCCTGAACTAGCAAATACAACAAAAGCTCTATAGTTCTCTAGGCCCTAGAGGGCATTATCATTTACATAATGTGCTACTGAGTCAATAACAAGGGCCATTTTGATCTCTCAGAAAATGTGGAGAAAAATAAGGTAAAGGAAGGGTACATAGGAAAATAGAAAAGAACAGCATCCATAAAACAGATTGTGCATTGATCATGGGAATTTCAATTACTGGGAAAATGTCTTGTGTAATAGCTCTGGAGTCAATAAAGTAGAATGCATAGTCTTAGGAGGAATGCTGGACGATTTTCACACACTATTTGTTATGAAACATCAACAGCAAAGTAAAAACAAGAACTCTTCAATAGAATTCTTCTCAACAAAATGAGTCATCATGAAATTCCTAGAGTCTGGGGATCACTGAACTTTAAAATATTTTCAGTTTCTATTGAAGTAGACAATGTCTGCCGTATTTAATAAACTATGTAAACTGGGCAGCCCGGGTGGCTCAGCAGTTTAGCACTGCCTTCAGCCCAGGGTGTGATCCCCACGTCTGGCTCCCTGCATGGAGCCTGCTTCTCCCTCTGCCTGTGTCTCTGCCTCTCTCTCTCTTTTTCTTTCTCTCTCAATCTCTCTCTCTGTGTCTCTCATGGGCAAATAATTAAAATCTAAGAAAAAACAAAACAAAACTGTGTAAACTATCACAGCTTCTAACCCGGGAGGCAAAAGGTTGCTCTCATGCATCAAACTTAACAATTATAAATAACATGACCCACACTTCTGGATATTTTTTTTTCTCTGAATTAATTTCCTACAATTAATCCTAAGCCTAAATATGTTGATCATAATTCAAATACCTTTTTGAAACATCTACATACTAATTTCCACATTTTTTCTATTTTAAAGTTTAATTCATATGAAAAGTTTAACATTACATTATGAGAGATTACTATCTAATGTAATTTAAATTTGAAACAAAAATGACATACATTTTCTTCATGCTAAATCCAAAACTAGGTATTAAAGTGCATTAGTGCTAGTCTGAAAAAAATTAGAAGTTTTCAAAGAGCCAAAGCTACTAACTTATTCAGGTAAAAACTATTTTTTTTGTGTGTGTGAAGAACTCTGATATAACTAAGTAAATAAATATATGCACTTCGTTTTTAGTGAAGAAAATGTAAAATCTTAAGTTCTATTATTTTGCTTTACAAAATCAAATACCAATCTGAAATATCTCAGCAATGTAAGCAAATATAAATGGCAGAAATAATAATAATGATAATAATAATAGATTAAACATAACTAAATTTTAAATTTTGCACTCTGATATAATAAAATTATATTTTACATAAAGAACATATTGTTATTACTTTTCTTAAATATTTATTTATTTATTTGAGAGAGCATAGTGGGGAGGGGCATAGGGCGAAGGAAAGAGAATCTTAAGCAGGCTTCCTGCCTAGTGTGGAGCCTGGACAAGGGATTTGATCTCACCCTGATATCACGCCCTGAGCCAAATCCAAGAGTCAGATGCTTAACTGACTGTGTCCCCCAGGTGCCCTGAGAACATTTCTATGATTTTTCATATAAGATACTAAAATAAAACTAAATGCAAAATTAATGAATTCCGTGAAAATCATATTTCTTTTTAACTGAATTACCTGATCATCTCAGTGTAAACGACTGATCTGCAAATACAATAGACTAAATTTAGTATGATTACTATTGGCATTAAAATCTACAGATGGAATTATATATTTGAACAGTGATTATTATATATAAGTACATATGAATTACATTTTTGAATGCTAAGCAACATGTGTACTAACATTACCTTATGCACTTTTTCTAAACACTAATTTTGAATAGAAAATCATGAACATTATAGGATACCCATTTTGACATTTTACTGATACTTTTGTATACCATATTTTAAACTCTGATATAAGGATAATAGTGAAGATTCAATACAAAAATAATTCAAACCAACAAAAATTTGCATCTATTGAGATGGTCATATAATTGTTAGTCTTCATTTTCCAAAACAAAAATTTTTGTTTGTGGAATTGAGCCCCACGTCCATCTCTGTGCTTAGCAAGGAGTCTGCTTGAAGATTTTCTCCCTCTATTTCTCCCCCTACTTGTGTACACATGCTCTCTCTCTCACTGTCAAATAAATAAATAAATAAACAAATAAATAAATAAAGTAAGTAAGTAAGTAAATAAATAAATAAATAAATAAATAAATAAATCTTTTTTAAAAAGAAAGAAAAACCCACAGCTAACATCACTGACTCAATGATGAGAAACTGAGAACTTTCCTGAGATCTGAACAAGACAAGAATGTCCATTCCCACCACTCTTATTCAACATGGTACTAGAAGTTCTAGCCACAGCAAACAGACAGAAAAAGAAATAAGGGTAGCAGGGCAGCCCGGGTGACTCAGCGGTTTAGCGCCGCCTTTAGCCCAGGGTGTGATGCTGGAGACCGGGATCAAGTCCCACGTCAGGCTCCCTGCATGGAGCCTGCTTCTCCCTCTGCCTGTGTCTCTGCCTCTCTCTCTCTTTCTCTGTCTCTGTCTCTGTGTGTTTCTCATAAATAAATAAATAAAATCTTTTTTAAAAAAGGCATCCAGTTTGGTCAGTAAGAAATAAAACTGTCACTATTTGCAGATGATATGATGTCATACACATTCCATCAAAAAGTTATTAGAATAAATGAATTCAGTAAAATTTCAGGATACAAAATTAATACAGAGAAACCTATTGTGTTTTCATATGCTATTTTTTTAAGTAGCAGAAAGAGAAATTAAGAAAACAATTCCATTTACAATTGTACTAAAGCGAATATATATATATATATATATATATATATCATAATTCATAATTATGACAGATCACCAGTGAATGGGGTTCAGGTTGTATATTCTCCTTTCAAATATGGTACACAGTAGAAAATATTATTTTTCAGATGTAGTCATGTCATCAGACTAGAGTTATTAGTTCAATTTTTCAAGATATGACTCTATCATAAAAATTGCCTAAATTCATGTTCACATTACATTATTGGCTCATAATGGAAATAAATGTCAACCTTTCTCCATGGAATTACTTAATCAAACTCCTTCAAGAATCACTATTAATTTTTCATCTGTGATTTCATCTTGCTGCCATGCCCTCCACTATGTACTTATGGAAATGAACTTTTTCTCCTCTAGAAATGTGCTACTAAAGAAATTTGAGCATACATATATATTTTAAAGGTTTTATTTATTTATTCATGAGAGACACAGAGAGAGAGAGAGACAGAGATATAGGCAGAAGGAGAACCAGGCTCCCCGAGGGAGCCTGATGCAGGACTCAATCCCAGAACCCCAGGATCACAACCTGAACCAAAGGCAGACACTAAACCACTGAGCCACCCAGGCTCCCTGAACCTACATATTTTTTAAAAGATTTTATTTATTTATTTGAGAGAGAGAGAGAGAGAGAGAGAACAAGCAGGGAGGAGCAGGGGGAGAGAGAGAGAAGCAGATTCCCCACTGAGTAGGGAGCCAGCCTCTGGACTCAATCCCAGGACACTCAGATCATGACCTGAGCTGAAGGCAGATGCTTCATCACTATTTATCATGATTTATCAGCATACACATTCAGCTAGACCATGATCATTTTTGGTCAATTCCATGTACCCAGCTTGTAGTTCACACATACTGAATTGATGTGTATTTAAGTACTGACTCCAATTATCTAATAATTTGATCAAGTAAAAGTCCTTGTAGTTAAATATGTTCAATTTTTGAGAAAAATATTAAAGGTGTAAGTAATTTTAGGTTTAGTGTGGCCTGGATGACACAGTAGTTTAAGCTTCCGACTCTTATTTTATGGCTCAGGTCATGATATCAGAGTCCAGAGATTGAGCTCTGCATAAGCCCCCTGTGCTGGGCAAGGAACCTGCCTGACTCTCTCCTTCCCTTTCCCTCTGTACCTTCCTCCTCCTTGACCCCAACCCCATGTCCACGCGTATGTGGTCTCTCTTAAAAAATAAATAAATAAATAAAAAGAAATTTTAGTTATATCAAACAGTATTAGAGTCTATTATAAAGAAAAAAACATATTTTACAAGAACAGGAGCACTCTTATTGTCAAAATACTGACATCTGTATATGATAGCTTTAACAACACTGGATATAGCTATCTTTTACATTTTACTTATTTATTTATTTATTTATTTATTTATTTATTTATTTATTTATTTATTTATTTAATGGATTTTATTTACTTATTCATGAGAGAGAGAGAGAGAGAGAGAGACAGAGACACAGGCAGAGGGAGAAGCAGGCTCCATGCAGGCAGCCTGACATGGGACTCGATCCCGGGTCCCCAGGATCACGCCCGGGCTGCAGGCGTGGCTAAACCGCTGCGCCACCGGGGCTGCCCTGCATATACCTTTAATTATTAATTCTATTTTTATTATTTAAATTCAGATCTCTGATTTTTCTTCCATGATAGCTGCTTTTGGTTCATAAATTTTCATTACACATGATTATTTCTAGTTAATGTTTTCTTGAGCTTGATGCATTTTTGAACAATTTTGTAGTGTTAATGTACATTAAATCCAAATAATTTGCAAAATTTAAAAATTATTGATTTTTGACAATTTTATGAAGGGAGCCTGATGCCTGGGACTTGATCCCAGGTCTCCAGAGTCACACCCCAGGCCAAAGGCAGCACCAAACTTCTGGGCCACCAGGGCTGCCTCTTATAATTTTAAAAATGAAATTAATGACTCTAGAATTCTTATTCCTAAGACTATTTAAAATAAAACATATCATTTTTCAGCCACAACTGATCAAACTCTTCATCTTTTCCCAGGCATTAAGAAACATGCCAAAAGTCCATCATCAATTATAAGTCTTAACCTAGATTCGGGTTTTCACATTATTGGCTGGGGGAGTGAACTGCTTGACAGATGTGGTAAAGCCACGTGAGTCTCCCTGTGGCAGTCATTCTAATGGAAATAATGATTATATAAGCAAAAACACCAGTCCTGACTATTCAATGTTCACAACTTCCACACTGTTCTCTCTTCACGTTATAATTACTTGGAGCTTACAGGGATAGGGTTTATAGATAATACTTTTGAAAGAGAAAAGTTTCCAATGTCAAAAGGCTAAGTTTTGCTTTGGTGGAGATGTCTTCTCTGTTGATCAATAGGTACTCAATAAGCAAAAAATTGTAGCTGGAAAGGAAGAAACTGGTCCAAATCAGTTACTCTTTAACTCTATTAAACAACTGAAGAGATTTTAAAGTTGTCAGTTATTGGGTCAATACATTAATAGCATTTTAAAGCTCATTTGCTAGAAAAATACAAAAACAACTGATCTTGAAAAGGTTCAGTATAAATTAGTAAAAAAAAAAAAAATCTGGTTATTTAACCCAATCCATTTCTCAACTATTTCAACAAATACTTGCTTTGTTTTCCAGATATACAAATAAATAGGGACATATTCAAACAAATATAGCCTAGGGTTTCCCACCAACAAATCCTAACCAGAATAAATGCTAAAGGATTGTGACTTAGTTGAGTACAAAGTGGTTCTGAGGTGGAAGGTTCTGTTCTCTGTCAATAATGAATGATCAAGACAAGTAATTGTTTTTGGATAAATATAAAAAAATACTGATCATATGTATTGGTTTCTTAGGACTGCCATAACAAAGTACCACAAACCAGGTAACTTAAAACAATAGAAATGTATTCTTTCACCGTTCTGGAGGCCAGAAGCATAAAATTAAGAGGTTAGCAGGGACATGGTCCCTCTGTAGACTAGGGAAGCAAACTCCCTGGACCCTTCTGAACTTCTGGTGGTTGCCAGCATTCTTGGTATTCCTTGGCTTGCAGCTCTATCACCAATTTCTGCCTCATTATTTACATAGCTTCCTTCCCTGTGTGTGACTGTGTGTCTCTGTGTATTCTTATTAAGGAAGCCAGGTATACTGAATTTAGGGACCACCTCAATCCGTTATGACCTCACCTTTCCCAATTACACTTCCAAAGAGCCTATTTCCAAATGAGGTTGCATTCATAGGTACCTATTTTTCTTTTTCTCTTCAATTTAATCTATTTCAGATAACATTTTCCAGGTAAAAGTTTAACTCCCATAAAACATGGCACTTACTTTGGCAAATTTACCATCTTCTTAGCTCTAAAATCTGATCTGTCAGTAAGGAAGACTGTTCCTTTGCATTAACTAATCTTACCAAAGCTGATATATGATATATATATATATATATATATATATATATATATATATATGTTTTATATATAAAACAAGGGTGCTGGTGTGATTATTGATAGGATGATTATAGCTGCTGTTGGGACTGGATTTTCTGAGTGATACATTATCTACATGGAAGGCAAATGAAAATTATGAAAGGCTGTTTTATGATCATAAAATAAGAGCGGGAAATAGACAACAAAAATGTCTGCTCTCTGTCTCTCTCTGCCTCTGCCTTTTTCTCCGGCTTAGCAATTCAGAAATCTTGAGGGATGTTAATCATCTTCTCTGATCACTGACTCTTGATAACACTGAGTAATTCCATTTTCATATAGATTTTTGATATTCAATATAGGATTTACACATTTAAATTGGAGACCTATGTATTCTTCTCAGAGTTGTTAAAAAGTATATGATAAAGTATATAATATAAAGCCCATAAGCATTCATAGGCATAAATAGGACTTAATAAAACTACTGTATCAGTGTGAAATGGAGTTAAAAATATAGATATGTAGTCTCCTATTTATTATGCTTTCTTAGAAGTTTTTAGAATTCATTGGAACTACTGGAAATGACTAGCATCTTCTATAGGACATAGTAGTTTGTGTTTATTAATTGTCATGCTTTATGTATATACAGACATATATGCATATATCTATACCATGTATATGTGCATATATACAAATATATACAGATATATTTTCATGCACACATTCCGTTAAGATTTTATTATAGAAACATACCATGTTTTTAGCAACTCAGGAATGCAAACACTACTTATCTCCATTTAAGACATATTTTATTTTAATATACTGAACTTCTCCAACATCCAAACTATTTGTTTATAATGTATATAGATACTTCATAGTTGGTCTTTGCAGGTCTTATTATTTATGACAGGAATTCTGAATGTATTTTATTCATGTATTTTGCACTGTTTTGAATTAACTGCTAATGATGTAGAGTAGATATTTAAGGATAAGCACTTGTGAGAATACAACATGTTGCATGATCATGGGCACAGCTATGCTGGGTTATCTGTACTAAATAAATCCAGAGACTGTCTAAAGAATATATGCTGGTACTATATGGTGTCATTCTCTTTTGATCCAAAATGCTGATTTTCATTTTTGTGGGGAAATCTTCAAAGAAAATTGAAAATTTTACCATCTCAAACTATATATATATATTTTAAAGTCCACCAGTAATGATAGTAATTACAGATACATATTTAGTAAGTATAACAGACTGACATTAAAAAGAATCTTCTTGGGCAGCCCGGTGGCACAGAGGTTTAGCACTGCCTGCAGCCCAGGGTGTGATCCTGGAGACCTGGATCGAGTCCCACATCAGGCTCTCTGCGTGGAGCCTGCTTCTCCCTCTGCCTGTATCTCTGCCTCTCTCTCTCTCTCTGTGTCTCTCTCATGAATAAATAAATAAAATCTTAAAAAAAAGAGAGAATCTTCTTGTACAATGATGTTTTACATCACAACATCAGATATTTACATATAATTAATGTTGTCCTTCTGTGTGTTTTAGGAATTGGCTATACTGGCAACCAAAATGTCAACAAAGTCTAGTTGAGCCATTATCTGATTATGGTTGCATGAAAGATCCTGAGCCAAAACCAGCTACCCAAGTCTTGACTTGAATCCCTGACCCATGGAAACTATGATAAAAAATGAAATCGTTGTGGTTGTTCTAAGCCACTAAAATCTGGAGTGACTTGTTATGCAGCTGTAGGTAATGGGAATGAATCAGATCCAAACCCAATGTGGTAAAAGCTGATTTCCACATTGTAAAGTATCAGTCCATCTTCTTGTTGGTAGTATACTTTTTCAGTAAAACACCTGATTGAAAGTATTTTTTTTTAAGAGTGCTCTCTTTCTCTGTCCTGCTTGCTCTGTCTCTCTCTCTCGCTCTCTCTCAGCCAAGGATGCATGATTGAATTCAGGTTAAGACATGGGGCATACAGTCCTTCCACTGTATTTTAATCCTAAGTATAGCGTGACTTAGACATTAGATATTAGTCATATAACTGAGGTTTGGAGTTATTAATTAATTTAGAAGTGAAAAACCACATACTTCATGCATTATGGAGATGGGAATCAAATTCATGGATCTCTTACTCAAAATACTATGTCAGTATTTTGAATGAAGTTTTTAGGATTTCTCAAATACTAGTCATTTATACATCTTACTCATATATTTTTGCTGTGTTCTAAGTACCACTTCTGCTCTTATTTAATTAGTAATTTTCTTAATTGAATTACTTTAAAAATTTAGTCTGTTCTAAAACACATCAATGATATTACAAGTTCGATATATTTGCAATAAATGTTATTGGAAAGTAATTACGAACTTACGCTTCTAAATATAATTGACTAATTAGTATCAAATGGTACTCCTGCTGTAAACAACTATAAAATTTGACAAATAGATGAAGCAACTGTTCTTTGACAAATAGATGAAGCATCCACTACATGGCAAACAATCAAGAATGCAATTGTTTAAAAAGGGAAATACATGAGGGACTTCCACATTTTCCCTGGCTTCTGTCTGTGGGGAAGTCTTCTTTTCACAGTGTAGAGAGCTGGAGTCAACACAGAACATGCAGTTCTCAGTGGCCTGAGAAAGCAGGCTTCAAAGTTCATCACTACTCTGTAGCTGAGTTTGTGGGCCAAGGCCCTGGAGAAAAGAGAGCTGAGCAGAGCAGGTGATGGACCATACTTGTGGAAGTTCACTGGGGTTCTCCAGATAAAGACTAAGCTGCACCTGCAGGAGGCAGACTCTGTAAGACCCAGCATGTTTTAATTGCTGCATGCCTGAGATGTGAATAAAGACAGTAATTCAGGGTTAGAGATACAGGGAGGGGGAATTCCAACCTAGCCAGATGACATGGACCTCACTGATTTTTCAGTCATTCATCTGAGAACCCAGAGAGGCATAATTTTGGAGTCTATTAACACAACCTGGATAAAGAAACATGCCCCAGAACTAAGGCCAAAAATGAAATTTATCATTCCTCAAAAAAAATCTTCATGTAAATAAATAAAACAAGTATGCAAGGCCAAGAATATCTGCCAGTTGTGTATTTGATTGCTAAAACAAAATTCACCACCCTTTAAATGGAGACAACATAGTTGGGACTTTCTATGACCCTATAACCTATTGCCATTCGTGTCCAGCATACAACGCAAAGATGTCAGGCATGGACTTTGTGAGCTATTAAAAAGTTATGACAGAACCAAAGATAATCCAAATTTTGCAATTTGCAAGAATCAATACAAATGAGAATAAATTGGCAATCAAGAATGTCCACAAATCTAGAAAATTATCAAATATATTTAAACTAAATAATATTAAATGAGCAATTGATCAAAGTAGAAATCACAAAGGAAGTCGAACTATGTTTTGTTAGTAATTCGAATGATTGCAAAATATCAGGATTTGGGAGTCACAGCTTAACAGGTCCTAGGGTGAAATTACATAGTGGTAAATGATTGGTAAGCAGAGAAGGTAAAGAAGACAGAGAGGAAAAGGAAGAAAAGGAGAAACAGAAAGAGGAAAGAAGGAGGAGAAGAAGGTGAAGAGGAGGGAGGGAGAAGAGAAATGAAGGAAAGGGGAAAGGTGGATGATGTGAAAGGAATAAACACTAATGATTTTATTTCACCTGAAGAAGCTAGAAAGAGAGGTGGCTGTGTAGTGGCAGAGTTGGTTAAGCATCTAACTCTTGGTTTTGGCTCAGATTGTGATCTCAGGGTCCTGAGATTGAGCCCTGAATCAGGCTTGTGCTCATTTTGGACTCCACTTAAAAGACTCTCTGGCCCTCGCCTCCAAATTAATAAACAAATATTTTAAAAAAAAGAAACTAGAAAGGGGAGAGAAAATTATACCCAAAGCAAGTAGAATGAATGAAACTATAGGAGTAGGAACTCCCAACCCCCAAGTCACATTATAGAGTTTTTGGAAAGATTGATAAGTTGTTAAATTTCTTTTAAGAAAATTAGGCTAGAACATAGGAAATATAAGCTGCCAGTATCAGGAATGAAGAGGAGACAATCCTTTAGATTTTACAGATGTTTAGGACAGAATAAGGTACTATTATAAACAACTTATGCTGGTGTATTTTATAAATTAAATGAAATACACAAGGTCCTTTGAAAAATAGCTTAATGATGCTAAGAAGGGACAGAATGAAGTATATAATATATATTACATACAACACATTTTAGATGAATAGAAGACCATTTCCACAAAGTAAAACTTCATATGGTTTCACTGATAAATAATATCACAAATTTAAGAAACCAATAATATGAATCTTATGATGTGGTTATACGACTTTGCTCATTTTTTTTCCAGTTAACATAGTGCTTTCGTTGTTGCTATTGTTTTTATTTTAAGTAATAATGAATCTCTGGGATAAGCCACATTTGGTTATGAAGTATTATCCTTCTTTATTTTGCACTGGATCCAATTTTCTCATAGTTTGTTGAAAGACTTCTGCATATATGTTTTTCAGGTATATTGGTCTGCCATTTTTTCTTGTAAGTTCTTTATCATTTTAATAGTAGGGCTGATACTGGGCTGATATGACTCTCCAAAGGCCAGCTACAAAATAATAACTCCTTCTATTATAAACAAATAGTTTGGGTAATAAAGATATTCAAACCTTAAATGAAGCAAGTAGTATTTCAGATTCCTAGTTTTGCTAAAAACATAAGGTTTCTTTATGATAAAATTTTAGTAGAATGTGTGTGTGAGTGTGTGTGTATTTAGTTTTCTTTAGAACATTGATGTCATTATTGAATAGTAATGTGATAATATCAGAGAATTAAGCTAAACTGCAGATTTGTACCTTTGTCTAGTTCTTATGCTAGCTATGTAATTGACATTAGTGACAACCATAAAATATAGCTTGAAAATAGCTAGTTTTATTTTTTTGAAAGACAGACAAGAGTCTCAGATACATTTATATTTACTTATTTGATATACATATTAAGCTTATTCAAGGTATTTTTTTTCATTCAAATAACACTTGACATTAAAGAAATACAAAGAAGGTCATTCTTGTATATTATAGCCTAACAATGACCAAGATGTTTTCCATGCTGTGTGCATTTTTATCAACTTAATTCTGAAAATATATCCTATCTAAAATTATACAATTATAAGATTAAATAGATATTAGTTTCCAGTTACTATTTTTGTTCTGTGTGGTAGCAAATATTTCAAAAAATTTTCAAGTGAGACATTATGTTTTTTTTTTGAGGTATTATATGAATATACCTTTTACAGTTTAAAATAGGCAAAAGTTCTGTTTTTCACAGCTGATACTAGTCATTGCAGCAAAATCATAATTCTCACAGTGGCTAAAATCAAAGACAATGGTAGTTATGTATCATTGTAAATATTCCAAATACATTTTTGCTATATATAGATCCAAAATGAACAAGTATTGAGTGAAAATTTAATTTGCTCATGACTAGAAAGGATTTAAAATAATGAATTTTTATAACTTACTGTTTAATTACATTAAATTAATATAAAAACATCATCAGGGGATCCCTGGGCAGCTTAGCGGTTTAGTGTCTGCCTTTGGCCCAGGGCATGATCCTGGAGTCCCAGGATCGGGTTCTGCATCAGGCTCCCTGCATGGAGTCTGCTTCTCCCTCTGCTTGTGTCTCTGCCTCTCTCTTGCTCTGTGTCTCTCATGAATAAATAAAAATAAAATCTTTAAAAAAATTATCAAGTCTTAGGATGTGATAAAAATTTAGTAGCTGAAAGTTCTATAGATATAAGGCCTTTATTTTATTCTAACAATTGATTGGCTCTAAGGTTTTATTTCTAGGCTTATAGCTATACAATGGCATACGAAAGAACAATACATAAACAACACACACACATATACCTGCATATCCTCTGTCTGTTTATATGGATATATATACAAATTTTATAAATTTTTACACACATATATGTACAGATATATATATATATGTATAATTATGGATATGTGTATATACAAATAGTATACATACATATACACAAATATATATGCTATTACATTTTTACATCCCAGAATTTGCTGAGTATTGTTTTACACACACAGGTAGTTACAAAAATATAGATATATTGGTTTGCATGGGTTTATATATATGCAAATATTCTCTAGCTCTACCCACAGAGATGAACTAGAAGCAGTGAAACTGTAGTAGCAATGATCACAATGACTACCATCTTGGTTTCTAAATACCATTTTTCAGTGAAAAGGATTAGAGCCAGTTGAGTCCAGTGCTGGGAGAAGCAAAGAAGGAACAATCTGAACACCAGAATAAATAGCATGACTTGTGATTATAGCCCAAAGAAACAAATATCCATGAGTCTATGCTGATATATACAAATAGCAAAATTAATATAAGAAACAACAATTGAAATTGAAAAAATTTCAATTATTAAATGGAAAATGAACAGGGAAGTAGAAATTTATTGTTTGAAATGTCACATCAGAAATAATTGTTTTGGAAATATCCACTTTCTACAAAATAAATGATCATTGCTTTGCAAATATGACAATGTTATGAAAAATAAACAAACCAAAGACTGAGTAATTGTCACAGATTGGAGGAGACTAAAGAGACATGGTGGGATCCCTGGGTGGCGCAGCGGTTTGGTGCCTGCCTTTGGCCCAGGGTGCGATCCTGGAGACCCGGGATCGAATCCCACGTCGGGCTCCCGGTGCATGGAGCCTGCTTCTCCCTCTGCCTGTGACTCTGCCTCTCTCTCTGTGTGTGACTATCATTAATAAATAAAAATTTATTAAAAAAAAGACATGGCAATTCAGTGGGAAATCTGGTTGAAGGGCAAATGCAACTCTTTAATATTTTTGTAATCTACTTTTATATTAAATTACCTCAAAATAAAAAGAGAGTGAAATAAATGAAATAAATGGAAGAATTGCATGACAAAATCTTTCTACAACTTTAAATATTTAAATTTAACAAACATTTTTAAATATTTAAAAATCATACATTGAGTGACAAAAAAAGGAATAAAAACGTAATAGTTAATATTTCCTTGTGAAAATTAAAACAACTATTTCTTTTTTTTAAGATTTTATTTATTTATTCTTGAGAGACAGAGAGAGAGAGAGGCAGAGATACAGGCAGAGGGAGAAGCAGGCTCCATGCAGGGAGCCCGACATGGGACTCGATCCCGGGTCTCCAGGATCACGCCCTGGGCCGAAGGCAGCGCTAAATGGCTGAGCCACCTGGGCTGCCCAAAACAGCTATTTCTTTATATTGTGTTAGAAATAGAAGAATGACAAATTATTCTTCAATCAGAAGAAACTGTTTACCTAAACCACCCTATTATTTTTAAATACATGAATTTCTTTAGTAGCTGTTTTTTGTCTGAGTCCCTCATGTACCCTTCTATAATATATTCTGTATGCTTACTAAAGGAATGGGCATGTGGCCAAGCCAAGGTCAAAATAATTATTCAATATCCCTACCCATAATTATACCAAAAAGAATCTCTCACTGAAATAATTGAATCTCTTTCCTCTCAATTTGGGGGGCTCTAAGGCTGTAAATCCAAATTATTTTGTAGAGCTGGTGGGCCTTCTAGTGTAAGGGTACATATTGTCAGGCAAACATAAGAAAATTAACAGGAGATACCAGCACTACCTCTACTTCCCACTCTTTTATGTTGGGAGGCTGGGGTGAAAGATTGTAAGCCAATAAATTTATCCTTCCTTTTTTGAGCTAGTTTCTCTAATATTGAATTAGATTTTGGTCTTTGCTTATTCTGTTCTAATATCATGCTCATATTTCATGCTCAGTTTAGCATGCTAAAAAACTTGCTTCTAAGTTTCCATTTTTGTCTAGTTTCCCAGAATAAGAGTGCCCCTTTCACTTTCAAAAGTATCCTAGTTAGTTGGATAAATCAATCAATTATAATTTTCATAGGGTATATGAAACACTAAATTATCTAGAATTTTGGAATCTTAAAATGGTAAGGGCATTTATAAAAGTTATTCCAACATATTTTGGAACTTGTGAATCTGGTGCAGTATTAAGCTTTGGACAGTGATGGTACTCCAGATACTTGAAGTTGTTCCAAATCACTATACTACGTTAAGTTTCCCAGATCATTTTGGATATGCCAAGTTGTTATGCTCTGATTTAATTTCTAAATATACAGGAGGAGGCCTTATTTCCAAGCTATGATATGGTTTCCAATAACCTATGACTAGCCAGATTTTCAGGCTGTGATGATGCCATTTCCAAATACCTTTAGGCATGCCAAAATTGTATCTTCTGATTTAATTCCCAAATAGTTAAGAATATGCCAGACTGTTAGACTCCAAAGTCATTGTCAGAACAATTCATTTCTTGGGAGAGAAAGATCTCATATGAATAGACTACTTTAGTTTGTAGTCTTGTATCATGCATATACTTGCTTTTTTTTTTTTTTTCCGAAGAAACTATCATGTCTTTGTGTTTATTATTGACAATCCTTTTACCAATTCCAAAAGTAATAGTTTAAATAACACAGGGGTATATTTATCTAAGTTAATTACTAAGAAAATTTTAAATTAAAAAATGCCAAAATTAATCTATCATTTTCCTATCTCCTACCAAATTTGCTCTATCTTGTGGCTTTTTAAATTAACAAGATAGGTACTCCCACTTTTCAAAAATTTGTGTCAAGGTACTTGGCTTTTATAGAAGACCTACATTGTACCTGTTCTCACTAACTGAAGAAGATATTCACTTTCATGAAGAAAAAAAAATTACCACAGATCTAAGAGACAGGATTTTGGTTGACTTACTATTTTTTGGTTGTTTGTTTCATTATATCTGGTTACTGTATTTATAATATTTTTTAAAGATTTTATTTATTTATTAATGAGAAGCACACAAAGAGAGAGAGAGAGAGAGAGAGAGAGAGAGAGAGAGAGAGGCAGAGACACAGGCAGAGAGAGAAGCAGTCTCCATGCAGGGAGCCCCATGTGGGACTCAATCCCAGGACTCCGGGATCATGCCCTGGGCTGAAGGCAGCGCTAAGCTGCTGAGCCACCTGGGCTGCCCTGCATTTATAATATTTTTGGCTTCTTTTAAGAAAGGATAATTATCCATACATACAACTGATTTATTTTTGTCCTCTAATATCTTTATGTTAAATCATCTTAAATATGAATCCTTTTACTCTTATACATCTCAGGGAAATCTGTTGATATTCCTCCACAAAATACCATTTTTATTTATTTTTTTTTAGTGATGCTCTTTTAAGTTTAATTATATTAAGCTCCCTCACCCGATAAACTTACCCTACTAACCCACTAAAGCATTAACCTCTTTATCATCTCTCCTTATCTTACTTTGTTTATTTAAGTTTGCTTTAGACCATTTCCTTATCAATTGGATCTGCTATTTTATCAGCAGATATTGGGGTTTTAGGGCTTTTTTTTTTAATCATGCCAAATCCACAATGATTCTATTTTAAAAATCCTTTTAAATTTTTGCTTTTGCCTCTGATTACAATTATTTTTCAAATAAAAGCCTCAATTTCACCAGAAGTTTAGTGTTTGACTCATATTGAAGAATTTTTTCAAAGTTCCATCATTCAGAAGAAATTGTTCTCACCATTTAAAATGAAAAAATCCATTTGGGCCTTGGTGGCCTTCAATATCTATAGATCCTTTATCAAAATTTAAAGCTGACTGGATGGTAAGGATAAACATATTATAATTTTCATCTTCTATCAATTAGATGGCAAGAAGAGATGGAATAGGTAACCTTGAACAAAGAAATCCTTAATATATTTTTTTCCTTATGGTATTTTTAAGGTATTATTATATTGGCATTTGTTATTTTCTATCTAGTTTTGAGTCTGGCTTCTGTTCAAGGTACAAGTTATGACTGTGAGCCGCCCACAAGCTCGGTCAAGGGATGTCATGTTCTACTTCTTTTTTCTTTTACAAACCAGGCACAATCTCATTGTATCTGCTTTCTTTCTTTTTTTTTTTTTAAGTTTATTTTTATTTATTTTTGTTTTTAAGTGTCTCTGCTTTGAATGGTATTAATCTGTAGCAAGTAATGAATATATAGCTATCAGGCACCACATATGCCTCATCACTGAGTACTGACCCCATTATGTGGCCTTCCTGATAGGATTCCATTATTGAACATTTTTCCTTTCCAGAGGGTCTCTTTTTATTATTATTATTTATTTTTCTTTTTTAAAGATTTTATTTATTTATTTATTTATTTATTTATTTATTTATTTATTTGACACACACAGAGAGGGACACAGATATAGGCAGAGGGAGAAGCAGGCTCTCTGCAGGGAGACTGATGGGATTCCATCCCAGGACCACAGGATTACACATCAAACCACAAGCAGATGCTCTTTACTGAACCACCCAAGCATTGTCTCCAGAGTGGTCCCTTCTTAATCTTCAGCAGTACTTCCTTTTCCCAGATGAGCAAAGTTTAAATCCATCTTCTGAGCCTATCTTCAATCTAGTTTAATCCAAACTGCATCTTTAAGACTTTTCTCAAGACTTCTGGCCTCTAGCTGATTCCCTTCCCTAGTTCACATTCTTGTAATTTTTTTTCCCCTTGTATTAGGAGTTTCAGAATTTAAAATGCCTTTTTTTTTTTAATTTCTTAGTTACCTCCATGCCTTTTGAAAGACTGTTGACATTTCATTTTCAGAAAGGATACTCCCTTACTCTCTTATAGAGGGTTAAAATGATTTAGCCAAGGGACTTGGTGGATGTCTGATTTTTTTTTTTAAGATTTATTTATTTATTCATTCAGAGAGAGCGAGAGAGAGGCAGAGACACAGGCAGAGGGAGAAGCAGGCTCCATGCAGGAAGCCTGATGTGGGACTCCATCCGAGGCCTCCAGGATCAGAACCCGGGCTGCAGGCGGCGCTAAACTGCTGTGCCACCGGGGCTGCCCGGATGTCTGACTTAAGAGAAGCCAATCAGATTATTTTTTCCTAAATTTGAGAAATTGGTTTTAGCTACTTTAAATAGCTCACTAAGAGCACTGAATTTTTAAGGTGATAGAAACTTGGGGGTTGAGGGATGTGTTTAAAAGAGTCAAGCTTGGTCAGTGTGCTTTGTCTAGCATGGGAGTAGAAGGAGGAGCTGACACCCAGAAAGCAGCGATGAGGGGCCTTGATTTTGAACTTTCTATTTCCTTGTTATGGTCCCAGCAGGGTCTGAATTTTCTCCTTGCTACTGAGACCTAAGAGATATCCTTTATCTGTAAAATATGTAGATTCTGTAGATAAAATTAACTAACTCTTGTTAAAAATAAATAGGAACTGGAACTAGAGAATCTAGATTTCTGAACTGAACTTACAAGTTAAAGCAAATAGATTATGAAGTACCTGTTTGCAATAGATGTAATATCAATGGAAAGAGAAGAATGGGAAGATATTCAAACATGTTTTGGGAGAAAGCTCAGGGATTTCTGATGTATTAATTGTAGAGGTTCAGCACATACAACAAATTAAGGAACATTACTAGTTTTTAGCTTAAAAAACTAAATAGTGTTGCCATTTGCTACCATATAAGAGATGAGGCAAAACCAGATTGTGGTGATGATCACTAATTATTTTTTACTATATTCAGTTTTATATGCTCTTTAGACCTCCAATATCTCAGGCAGGGAGGCAAATGCATGAGTCTAGAGAGGTCATTACTAGAAATATTAATGTGGGAAAAATCAATATCAACATCAGAATGTACAACTTTAGGAATAAATAAAATGTCCTAGAGAGAAGGTATAAGCAGAATAAAAAAGCAGAAGTCCATGCTTGAATCATGCAGTAAAGCACATGATGGATATTGACAGAGTGGTCACTTAGACAAGAGAAAAATCATTCAGAAAAGTGTGGTATCATAGTAGCGGAAACACTAAAGTGTGTTAACAAAGAAATTGTGACTTTTTTTGTGTGTGTGTGATAAATACCTGAAGATACAAGGCCTAGAGCATAAGGACAGGCAACAGGAAGACTGTCAGTGACTTCTCTCTTGGCAGTTAAGTGGAATTGATAATATATCATTTCAGGTAGAGGTGTTTATAAAGAAAATTTTTGATTTGAAGAAAATTAGACAAATGGCTAGATAACTGGAGTAAGATGAATTATTGAAGGCTTTTTAATTAAATGCTAGACCATGTTTGCAGGTCAATGGTAATGATCAATAGAGAGAAAAAAATTCTACTTGATAATGTCACAGATAATGGATAGCTCTGTAAGTAAAGTCCATGAGAATGAGACGGATCTAATAATTCAGAGCATAATTATTGGTGAGAAGAACATGAAGTCCACTGCAGTAGAAAATGTGGAGAGTATAAATATAGACATTGGCAGGTCAGTAAATGACTAAAAGGGGAGTGATTAAATATTTTCAGTAACAGGTAGTGAAGAGTAAGCATCAAAACTCAAACTGTCCTGAATCCAAATCCTATCTTTTTTTTTTTTAAGATTTTATTTATTTATTCATGAGAGACACAGAGAAAGAGAGAGGCAGAGACACAGGCAGAGGGAGAAGCAGGCTCCAAGCAGGGAACCTGATATGGGACTCAATCCCGGGTCTCCAGGATCACGCCCTGGGCCGAAGGTGATGCTAAACTACTGGGCCACTGAGGCTGCCCTCCTCTCTGTTTTATTAAAATGTCATTCAACCTTTAAATCACTTATTGACCATCTACTATTATGGGGATCACTGATGTAGTTGCTGAAGAAACAGAACTGAACAAGAAAGAGAAAGTTCCAGCTTCCATTTATTTTATATTACATATCATAGGATGATGAGTTATGGCAGAAAAATAACAATAGGCATGTTGCAATGGATGGGGTAAATGGAAATAAGCTCTGATGCAGTATTCTGAGCCAAGCCTTGAATATATTGAGGAAGCTAAATATGAGAATATATAGGAGAAAAGCATTCTTGACACGGGAAACAATAAATAAAAAGACAGTAATGACAAAATGCCATGCTTGAGAAACTGCAACCAAATGTTTAATAATAATAATTAAAATATAACTGTCATAAAATTGAAAGCTATTATAAAGATTAAATTCCTTAACTTATGCAAAGCCCTTAGCAAATATCTGAGACACAGTAAACATTCAATAAATAACGAGTACTATATTTTCAACTCACATAGATGTTTTATTTTTACTATGACTGGATAGCATATAAAGTAGAATGTAGGTTTTTAAAAAAAATTATGACAATTTAGAGTCTTTATTACAAGAGTGCTATTAGAATTTCATCCATAGTTTATGAAGTACAAATATCTACATGCTATGCAATTTTTCCTCTCTGTTCAAGATTAAACTCAGAAGTCAACTCCTAGAAAATATTTTGCATATCTTCCTTCCCAAAGTAAGAAACTCCATTATCTTTTTTTCTGTTCTTTAAAAGCACTTCCTTTTTAGAATTTCATACATTGCTATATTTCATGATTTACCATAAAGCCTGTGAGGACTTTTGTGGCATTTATTCCTTCAACAAATAATTATGAAGCATCTAATATATACTAGACATTGTTTTAAAGCATAGGGGACAGCAATGAGTAAGACAGAAAAGTTCCCTGATCTTATTAGGCTCTTATTCTAGTTTTCAAGGTGACTAATAAATATCAAAGCAACTAACTCATTAAAATTAGTATCAAGTAGTGATATGTTCTGCTAATAATAGCAAACTCTTCTAATGTTTTCCACTGTGCAAATGCTGTTCTTGTGAATTTGATTTTCATGAAGGAATTAAAGCAGAATAATGTTGCAAGGAATGACTGAGATGAACTTAAGGTATGGGGTAATGTTTCCTAATTGCACTTGAACTATTAGCAAAAGATCACTCCTAGTCACATAGAAGCATTAAATAAACTTTGAAGAATGCAGAAAGGAGGGAGAGAAGGAAGAAGTAAGGAAGAGAAAGAGGAAGAAAGGAGACAGATGATGGGTTATAATGTTAACAAAATTTACATATCCTGCACTGTAAGTAAAGGAGGTCTAAAAATTCAGGAAACTTTTTTGATCCTGTGTTGTGGGAGAAGAGCTGTTAGCTCATCCTTCAGGCAGAATAGTCAGAGATTTATAAAATTAGCTTCCTTTTATTCCCTGGAAGTTGAGTTATAATATTCATAGTAAAAAGATTCTTATTATCAGTTGCAGAATCATGTATATTTGAAGGACAATAATACTAGTTTAAAATGCCTGCTAGAACATTATCTGAGAATGATTGTGTTTGGCTATGAGTGTCTGGTTCTGCCCTATTTGGAATATTATAGAGTTATTGGGCCATAAGTATTCAGAAACATCTCAAGAACAGTCTCAACTAATAATATCTCCTCATAATTCCTCCCCATTTGTCTGTGGGTGATTTGATGTCTATTCTCAGGGAAGAATTGATAGGAGCCTAGGTTTTGGTTTATGAAATCATTTTAAAAGTTTCTTTCTCTGAGCCAAATTTGGAGTCAGTATCTGATTGAATTCAATTGCTTAAGGGTATAATATTTGCTGAAATAAAATCTCTAGATTCTGCTAGCTGTATGCTATGTGTCTTCCTTTAATTTTCTCTGGGACTTCAAAAGTGCAATACTACTAGGGAATGGCTCATGTTAATCTGTAACAGATCCCCCAACAGTTTTAGAGTCTCCAAATTCAGTAAGACATTAAACATTTTCAAGAGTCCCTTGTCATCTCTTCCTTTTCCACGAAGTATATTTCAAAATTTTATCATCCTCATCTAGTTCACTATCTCATCACCTGATTCTCCAAAGACCCAACCTCCCATTTCATATAGATAATAGAATTTATCAGGAAGAGCTATCTGAACTTTTTGCCTCCTTCTACTGTCAATCATCACATGTAAAAATCATTCTTTCTTCCCCCCTGCCCTCCAGTTGCTATATTTGCCTTCCCTGTCATGGTCAATACCTATGCCGAGAGGGGCTGCATGTCTATTTTTCATCTGTATCAGTTATCTAGTCCTGTGTAACCAACTATCCCAAAATTTAAGGCTTAAAACAACAACCATTTATTTCACTCATGATTTTGCAGGTCAGCAATTTGGACTGGTCTCAGGTGGGTAGTTGTTCTGATCCAGGCCCCATCATTCATACATCTGCTGTCAGCTAGAGGGTAATAGCTGAGCTGGCTGGTTTATGGTGTCTTGTCTGGGAAAGCTGGAATAGATGAGGTCTCTCTCATGTGTTATTCTCCAGCTGGCTTGTCTGGGCTTGTTCACAGGGCATCAGACTTCCACAGGCAGCCAGACGGCAAGCTTAATGCACAAGCAATTTTCAAGGCTGCTCTCCCTCATGTTTGCTACTGTCACTTTGGCCAAAACAAACTTTAAAGCCACCTATATTCATGGGGTAAGAAAGATGCCAGCTCTTAATAGGAGGAGTTACAAAGTCTCATTTTGAGATTAGAGATATAGAGAAAGGAAAAATATCTTCACAATTTATCATGATAATCCATAACATTCAGGGGCAAGATAAGACCCAACTAGATAACCCGAACACAGTACAGAGAATTTCACCCACTCATAAAGGTGGGCTTTGACTACCCCTTTAATTGTTTTAGTTTAGGAACATAGGGTATCTATACTTTCCTCCACATTGGACATTTATCAAAAAAATTATCATTAGATTACTTATTTACTCCTTTGGAATTAAAAACTGTCTACTCTCCCTGGCTTCTAGTAGAATACTGGATACAACATAGAAACTAAAAGTATATCATTTATGTATTTATTCTTTATTGAGCTTTAGCTACAGTCTTGCTCTTTTATAATTGTATCATATTTACACAGTATTTCCACTTCTATCTTCCACTCTATTTACATATTTCTCTCTGTGCAGTCTTTTATTATTTGTAAAATCAAGCTTCCTTCTCACCGGACAAGTAGTGGGAAGACTATGGGTAAGGTTAGAACAGACCTCTGTTCAAATGATAGACTGCATTAGCACCGGTTGTATGTGACTATGGGAAACTACTTGCTTTCTTAAGATTATCTTTCACATGCACCAAATAGGATAATCATAATGACACTTCAGGATTATTCTGAAGATTAGAAGAATTTGGGAAATATTAATTTTAGGGATATAGAGTGCTGATTCAGGAGGTTTGTAATAATGAAAACTTAAACCAAGAAGTCACAGTATAAATGTCATTGATCTTGTTGGAACATGAAGTCACTTTTAAATAATTTAAGTAGTACTTTAAATTTTATATAAATATATGATTATGTAATGCCATGAATTGTCATGGATTTCTTATATTAGATACGGTAATATAGTGGTCACTTGGGACTAACATCCTCAACACATCCTGAAGTATCGTAACTCTTTTCCCAAAAAGGGTTTTAGACAAAATGAAAAGCAGTGACATAATGCATACAGTGTCTCATACAAATTAAAATCTATATTTGGATGCTACAATTACTTCCCATCACAAAGACTGTTTAAAATAGTGGCCCAGAGGTTCCAGAAAGCATACTATTTAGAAAACCTTTACCCACCTTAAAAATTCAGTCCCTTAATTCCATAGATACTATATTTTCTAAATATATATTTGAAAGTATTATATAAGGATTAAGAGCCTAGTTCCAGAAAGTTGAAATATTTAAACTTCTTCAGTTTGATTACTACAAAACTAAATATTCTTTTCTTGGGACCAGGCACACTTTGGGAACGTTAAAACTTTTCAGGTTCCTAGTCATGAATTAGCTTCATGAGGAGTTTCAGCTGTTTTTTTTCTAGCTTTTTCCCAGGAAAAAGAAAGGAAACAGATATATGGCTTTTCAAAGACTTTCCCCTTCCTCTTGGAACCCCTGAGTGTCATGAGAGCCAATGATCTTTAAACTCTTATCCTGAGTCAGTTTGATGGTTTGGAATATCTGGTCTTGAAAGACATTGGGTTGGTTGTTAAAATACAAATTTCAGTGCTTTCTCCTCTACTACTGAGATTAAATCTGTATGATTTAGACTTTGGATTTGTATATTCAACATGTTTCTTAGAGACTCTTCCAACAACAAAATTTGGATGTTCAGCTCTACATAGGTGGACTATCCAGCGTGCACAATACATGGCTCATGGCCAGCCTAGAGTTGCTATCATTAGCAGCTTTGTTCTCAGGCAAGTCTTCTGCCCAAGAAAAGCATTGCCCTTGCTCATGACCCACCCTGCTCAAGTCATCCCATTCTTGTCCATACTGATTCCATTCATCCTACTTGTAATTTCCATGCAGATACTGATAAGCTAGAAGAGTGTCTGGTAAAGAGCAGGTACCATGGTACTCATGGTCACAAAAGGTCCTTAGAGGACCATGTCAGAGAGCCAAGGAAAATATAGACACTGCATAGAGTGATGTGGATACCTCAGACACTTCTGTCTCTTCAACTCTTTCTGCCAAGTCTACTGAGGACATTCCTGACAGGAATAACTGATGGTAAGGCATCACTGATATTTAGGTCAGAATAATCATTAGTCATTTGGTGTATGAAATATTGAATTTAGCATGGGAAATATGGTCTGGGGGTGTTAATAAATAACGTGAGAATGTGTGAGGTTGCATTAAATTTGAAGTTATTAAAATCAATATTAGTCCTCAAACAGAGAAAAATTAAATTTTGGGTTCTTACATATGTCATTAAGATGCAAGTCACATTATTTTGAAACTACATTGCAGAGGGGCTAAAAGACTAGATTTATCTCGAAGCCTTGTGACTAAAATTTCAACCTCACTTTGCTTAAGGACTCTGATATGAAGCAAGAACAGAGGAGTTCTATTAAACCACACAGTGTATTGTGATATTGTGAGATATTAGACACTACACCAGAATATCTGAGACACTGAGTTATGCATTGTCTTGCATTAATGCCAAACCATGAGAAAACCATAGAGTGTAAATGAAAAGTGCCAAATCAAGGTATAGCATACAGTATAATGAGCAATCAAAATTACCATGAGAGTTTCTATTAATAATAGGATTAATTTGTCATCAGACAATTTGAGGCTGTAATTGTGTTCATTGAAATTATGGTGACTCTTTCCCTCTTGGACCTTAATAAAATAAAGAAAAATGAAGTTATTAAAGTCAGCTTCTAAGGTTACCACAGAGACACATTCTCAACCCAGGCCCATGTAGTTTTAATGACAATAACTTATTTATTATTACTCCTTTCTAGGAAAATCAGTTTGTAAGAACCAAGAAAAAAAGAAAAAAAAAGCCCCCCCAAATTATCTTTACAGAGAAGTAGTTTATACTTAATTATACTTATCTCAAGATTAATTCCTGTAAAATTTATTTTTAGTAGTCATGTATAATTCTGTCCTTTTATTTCATTTCCTTGATCTGCACTAGCTCATAACAGCTTGGCATGATATTATTATATGATTGAAAGGTAATAATCAAGGCAAAAGTATCAAATTTTCATGTTCTTCCCTCTTCTGATTTTAACAGTATAAAGGCAGAAGAAACAAAAAAGCCTTTTAAATTATTTTAAAATATCATTCTTACATAATCTATATCATAAAATTCTAATAAATGAGCTACCTTTTAAAATAATCTAGCTCTATGGTAATGTGTGGCTTCTCTAATTAAATTTGCATTTTCACAAAATAATATTGCTTTTTTCAAGTTATTAGACTTTTCATTATTCAGTAATTTTTTAGAGGGTGGCTTTTTAGAGATCTAATAAATGCACTAGAAGATTATTGTACATAGCAGCAAGCATCATATAACCAGTACTTTGTATTTTATTCAGTTCAAAGAAGGTAAAATCAAAAGAAGAAATGATATTATATTTCAAGTATGTGATGGATAGAAATGCATTAGTGAAAAAAATACTCCACTTGCAAACACTGGAGTACATATGGAACATAGTGGATATTTATCTGGGAAAACATATTTTTAGTAAAAACTGGAGTGTTCAATGTCTTGTTTTTGCAACTTAGTATCATTTTGTGACTTGTATCATTTCTGAAAGTAGCCAGATAGATTTAGAGATGTGCTCTTAGGACTTCTGGGTCAGATCTTTGAAGGTCAGTAAGTTTTGGTGTTCTTTATAAATCCCTTTATATGTGAATTCTGTGGTAGGCAGAATTCAAAGATGTTCTGCAAGAGTCCCCTGATGTACATGCACTGTGTGATCCCCTCCTCTTAAATATAGATGGAACTCAACCCTGATGGGTAGCTGCTGCCTTAGTAAAATTATGTTATGTGATGAAACTCATGGGGGAGTCATAACACTGACTGTATTATATCATACAGAATTCTATCCCAGCTGACTGGAGAAAGGCTGTCTTATTGGCCTTGAAGAATCAAACTGCCACGTTGTGGAAAGGCCAAATCAATGGCAGAGAATAGCTAGTGTTCTCTAGTAGCTGAGCACAGATACCAGCTGACACTCACCGAGAAAGCAGGCAACTTAGTCTAACAATCACAAGGAATTGAAATCTCCCAACAACATCTTCCAACAACGGGGAAGCTGAGAAGAGGAAGGCTGTAATGAGACTGCAGCCCTGGGTAGTACTGATTGCAACCTGATGGTATCCTGGGGCTGAGGACTCATGCACCCAGAGCTGCTGCATGAGTAACATGAGGTAGAGGTAAGGTATTTATATATTCTAAACTGCTAAATGTGTGATAATTTGTTATGTAACAATAAAAAATAAAAACAAGCACATTCCTTTTCACAGATCTTATAGAAAGACAGAGTAGACAGTCTAGTATTATAATAACATAGATACCTATTTCTTTTTTTTAAACATGTATTGATTGATTGATTTTAGAGAGAGAACAGGGGAGAGGAACATAAGGAGAGAGAGAGAGAGAGAGAGAGAGAGAATATCATGCAGACTGCACACTGAATGCTGAGTGCAGAGCCTGAAGTGAGGCTTGATCCCAGGATCCTGAGATTATGACCTGAGCTGAAACCAAGAACACTAACCGACTGAGCCACTCAGGTGCCTCAATACCTATTTCTTTAACAAAGAAGTATTGAGATTCATATTTTCATAATTTACTTTCATGACCATTCATTAAACTACTAATTCACTATTTTGCTCATAAATAAGTATGGAGGATCTCTCTTATATTCAGAATTTGGGATACAGCTTTACAAAGGATGCTTCACATTACACATTTCCCACCATTCATAAAACCTGTACTGCAGCTAAGTGAGCCTTTTGTAAACAAACTTGGGCTTAAAGACCAATTTCAACACACATCATTAATACTGGGAAAAATGTGTGTTTACTAATATTTACCAATATTGGCTAGTATTGAATAGCACTATTTCCACTGTATCATGTTTTTGTTTTTTTTTTTTTTTTCTTTTGGAAAGTTGTTTTCTAGCTATAAGTTATAGGTGGCCATGCACAGTGCCTCTTTAAAGTATGTAAGAATCATCTGGGGATGTTGTTAAAATGTGGGTCCTGTTTCAGTAGGTTAGATGTAGGCTTTGGGTTCTATGTTTCTAACAAGCTTGTAGGTAATACAGATACCACTGGTCTAAAAGTAGGGTGTACATGACCTCTGCTGGTTTCTGCTAAGATCAAGGAAGACACCAAGATAAAATTTATAGTAGGTACACTTTGATGTGGCCTCATCTCCACAAAATGTCTATAGCCAAATAAATATTTTCTTCTCAAAGAAATGTATACAGCTATAATAAATGTGGGTCTCTCATTTGTTTTATTGTCTTTCCTTAAGCTTAGATGAAATAATCTATGAATTTTTACTTTGAGACATTGAGTATTTACAGAAACTCATCATGTTCTTGGTTAGGAAAACAAAATGTTGGGATGCCTGGGTGGCTCAGTGGTTGAATGTCTGCCTTCAGCCCAGAGAGACTTGGGAATGAGTCCCACATCGGGCTCATGGAGCCTGCTTCTCTCTCTGCCTATGTCTCTGCCTCTCTCTTTCTGTGTCTCTCGTGAATAAATAAATAAAATCTTTAAAAAATTATAAAAGAAAAAAAAGGAAAACAAAATGTTGCTAAGATGTTTATGCACTTGCTTTTTTTATATTTAATACATCTTCAAAGTTAAAACTGACATGAGTTTTGAACCATAGCTTACACATTTTGAAAATATTCAGAAGAAATAACAGGCATAGGTAACACAACCTCAAAAAAAAAAAAAGAGAGAGAGAGAGAGAGAAGAAAACTAGATATGATAGTCTATTTGGGCTAAATATCAATTGAGAAGTTTAACCATTTTTTTTCATTTCACGCGTTTATAGATTTTCTTTTAATAAAATAACGAAATAATACAATAAAACTTAAAGCTGTTCTAGGAATATTTCTAGTAAGATAGATTTCCTTTACTAGATTACTTAGAACAATTTGTCATTAAATAACAAGTAAGGTTAAATAACTAAATATAATTTAAAAAACATACAAAAAACTAAAGGAGTACTTGGGAGAATATTAATTGGAGAATCAAAAAGGAGGTTTTAAATACAGAAGAAAGAAAATAATTGAAAGGCAAGTAAAATAATTTTGGGATCATTTTCGGATTTTTAATTACTAATGCATAGAAATGCAATTGGTTTTGGTATCTCGATCTTATGTCCCATGAACTTGTTGACCTCATTAGTTTTAGGTTTTTTAAAATGGATTACTTAGGGGTGCCTGGGTGACTCAGTGGGTTAAGCATCTGCCTTTGGCTCAGGTCATGATCCCAAGACTCTGCACATCTGGCTCCCTGCTTGGTGGGGAATTTGCTTTTTCCTCTGCTCCAACTCCTGCTCATACATTTGCTCTCTCCCTCTTGCTCTCTCTGATCATGTGATCAGCAAAACAAATAAATAAACAAATAAAAATCACCTTTAAAGTTCTTTCTTTCCAATCTGCCTGGAAGTTTTTTTTTTTTTTTCCCCTTTTACCTTCCTGATAATAGGCACTAGAACTTCGAATATCATGAGGAATGGGATGGTAAGAGCCAATATGCTTTCTTTCTGATCTTATTAGCAACCCATAAGTCTTTCACCATTAAGACTGCTATTATCTCCAAACTTTTTGTAAATATCTTTTTTTAGACTGAAGAGGTTAATCTTTTAACCCTAGTTTGCTTAGTATTTTTATTAGGAATGTGTGCTGACCTTTAAAATATTTTTAAGCAACTATCTTGATCATCGAGTTATTCTTTTGTTCTTTATCTTATTTAATATGAAGAAAAATGGCACTAGATGAATGCTAGGATCTAGAAAGAAATGGTTGCCACTAAGATTGATAAAATGTAAGTAAACAGAATTATATTTCATTTGAGCCACCTGTTAAATTCTTTTTTTTTTTCTTTTTCTTTTAGGATGGAGAAGAACTGGGAGGGAAGGTAAAGAAAGAAAGACTTTTAAACAGGCTCTACACCCACAATAGAGCCCTAAGTGGGGCTTGATCTCACAACCCTGAGATCATGACCTGAGCTGAAATCAAGAGTCAATGATACTTAATCAACTGAGCTACCAGGTGTCACTACCACTTGTTAAATTCTTTAAAGGTCAACTAAACATTTAGAGCAATAACAAACATATAATTCTATATTCTGTGTCATGATATTAAGGGAATAGGCAATCGACTAAGTATGATAAGGACAAAGGAAAGAACTGTGTACATGACAATATATGATAAGTCTGCTTACTTATGCAAGAGGTGCTATACTGTCAGTTGGAGGTAGACTATGATAATTAAAGGTAGATATTGGGATCCCTGGGTGGCGCAGCGGTTTGGCGCCTGCCTTTGGCCCAGGGCGTGATCCTGGAGACCCGGGATCGAATCCCACGTCGGGCTCCCGGTGCATGGAGCCTGCTTCTTCCTCTGCCTATGTCTCTGCCTCTCTCTCTCTCTGTGTGACTGTCATAAATAATAAAAAAGGTAGATATTGTAAATCTAGAATAGTCACTAAAATATAAAAATGGCACAACTTCAATCCAAGAAAGTAGATAAAGCAGAATTCTAAAACAAATACTTGGTCAAGCAAAATGAATCAAAAAAGGAAGAATAAAGTAATAAAGATTGGAGGGACCCAGTACACAATAAAGAGTAGGATTGCAGACTTGAACTTTACATGATGTACTAAGCATTTCAATAAAAGACAGAAGATATCAGCCTAATAATAAAGCTATGTATTATCTACAAGAGACACACTCTGTATACATAATAACAAACAAGTTGAAAGTAGATGGATGAAAGAACTACACCAAATAAACAGTATTCATAAAAAAGGCAGGTAAAACAATATTATCAGCCAATATAGATTCTAAGACAAATAGCACTATCAAAGGTAGAGGAAGATTGTATAATGATAAGAAAATCAATGACAAAGAAGAGATAACTATCATAAATAGGTGATAGGCCTAATAACAGAGCATCACTTTACATATAATTGACAGCCCAAAATGAATATACAGAAAACAAACAAACAAAAAAAACACCCTATTGTATCTATTACTCTATCTATCCTTATATCTATATAAAAACTGGGTTCAGAATGAAGAGATTTTGAAACTCACTAGTAATCTTAAAATTAAATAACACATGAAATATATTTATGCACCTAAGAATGGAAAAAAAGAAAGAGAAGAAGTTTGCACTTCCAAAGAGTTGTGAATAGGTGATCTAGAAACTATCACACACTACTGATGGAAGTGTAGCCAGATACAGCATTAATAGGAAACATGCTGGGCGTTCTTAGTAAAATTAAACATTTTATATGCTGATGATCCTGCAATCCCATTCCGGGCACTGGTACACATCTTTTAGAAATTCTTATGGACAATTACAAAGAAAATTCATGGAGATGATTATTGGAGACACTTTTAATAAAATTATGTGTCTATAAATTGATTGGTTCATTGGTTCATTGATTGAATCATATGGATTTTAACAAAGCTAAAATCTTCAGGAAGGGAATTAATACAATAAAATGTTGTAGATGCAAATTTTGTAGTAATCATTGTAGTTAGAAGCAATCAAACATAATTATGTGCAGCAATATAAGCAGAACTTAAAACTGCTATGTTGAATGAGAAAAAGTAATAAAAATGCTACACAAGATTTATAGCATGGGACAAATACACAAAACAACATCCCACAGAATACAGGAGAATATAATTTAAGGATTTACATTAAACAGGTAGGAGGAAGGTTTGGAGATGAAAGAAGAGTAGAAACAGGGATCAGGGTAAAGGGCAATCCAAGCAAGACAAATGCAACATTAAACCAGAAAGCCTTTGATGATCAAAACAATTCTTTTAGGAATTGATTAACCGAACTATGCAACTGATTTATTGGAAAAAGGGAAAGAAACGTAAATTTTAAAAACCTTTAAATCTGCTTTTCTAGGTGCATGGAAACTGCAGCATTTTGCAATACACTGAAATAAAAAAGCAAGTGAGAATAACAAGGTGAACCCCTTCTCCATGGGTTCTATGAAGACTCCATGAGACTATCTCCATGAGACTATCTTAAGTATATCATGTGACAGGAGAACCTGACATAAAAGTTTAGTGAGAGCCAGTGATTGTTCCTCTATGCAGTATAGTTAATGATCAAATGTAAATGATCTATATTTACCTATCATAAAAGTATTCCACATATAATAGGTGTTATTATAGACAAAAATACATGTAAGTAGAAGTGTTTAATATTTTCTTTTCAACTCAAACCCAAAAGATTGTCTTGTATATTTCCTGGATGTGCTGGCTCCTTTTTGAATACTCTCATTAATGGATGCTTATGACAAGATAGAATATAAAAAGGTGACCTTACAGATTAAAAAATGTTTTACATTTTCACGGTGGTAATGGACAGGATGCAAATATGTTTTTTTTTCCCCATAATTAAGACTCAGTCTATATCTAATGCTTACATCAAGAAATAAAAAATTATAAAGTTACATAAATATTTGCTTTTCTAAATTCTTTTACATTTATTAGTTATATATATTCATATATATGCATATGTACAAGTACACATATATGTATATGCACAGATCTTTTCCAGTGAAGAGTAATATAAAATATTATAAAGATTGAAAAGACTTGACTGTATGTTAAGCTCTCCAAATTGCTAGTTTGTGACATTTTCCATATTGATGAACTGCAATTTTGTCATGAATAAATTTGATCATGAATAATAATGATGATGATATATCTCCCTCCCTCAGATAAAGAGTAGAGAGAACAGATTTCTGTGGCCCGTTATTTGTGCATCTGATTTCAGATATGTCTAAGGCAAGGAAGATTCTGTGAAATTTTCAATTACATTAGTTAATACATTTTTTTTTGTCCCTTCATCATTTTTCTTGGTCATGATTTAGAACTGAGATTCCAGGTTAATACATAAAATCTTCATTCATACTCAGAAATGTAAGTGACATTCAAAAGAAAAAAAAAGAAATGTAAGTAACATTTTAAAGAAATGTAAACAATATATAAAAGTACTTTCAAAAAATTTGCTGATAGAAGTTAACTGATTGAAATAGTCTACTTTCCATGTGATGATTTCCTAAAATTTCGCAAAACACTTTACTCCTGTACTCATTACTTCATTCACTTCCAAGTGATGAAAGAAAAAACAACACTCATCTAGAGACAACGCTCATCACTTAAGGTAGGAAAATGCTAACAATTTACAAAGGTAAGTATTTTTGTCTTCTTTAATTCCAGCTATTTATGCAGAAATAATAAAGCCACCATATGAAAGCCATGTGATTTATTAGGATATAACTCACAAATTTGCACACATATTTATATTCTTTCCCTCTCTCTGCTTTAGCTTTTATTTATTTTTAAAAATTTATTTATTGATTTGAGAGAGAGAAAGAGGAGCAGGAGGGGCAGTGGGAGAGAGAGAATCTTCAAGCCAAAAGAGAAGCTAGTTCAATGGGAGCCTGCCTTGGGACTCCATCCCAGGATTATGACCTGAGCCACCCCGAGAGTCCCACTTTGTTTTAGCTTTTAGATGAATTCCCTCAGATTTTTTAGTTACAAAATTGGAGAGCATTTCAGGTAGTGACCTACATTTTTGACATTTTCATACATTTAACTGTCTAACTTTAGCTGTCGAACTTCATGTTCGACATTTGCCATATAGTTTTGTTTTTTAAAGCCAAGAATCACTTAGCATATCTTTAAAAATAAATAATTTTCTATGGCCCCCCAAAGCATTACATTACCAAAGAAAAACACGTGTCAAAATGATTGTGTTTAGTAAGACTGTCTGAACCCCCTAGATGCAGACTGTAGTATTTTTGCTGCTAGCAAAGGATGTAAGACTATACCGCACATTATAGATGTTCTGTAACCAATAAAAGTTATTTCTTATGATTCTAAAAAAAAGTACAATGTGGAATGCCTAGGTGGCTCAGCTGGTTAAGCTTCTGCCTTCAGCTCTGGTCGTGGTCCCAGGGTCCTGGGACCAAGTCCCACATTGGGCTCCCTGATGAGCAGGGAGCCTGCTTCTCCCACTCCGCCCCTGCTCATGTTCTCTCTATTATTTCTCTCTCTCTCAAATAAATAATAAAAGTTAAAAAATAAAAAAACAAAAAATACAACAAAGCAACACAAAACAACAGCTTTATGTTCAAATACAGCTCAAAGTTTCTTCCTCCACCCTAGCTCAGATGGAACCATAACCTGATAGCCCTGACATTGATGAAGTAAAAGGGGAAAATAGTTTTTTTTTTCATATTAATTTTCACTCATTTGTTATCTTCTCTTTTGGCTTCTCAGGATCAATGGAGTTAATGATGGTGAATAAGACAGATGGAGATAACAGGGGCCAAAAGCCTTTTTACTTAATGTTTTCTGTAGTTATCCTTTGGCTGCTGAGTGACTTTTGCCCTTTTATGCAGTTTGAAAACTGTTTACTCCTCTCTTCCAACCATGTCATTGTCAGCTGTTCCAGCTAGCCTGGACCCTTTACAGGTCTCTAAGGGAGAAGTAGGCATCTCTTTCCTGTCCTACAAACTGTAGAAGCATACAGGGCATGCTCCTTTATAACTGGCTGGTCTATCTTTGAGTACAGAGGGAGGTACAGAGGGAAGCCTTTGAAGGTTTATATCTGGGGAGTGTGAATCAACTCTGCATTCTTGCAAGAACTCCTCTGACTTTACAAATGGCTTCATTGGAGCCTTCTTCATTTGATTCTGGAGGGGTCAAATGTATTACTTCCACCACAAAAGAGATAGAGAAATGCCCCAGAACTCCTAGGAATTATCATCAATGAATATCTTCATTGACTAGTTTCCAGCTGTCTCCTAGGCTAGAGAGAAAGATGGTTGGGACTGTCATTTATATAAACTAATAACATATTCCTCTACAAGTAATCAAATTCCTAAATATCAGTCACTTTAAAAGTAGGCAGTTATTTGAGTTTATTTTCTCATCTTGCAGGAGGTCTGATAAGTGGAGCAAAGGTCCCAATAAACACTTTTTTAATTCTTCCAAGAAATAAAGAATTCTTCCAACTTTTACAGTTGAGCAAAAATCATTTAATAATGGTAAAGTTTCGTGACTTGGAGTCTTGAAAAGGAACTACTTTCCAAGTTATTTTGTTCAGTATGTGTTTGTTTTAGGAACATGTCAAGGAGTAAATATTTATATAATGTTAGAAGCTATGGACAACCTAGGTATAGTAGAGAGAAATTTATGCACTTGACTTTATTTCAATATGAAAGTATAAAAAAATAAGTTATAATTAAAGGAATATATGAAAATACCAAATTATCAAATTATGTATGTCTTTGATTCATTCCTATTTTTTTTCCTTAACTGTGAGAAACAGTAAAAGAAATTTCTCCACATCTTAAAAACTGAAAAATAGGACACCTTTTCAGAGAGAACCAAAATAAAAATGTCAGAGGACATCAGGTTGATCGTCAGCCCAGCTAGATTGTTTCTTATATCTGGGTCACATTTCAGGGCATGCAGTTGATTCCTTTTTGATAGATAAATTTCTTGGTTTCTCTATGTACATACATTTTTAAACAAAATCCTGCACCACTATGTGGCATCCATAACACTTCTCTATGAGCTCTACACTGCTTTTTTTCAGTGGCAAAATATATGCTATAATAAAAAGTGGTATGAAAAATATATAAATCATAGGCTACTCCATATTTAAATGATTGTTTTGCCTGCACTATTATCACTGTCTTTCCTTATTTAGCTTAGTTTACCCAACAAAGTGTTTTGAAATTCAATTTATGATCCCCTTCATTAAAAAACACTATATATAGGAAAGAAAAGATGCAGTGGAGAGTTAAATGATAATACACATTCTGCGACACAGCTTGGCATATGAGGTGTGTATTAGAAGGACTGTAGGTTCAACACTGTGGAAGGCAAATGGAAAGAAGTAAAGGCAGGCAGAGAGATGCTGGGACACAATCCAAGTGCAAGAGCAGTCTCTTCTAATGTTTTCCAATCCCGTGGAGAAACTCTGAAACCAGAATGTCTTTCAGGTTTGTCCAGAGTTGAGCCAACATGACCAGGGCTCTACACCAAACAAGAAGAGTGCTAGACACACTGCCAGTGAGACAAATGCTGGAAGGACCAAGAGGTAAAGGCTGTCTGCTGACAGCAATCCCCAAAAGTCCATCTTTGGAGTATCTGAGCTATGCATTTCAGGCCAAGTGACTAGGTTTATTATTTGATTAAGTTGGCAGCACACTCTTTCCTCCTGCTTCCACAGTTTTTTGTTTGCTTTTTTCACTGAAATATGTTTAGTTAGAGGGGATTAAGCTGGGGGCCAAGGTTCAGGGAAACTAACAAACAATGGTGAAGTACCCTGGTACCACAAACAATTGGAAGAATTATTACCCAGGGGCTCAAGGAACAAGGTGTGGAGGTTATAGCTTGGACCAGAAGAGGCCGTGTGGTCTTGAGTGAAGAACATGACCATCACCTTTCAGCAGCTTGTCAGGCAGGGAGCTGTGGGAAGAGCTATTCTGTCCTCTCTCTGCTCTGCCCCCAATCTCCTTCCAAAGCAACCAAATGAGTGAACCCAACAAAGAAGAGGACAAGGGAGCCTACTGGTGTCTTAAAATCTGCTTCCTGAAGCTCATAGATGTGTGGGAAATGGTGGAGCATATATTTGAAGTGGCAAATGGAGAATCTAGTACACATCTCTTTCCATGAAATCCGAGATTCAGAATCTATATCAGAATAGTCTCTGTGTCCACAACAAGAATGGGGCATCAAATAATAGATGAGGCAGTCAATAATATATAGTCAATTAATGTTTAATAACTTGATGGATGGCATGTCTTATTTATTTTTATTTGTAAACATTGTGTGGAATTTGGTAGCCTAGTACATTTTCTCAAATATCCTAAGAATGTCCATAGCATCACAGGAAAAGATCTCAAAGGCCCCTCTGGCACACCAAGAAAAACCTTTTGCATATCCCTCTACTGCCTAACCTCATCCACCTGAACTAAGAATCAGTTTTCCTCAAAACAAAGATAATAAAGTAGAGTATTTATTAGACCGATGGAAGAACAACAACTTTCTCAAGTAACCAAAGAAAACACACAGGAAAAGAATCAGCCATGCAATGTGAGCAAATTTCTACCAGTGAAACAGGACCAAATTAAAATAGAGGAAAACTATATACTACATTAAAATTGACAATAAATTCAAATCTAGATAATTATTTCAAATATATAAGAAAAACCCCTGAGACATAATAGCGACTAATCACTATTATCACTACTGGCTACCATGTCTTAAGCACTTTCTACACACCACACTCTGAACTTAAGTGACTACACACACACATACACACACACACACAATTTTATATAATTTTACATATTAAATTATTCATCAGAATCATGTTTTAATCAAAATACTCATTTTAGACTGTGGAAAATGAAGCGCACTTATTTGAATTAGGATTCATAACTAGATCTGGCTGGACAAATACAATTCTCATTATATAAAACATAGTTAGCTAACATGGAAACGTTCTCACTAATTGTTGCTGGTAGAACTGCCTTACTATGGGAGTGAATTATATACTTATTAAATTACCTACTTTTTTTATAACTGGCATTGCTGGCTGGGGGGGAGGGGCAGGGAAAAGTGCAGTTGTATAGTCAATGCTGTAACACTTTGAGGAGACAAACCAGAAGAATGCATCAGGAACTTTGTTTGCAACCCCGGCTTCCATTATCATATGCCCTACACATGTGGCCAGGGAAATAACAAAGGAGCAAAGAGAGACTCATATTGTTTGGGTAATTTTCTTGATCTCCTCTATCTTACTCCATAAACTGAGGCTTCTTATTGTGCTGCAATTTACTGAGTTAGCCTACAGTTTTAAGAGATTTATTTTAAATTTTATTTTTTTCATGATTAACCCGATATATAAACTATAAGCTACTCTCACCAGATAGAAGAAGAAGAAGAACAACAACAACAAAAAAAAAACACTTCTAGTCTTTTGAGTTCAGGACTTTCAAAGAAATAAAATATATAATGCTACACCACCAACAGAGAGTGCATGGAAGGCACATAACTAACTGTATGGCTGGAAGGGCCTTCCACACTTCTGAAGATCATCAGCAATATGAATTCCACCAACTTTTGTCTTTCCTCTGTCTTTCCTTCTTTCTTTTTGGAAATTGAGGTATATATGGGCATAGGTTATATTAGCTTCAGATATACAACATAATGATTCAATATTTGGATATGTTGCAAATTATCACCACATTAAGTCTAGTTAACATCTGTCATCATATAGGTATAAAAGTCTTTTTTCTTGTGATGAGAACCCTTAAGATACTGTCTTAGCAACAATCAAATATGAAATACAGTATTATTAACTACAGTCACCATGTTGTACCTTACATTTCCAGGACCTGGTTTTATTTAGATCCCGCATATGAGTGGTACCACATATGGTATTTATCTTTCTCTATTTGACTGAATTCATTTAGCATGAAGCCCTCAAGTTTCATTCATGTAGTCACAAATGGCAAGATTTCATTGAAAGACATTTCTTGAATCACTTTTCTCTTGAATGTTTTATCTAAATTTGATAATTAAACCATTATGTCAAATCCATATACCCAGCACAGGTTTTTTTACAAAATATTTATGAGAAGATTTTTTCACAAATTACTTTTGGCAGACTTATACATTACAGTGGACACTCATTAATTTGACTTTTATTATGGGACTTCTATGGTCTAGAAGGTGAAAAAAAGGAGCATGATATCCACATTCATAAAGCCTGCATGGTTAGAATTAATACATATTAACCAACTCACATAAATAAATATAAATTATTCATGGTGACCATGGCTATTAAGGTGGAATGTTGTGAGGTCATATAATGATGGGAATTAATAAATATAATCAATAAGGTCAATGAAACCTCTCCTTTTAGTGGTGACATGGTTGGAAAAATCGTTCATTCTCTAAATCAGTTTAACTCTGTTCCAATCATATGGTCAGATTGGTGGGGATTTCAGTTTGCTAGAGCTGAAAGCTCTGGTTTCTTGAATTAACACTTTAGTCAATGGGAATCCCAGAGCTATTGCTTAATGGGATTCTATTACTTTACAGAGGCACTTAACTGTGATTTAGGGAAGAGTCTATTCTTCCATTCAGATCCTAAAACCTGTTTTTTTTTTTCTTGTCTTGATTGAAATGTTCCTGTCTTGAGGGAAGCTTCTCCAAATTCTCATGATCTCTTTAGTCTTCAAGACATACAGACTGCTCCATCTCAGGAAAAATGTACCTGTCTTCTACATTCTTAGGTTTTATTCAACAAAGACCACTTAATCATACTTTGAGGATAAGGGACACCCAGGTTGCTGTGTATAACACCACATTTTTCCTTTGGGATGGAGGCAGGGATTGAGAGACTTAAAAAAAAAAAAAAGCAAAAAAACCTCACTTCTAAATTTTTACCATCTTTCTTTCAATTATTTGAAATAATAGAAATAAAACATACATGGATTTTTCAATAAATTATTATACCACAAATTCATTCAACATTAATCCTAAATATTTATTTTGGTGCTGACAATGTGTTAAAAATACCAGAAAAAACTTAGCTACAATGATACAGAAGAATCTCTGTCTTGTTAGAGTTTACACTTCAGTGAGAAAATATCTGTAACCCTTTGGAAGTTAACCAAAAACAGAAACAACTTCCCCATGTTGTTATCAGAAATAATGAGTAACATAATGATTAAATATTTTTAAGGACATCTTTTAAAAGCCAATAACTTTCCCACAACAGAATTAGAACTTGGCTTTTTGTTTAAGTTATTTAGAATTTAATTTATTTGACTTCTAATTGACTTTCCCCTTTGTTAGTCTTCTTTTTGTTATTAAAACAATTAATTTCTTGCCTCTTCTATTTAGTTGAGTCCAAATTGCCCTCTCTTTAAATGTTTTGCTTTGTTTTTTAATTGGTTTCTTGGTTCTCATCAGCTTTCAGGAAGGTTCGCTTTAGTTACATTTATGTTCATGGAAGGGTAAAGGAAGCTTGCTATAGAAACAGTCTTAAATTCAATTTTAAAAATCCAAATTATTTCAGGTTTACACTTTGTTACTTTCCTTCTACTTCACATATCTTTGTTTTCTTTTTTTCTTTTTTTTATATCTTTGTTTTCCTATTAAATTCCCTCTTCATTTTTTTCTTGTCTGTTTTTGCTTTCTGATGTCAATAACGGCTTTATTTACCACTTTCCCCAAAAAGATGCAAAGTAATGGAATTCTTCCCAGTCATTGCCTAGACTATCTTTGTCCATATGTAAACAAAACAATCAATCTGTTTTAAAACATAGTCAAATAAGATGTAGCAAAAGTCATTGTAGAGGAATAAATCCTATTTTGATGGGCATGGAATAGCAAGTAATCAATGTGACTTCTTGTGAAGCAGATCTGTGGTTTGAACTCATAATGTACCACAGAGCTAAAGCTAGTTAGAATTTTATGATGTAGGAAGCCACCTGTAAGACCCTGGATGAATACAGAAAAATCAAGCAACAATACAAGTAAAGGTAGTTTCTGGTGAATTAGTAAATTTTTTTGTGTGTATTAAGATCAGGACTTTCTAAGAGAAAAAATACTTCCATTTCCATCATGAGAACATTCACTTTAATAATTTATAATAGCTTATTTGCTTTTCTGTGCCTCTTATTAGACAGAAGCTCTGTAAGAACAGATATAGTTTAATTTTGTTTCCTTTTAACTCCAATATGTTGCACACTACCTGGTACCTTGCAGACTTTTATTAAATTTTGATAAGACAAGGGATAATGAATAGTGATAGTGGTGTCTCCTCCACTGGATGTAGCAAATAAAATACATTTTTTAAGGGGAGTTGTAAGAAAATAATAAAGCAGACTTATAGTAATTATATCAAAGAGATAAATCAAAATCTCTTTGTCAAAATCTCTTTGTCAAAATCACTGTGTCAAAAATCACTTTGAGTGGTTTCTGATTATACAAGTTTTTTAGCATAGTGGCACAGACAGCCTTCCCTAAACCCCCACCAGAGTACGGTTAACCTGAGAATGGCTGCTTACTGGTGACGTTTCTATCCTGGAGAGCAGAATTCGGGGATGCTCCCTATAGGAATCTGCATTTCAGTGAAAACATCTCTTTGAGACAGAAATCTCAAAGTCAGAAAAAATAGAAAATAAATATTTCTGCCACAAAAAAATAGGACTATTTTCTTAATGCCTGCTCTAACTTAAAATGGACTGGAAAAGCAATATTTTGGACTGGAAAAGCAAAATCCATACTAAATAAAGACACAGAAGGACACACAGGTATCTAATATAAAAACAAGTATTTACAATTCTAGAAAGGCCATCTTATGGCGATTGAACATCTCAGAAACCAATGCAAGGCTTTAGTTTGTTTTTACCTTTACCTGGAGAGGTCTGAACTGCAGGGGAGGAGAAAGATATGTCCAAAACACTATTTGAATAACAAAGAGAATACAGATAGAACCTGTTTCCTTTCTAATCACAACATGAAGAATTCACAATGGCTTTGTGCCTTGTCAATGGCTTTGTGCCTTGCTTTTGTTATAATAACACCTATCCCAGTAGTATCAATTTCAAGAGCTCTAAACCAGAATACTGCTCACAAAAAGTAATAGGAATCAAATGGCCTGTTTCTGTGAATGTGATCCTGTTTCAGATGAGATAACAGGGGGAATGCTGACATCTATGATGAAAGTCCAGTGAACAAAGGCTCTCATGAGTGTGATTTATGCTAGCTGAGACTGTTGTGGTGCCTGTCCTCATTCAGTCATACAACTGGATGGGAAAAACCTCACTTTCTCTTAAAGTTTTTGGAGAGAAAAAAAAATGAAACAAAATAACAAAGTTTGAGAAAGCAAATATTGCTATCAACTGTTACAGTGAGTTTCCTTAGTTGGGCAATGAATGGGGACTTCATATCAAATATCAAGAGACACATCAAATGTGAGAGGAAATAACACTCTTTCTTGTGATTCTGCTGTTTCCTCACTTAGTTCGTTCTTTAGGTAGCCAGCCTGCCTGCAAAAAGGATTCCTTCTGTTTCATCTTCTCCCCTGTAGAAAGGGATGCTTGCCCCAGTTGGCCAAGTCTTGTGATGGTTCAGTTATGGCTGTGGTGGGATTGAAAACTTCGGAAATGGAGGAAGGTAAAGACATAGAAATCCTAACTTGACTTGGAAGAGACTAGCTAACTAGAGTTTGCACTATCCTGTGGAGACTGAGTAGAACATGCATTCCTTTAGAGGATAGCAGCATTACTTTCCAGAAACACATTTTTCCTATTTGAAGTTTAAGTAGGGTTTCAGTTATTCACTCAAGAATTTTTGAACACCCTGTGCTTGGGTATATATAATTTGGTATCTTTTGAAACTCTACTAAGAGCTATTCCTAATATGAATGTGGTTGATTACATCTTTTTAAGATAATTTTCTTTATTCAAGTTTTATAGAATAATTTTTATTACTTTTAGTAGAGAATAAGTGGTTATTCTTTTAAATATCACCTTGTCTAAAACTCATCTACTTGGCTTAGTATCATATTTTTAATAAGTGATCATTTTATGATAGTTTGGTTATAATCTTTTCAGTGTCATTTAAAAAAATTCTTAGTAGAAAAGATGGAGAGCACTAAGATATGTCATTTGGATAGATTTTTGGATAAGTTTATTATTTGAGAAATGAACTATATTTTCTGACAAAGTTTAAGGAAAAAATCAAAAAAGGCTTAAAAGGAAGTTAGATCTTCAGACTACAGATATTTATTTATAAAATTAAAAACAAAATTGTGCTACATTTACTATATAAATTTTAAGCTATATAACTACTATGTATATATACACAAAATATATGTGTGTGTGTGTGTATATATATATATATATATATATATATATATATATATATATATATAGTTTCTATATAAAATAAATTCTAAATTTTAAGTAAGCATTTTATTCCTAACAGCAACATGAAGGGATTCAGTATCCTTGGTATATCTATGTAAAATATCAACCGTACATACAATGTAAATTTATTCAGCATTGTTCATGTTTATGTCTTGTATTGTCATATCAGGATGGGTCTGTTTCATACAGTATCTTGAAATGTTGGGACAAGAGCTCCAGATTAGAGTCCTCCTGTATAGAATATGTTTATTATATCTAGTATTCAAAAATTAAGGCTTTTTCTTATTACTCAATTAATGTCATTGAGATTTCATACTTTATATGAATTCAATTATGAAACATATGAAATATAACTTTTAAGAATGTCTGTGTACAGTCAAAGCTTTTCAAGCTCATTAAATAAATTCTCTTTTGGTTAAATAAAACACACATTAGGAAAATGTATATCATTTACTCTTGCTTGAAATCCCTCTAACTCACCAATAATCGTTTTTAAGTTTGAAGTTCCCCACCAAGAATATTATCAGAAGAAAAAATATATATATGAGTATAAAAAGAGACTTAACCTCAACAGCATTTTTCAATAATCCCAGAAGCAGTTTCTCTTTTAAAATGAGCTAGAAATCTTGATTTTATGAAAAAATAAATCGTGTCAAGAATAGGGATGCTAATATCGCACTACTCTTTATTCAGTTTAATAGTATTTAATATTAGAGAACTTTGAAAATTTATTTGTCATCTTTAATTGCAAGTTCATTGGATATGTCACAGACGGAACAGATCATCCTTGTTTGTGACTGTGTCCATGGTGCTGACTCAGGATCTTAACTAAGAGTTCAGTGCCAGCTTTTTCCAGTCAGCTTGCTACACCGCATATGTCTGAATTGTACTGGTTGGACAGTTCTGAATGTTCAAGCTGTAAACCCTTAAGGCAGGGATTATTTCCATGGAAAACTGCATAACACAGTATGCTTTACCAGCACAAAGCAATCAATATCAGTATGTCCTCAAATGGAAACCAGCTTGGTTTCTGCACATCACATACAAAGAAGCAAATATACCCCAATGCATTTTGTCTATTCATCTTTTTGCACCTCCTTATTCCTTCAGCTTCTCATACAGAAAAGCTATTTAAAGCTCATTTCATTGTCTGATATAAGTTCTGATAAGACATGGGACATGGTTATAAAATGAGTACAAATTAACCTTTATTTTTAGGTTGCCCCAGAGTATATTGTTGTGTCCAAAAAAACTCCATTGAAAAACAAAGGACAGCTGAGTAATTATTGGCTAATTAAATACTTTCTTATTCTCATCACATTATGTGTGAGTCCAGAGTTCCTGGGAGATAGCCAATTATGACACATTTTCAAGTCTAGGAATTATGACAAAATGACATTACATGCAAATCTGAGGGAAATATTGTTCAGCATTAATGCAATATGTGCTATGTCAATGCCATCATGTTTTGGGATAGCTTTGCAATGAGTTCATTGCAAAAGCAAGTGAAAGTATATATGTATAAATCTCTTCCTGGGAATGACATTAAAATATACTCTTATTATAGAACCTATTGTTATCTTTTTCAATTAATTGAACTCCAGGGTATAGATGGAGAGGGACAGAATTTCATTATTTACAAAAGAGAAAAAACCTAAAAGCCTAGCCATCATTGTGCTGGTTGTTTTATTTCACATATGCTTTTCTATGGCTCTCTCCCTCATTTATGCTGACACTCTATTACCAAAAGGAGCAATGCTAAGGCTGTCATAGACAGAGGTTTGCTTTTTTTCCTCTGAGCTTTTTCCTTGAAGTTATGATTTTTCCATTAGTCTTTAAATAGGTAGCATCTGTTAATGCCTATCTTTCACGTGTTCTAGATGTTTAGGTGAATTAGAAAGTGATGTAAGAGAATATCTTACTTCCTCTCTAAATCAGCAAGTTTTCAGTTCTCAATTGGTACTTTCAAATTTCTGGGATTCTGAAAAAATACTAAATTAATATACAGTATTAAATACTAAGTCTTAGCAGTTTAGCATTAGAATTAGAATACTAAGTCTATCTCCTTTAATATATTTGCATAATGGTTTTTATGAAAATCTCTTTTATTCATATCCATTGTAGCAGGACATATGAAAAGCAAACCAAACAAGTGTCTTTACAAATTGATAAGTATGGCCCATAATTCATTGCCCATAATAGTGTTGGTCTACTCAATCAATACAGCACAAGTCATTGTTGGATAAGTAAGCAGTGGAAGCAGCTACCCTTAGAACCTAGTCTCTAACCCTGGTGAAACCAACTCTTGTGCCAACATGAGTTGACCATGTTTTCTAAAATTAGTTAGGAAAATAAATGCTATGATGTATATTTCATCTTTACTTGGGAAAGAAATCACATTCTACCCAGATATCCCTTTTCTATCCCCGAAAGAACACAATTGTTTTTGTGTTCTTTTGAAATTCTAAATATAATTAAATATATCCTTTATGTGCTTTACATAGTGCTGGTGATATTTGAAGGATAATACATGTTTAAAAATTAAATGTAGGGAATAGGTACCATGGCTTAAAATTTAGTTTCATAAATAAGAAGGGGCAATTATATTAACTTGTTCTAATCTTTTCAGAAAACCTCAGAATTTCATTTTATTTGAGCTACAAAAAACACATAGTATTTCCACTAATGTGGATATTTTATTTCACAGCTATATAGTTTCTCAGTATCTTCTGCCGTGGATAAAAATTTCAAATCTGGATCTGGTCTCTTCTCCACTCTTGCCTTAACAGGATTGGGAGAGATTCTCGGAGCCTACTGCTTCCACTCAATATTCATTCCAGCACATCCTGTCATTTCAGAGCCAGAGACTGTGCCAGCTGTGTCTCATGCACAGAATTTAACTAGCTGAAAAGATAAAATTGAGAAAGATAAATAGCAATGACCCAAAAATAAGGTTGAGTCAAAACATGCATAAGGGACACCTCGGTGGCTCAGTTGGTTAAGCATCCTACTCTTGATTTTAGCTCAGATCACGATCTCAAAGTTATGAGATTGAGCCCCACATCAAGCCCCAATGTCACTGGGAGTCTGCATGAGATTCTCTCTCCCTTTCCCTCCATGTTCTCTCTCTCCCTAAAATAAATAAATCTTAAAAAAAAAAAAACCTAACCAAACAAAAATGCATAATGGATGCCATTAAAATATTTGACATTAGTAATATTTGACATTAGTGACATTGCAATCTTTTTCCATTCCAATGTTTAGGATAACTGGCATTATACAGATATCAGCTTATCTCATGGTGAAAATCACAAGATACCTATGATTTGGGGGACATATCAACCGAGCTATGGTGTTCATTTTTATAATATGACATTTTTATTTGAGAACTATATCATTAACGTACATAAACAGTGTTAGCAGAAAACCAATCATGTGATGGAAGACTTGCAGCATTCATAAAAATGAATGAGCTATTAAGCTATGAATCAGCTTATAAAAAATTAGCTATACTTATTAGTAATAAAGAAATTTTTTTAAATGATGCAGATTATAAAGATAAGCTTTTCTGTTTTTAAAGGAGTGCAGAGGGAGAAGGAAAGAGAGAATCTTAAGCAGATTCCATGCCCACTGTAGAGCCTGAAGCAGGGTTCAATCTCACAACCCTGAGATTATGACCTGAGCCAAAATCAAGAGTTGGATGCTTTACTAACTGAGCCACCCAATTGCCCCAAGATTATCATGCTTTTATAGAGTTAAACAGACAAACATTTTTAAAACTCCATATAATTTATGGATGGAGGAGAGGAGTAATTGCCCAACACCAGCAAGTTTCAAATTGACTTAATGACTGGGATACAAAATAAAGAATGAGAGATGTGAAATTCAGAAGGCATCTGGTTTAGATCAAAAGACCATGACCAAATATTTTAGAAGTCAGAGAGAATTAGAGCAGTGAAAATTATTGGTCCAGACACAGTTCCCCCTATGTGTCAAATTCCAATAATATTTATACCTTCCTTTTAAGCAGTTCCAATAACATTACTTAAAATTTTTGAGATTTCAAGAATGTATCAGATGCTAAGTGTTTATACAATATCTATACATTTCTTCCTCCTGAATGCAATTCCTTACACAATTATGTTTGGTACACTACTTTCAGTAAAGGAGGGCTCTTCCATTAAATCTAGAATAAGCTATTTCCAAACTAATTGGGAAATGTTTACTTCAATTTCCTCCATTCTCATCCTTCATTGTAAGGATGGAACTATAACACAATTTTAATTTTGAGTATGAAGAAGTAATTTAATTTGAATATTATTGCACCCATAAGAGAGGTAGGTAAAAACAAAAACAAAAACAAAAAACCCACACACAAAACAAAACAAAACACTACTATTTTGTCTGTATTGAATTTAGTGGTGTAGTGATTATTAATGTTGTGACCTTTTTGACCATGAGGGAATAAGCCTAAAGACAAAAAGCCAATAGGCAAGAATAGAAGAGCAGGATGAAATAAATAGCATCACTCCATATTGTCACAAATGGCAGGACTTCCTTATTTTTTATAGCTGAATAATATTAGGTGATAACTACATTTTGTGAATAAGTAAATTTGACTCTTCCAGAATTATAAGAAATTATAATATACCTTCCTATGTAGATTCCTTTCCTAATTTGGCAGGCTATAACAAACTACATGTGGATTGAATAAAATGCAATAAAATAATTAATCTTATCAAAATATACTTATAAGAAGTAAGTCAACATGAAGCTTTCAGTCTGATGTCTATATTATCTTTCTTGAGACTTAGTGTACACATGGTACTTTAAAGCATTCCTAGAAGGTAGTATTATAGAAAACAATAGGAGTGTGTCCTTTCTATAAGTGTAAAACTCATGTTTTGTTGTTGTTGTTGTTCTAAGAGCAGGCAAAATAAATAGGAACAATTCCTTTACAATTTTGTTACAACAGTGATTTTTTTGACATGTACATTAACATTGGGATCATTATTACTTCATTACTTCATATGAAAGCCCTTAGCTATTTATACATATTCAGTTTATTAAATAAACTTTCCCAAATTGAAAAGCATGGGCATTATATGTATGTATTTTGTGAAAAGAGGTCTCAACAATCCACACTTGAATGGAAACTTTCATGATAAAGCTTTGTAAAACTTTTACAATTTCCAGGAAAAAAAAATAGGAAAAGTAATAGTGGGATACTTATATTGAAGGAAAACTTACCTATTCTGTAGCAAAAATGAAGTGTTCAACCTGGATAACCATCAAAATCATATTTTTCTTTAACACTATGAATCTTCTAAATTCATTATGTTCCATTTCTTAAAAGCAAAGAAATTTTGAAATGACTCGATGCTAATACAATAGTTTTGTGAACTTAAGGTTTTTTTGAGCAATAGTTTGTTCACCTGTAAAACAGAGTTGGTAGAATGTCAATTCTATTGGGTCTATGTGAGTATAAAATAAGATTGTGCATGATCTTTTTTTTTAATTTTTTAATGAGTTTTTTAATTCCACCATAGTTAACATACAGCATTATATTAGTTTTAGGTTACTTTTTTTTTTTTTTTTGAAAGAAAGAGAGTGGGGAGGGGAGAAAAGGAGAGGGAGAGAAAGAATCCTGACAAGGCTCCAAGCCCAGGGAGGAGTCCAACATGAGGCTCCATCTCTAGACCCTGAAGTCATGACCTGAGTTGAAATGAGAGTTGGATGTTTAACCAACTGAGCCACCCCAGGTATACACTTTTAAACCAAAGGCTGAAAGATGACTGGAAGTATCCAAATGAACATAGGGGGAAAATGAAGAAATAGACGTTTCAGTTACAGAAAATAGCTGTGCCAAAAAGTAGAAGTAGAGCAATAACATATTTGGAAAACAAGATGGTCAATGTATTAAGAATGTAAAGTATTGTGTTTAGAAAAGCAAATGGAAAGATAGACAGATCCCAGTTTATTAAGGAACTTAATTTTCACTCAGATGACATTTGACTTGCTTTAAAATTTATGTTAAAAGGAAAATGAGATTTTAACTTTTTCTCTAAAAAGTTATTTCCACAGCGCTCTTTTCAAAATTTCAGATAAGTTTTGATAGTTAAGTCTCAAAAACACTAACCTAAGCTAAAGGATAGAGGAATTAGAATTAGAGAGTGATTTTGGACAGCAGGAAGATCAACCCTGGATCCACTAAAAACAGCAAGAATGACACAGGGACATGCAAAAGAAGAGAAGAAGAAGCTGCACAGCCAGCCTTGCTTGAGACTCCGTAAATACGAACATTGAATAGCAATAAGTGAGGTGAGACAGTATTACACTCAGATGTTATTCTTGGAATTTCAGTTCAGGAAATGAAGCTGAGAATTAGGTTTGCAAAAATAAGCACATTTAAAATTGGATTTTTTTCTTATACTAACTGAAAAAAATCACAACTTGTATATTAAAACACACACACACACACACACACACACACACACACACACTGATCTTCCTGGGGTTATGTGCCAATAAACCCATTGTAAGTTGAAAATATCTTGAGTTAAAAATGCTTTTAATAGATTTCATCTATCGAACACCAGAGCTTAGCCTACCACAAATGTGCTCAGAACACTTACATTAGCCTCCAGTTAGGCACAATCATCTAATGCAAAGCCTATTTTATAATAAAGTGTTGAAAATCTCATGTGATTTATTAACACTGTACTAAAAGTGAAAAATAGAATGGTTGTATGGTACAGAATGATTCTATGTGCACTACCTGTTTACTCTCATGACTGTGTGGCTACTGGGAGCTATGGCAGTAGCTATGGCAGTAGCTCAACACCACAAGAGAGGATCTACCATATATTGCCAGCCTGGAAAAAAAAAATAAAAATTAAAAACTTGAAATATGTTTTTTTACTGAATGCATATCACTTTTGCAGTATCATAAAGTCAAAAAAAATGTAGGTTGCATCATCGTAAGTTGGGGATTGTCTGTATATATCCACAAAGTAAGTTTTATATTAATATAAGATTTTGAGTTATATACTAGTATCTTGATATTTTCAGACAACTGAGTGTCTACTAAAGGAAATTCTTGGGGATTAAAATTCATTTTCAGTTTCCTCATTTTTTTTCCTGAAAATAGACATCAAATCTTCATAAGTCTGATAGCTCTACATTTTAGCCAAGTCCCTTAAACATTTTATTTCCTCTTTTAAGCTTAGGAAATTTCCCTGGCAGCTGCTTTAAAGTTTCAGCTCTCTTGCATGTCCTCTACAAAAGTCACCATCCTGAAAAAACTTGTTCAGATAACAAAGTAGCCAAGAATGTTTTCTTTATTCTTATTTTTTTCTATTTTGGGTTTATTTTTCTCTACTGAGAAAATCAGTCACTAAATGCTGGTGGTATATTCCATAGATGTAAAACAATTTTAATGACACTGAAATATGATATTTTCTGGCACAAAAAGCAAGTATAAAATTAAACTTCAAGAACTATTCCAGAGATATTGATGTGATCTATTTATGACATAGGGAAAAAATATAAAGGATTTTAAACCATTTATTACTACAGTAATTTGTAGTTGACTACAGAGGATTAATCTTAGACTTTCGGAAAAATAGTAAGAAGAAACTTCAAATGATATTCATACTAGATGGCACAGTACTTGATACTTGTAATTCACTTTTTTTGTTTTTCATTTTTTTCCCCCAGAAGTTACAGGTTTTATCTTTAACTTCTTCGGAAAAATTAGTAGGATAGGAAAAAGAGTAAGACATAGAAATACATATTATCTTATTTTTCCATTTACATGGTAGAACATTTAAAATCTTTTAAAATTCTTCTCTTGGGACTCCTGAGTGGCTCAGTGGTTGAGCGTCTGCCTTCAGCTCAGGGCATAATGCCAGGGTCCTGGGATCGAGTCCCGCATTGGGCTCCCTACAGGGAGCCTGATCTCCCTCTGCCTATGTCTCTGCCTCTCTCTCTATCTCTGTATCTCTCATGAATAAATACATGCAATATTTTTAAAAGATAAAAATAAAAAAAGTAAAATAAAATTCTTCTCCAGGATTGCTGATGTTGCTTGTTGTTGGGGTGGGCCAGTGTGTGCCCCTGGTGGGGAGAGGGTGAAATTGTATGATGTTATCATTTGTTTAGTGACTTGTCCAAACAATTTTTGCAAGGACTGTATTCCTTACCTGTATGCTCATTTAAGTCTTTGGTTTCATTACCTTTGCAATCAGCCAGTGACCCGGCAGGGTGTGTGTGTGTTTTTATATTGCCTTGAATATAAAACAATGACTAGCCCCTGCACTGGTCCTTCAGAGACCAGCAGGCAAATAAAAAAACACTCACCCACCTTAATCCTTGGACAACAAAGTTCTTATACCCAACTGCCACCAGTAAGCCAAACCAGGCACAGTAACCAGAAATTCCATCTACCAATTCCATAGGTGCCTGTTATAGGACTGGAGGAAGAGAGATGATAGCGGCTACACAATGCAAAATCCACCAAAATCTCCAACCTTTTGAAACTTTTTCTTCATTGAGCACCCCTTTCAATGCTGTCAGTGGTCAACTATACTCCAGAGTTTTATGGTGTTTGATTCTCAAGATTCTTGACAATTCATATATATATATATATATATATATATATATATATATATATATATATTTTTTTTTTTTTTTTGGTTGCCAGGATTGATTTCTAAACTTCATACTCTGAAATCTTTCATGAGGGTATTCCTGGTGTAAATATATATTTTAATGACATATCTAATCCCTTTCATCGGTACAATTTGATTTTCCTTATTAATTTTCTCTACAGGTAATTCAAAAATATTTAATTTTCAGTGTTTAATTCTATTATTTTACTAATTACATATTTAACATTTTCATTGCAAAAATTATTCATGTTGTTATTCTTTTTTATTTCCTTATCATGTATATATTATATAAACATGTATTTAAAATTTATGTGTGTCTCTTCCAGTTTTAATGAGTTATAACTGACACTTAACAGTATGTAAATTTAAAACATACACGGTGATAATTTGGTACACTTATTATTGCAAAATAATTACAAAAATTGGGTTGGTTAACACCTCTAATCACCTCACATAATTACAACTTGTTTGGAGTGGTGAAATGTTTAAAATCCACCTTCTTAGTAACTTTCAAGTATAAAACACAGTATTGTTTTTTTTTTCAAATTATTTAAGCTCTGATTAGTTAATATATAGTGTAACACTGGTTTCAGGAGTAGAATTTAGTGATTCATCACTTCCTATAACACACAGTACTCAATATAGCATAAAATATAGTATTATTTACCATAGTCTCCATGCTGCATATTAGATATCCAGAATTTATCTTATAATGGGAAGTTTGCACCCTTTGACAACATCTCATTTTCAAACCCTCTATCCCCCAGAAACCACCATTTTACTCGGTTTTCATAAATTCAGCTTTTTTAGATTCAATATATGTGAGATCATATAGCATTTGTCTTTCTCTTACTTATTTCAGTTAGCATAATGCTTTTGCAATACAGCCATGTTGTCACAAACAGTAAAATTTCCTTATTTTTCATGGCTAAATAATATTCTGTTGTTAAATATCTTATTTCTTCTTTATCCATTCATCTGTCAAAATTAGGTTATATGCATTTAGGTTATATGCATATCTTGGCTATTATAAATAATGCTGCAAAGAATATAGGAGTGCAGACATCTCTTCAAGATCTGGGTTTCTTTTCCTTTTTTTTAGATAAATAATCAGAAGTTGGATTGATACCACTGAATTGTTTTCTTGTGTTTTCTCAAAGCTCAATGAGTCTCCTTGAAACAACTATTTTGAATTCTTTATTGAGTAAATCACAAATGCCCATGTCTTTGAGTTTGGTTATTATAAGATCATTGTGATCTTTTTCTGTTGTATGTTTCCCTGATTTTTCATGTTCCTTAAAGTTCGTCCAGTCTCTACTGTATGACTTAAGAAGAAAAATATCTTCCATTAGTATGCTAGTGATTCTGACGTTACTCTCAAAACTTCAAAGGATCAACCTGCACCACATTTTCTCTCTCTTATTGCAGAATTCTTAAGCTTGTATGCTTTCTTATGATTCTGCAATTAACTAGGCTGGGTAACAGCTTCCTTTTTCTTTCCCTCAAGAGCAGTACTAAATATTCAAGTTTGTGGTCTCTCTCTTGTCTGCAGATTCAGGCTGGTTTTCTGCAAGTGCTCACCAACCATCTGCCATATCTTGCTCTTTCTACTATCATGAATACACAGGAGCTATCAGTAGGGCATGATAGTTCATGCATGTTCCCATGAGGCATTTGGGAGATTTACAAGAGAAGTGGCACAGCAGCTCATGTTCAGGCCTCTTGATGAAATCCGTAATGCAGTTAGTAGGGTCCATATCCCTTTAATACCTTCTCTTCCAAGCCCTGATTGCTGTTTTCCAAGCTGCTCAGCATCCCTGTGTTATGCACCATGACTGAGTGCTCTGAGTCAGATGAGAAAGATAAAAGTGCTTCCAGCAGTATCCTACACAGCTAATGAAGCTGGACACTCACTCACATTCTGTCATGTTCTCCCATGGGCATCTCTGGGCACTAAGCTGTATTGCTTTGGAGGTTGGATAACAGGTAAAAGCAAACTGTTTTTACCTTCTCCAATGATTCCAATCTCAGATTTTTTGCTCCAAAAATGTGAAAATTTGTCCACTGGACTACTCTATTAAAAATATATCTCTTGAATAGGATAAATGGATAAGTCAGTTGTTCTCCAGGGTCTCCTGGACTGTAGCCTGGAGGGGCTAGAGCTGGTTCATGGGCCACTTCAGGATCGACAGCTTAGACCAAAGTCTCTATACCCAGTATCCAATGCATGGGTGGACAAAACTTCTGGATCCCTTGACACATGATGCTGAATCCTACAGCTCTTACAAAGGCACTTTTATCTATGTAACATAGTATGGAAAGTCCTAGACACAGGAATTAGACAACAAAAAGAAATATAAGGCATACAAATAAGTAAGGAAGAATTAAAATTCTCAGTGTTTGATGATGACATGATACGATATAGAGAAAACCCTAAAAAGCTTCCACCAAAACTATTAGAACTGACAAATGAATTTAGTAAAGTCACAGGATATAAAATCAATGTACAGAAATCTGTTGCATTTCTGTACACTAATAATGAAGTAACAGAAAGCATAATTAAGTAATAATTTTATTTATAATTGTATTTATAATAGTACCCAAAACAATTAACATATCTCAGAATAAACTTAACCAAAGAGGTAAAACCTTCTATTCTTAAGCTTATAAAACATTGATGAAAGAAACTGAAGATGATACAAAGAAATGGAGAGACCCTCCATGTTTGTGGGTTATAAGAATAAATACTGTTAAAATGTCTATACCACCCAAGGTAATCTACAGATTTAATACAACCCCTATTAAAATACCAACAGCATTTTTCATAGAACTAGAACAACCATAGCATTTGTATGGAACCACAAAAGATCTCAAATTGCCAAAGCATTCTTTTTTTAGATTTTTTAAAATTTATTTGAGAGAAAGTGAAAGAAAGAGAGCACAAGCAGGAAGAGTGGCAGAGGCAGAGAGAGAAGCAAGCTCTCTGCTCAGCAGGGATATGGGGTTTGATTCAAGAACCCTGGGATCAAAACCTGAGCAGAAGGCAGATACTTAACTGACTGAGCCACCCAGGCTCCCCTGGCCAGAGCATTCTTGAAAAAACAAAATAAACAAAACTGGAGGTATCACAATTCCAGACTTCAAGTTATATTACAAAGCAGTAATAATTAAAACAGTATGATACTGGGATAAACATAGACACCTAGGTCAATGGAAGAGAACAGAAAACTCAGAAATAAGCCCACAATTATATGGTTAATTAAATCTTCAACAAAGGAGGAATGAATATAATGAGAAAAAGACTATGTCTTTAATAAATGGTGTTGGGGAAACTGGACAGCCACATTCAAGATTCTAAAACTGGACCACTTTCCTTCACCATATGCAAAAATAAATTCAAATGGGTCCAAGATCTAAATGTGAACCCGAAACCATAAAAATCCTTGATGAGAACATAGGTAGTAATTTATCTGACATCAGCCATAGCAACATTTTTCTGCATATGACTCCTGAGGCAAAGGAAATAAAAGCAAAAATAAACTATTTGGGACTATATCAAAGCAAAAATGTTTTGCACAGAGAATGAAACAATCAATAAAACTAAAAGGCAACCTACTGATGGGAGAACATATCTGCGAATGACATATCTGTTACAGGGTTAGAATCCAGAATATATAATGAACTGACACAACTTAATACCCAGAAAACAATAATCCATTTTAAAAATGGGCAGGGGATCCCTGGGTGGCGCAGCAGTTTGGTGCCTGCCTTTGGCCCAGGGCGCGATCCTGGAAACCCGGGATCGAATCCCATGTCGGGCTCCCAGTGCATGGAGCCTGCTTCTCTCTCTCTCTCTCTCTCTCTCTCTCTCTCTCTCTCTCTCTGACTATCATAAATAAATAAATAAAAATTTAAAAATGGGCAGAAGACATGAACCGACATCTCTCCAAAGAAGATGTACAGTTGGCCAACGGACACATGAACAGATACTCAACATTTCTCGTCATCAGGGAAATGCAAATCAAAAGTACAACGAGATATCATCTTAAACCTAGCTGAATGGCTACAATAAAAAACACAAGAATCAAGTATTGGTGAGGATGTGGAGAGAAAGGAACCCTCTTACACTCTTGGTGGGAATGCAAACTGGTGCAGCCATTGTGGAAACCAGTATGGAGGTTCCTCAGGAAATTAGAAATAGAGCTACCCTACAATCTAGCAATTGCACTATTATAACCCTCACTCTCCACCTGCAAAATCAACCAACCAACCAAAAAACTCCACTAATTTGAAGGGATACATGCACCCTTATGCTACAGTATTTGTAATAGCCAAATTATGAAAGCAATCCAAGTGTCCATCCACAGATGAATGGAGAGATGTGGTATATAATATATACAATGATATATTATTCAGCCATAAAAAGAATGAAATTTTGCTATTTGCTACAACATGGATAGAGCTAGAGAGCATAATGCTAAACAAAATAAGTCAGCCAGATAAAAATAAATACCATATAATCTCTACTCATATGTGAATTTAAGAAATAACATATGAAAAACAAAGAAATAAAACATATGAGCTAAGAAAAAAAAAGGAGAGAGAGAGAAAGACAAACTAAAAAAACATACTCTTAACTATAGAGAGTAAACTGATGGTTACCAGAGGGGAGGTGGGTGGGATGGTGGAAAAAAGAACCCCAGGAGTGGTAATTTGAAGGAACATTTAGAGTTTGTTGCTGTTGTTGTTTTAGATTTTGATAATGGTCATTTTGTAACTGTATAAAATAAGCTCAACGGAAGAATCAGACAAATTCACTTCATTTATATATAGACTTTTCCCAAAAATGCATATTTAAGAAAATTAAATTTTACCCTTTATAACTATCTTCAAGAAAAAGTTATAACCTAGTCAAATGTTGAGTCACATAAATAAAAAATTATCACTTTTGTCTCAAAAACTGAAATTGGGTGATATATGGCCACATAGCAAAATTGAACAGTTAAATGCAGAGAAAAAAAATTGCAAAACTCAATTGTGCTATAGATTGCAGTCATCAGCTATATACTCCTTTCCTAAACTATTTTAAATTGAGAAGCACATTCACTGCAAATTACATCAAATTTGACCTTGCTTTTGAATTTGATAGCATTAGAACTTGAATTTCTAGTACAAAAAATCATTCAAAAGAATAAAAATGTTCCTTTTGGAATTCTTTAATGCCCTAGAAATATATTCCTACAATTTGAAAGCAAATGAATTAATACTAACTCTATTATATTAGCTTTATTTTCTAAAAAACATTTTTATTTCTTTTTATTAAAGTCAACAAAGTGTAAACTTTGATGTCATTTTATAAACATAAATAATTTTGCAATGATTTCTGGTAGTAATCAGTATAAAACAGACCTGTGTAAAACAATCTGGTAGAGATCTTTAGGTTTTCACTATGGGTCTTTGCAAGCAGTTTATTCAACATAGATAAACTAAGATTTCTTTCAAATTAGATAGTAAAAATAAATAGCAAAACAGTACAATTTGTCCTAATCACCTGAAATGCAAAAGAAAAACAGAGATATCTATACTGTAATATGAATAGTATGCATGCTTTTTATTTCCCATTACATTATTAAAAGAGACTGGCCCATTCAAATGCAGAGATGTCAAGGACAGTAAAATATAGTGGAGACTTCTAAGAGTTTCTGCTTCTGAAGAATCAGAATTAGTATGAATTAGAATTAATGTAAAATTCATGTCCAGGTTGTTAATGAAACAAATTTGTCACATGGTCATACCCTATTTTCTGGAAGACCTCATACCACAATTCTCTGAAACAATGAGGAAAAAAAATTGGTATGAAAAAGCAAAGGACAGTTGTCCCTAGCCCAGAGAACTGAAATACAGCTTCTGTTTATATTAGATGGAAAACTTCTATAAGTAATAGGTACAAATTTAAGAAAAATATCCAAATATTGCATACAGTATAGTTTTTCAAAATGTCTTCATAGGTAGAAATAATTTAAAAGTTCTATTGGTGATAAAAGCTAAATATTGATAAAGTGAGATATTTATGTACAACCTAATATTCTCTATATGGAAAAACATAAAGAAAACACTGTGGAATAAATTCAAGATTAAATTATTTGTAAAGGTAATCATATTTAAATTTGAAAACTATTACAAAGTTAACAAATTAAAATTATTCTCTAGAGTTATTCACCAGTAAGTATTCACTAGTTTTGTGTTTGTTTACTGTATGCTTAACATTGTGAGGGTTTTTTTTTGTTTTGTTTTGTTTTTGTTTTTGTTATTTTTTAAGCAGAAGAGATATAATTCCTAGTCATAAAGCTCGCAATGCAGACTGAGTAACTAGAAATGAATGAACAGTCTTAGGGTAAAAAACATATGTGTTGATACCAAAGTTTGACTCTGGTATACACACATTAGTTGAAAAAATGTAATGTATTTGTGTTTTCTATAAGTAATTCTAATTTACTAATTTATAAAAAGACAGTTATAATTGAAGGTGCTAAAACTTCCAATCCTGGTAAAAATGTAGACGTTACAAAGCACTGAAGCTTCAACTTTAATAATAAAAAACTTGATTAGGGATCCCTGGGTGGCTGGGGTCCCTGGGTGGCTCAGTGGTTTGGCGCCTGCCTTCTTCCCAGGGCATGATCCTGGAGTCCCGGGATCAAGTCCCACATCAGGTCCCCTGCATGGAGCCTGCTTCTCTCTCTGCCTGTGTCTTTGCCTCTCTCTCTCTCTCTCTCTCTCTCTCTCTCTCTCTCTCTCTCTTTCTCTCTCTCTCTCTCTGTCTCTGTGTTTCTCATGAATAAATAAAATCTTAAAAAAAATTAAAAAGCTTGATTAACCACAAAATTATATTTATTTAATTCCACAAAAAGACAAGAAGTACTAAATTCTAGCAAAACACAAGTCCATCATAGAATAAAAGACTCATCTCTGATAGAGTGAAAATAAAAAGACAAAACCATCATTGATGGCCATAAAGGGAATGCAAGACAGGAGTTGAGTGAGTCCTTATAAGACCTTTAAGCCATCAATAAGTGTATGGATTAGTATACAGAGTGCTGAAAGCAAAGAAGATTTGAGAAAGAGTTCCCTAAAGGATTTAGTATCTTCTTTAACCCATGCTGAAAGTAGTGTGAGATTGTTGAAAGTTGAGACATCCCAGATATTCACTGAATACCCTGCTGTATAACACACTGAAGGTTAGCAGGGGGACAACAGGGAAGATAAATTATACATCGTGCATATAACCAGGAGTTAGACTTGAGGACAAAGAAAAATTTCTGGTGCTATAAAAAGCTGCCAAATAGTCTGTAAAGCTAATAAAACACTGAAATGTTTCAGAATGCTAGGAAATTGGCTATAAAACTTGAAGAATTCTGTGACTCTCTCTATAGATGTTTTGATCCCAACATCAAAATACTTGAAGCCAATGGATGGTGACCTGAAAATACTAAACATATAACAAGACTCACACCCAATTTTATTAAACATTAGGTTCACTCAGTTCTTCATACAATTTTCTTAACAGAAAAAAAGACTGTGCCCTTTGCTGGGGTAAATATTATTTACTTGAACCTCTATTGTGATTTTAAATAAAATGTCAAGAATATACCAAAAAATTTTAAGACACACATCAAAGCAAGCAATTATAAACTATGTACAACTGTGAAAATAGTAAATAGAAGAAACTGAAAGATGACATAACTGTTGGAATTTTCAGACAGCGAACTAAATAAAACTATTATAAAAATGTTTTAAAATGAAGTAGAAAAAGTGAGTAACACATGTAATTAATGATGAATTTCAGCAGAAAAGTGAGATAGGCAGAAAAAGCAAATGCTAGAAAAGGACAGTACCAGAAACTAAATATTTTTGCAATGGGCTTAAGAACAGACTAGATTTACAGGATAAATAGTAACTTGAATGCATGGTGATAAAATTTATCCAAACAATAACAAAAAGGCAAAAATTTTGGTTGGGAGGGGAAGGAACATAAATTCAGATATATTTTACTCCTGGTCTTACAAAAAAACAAACAAAAAATTAAAACATTTTTGCTTTTCAGTAGTTCTCTTAGAAGAGACAAATCTCAAAAAGTTTTTTTTTTTCACATACCTACATTTAAAAATGAAGATTGGAGAGTATTTTTTTCTTAAAGGTGAAAAATTAATACACTTTTAGCTTATATTCTTCCAATACAGAATTCTATTTTCCTTTTATCATGAAATTCTTATTAATATTCACTTCTTATATGTCCTTAAAGAAATATAAGATAACTAATAATTGCCAATTACTTAATTTAGAAAAATTTATTTCTGTTATTTTGAGGAAATAAGTCATATATCCCAATATGATACATTCCATTTCCCTTTAGAATAATTTTAGAGATAATATCTTGTTTTATCCTTTTCCTTTTAATCATGGTTTATTTGCTTTAATGTATGAAGTATGTCACTACATCCCTGTTTCATATTCAAAGAAAATTATAATAATTATTGGTAGTAAAGACCTAATAAAGTAACGGTAGTAAATACCTAATAAGGTAATGGTAGACTTAATACATGCTATTCAAGAAATATCTAACAATGTCATCTACTTATTTCCTTTCAACTGCATCATGTTTCAAAATCAGAAAAAAAAAAGTAATGCATCATTTTTCTTGCCAAGTTACTATGAATAAAATAAAGGCTTTTCCATGATTTATCCAAAATTATCTGTGAATGTGACAGATCAGTGAAATATTATTGAAATAGATTTCTCCCATACTTATGTTACTGCTGATAGTGTATATAGTTTCACATAGCCTTCAACACCATCTATATATTCAAATCAGTAGGAAAGGTCAATTCTGTAGAAAGAGTCTAATATTTAAAGACATTTCAAAACTGTCATTATAAATAAAATCCATACATGGTCCCTTAAAAACAAACTTGTTTATAATTGTATGCAATGTATAATTAAATTACAAGCATGGTGATATAAAAGTACGAAAGTTATTCCCTATGCCCAGAGGAATTACTTTTCCTTTTGCTGATAAGGGGATTAGTTAGGTTTCAAAATATATGTTTCTCTATGATTATCCAGTGGTCAGAAACTCTCTTTCACAAAATGAACATCCCCTAGGGAATAAAAACAGCAGCATCCAAAGAAAATTATGTTTTTCTTATGTTTTTAAGATTTTTCAAGAGGTACAACATAAATTAGATACTTATGGTTTGTATAGTTTGTCAACCATCCTACAATGTTCTAAAATAACTTTTATATTTTCCTTTTCAGTTCCTTTTCTACACTTTTAGGTCACTTTTCTGTATATTTATTTTCTTTGGTTTTGCTCTACTATTTTGTAAAAACCTCAAGGTACAGAAAATTTAAGGTGTTTTGCATGTGTAAAAACAGCCTCACAAAAAGCTAACCTTAATTCAGTGCCTACTACATGTAAGACATTATTCAGGTGTTTCGTATAAATTAAATATTTTAATCCAATAAATGTATTCCAGATTAATAATAATGATCCCATTGTACAGGTTAAAAAAATAGAAAATGTCAAAGAATTGAATTTAATTAATTTCAAAGAATTAATTTAATTAATTTAATTAATTCTTCTAATTTCAAAGAATTTAAACATCTTCTTCATGATTATTGTACTACTAAGTGGCAGAAACAGAATTTGAATTTCAATATATGTGTTTCTAAAGTCTTTTGGGGAAAAAAAAAAAAAACCAAAACATTGAGTAGCATAGGAGGAGTATTCTGGGAAGATTACTAGGACTGTCTCCTCACCTAGACAATAATTGTGGTGGAAAAATCTATCTGATGTAACTATTTTAGAATTCTAGAGCCTACTGAAGACTTGCAAGTGTTAGAGGAAAGCTTAAAGAGCAAAATGCAGTTAATTTCTGTCAATTTTAGCTCTTAGATCTACAGCAGCTCCCATCTCCTATCTCCCAGCCCTGTGGCAGAAGGCTGTGCACATTATAGGAGAAAAAGAGAGAAAGAGAGAGAGAGAGAGAGAGAGAGAGAGAGACTGTTCTTCAAACATTAAGGATCTATACTTTGATCATTCTCTACAGCTTCTGACTTCAGGAGTGCAAAGAGGTATGTGGCCATTGTTGTAGTACTTTCCCCTCCAGCTGAAGTGATTTCCCAGGTGATTTAAAGGCTTTTAAATCATCATCTTTCATTTTCCTCTTTTTCCCTTTTCAGGAGCCAGACTTTAAAGACTAGGGTATACAAAAGCAACTGCATATAAAGGCAAAATTGGAATGACATCACACATGCCCAGGGAAAAGAGCAGACTTTGAAAATTAAAAAATCTTAGTCAAACTGATCAAGGCTAAAAGAGAAGAAACACAAATTATCAATATCATGATATACCTAGATTAAATTACCACAGATTTTAGAGGCATTAAAATAGTAAGGGAATGTTATGGGCCATTGTATAGGAGTAAATTTAATAATTTAGAGAAAATGGATAAACTTCCTGGAAGACAAAACCTGCAAAAGCTCATTCAAGAAGAAATAGATTAAATAAATAGCCAGGTATCTATTACTGAACTTAAATTTATAGCTTAAAATTTTCCCAAGAAGAAAACTTCAGGCCCAGTTGGCTTCACAAATAAATGCCACTAAACTTTAGAAAGAACTATTAGCTCACTATATACAAAAATTAAGTCAAACTAGATCATAGATCTCATGGAAAACTTTAAAATCTACAATGTCTAGACAAAAACAAGTGAAAATCATTGTGAAGTTAGGCTAGGCACAGATTTATTAGATCTGACACTATAAATACAATCATTAAAAAGCATACAAAGAATTATATTTCATTAAAATTCAAAACCACTGTTCTTCAAAAGACACTGCTGTCATAATAAAAAGATAAGAAAAATTGGAAGAAATTATTTGTAAACCATATGCTTGATATGCGATGGGAATTCAAAATTTAAAAACAAAAACAAAAAACTCCCATAGCTCAATAATAAGAGAAGGAAAAACAGCTCAATCTAAAAAGGATGGACAAAAGATTCAAACAGGTATTTCATCTAAAAAGTTGTATGGACAATTAATAAACAAATCAGCAAATTCTCAACACAAAAATTGTTAGGAACATCCAAACTTAACAATGAAATGCTACTACACACCTCTTGAAATGGCTAATTTTTTTTAAAAAAGTAAACATAAAAAAGGGTAGAGTTTAGTATCAGCAGCTGCATCATCCTATACTGTTGGGCAGAGTATAAAATGGAGGAACCATTTCAGAAAGCATTTCTTTAAGTTAAGCATGCATCTGTTATTCCACTCCTACTCCAAGTATGAATAAAAGTATATGTCAAAGCAAGTACTTTCACTCAAATGTTTTGTATGTAACAGTCAAAAATGGAAAACACCACAGATATGTGTCAACCTGGAAACAGATGAACATTGTATATCTTTACAATGGAACACTATTTCCCAAAGACAGGAATGAACAGATACAAAATAAATGAATCATCACTAGTTTTGCTGAGTGAAAGAAGCTAATACCCTCCATATCATGCATACTCTATCATTCCATTTATATAAAATTATAGAAAATATGAGCTAATCCATAATAGTAGAAAGCAGATCAATAGTTAACTGGAGATAGAAGAAGGACAAACAAACGTGGGAGGATGTAGATGTAAAGGAACAAAAGGAAACTTCTGGGGGATGGGTTATTATCTTGATTGTGGTGATGCTTTTATAAATAAGTATATATGCCAGATCCTTTCAAACTGTACACTTTAAACATGTGCAGCTTATTGTATATCAATTATGTCTCAATAAAACTGTTAAAAATTTCAAAACAATTTATGTGCATATTAATAGTGGTGATATAACAGGTAAACAGGTATATACTAAACCATCAAAGTACCCATTCTACTCTTAATTAAAGATGATTGGGGTACCTCGGTGGCTCAGTCAATTAAGTGTCCTACTCTTGATTTTGGCTCAGATCATGATCTAAGGGTTGTGAGATCAAGCCCTGTGTTGGGCTCCCTGCTTAAACCTGCTTAAGATTTTCTTTCTCCCTCTGCCCTCTCCCCATCCATTCGTACTCTGCTTCTCTCTCTCTCTCTGTCTTAATGTCTCTCTCTCTCAAAAAAAAAAAAAAAAAAGTTCATGTTCTTCTACAAAGATCTGTTTCCTATAAAAAAGCAATAATGAATGATAAAATGATAAAATGAGAATACAAAAATATAAATTCTGGTTCTAATCTCACAATATTTAGTAGGAGATCCTAAATCATTAACTTTGTTTTTCAGATTCCTTTCTTAAAATTCATGCATAGAGCTACTTAGTATTTTTATATAATTTAACACTGTAATCATGTAGAAGTCTGCCATGTATTGGTATGAATTTTAGCATTTACTACTATAGTGTAAGAATTTTCATTTCAATGTCTCTCTGTATTCAATCCAGATTATGGGTGTGTGTTTATATATATATGTGTGTATATACATATACACATACACATTTTATATATGTAATTATGTATAATATAAAAGATACACATCAAATATAAAATTTATCCTTATTTTCTGTAAGTGCAACTTAGGATACCATGCAAGAGTAATTTCCAGTTATAATGCAAATGCCTAAAAAAAACAACTAATTGTTTGTTTTTTAACTTTCCTTGTGTTTTTATTTAGCTACATTTTTGGCAGCTATGCATGGATATTAGCTAGGTACTTTAATTGTAGTCATAAAACAAAATCACATTTCCAAATCTTCACAAGAGACAGAAAGAGACAAAGTACACCACATGGCTAGTACTGAAAACTTTTTTCGCAGAAAAACTGAAAGTATCTAAAGAATAATTTGATTAGCATCATCTTTAAATTTAATTTATTTTTTTAAATATTTTATTTATTTATTTGAGAGAAAGCCCACACATGAGCAGGGGGAAGGGGTAGAGGGAGAAGAAGAAGCCGACTCCTCAAGGAGCAGGGAGTCCCTACCAATGGCTTGATCCCAGGACCATGGAGTCATGACCTGAGCTGAAAGCAGAGGCTTAACCAAGTGAGCCATCAAGTGCTCCAGAGCCATCAAGTGCTCCATTTTTTTTAATTTCATATTGATTGGCACTGTTTTATGAAAAGGGATTCTATCACTTTAGTTTTATCTTTTATCTGGACATGGCCAAAGTTTCTGTCTGTTATCTTATTATTCATAGTGTATTATATCTAAATGAGAGTACAATGACATCAATTTAGAGTATTTTAGAAACTGACAATCCACACTAGTATAACATCAACTCTCTTATTGGTCATTCGAAAGAAAAATAAAAAGAGAAAGAAAAATCTTTGTCAAAGGTGATCTCTAAAGGTTACAGTATTTAGAATTACATCCCATTAAAGGATATTTTCTTTCTTTTTAAAAAAATATTTTATTTATTTATTCATGAGAGACACAGAGAGAGAGGGAGAGGCAGAGACACAGGCAGAGGGAGAAGCAGGCTCCATGCAGGGACTGGATGCTGGGTCTCCAGGATCACACCCTGGGCTGAAGGCTGCCTTAAACTGCCAAGCCACCTGATATATCCTAAAGGATATTTTCAACTCAGTTTTATAATGTGTCATATAAAGATATGAAAGATTGTTGGAAAGTTCTATATTTTTTAAGATTTTATTTATTTATCCATGAGAGACACACAGAGAGAGGTAGAAAAATAAGCAGGCTCCATGCAGGGAGCCCGATGTGGGACTCGATCCCTTGGACTCTGAGATCACGCTCTGAGCCAAAGACAGACGCTAAACCGCTGAGCCACCCAGGCATCGCAGAAAGTTCTGTTTTGAATGTAGAATGTTATACTCAAATGTCAAATCAACATACACTGGGAAATGTATTTCTCCATGAGATTAAATGTACTTAACAATTTGATTCTGTTTGTTAAACTTATTACCTTACTTTGATATTTTGACTAAGGCAGTACATGGATACATTATATACATATAGTACACTCTTATTTTTTGAGAAACATAAGATACAGCTAAATCAAATTAAAAATAAAAAAAACACCCTTTTATTACAAGGACATGTAAAAACATCTCAACCAACCTAACTTATAGTTTAATTTATAATTTAATAAAAATACACATTAGTAATTTTTAAAAATAATAATTATAAAGTAAACTTTTTAGGCTTTCTAGAGCTTTTAAAATAAAGTCACTGACATACATTGTCTTTTCCCATTATAGGGCAGGATGATTTTTAGAATATTACTGACCTTTATCATGCATTTTTAACAAATTCATTTTCTAAGAAATAAAGTGACATTTTAAATCTCCATGCATTTAAAAAACAATAGGAGTCAAATACATTTGCATAAAGCAACATTCTCTAATAAAGTTTGAAATTAAACTTAGAAATCCTTCTATTTTAAATATGCCCATGAATCACTAAACAAACCAATTTGTAAGAAGAAAGAAAAAAAAAAAAAACTAATGTAATTTCACAACCCCGTTTTGCCAAAGCCTTTTAAAATAATTAAGGAAACTTTGAATATGTATGCTTTTCCACCTGCAGAAGTTATATTTCAACATTAGGCTAGAAGTTAGAAATAAAAATTGTATTTATTTATTCATGAGAAACACAGAGAGTCAGAGACATACACTGAGGGAGAAGCAGGCTCCCTGAGGGGATCCAGGATACCCTGATCAGGACCTGAGCTAAAGGTAGATGCTCAACCACTGAGCCACCCAGGCATCCCCAAAGTGTTCCATATTCTTATACAGGAAAAACAACACATTCGTAGTCACCAAAACTTCAGATTTCTATTTTTCATTTCTATGAATATTATTCTAGAATTGTCTAAAACCTACATAATCAAAATTTGATCTAAAAGCATGTACTGTTATTGAACTTTGATGTGCACATAGTATCTTTGAATATTGAAATGTGAACAACTTTTGGCCAAACCACAGTCATGAAGATCATTAAGAAGACACAGCTCATGTTGCTCACTTCTAAAAAGTTTTTCCTGAATCCTCACCCAGCAAAATTTCAGCTAAGCCTACTCTACAGCACTCCATGAACTTGAACTCACACCAATGATCCAATCACAACCTGAAACTCTTGAGGACACTCTTCAGACCACAGGTTATTCCTTTTGCTATGTAGCAACCTGCCAGTGTATGGGATTGTTTATGATATAGTAATGTCTTCCCACAGCTTCACTCAGTGCTTGTGGAAAGGTTGAAGCTCAATAAATATCTGATAAACTAATACTGCCTGTACTAAGGAATATAATAATTAAAATTATGTTTCTTAAGGTTTATAAGAAATCCAAAGTAGTCCAATAAGCTTGGAAAGAAAAAAATAAATACTTGCCAAATGTAATGCTTCAAACAGCTGATTACAGTGGTTCTTAATTAAGCAAAACCTCCCTAATTAATTCCATTTCACATTTCAATACTTAGGTACATAATTTGCAAAGCGTAATTTGCTTTTGTTTATATCTTTCTTTTATAAAATGTCTATGTATTATTTCTTGTGACACATAGGTTTATTCTTTAACTTGACAGCTAGTTACCTAAGATTAGGGCTTATCTTTGTGACTGAGCAGTTGTTATATAAGTGTTGACCTGCTAGACAACAGCATATTGGACAAAGTCAGGCATGAAGAAATTATGTCAAATAAATGTATGTATCCAAAAATGTGAACAGTCCACATAATTCAAGACAAAACAAGTCAAGTTTCTGTAGTTGTTTGTTTGTAGAGACTAAACAGTACATAGGAGAAAGAAGAGTGATGGTACCTTAGTTTCTAAAATAACATTTAATTCCCAGTTTTCTTTTCTGCTTTGCAATGATGTGGATCCTGTATGAATTTGGCATACATTAATTTCTTCAAACATTTTTGATTGTATAATATATGCCAGATACTCTGTCAACCTCTTTAAGTTAAATATGAGAAGACATGGACTTTACCCTTTAGAAACTCAGCTGTGCAGTGACTTGCAAGTTTAAAATCATCTGCCATACTGATGTTCTTATTGAATTTCACAAGCCTTGCTATGAATTATATAATAAGAAGAGCTTCATGGAGTTGTTCAGAGTCTCATGCCTGTGAAATATTTGGAAAGGAAATAAAGAGCAAACTCTTCTCCCATTTCTGCTTTATATCCCTATAGATTTCTGGCTTTAAAGATCATTTCTCATTTTGAAATCTGTACTACATTCTATTTACCACCAACTTTAATCATATTCCAATTTGATTTGCTAGTACTTAGCTATTATCATGTAAGTACCATGTATATAAACACCAGCATTTAAAAATATAAAAAAGCAGAACATCAGCTGAATAGTTTTTTTTATGTAAGTACTATATTTCATAGCATTCTTGATTAAAAATATAAAACTATTCACTAGCCACGTAATAACATTTTTTAGCTGAGGAGCAGCCTTGTCTTTACAAGTTTGGATCTTAAATTATTTGGAAGTAGTTACAAGGGGTATTGCTTTGTAGACTCATTTTAGTTCAAAGTTAGAGTTTATCGTGTCATAACAGTTTCCTAGGATTCTTATGCAGAATTTACACCTAAAATACCTTGGAGAAACTACAAAATATTTTCACTTGTGCCTTTGGGTAACACTACTGTTACCAAACACTGATGAATGTGCCCAGCATTAACAATAAAGTAATAAGGGCTCCCAGCCTAGTAGTCACTTCTCTAACAATAATTCACGAATAAAAACAACTCAAAAGCACTACACAGAGGCTATAGGTAATTTTTTTCAATCTCAAAGAATAATAATAAAAAAACTACGATTTACATACATGATTTTTTCCCAAAGATCACTTGTTCCTATATTAGAATTTTAAGTAGCATAGTGATTTTCTTTGAATGCAATATACTCTCATCCTTACATCAGAAGTTGAATAAGAGAGCAGGTATTAAATAAAAGGCAAGGAGAGAGCACAAGCTGCTTTTAGAAAGCATGACCAAATCCAAAAAGAGCAGAAAAAAGTTATCTCCACTATTTTTGAAATAGGAAAATAATTTGGATGTATAGATTGCAAAGAAAAAAAAAACACAAAGAAAAAAAAAGGGAAGAAAAAAACCTATGCTCCTCATTAGCACCAATGAACATCACTGCATGATTATAACTCAAGTTAATATTTGTTGATATGACCTTGAGCCATCATGAAAAAGCATATCAGTTTAATTTATTCTACTGAGATATGGAGAACTGTCTCTACTTTCAAAAATATGTCACTAAAATATTCCACCTTGGTATCTTTTTCAAACTTCTAGCACATCAAGAGAAAAAAAATCAGTCATCTATAAAAATTACTTTTGTAGAACATTTCATTTTGTCATAATCTCAGTAGGTAGTATATTGGGTTCTTTCATCTGACACACAGAAAACATATCTCCTCAACACTATGATGAGACACAATTGCCCTTTACATATTTCTTGAATTGTATGCTTAAGTTTTAAGATCTGCACTAAACAGTTAATACACCCATATAATCAACTGACTGCCGTTTTTAGTGGCTGTGGTAATGACAAGTGTCTGAAAACTCTCTATAGTGAGTTCACATATGAATTCCACCTTTCTTCTAAATGAGATCTATTAAAAAGGTGCAGAAATATACTCCATAATATGTCCATTGAATAAGAATAATGTTCTTCATTATTCTTCCATATTCTTATGTACTATTGTATTTCATTGATAGCAAGGATCCACACATTTGTGTGAGTTCTCTTAATGAATGCATATACATTTGATATGTTGCTTAAATATTTGCCATTACTTGCAAATTTCCCCAATACAACCCCAATACTTAGCATACACTCATTATCATGGCACAATGCTTACATATTTCATATCTTTTATGAAACAGTTTTGTAGTTGTACCACATTCTAATTCTCAAGAGAATTTTTTGGCATATATTTTATTTGCTTAACAATTTTATTTCATTTTATATAAATAATTTTTGTTGTTTACAGGGTCATTTTTTAAGTGTCTTTCTTAGTATCCACTGAACACCTATTCATGACCATGGATTTTTATTCATTTTTGGTACTTCAAAAATAATGTACAAAAGACAATAAGATTAATATAAGTTCAAGAAATAATATAACAAGAAACACATATCTGGGAGAGCTTGGAGTAAACACAAATACATGACAATGCAGCATTGAGTGTGGAGGAGAAGAAAACCTGGAACAGAACGATGAGATCTCCAACATTTGTGAGAACAACATGAGAACAACAGTGAATTGGCAGACTTTGGTTCAGCTGTTAAGGTGCACAGAAGTCACTACTGTGCCCTAATAAGCGAAAAGCTGAACAAAATTTAAAAAAAAATCTAGACAGTTCTCCCTGGATACATAAGAGAAGAAGGATTTAGTGTAAACTGCTGTCCCTGAGACTGGAGAGACAGGTGAATACAGGGAGTCAAGTCATACCCGAATGAAGAATCAGGGGTAGAAACTGCTGCAGGAACCAACTCCTGGGAGGAAAACTGCAACTGTAATCACTGGATTGTTGGAGGCTCAGTGAGGAAATCTCTGAGAGTTAAGAACTCCAGGGGGACTCAGTCAGAGAAGAACACCCTCCATACTGTGAGATTGACATCCAGGAAATTGGCCAGATTCCCACAGTATTTACTGGGGAGAAAAGTCCTCTCCTACTTCCTTCCAGTAGGGGGAGGAGAAAAAGAACCACTTTGAAATAAGCCAGAACATTCTCTCCTTAACAAGATCTTCTCTCAAGGGAAATTAATCTACCAGAGCCTAATCTGTGTATTATCACAGATTGTGATATTAGGCTGTGTATTAGGCTGTGTATTATCATCTAACTGACCTGGGGGAAGGGAAATACCCAACTCGGGCCTGCTTTTGCCTTCCACCTAAGAGAAGAAAACTATCCAACTTTTGCTTACTTACTCTAGCCATCCTGTCTCACCTAAGGGGTAAGAAAAAAACTGAAAAACTCTTGTGAAGTTCACAGTCTAGAAGCATAGGCTCATTAAATGACTGACTTAATAACAGGACTAGGAACACTCTCCTTCCTCCCACCCCTCACCCCCACATTACTAATGGGCTATTTGCAGAAGCTCCTTTTACTCAGTACATTATGTCCCGCTATCAAGAAAAAAATTATAAGGCATACCACAAGACAGAAAACACAATTTGAAGAGACAGAGCAAGCATCAGAACCAGACATGTCAGCGATGTTAAAATTAGCAGAGTGGGAATTTAAAATACCTATGATTGATATGCCAAGGGATCTGATGCATAAAATAGATAGCATACAAGAACAGATGGGCAATGTAAGCAGATAAATGGAAATCCTAAGAAAATACTTAAAGTATTAGAGAGAAAAAAACACTCTAACAGAAATGAACAATGCTTTTGATGGGCTTACTATTAGACCGACATTGCCGAGGAAAGAATTTCTGAGCTAGAGGACACATCAATAAAGAAACCTTGAAAGCTGAAAACAAAGACTGGAAAAAAAAAAAAAAAAAGAACAGAATATTCAAGGACTATGGGACAATTAAAAAAGGGGAAAACATATGTAATAGCAAAATAAATTGGCAAAAATGAGCCATAGCTTAGAGGGAAGCCAGAATAAGGATCCATAGAGATCAAAACAATAATATCAAAGAAGTACAAATGCCTGAGTGGCTCTGCAGTTGGGGAGCATCTGCTTTGGCTCAGAGTGTGATCTGGGTCCAGGGATCGAATCCCATATCAGGCTCCCTGCAAGGAGTCTGCTTCTCCCTCTGCCTATGTCTCTGCCTCTCATGAATGGATAAATAAAATCTTTAAAATAAACAAACAAATAAATACATACATACATACATACGTAAGTAAGTAAGTACATAAGCAAAACTGGCAGTGGTGACAAGAGGTCAATCAGAATAAACCATAAAGATATCTGTTAGAGAAAATGACAGAGAACATATTAATGTCCTGAAGAAGTTTATTTTGGAAAAGCAGTGAACAGAAAGGTCAGATTACAATGCGATGAAGACTGGTTAGAAGAGAGGAAATGGTGGCACCAAGTATAGCCCTTGGTTCACCATGGGTATGTATCACCAAGGGTATGACTGATTTTCCCTGAACAGTTTTTCCATCTGAAAGAATTTACTTTGTACTACCATAATAACACATTGAAGGGCTTTAAGTGAATATGTGCAAAGGGGAAACTCTTTATTTTATTTATTTATTTTTTAAAGATTTTATTTATTTATTTATTTATTTATTTATTTATTTATTTATTTATTTATTAGAGACACAGAGACACAGGCAGAGGGAGAAGCAGGCTCCATGCAGGGAGCAGATGTGGGACTGGATCCCGGGTCTCCGGGATCACGCCCTGAGGCAAAGGCAGGAGCCAAACCGCTGAGCCACCCAGGGATCCCCCAGGGGAAACTCTTTAATTCTCCCTGTTGTGATGGAGATTTAATTACCTTTTATTCATTTCATACATTTAAAAAATAGTATTTGAAGTTGAAAAACCATTAATACCTCAAAATTTCTGGATCCCCTCTTTGACTTCTTTTCTCTGCTTGAAAAAAGCCAATTTGTTTTCTGAGATCATATCTTATTTGAATTATCTATCTTTTAAATGAAGCTTCCAGAAACTGACATATAATACCACTCTTTCTATTCTAGGTGTTTAGAGTTCTATGGTCTACATATTGAATTATCTCAGTCAATAGTTTTATCAATGTTGTACTATTACCTAACATGGGTTATCCTGAATCCATCCTCTAAAATAATTTCCTTGAGGTCTGACTGTTGATATTTAACTCAAGGCCATAGATTTACTCATTTTGTAATTATACTCATATTTTTATTATATGATTTCCTCCTGAACTCCTCAGGAGCTATACTCAACATTATCAACCTTAGAATGTGGTCATGGGAAACAGAGGAATACGATATTGGACAAAGCAGAAATTACATTGAGGAGCATCAAAGCATGGGATATTCTAAGATGTAATGATAAAAATTATGGGTTTACCAAGCAAGTTGGAAGAGCGAGTGATAGAAGTCAGAAAATAAAGTATTTGAATTTTTTCTACTGTATATTTGAATTTGTGATTTCTCAGTTGGGGCTGGAATAGAAGCAAACATTGTTTTCTATTTGATAATTTAAATTCTATAATAGTTGCAAAATATAGGCTGCCACTATGTTACAAAAGGGGCATTAAAAGTATGCAATCAATAAGCATAACTTCACCATCATAGTCATAAACTAGGAGCCCATTGCCCTTTCTCTTATTCTGTTATAATGTGCATTGTATTCTTCTCTGTTAAGGCAACTTTGATCCACTTTACTGTTAAATACTAGTTAACAGAGCAGTGTTTCTTCTTACCAAATAAAATTTCTATGCTTCAATAAATTTTCTTCTTGACGAGTTAATAAATGCACTTTAATTTTTTTTCACATGAACTAAATATAAGAAATTAATATCTGAAAAAATACATTTCAAAAAATGAAACAGAAATTCTCTTTCTTTGATGGTATTTTAATAAGCTCTTTTAAAAAATATTGGCATTTATTTACTTTTAAAGATTTTATCTACTTATTCATGAGAAACACACAGAGAGAGGCAGAGACATAGGCAGAAGGAGAAGCAGGCCCCCTGTGGAGAGCCTCATGCAGGACTCTATCCCAGAACCATGGGATCACGACCTGACCCAAAGGCAGATGCTCAACCACTGAGCGACCCAGGTGCCCAAAATATAGATATTTAATATTTCCACCAAATTACTGATGCCCTTGTGACTCAGAAAATACATTGGTTTTATCTTGGAAATACCAATGATGTTCATTAAGTACATTTTAATGTCTACCACACACTGCATTATATTAGCATACTGTATTACATTAATATTGAAAAATGTACATACATACAGTAATTGATATTTGCCTCTGAGAATTCTTAAAAATTTTAGAAATGTGGTTGTATGTGTTAAGTTTATTTTATTTTTTTGTGTTAAGTTTATGTTATACATTTACTATCACAGTGCTACAGTTTCCTAACTTGGGAAAATTTTTAAAATATATTTATATTGGCAAATAGTTACTGAACTTCAAGAAAGTTGTGCTGGCCAACTTCTATTTATTGTCTCATATTCACTCTAGAAGCTTCTTTCTGCTCACTGTCCAGGGAAACTGACCTAAATAATTGTATCAATAGTTTTCTCCATCCTGGGCCTTCTTGATTTGATTACAGGTAAATCTGTTAAGAGATTAGAACAAGGAAGTAAGAGTGAATGCAGAATACTTTCTTATCTTTCTCCTGCAGGGTCACCTGGATTTGGCTTTGTCCCTCATTTGAAGGTTCCCTCCTTTGGGGTAGATAGCAACTTTCTCCCTCTTTTCAGGAGAATTAAATCTCTGTTAATGTTAATCTCCAGGCTACCACCTTATCCCCTATATTTCCCCCACAGCTTTGCATTTTCATTTGAAATATTTCCATTTATTACATCCTTTTCAAGTTATACCAATTTGAATGTGCCAACAATTTCCATCTGGAAATTGACTAATATAAGGATATACTTTCAAAGATAATTATACTAATTTGTTGTATATTGCAAAACTGTGGTAGAATAATTTTAGATACTCAATTTTCTGAACATATGAAAACATTGACATCTTCAAATTTCATTATTTTTTACAATATAATTTTCATCCCACCCACCGCCAGGCACTTATGAGATTCAGTACATTCTTACTTAAACTTTAATACTGAGTTACCAGTGATTAGACACACATAAGTAAATGTATAATGGACCTCAACTACATCAATAACAGTGACATTTTTTAAAAAGGAAAAATACTAAGGATGATTTATTTAGGAGAATATATGATAGTCAAATGTTATTTTAACAGGTTAAATCTGGGACTTGAAAAATTTCCCACTTGTGTTAATTATTTTTCTCTAAGACTTACTCCCTTTCCTCTTAATACTGTCAACTGAATAACCAAAACTGGAAATAAAGGTGTGAATCTAGAAACCTTCTTGTTCAGTTCTCTGAATCCATATTTTTCACTAAGATCTAAGTTGTGAACAATGTAACATTTCTCTTATGTGTCTCTTTATATGCACCATGACTACCAATGAAGTGGGCTAAGCTCTATCTCCCAAATGAAATATTACAACATTAATCTTAATTATGTTCCTGTCATGCAATAGTTGTTTAAATAAATGTTGAAATTAGTTAATTGGCTATCTTCATATAGATCCCTGTGGAAGATAATACTTGAGCCATGACTAGAAAGAAGTGAGATATTTACACCTATGGACTAAAGAGGAAGAATTAATAGTCAGTAAAATGGCCCTATTGTGGGAATACACCTGGCATTCTAAGGGAACACTGGAGACTCCAGAGTGTGACATCTGATTACCTAACAGAGAGGACAGTAGATGGGGAGGTCAGATGGCAGATCCTACCACTTAAGGGCACACACAGATTTACATTTACCACTTCCACTAACATTCTATTTATAACTTATTTACATGTTTAAAAATAAGTTAAATTTAGGCTACTGTAGTCTCTATCTAAATGGCCTTTTACCAAGATACAGTGCTTTTCTATGGACGCACTGAACACCAGGAGTCACAGTCTCTAGCAAAATATTTATCTAGAAATAAAGAATTTCTATCACAATTTGTGTGCATATGTATGAGAGAGAGAGAGAGAGAGAGAGAAGGACAGGGATAGAGGCAAAGGGACAGAGATGGATTTTATATTATATTTGAATTAATCTGTTGTGGTTGAAGTCACAGAGGTAGGGAATAACTGCCAATTCATCTGTCAGTATTTGTCGGATTCACTACATCAGTGATTGTGTATGTTCCAAATAACATGACAATTTATTATATAATATTATACAAAATCTTTAGAAATTGAACCACAACTTTTGGAAATCATTTTAAAAAATCACATCTGAAATAAAAAATCATTTCAGAAAACGATAGCTGACAAAATAAGACTATAGACAAGTAGCTATATATGAAATTGTATTTTAAAAGTATGGAATAGTTTATTATTTACTATTTACTTTTCATGAGTCAGGCTTTGCTTCATGGTAATGAATTGTATGTGGCTTGTGTTTTAGGGAAAGGTCAATGGGACAAACTTAAGTGAATTATCAAGAATATGTAATAAAATCTCCAAAAGCGTATTATGTTATGCATAAAATTAACTGCCAAAAAGAAGTATAAAGCATCAGATGGCCAACAAGAAAAGATGGAATTTAGACAATCAAGTCTGTTATTGATTTGGAGATAAAATTTTAATCTAAACTTGCATAAAAGGTGCACAAATATGGCTGACAAAGATTTTCTAAAGTTTGTGAGACTTTCCTTATAAAAGGAAAATTTTATACGCAAAAAAGAAATAGTGACTAGTGATAATATTACATGCATAAAGTCATCCTGAGTTCATGTTCTAAAATTTAAGAACTTATAAATTAGAAAATTTGAGAAAAACAAAAAATATACATCTATCAATCCGATGTTGCCCCTGAAGCTGATTTTTTAATGTAATAGAAATCCTCAGTAAGTTTGAACACATAACAATGAAAATCTCTCATTATACAAAATCTCAATGATATACACACTTCAAACATTTAAAGTAACCATATTTGACAGCTCTGAGACAATAATCTCAAAAAAGATGATGTATTAATTAGTTATTACTGCATAGCAAACCACACCTGAATGTGGTGGCTCTAAAAATGAACTTTTACTATTATTAATAAGTGACAAGCCCAATAAGCTAAACTGATGGTTGTAGTGGTTCTTCTGGCTTCAGCCGTGATCACTCATGCATTAGGGTTAAGACAGTAAGAATTTTGCAGGCTAGCCATTTACAATGGCATCACTACAGGTGTGGAAGTTGGCTTGCTGTCAGCCAGTTGGCCTTGTTCTCATGGCATGGTATATATCCTAGGGAGCAGTATAAAATATGCAAGGCCTTTAGGGCCTAGACTTACATGACTCATTGATATTTTACCACTTCTGACTCATCATATTGGTCAAAGCAAACTATAAGGTTAACCCAGATTCATTTGTGGTGTGAAACAGATTCCATTTAATAAAACTATAAAGTCAGATGAAATGGAGCATGAGACATAAGGAGGGGGACAACTTCAGAAACCAATTTATTATGCTCTGTCCCATGGTCCCCACAATTCATGTTTCTCACACTTGCAAAATATACTCAGTTTACATCAAGAGTATCTAAGAAGATGTCCAGTGATGGCATCAAGTTTAAAATCCAAAATCCTATGATCTACATCAGTACAGATGAAATTGTTTAGATACATCATTTTTGACCTGGGGACCTAAGATTTATTTATTTTTTAAAAGATTTTGTTTATTCATGAAAGACACAGAGAGAGAGGTAGAGACACAGGCAGAGGGAGAAGCAAGTTCAATCTCCAGACCTAGATCACGCCCTGAGTGGAAGGCAGGTGCTCAACCACTGAGCACCCAGGCATCCCAGGGACCTATGATTTAAAGAGAAAATTGATCTGTCACCCAACAGCCCAAAATATAATGATGATACAGAGACAGGATAACCACAACAGATATTAATTTATCATGGAGGAGAATGAGGGACATGAGGTAGTCACTATGGATCCATAGAAATTCTGAAATGCACTTGAGTATATATTGCCAGGTTAGTTTTTCCTTGTGGAATATTCTTTTTTTCCCCAAAAAAATAATTTTAAGAAAACCTCTTGCATGTCAGTAATTCTCTAGTTCTTGGACATCAAAATCAAGCTAACTGAAGAGTTCAGCATTAAAATAAGTAGAAATTTAACATCTATAGAAATTTGTAATCAGAGTGGCCTCTACCTGGACTGAGTATTAAAAAAATGTTTAAGGGCACCTCAATAGCTCAGTGGTTGAGCATCTGCCTTTGGCTCAGGTCATGATCCCGGGGTGCTGTGATCAAGTTCTGCATTAGGTTTCCCTTGGGGTGCCTGCTTCTCCCTCCGCCTATATCGCTGCCTCTTTCTCTGTGTCTCTCATGAATAAATAAATAAAATATTTTTAAAAAAAGTTTAGTGTTCACCTTAACACTATAAATTTGTGTAAAGTCAAGAAAAGATAAATTTAAATGGTTTTACATTGCTAGAACTTATGGGTTATAGACAAATGATATGACAGTGAAATGAATGACTCTATTTTGACATTATGACACTCTATCCTGGGAGATCTGGAGCACCATATACTCAGAAGCACAGTGATAGTTTTAATATAGAGTTTTAACATTTCAAGTTTTGAATAGAAGCATATCAGCAAACAAGAATGAAAGTTGATTTAGTATTGTTACAGATCTTTTGAGATATTCTTCGCTTATTGTCCTCATTAGTCACTTTTGAAAAAATTGCTTATGCCAAAAGATAGCCTTCTCAAGTTGGTTTCTATTCGTAGAAACTTAGGTAAGAAGAGATCTTTTTTATAGCCTAAATCATTTCCAGTCCCTTTTAGCCCTACTGGATGCTGGGCTCCTTATCATAAAAACTCATTTAATAAATTTGTGGGCTTCCTATGTGTCTGATTATCATTATTTCTATTTGATAAAAGCCAAACCCACAAGGAGCAAGCCCAAGAATTCTGAGAGTTCTCTCTCTCTCTCTCTCTCTCTCTTCCTGCATTAATTTTGACATGTAATGACTATAAGGTAGCTATAGTTATCTGAAATGTTTAGGTATAAAGGTTCATTGTTAGGGGCACCAGGCTGGCTCAGTCACGGAGCATGCAACTCTTGATCTTGAGGTTGTAGTTTCAAGCCCCATGTTGTGTGTAGAGATTACTTAAAACCAAAATTTAAAAAAGTTTCATAGTTATAATTATCTGTTTTGAGAAATTATTATTCTTTTCAGAATAACTCTCCCATGGAAACACTTGAAAAATTAAAAAGTAAAAAAGTAAAATAAAAAAAAATATAGTTAATAAAAGTTTCTAGAAAATATTGGAGACAAAAAAGCTTATGCAGCAAGATGCTAGAGAGAAAAAAGTTCTAAGATATGGACCTTTTATTTGGTACTACTTTCTTCTCAAGGCATTTGCAAACTGTTAAGTGGTAACTAAGAGATTAAAAGGCAGAAATTTTAATAAACTCTGGAGACTAAGGTGAAAACTTTTACTTCAATAGATGCCTAAAAAGAGTCCAAGGAAGCACCCTGGATTTTTTAGTTGGGGAAAATTAGGAGTAAGACTGAATTGCAAATTTAACAACCATCCCAAAGTCTGAAATCCAGATTAAATCATCTATGTCCTGATTGATTTTAGGTGTTTTGTTTTTCCCTAGCTCTATAGCAGATGACCCCCCGCCCAAAAAAAAAAAAAAGTCCTTCCTGGATATAGAAAATAATATCCTGTGTCCTAAGGGTTTCGGTGTAATTATGCATTTGTCTTTAGTCTTGAATCAGAAAACAATAACAACAACATGCCAATGTACAAGAATTGACTAAGAAAAAAAAATAAACGAAACATATGTAAAACATTCAGACATTCTGATCCAGATATTAGAGTTATCAAATAAGAATTTTGAAATAATTGTATTTAATATGTTCAGCAAAGTTAATGACAATGTATTGTAAAAGACAACTGAAAACTATGAAATAATCAAGCAAAATTTATAGAATTGAAAAAAATATTAAGATTCCAATTGATGGGCCTCTGAATCAGCTATACGGCCACCTTCACCACTGCATAAAAGATGATGAAAGAAGTAAGACAGGACTCATGACATAGAAGAAAATGAAGACATTCTCCACACTCTTACATTCCACTAAAAGCAGGCTACCTTTAGTTTACTGAAATGCATTGCATCATCCTTTGAAAGCTAGAAATTTGTCAGCATGATAGAGATGGTGCTTGCCACCTCATTCACTAAATGATTACATGTAAATACTATTTAACTTGTGTATTTTGATGTATCTTAATTTAACAAACTTTATTTGTAAAATCATATGATAAATATCTAGGATTAACATTAACAAAGCAAGAGTGATATGCATGGGATTTCAAAACATATGCTATGGAGAGTTAGATGTGTTTTACTTTGAATTCTACAATGTAACATTAAAGTGGTTTAAAAATATACTCATGAAATTCCAAGTCAGAAGTTCATGTTTATGATCTCATTTACAATTTAAAATATTGATAAATCACATACTTACTGTATATAAGGTATTATAAATTATTGTTTTATAGAGGGAAAATAGTCATACCACTATTTTACATTAAGTAGGGATTAATAATAAATGTATAAATACATGACTAATATCAAACCATCTCAGTGAATGATTTATTAATATTCTTATTATAAGGGCAAATTTAATGTGGGTGGATGTAGCACACAGCAATTCATTCTGAAAGAAGAATGAATAAGTCAATATTGATGGAACAGAAGAATCAGAATGATGACTATTTGGAGATAAACCTAAAAAGAACAAGGAACATGTTTTCCAAAGAGTCCAGAATGTCTGACTAGGAGTTGTTTTGTTTGGCTAACTCTTATGTATCTTTTCTATCTTAGTTTTGACATCATTATTTTCCAGAAATAATTAACTGATTATCCCTAGCTCCCGAGATTTTTAAAATATGGATTTCTAACAGCTTACTCAAAGTTAAGGTAACTCAAAATTGCATTTGTGATTTTTCTATGTCACCAGTCCTACTTACCATGCTTTAAACTTGTGTCATTATTTTGTAGCCACCCTGTTTATTCCCATGTTTCACACTAATAACCCAAAGTCACTGCTACTACTACACTCATTTATTCTCTAAATTCAGTATATTCCAGATCTAGTCTATTAATTCTCTTTCTTCTGAAATATATTTACTTGTCTCTATTTCTGTTTTGCTCCCCAAAACTACATTCTAAACCATGACTGTTCACATTTTATCTTAATACACTCCTTTCTCTTCTTCCTACTTGTACCATCAACTTCTCTGTATTTCCAGCATAATCTACTTAAGTATATATCCACATGTTTTACTCCCATCTTGACACTCTTTGGTGAATTTCCATGCACTTAGAATTCTTACCATGGCCTAAAACACTATTTGTGATAAGGCTCCTGATCATGTCTCCAATCTTTTTTTTTTTTTTTAAGATTTTATTTATTTATTCATGAGAACACACACACACACACACACAGAGAGAGAGAGAGAGAGAGGCAGAGACACAGGCAGAGGAAGAAGCAGGCTCCACACAGGGAGTCTGACGTGGGACTCCATCCTGGGCCTCCAGGACCACGCCCTGGGCCCAAGGCAGGCATGAAACCTCTGAGCCACCCAAGGATCTCCTCCAATCTTATTTTTTAGATTATTTTTTTTCTTATTTGTTTTCTACCTACTCCTATGCTCTTTAGATCAATACCCATACATTATGCCCTTCAGATAATTTAGGATTTAGGTTAGCATCCTAGTTTATATCTTTATGTACTTTTTTCCTTATTTCTGTCAATTTCTTCTCTCTGCCTCTTTCTGTCTCTTCCTCTCTATGTCTCTGTGTATGTATGTATACATATATTATTATTCCACAAGAATCTGTGTGAGATATATGTCTATTATGTTCTGATAGCTGTCTTTTTTTATTAATTATGCTAGGCATTTATGGAACTCTCTTGGCATAAAAATGTATGCCTCCTTTCAGTTCTTCAAAAATTACATTTTAAAAACAATTACCTATTTTTAAAGGTTACTAGATGGTAAAAATAGCTAATCTATAAATAAATAAGAATCTCACTTATAGTAGATTTTTTCCAATAACACTGGGTTGTAGAAAACACTAGGATTTATGAGGAAATATTAATTTAATAATTTATTAATTTAAATTAATAGCATGGCATATTATGAACTAAAATTGAGAGCAATAGTAAGAAGTATTTCTAGACATGCAAGGATTGAGATATTTTTTATTAACACTTTCTTATGAACTTTGTTAAGAGCCAGAATGAAAACAAAAACCATGCAAAGGTCATGGTAAAGTGCTCCTTCCAAAAAAATAAAATCCAAGACATGAATTAAATATGTTAGACTTATGAAAGTATGAGTTGAGAGTTATGCCCCAGACCTAGAAACATATATGTACAAATTTCAGAGAAAAGTCACTGGGACCCACAAAAATCTACTTCTAGAGTATAAATGGATCAGTGTCCTTGATGGAATTAAGGACTGCAGAAGTCCCAGAAGACATTCCTTTCTGTAAAGCCCTGAGAAATACATAGGTGAAGATATCACTCTCATCTTGATAAATTCTGTGGTTGTTCTCAGCTCTAAGCTAGGTATAACCACAGGGAATATTGCCATTGAAGTGTATTCCCTGATTTCAGTGAGGATTACGGGATCCTGGGTTAGCAAAGACCAAGTGCCATTGTTAACTTCCAAGGACATGGTGAGAACATCAACATAAAAGTAGCAGGAGCATATCCATCTCAGAATGTCTTGGCCAGTATATATCTTATGTAATATCTTATGTAGTGGTAAATTGTATAAAGTGTCCAAAGCAAATGGAGGACTAGAGGACTGCTTGATCAGTATAATGAGAAAGACCTATGTCTCGTGGTCAAAAACTTTACAATATTTGCCATAAAAGAGTGTCATGGACTCTTGTCTTGAGCCAAAATCAAGAGTCCTACACTTAACCAACTGAGCCACCCAGGCACCTCTGAATGTACATATTTATTTATTTATTTACTTACTTACTTACTTATTATTTTTTTAAAAGATTTTATTTATTCATAAGAGACAGAGAAAGAGGCAGAGACATAGGCACAGGGAGAAGTGGGGAAGGGGAAGAAGCTTCCCACAGGAAGCCCAATGTGGGACTTGATCCCAGAACCCTGGGATCACGCCCTGAGCCAAAGACACATGCTCAACCACTGAGCCACCCAGGCATCCCTAAATGTACACTTTTAAAGAATAAATTTTATAATATATGAATTATATCTCAATTTAAAATTATTTGAAAATAATCGAGGGGAAAGAAAATCTAACTATTCTTCAGAGTTGAAATTCTAAATTCGCTCCTTCCTCATGAGAATCTTTTAGAAACATTTTTTTCTATTTTCCAAATAATAAACAAATGGCTTCTTTGTTTTTCCAAGCTTACACAGATAGGAAATGCTAAAGCCTAGTTTTAAATCCAGACAATTGGACTTCACATAATCCCATAGGTATGAGATAAAGTCTTTTTCCTGCCAGCTCCTCACTTAAGCATATCTAATAAATGTTATGTGGGTCGTGGTCTTTATTAACAATATTTCTATCATCTTTCTCAAAATTACCTTATGCCTCCTTTTCAGCACCAATCATATTTAACGTGCTCTGGGAAACCATATTTAAATCCAAAGAAATAAACTTTTTTCACCTGCAAACTCAATATACTTCCTATTTGGATATTAATCATGAATGTATTTTTTATGATTTTGCTTATTTATTTGAGAGAGAGAGAGAGAGAGCACAAACGGGGAGCTGCAGGCAAAAGGAGAGGGAGAAGCAGGCTCCCTGCTGAGCAGACAGCCTGACTCAGGGCTGGATCCTAGGACCTTGGGATAAAGACCTGAGCTGAAGGCAGATGCTTAATCAACTGAGCCACCCAGGTGCCCCTCATGAATTTTTTTAATCATTAATATTTTTAAATAACTGTATAAAATCTTAATATTATATATATATTGGCAAGCCTTGGGTGATTTGTAGTCTATGCCATTCTCTTTATGTCACTTTGAACTTTCAGTATATGCATGACTGGTAGTAAATATAACAGACTATTAAATAGGCTCTTGTAAGAAAAACTTTTAACATAAGTTTTGCCATGGAAGTTAATGGTAGCGGAAACTTTACTTCCCTTCTTTTATATCAGTTAAGAAACAGCAGCTGTTCATAGAAGTAGCTGTGATATATAAAAAGAATTATTTCTATAAATCAGGTTTTTTTTAAAACCAGGTTTGATTTCACATCCTAATACGTACAGTATAGCCTGTAATCTATTAGTATATAGTTTGAAGTAAAAGTCCATTAGAATTTTAGATGGATAATATAGGGATTAAAATGTTGCTATAAGGAGTGCCTGGATGGCTCTGTTGGTCACGTATCAGCCTTCAGCTGTTCCAGTCATGATCCCAGGGTTCTGAGGTCAAACCTCAAGTCAGGCTTCCTGCTCAGGGCAGAGCCTGTTGCTCCCTCGACCCCTGCTCGTGTTCTCTCTCATTCTCTCTCAAACAAATAAATGAAATCTTTTTAAAAAAATGTTGCTATAAGAGCAAGTGCATCATGCCCTCTGAATCACTGGCTGTATATCACTCATTATATTTGCCAAACTCATCGTACAATTTGGCACATTTGATACTAATAAAAATAGAAATCCTACATAGAACTCTAAAGCTTTCACTAATCTTTGCACTTTTAGCACTTGACCTATGGTTTGATATCCAATCAATGATTACTAGTACCCATTTATGATTGAACATTATAAACAGTATTAGCTCTTTCTCTATTATTACTACTTCAAATTGAAAGAGGATATTTAAAAATATCTGCCATGTACATCATGAAAATAATGAACAGAAAAGCATTTTCTTCTTTGTTTTAACTGCTTTTAAAAAGGGAAAAACCATATAGATATACAGACCTAGAAGTCATTTTTGAAATGATTTTATCAATTTGAAATCCACATTTTCTAAGTAGTTAGAGAAAGTATGTGATATACTGTCAAACAAAATATTTGCCCTTCATCTGAAATTTAATTGCAGAAAGAGCATAATAATAAAATAATGCATAATTTTCCAAGTTTTTTTAATAAGAGTTTAAAACATCATCTAAGTAACTTAAAATTTATTTTCTCATTATAATAAGTAATCCTTTATATCTACCTATTTGTGCACAATTGTCTTTGTTCTCACTTGTTTCAATATATTCAAGTTGTGCAATGGTGTAAATTCCTTTCAGCTTCAAAAATTTATTTTAGAATATATTGTAGTGCAGGAATGCTGGTAAAAATTTCTTCAATATTCATTCATTCATTCATTCATTCATTATTTATTTATTTTGTCTTCAAATGGTAGAACAATTGAAAATTTTAAATTATTTATATTCCATTTCCCTCTATTAATTATTTTTTTGTTATTTCTTTTCTAAAGATCTTATTTATTTATTCATGATAGACATAGAGAGAGAGAGGCAGAGACACAGGCAGAGGGAGAAGCAGGCTCCATGTAGGGAGCCCGACGCGGGACTCGATCCCGGGACTCCAGGGTCGTGTGCTGGGCCAAAGGCAAGCACTAAACCGCTGAGTCACCAGATATCCCCTATTAATTCCTTACTTACATATCTTTCCTATTTTAATGATTACTATAGAAGTAGCTATATATAATCTTGAATTATATAAGTCTAGTATAAATTAATACATTAACCATCAGCAGATAATGCAAGGGACTTAGGAAATCTTAGTCAACTCCCAAATATGTATTTTGACTTAATATAAGCCATTGCTTCTAACAATATAACAACCCTGGGAAATAAGGTAGGAGTCAGATTCTTGTATAAGCAAATTAGAACAAATGTCTAATCCAGTTGGCTGTTTAACAAATGCATGCCATGAGAAGAAAGAAAATAATAAATAATAATTTCTCTTCAGAGAAGGAAAAATGGTCAAACTCAGAAAGGAAGTAGCAAAACAGTAGGAGAAAAATAATTATGAGACAGGGAAAAAAACACAACATAAGGAATGGTAAGAAGAAGAAATAATATATCTTATCTCTGTATAAAAATATTTTATATTCTACCTATATTCAGATATTTACTTGGAAAATGACACTCATATGCTTATATATAAACAGAAATACATTTTCATTATATGCATAAACAGAAGTCTAAATTTACAATATTCATGTTGTAAAATTCATAGTATGATTTTCCTGAGAATGCAAAAAAATTGATCAACACAAAGCTTACATAAGTTAAGTTATATGAAAAAATCATCTTTAAAGAAAAAAAGAAAAATTCATCCCTCAAATTTACGAAAATGTAATCCTAGAATTAAGATATGGATACAATAGATAACATTAAAATCACCAAAAACTCTACAGTATCTTGACAAGATGTTGCAATAGTGAATTCAAACCTCAAAGTAGACTTAAAAACCAAATTTGAAATATATTTGTAATAATGAAAAAGAAATATACCATATTGTACTTTTCTAAAATATTTTGAAATGTTTCTTTATTAAAACTTTATTTATTTTGGGGGGTGCCTGGGTGACTCAGTCAGTTAAGCATCTGTCTCTTGGTTTCATCTCAGGTTATAGATCCCAAGGTCATGAGAGCAAGTCCTGCATCAGGCTCTGTGCTCAGCAGGGAGTCTGAGTTTTTCTCTCCCTCTGCCTTTGTCCCTTCCCCCTGCTCTCTATCTCTCACTCTAACATAAATGAATCAATCTTTAATAAAGATTGATTCATTTTTTAGTTTCTGATGTAGTAAAGAGGAGGATTTATTTCATCCTTGTGATGCAATTTCCAAAAGTGCAAATTACAATTTAGAACAAAAAGTGTGAGGTTTCTGTTATTACGCCATGTGGGCTCATATTCAAGGGAATCAGTGATTGTACTATTTTCCTCTTTAGATGTCCTTTCTTATATCATCGGAGTTGGAAGCCCTGAATATACATTTTACAGACTATTCAGGAAGAATTTCTGTTTAGAATCCTATCATGCAGTTTCATTAAAAGATTAAAAGATGGAAGAGAAAGGAAAACCATTTTTTTAAAGATTTTATTTATTTATTCATGAGAGACAGAGAAAGAGAGAAAGAGAGAGAGAGGAAGAGGCAGAGGGAGGAGCAGGCTCCACGCAGGGAGCGGGACGTGGGACTCCATCAAGGGTCTCCAGTATCAGGCCCGGGGTGAAGGCAGCACTAAGCCACTGAGCCACCCAGGCCACCCTGCTGAGCCACCCAGGCCGCCTGAAAAACCATTTTTGAATCCAACCACCTCTCACCCTCTGCACTGCTACCATGTAGTTCTAGCCACTCTTCTCTCTCACTTGAATTACCATACTTTATGTCTCCCTTCTACTTTTATCTTCCATGGTCTACTATCAACCTAACAGTCAGCCAAAGTGATTTTTAACATAAAGAAAACTGCCTTCCTTCTTAAATCAAGACCCCATGGCTTTCTGTTTAACAAAGTCTAACCTAAAGTCCTCATAATCTCCTGAAATATTTTCCTGTCCAATGACCTGACTTCCTCTTCTACTGCTCTTGCTCAGTCCCACTATCACCACAATGCCCTCTTGTTCATTCTCTTTTGTAAGCATGGAGGAAACCTGCACTCTCTGCTTCTCTAATAGCTTTTAGCATCATTTATCACTTTCATTTTTTAAGGTTATATTTACTTATTCATAAGAGACACAGAGGGAAGCAGAGACGTAGACAAAAGGAGAAGGAGGCTCCTCATAGGGAGACCGATGCAGAACTCAATCCCTGAACCCGGGATCACGCCCTGGGCGGAAGGCAGACATTCAACCGCTGAGCCACCCAGGCATCCCTCATTTATCACTTTCAAATTCCCAGTGCCAATGTCTATTTTCAGGTCCTCATGTGTGTTGCCTGGATTATGGTAAATCTTCTACTTCCCTTCTAATCCCTAATATTTTGCTGTTCCAGTGAAATTTACACCTTACTGACCAGAATGTTCTTCCAAAATTTTAAATCCGATCTTGTTAAACTATTTGAAAAGCTACAATTTGTACTATTTGTTAAGCTACATTTGAAAAAAGGCTTTCACCATATTTACAATTGACTCTCTTCAGCTCTATCACATTTCTATGATCATTATACTGATTTCTTCATTAACAGAATAAATTCTGCAATATCAAATTTCAAGATTTTTGTGTAAATTATTGCTGTAGCTAAAAGCCTTTCTTATTTCTCAGTTTCTATCCTGTTCTCACTTTGGCCCAGATCAATTTACTAATTAACTGATCTAAGGAGCCTTTGTGAGTTATCCCATACTTCTGAGACGCATTTAAATTTTTGTTGATGGTATTTACAATGATCTCCCTGGAAAACAGGGACTGTGTATTTCTGTTTTTGTTTTTAAATCATAACTCTCAATATTACTTACAGCTATGCTTAGAAAATAAATGGCCTATAAATAATATGTCTTGCTGTCACTTTCCCCATTAGCTTCATGGCGATAATAATATTTAGCCTGTCTGCCTTGCAGCATTTGTTAGATTTAAGCAAGATGCATGTGATACACTTTCTCAACTGGTAACCATGATGAAAATATGTTAGTGTTATTCACTGAGAAGTCTCTATCCAAAAAGTAAGTTTATTGATATTGGAAAGCTAGAACAGGAAAAAAAAAAAAGTTAATTTAAAGTGAATTTTCTCTTGAATTAGTATAAAGATATTTAGTATCTTCTGCTATGACCATAGAGCAAAAAGAATGTATTATTAGTGTATTTTTTATTGACAAGTTAAAATAGCACCCCTGGTGCTTTTATCTGAAAAAGTCATAACTTTTCATGAGATAATATGGGAAAAATGAGGTTAACTATATAGTCTAAAGGCAAGGAAGGCAATGTGTCCAAAATGTCATCACTTTAACTGCCTTCAACACAAGTATCCAAGACTAAGCCACCCCATCTCTTGAAATGTGCAATTATAATAGTTTTTTTAAAAATGTATATATCATGGATGCTAATCCATATTGTATTTTTCAAGTATATTATTTTTCTTTGTTTATTTATAAAGTTTAATCATTAATATATTCAACATTTAATTTTTAATTTGTTCATTTTTATTGAGATATAATTGATATATAATACATTATTTTCATTATATTAGTTTACAACATAATGATTCAATATTTGCATATATTATATATATTTTGGTATGTTGCCTTTTCATTTTGTTAATGGTTTATTGATGGTTTCCTATGAGTTATTTGGAAAAGACTAAACCAAAACTATGAAATAAAAAATATTTTTTTAACGATTTTATTTATTTATTCATGAAAGACACAGAGAGAGAGGCAGAAGGAGATAGAGAGAGGGAGAAGCAGGGTCCATGCAGGAAGCCAGATGTGGGACTTGATCCTAGGACTCTGGGATCACACCCTGAGCCAAAAGTAGACACTCAACAACTGAGCCACCCAGTCATTCCTCAGATGAAAAATATTTGTGATCCCAAATCTATTGAAACAATTAGAACCTCTAAAATTACTCCAAAATAAGAACTCTAGACACAGATGTCCTTTCTAGTGAATTCATTGAAACATTAAAAAAGGGGGGAGGAATAGAGAAGATATAGTCTGTGTGTGCAATTATGTGATGGAATATTACTGAGCCATAAAAAATAATGGAATCTTACCACTTGTGACAAGATGGATGAAACTAGGGGGTATCATGCTTACTAAAATAAGTCATAGAAATCACAAATCCCATGTGATTTCACTTACATGTGGAATCTGAAAAACAAAACAAATGAACAAACAAAACAGACACTTAAATACAGAGAACAAATTACTATCTTAAAACAAAGACTGGAAAATATTATACATATGTGGTCTATATATTATATGTATTTAATCTCCTTAATCTCCTTATACATAGAGATTTCTTTTGGCTTTCCAGTTGTATTCCCTATCTCTCCTTAATCAATAGTTGTTAGGGAGAATTGTTCTATAACAAGAGTGTAATGTATTCATTGTGGTTCTCGAGAATCTATTATGACATGTCTGCCCCTCCAATTATCAGAAGTTTGGCTGTTTAATCTATGAAGTTTTTATCAACTGGAGTTTATTTCTATTATATTTCCTTTCATCTGGGGTTGTTGATAGTTTTAAAGGAAAATATGACTTTTAAAATTAATTCAATGATTTATTACTACGAGGGAGTGAAAATATTTCATACCCTTCTATATGCTAATCACAAATCTTTCCAAATCCATTTTTAACATTCTGAATTTACTTTTCTTTAAGTTATTAAAAGGATGACAATTGACAAGTCATCAAAAGAAAACTTACCAATACCATATTGTTTTGATTACTTTACCTTTGTAGTATAATGTGAAATTAAGATTATGATGCTTCCTGCTGTGTTTTCCTTTTCAAAATTGCTTTTGCTATTTTGGATCTTTTGTGGTTCCATACAAATTTTATGATTCTTTTTCTGGCTTTGTGAAAATTGTGTGATGCATAAAAATATTGAATCATAACGATGTACACCTGAAACTAGTAAGATATTGTATGTTGATTATATTTCAATAAAAAGGGGAGAAAAAAAAACTTACCAAGTGTTTAATTGAATTTCTCTCAAAATATTCGAATGATAGGACTACAAAAATTATATGTTTTGGTGAATTTATAATTTGGGAAGAATGAACACACAATATCTAAAAATGTTTCTTGCTCCATAACAAATTGAAGATAATATGGAAAGGCTTTAAGATTTTGTTTTGTTCTCTGCAGTTTGTTTGGAGATGGCAGTAATGTTTAAGGAAAAAGAAAAAAATCTTTTCAGAAGAGCAATTATTATTTCCCATACTGTGTTTACAGTATAATCCATGAGTTTGTGGGGGGAGGGGCAAGCTAGTATAACTAAAAAATTGTTTAAAAATTTTTGTTGGTTTAAAACATTGGTCTCTTAGATATGCATCACTCACTCACAGATATTTTGCTGTTACAATCACGGTAAGGGAAGCTTTAAAGTGTGAACAATATGCTGTCATTGGCCCAAGGGAATCTGCCTCCCCTATAAAGTGAAAATGGGATATGGGAATTGAGTTCCGTTGCCAGCATTAACAACACTCTCTCAGAAACCTCTTCTTCAGGAGCAATATATTTAACTTCCACCTGCAGAGAGGAGCCTTTAACCTACTGCAGCAGGAGATCTAGGTTTTCACCCCTATTCTTCCCAAGATAAAATGCATTCAGGCTGGGCCATCTACCTAATCATGTGTCTTGGTTGCCCTAGAACATACAAAGTCAAAGGAATTTTCTTCCTAGATTCACAATGCTGTTTCAAGGAGAAAAGAAGTATATTTGATTTGATAGAGATATTTAAACACTATAATATATTAGTGAGGAACTTAAGTATTCCAGTTATCCTTTATAATCTCTGCTTCATATTTTTCCTTCAACTGTTTATCAGATGAATTATATGGACCTGTGGGCATGACCTCTAATGAAGTTGAGAGACATCCAAAAGTAGCAAGGTAAAACATTCTGCTTATAGGAATCACATACTGAGCAAAGATGGATGTGGATATTTTGTTCTAAAGTCACCATTCCATCATGTCCTTCCAAACTTAAAAAAAATCAGTAGTTTCCCCTTAATGCCATCAGATCAGAGCAAGGAATCTTTAACTTATTATTTAAGACCATTAAGGAAGGAACTCCTGTATTATTTTCCACATTATCTACTAATGCATAGTGCTATAAAATGGCCATTTTATTAAAACTGGAACTGATAGTTACTCATGCACATAATTTCATCTAAAAGTCATGTCTTCCCATATTCCAAAACTGTACTTCTTCTGGGAAGTTGCCATTAACCACCTCACTCTATGTCATTATAGATTTGTCCTGAACTTTTATGGTATTCAATCAAGTCTCTTTTCCTTCCTTGTTTTGTTATTTAAATATCTATGGCAAGTACACTTAACACACACACACACACACACACACACACACACACAGCCTTATAAATCTATAGTAAAGAAGCAGGCTGTATTTCTTTCCAGTAAGTGAATTTTAAAATTATTAAACTGCTATTTTTACCAAAATCTTAGACAGGGTTGGGTTAGGTTAACCCTTACTCTAACCCTAATCCTAATTCTCATGATCATAGGTAATTGCATCTCATCCTCTGAATAAGGAAATCAAATCTTGGAAAGCTGATATGCCTAGCAAATTTGCAAAGATATTTAAATGTCAGAATCAGGATTCCAGATATTTAGGTCTATTTAATTTCCAAAACCTTCTCTTTCAAGCTTCATTGTAGTCCAGCCCATTTTGTTTCTCAACTGAATTTTTTGTTACCAGTGTCCTTAATGGCTTCTGTATAATTTTAATACTTCATTGGCTACAAATAGCATATACCTACAATGGATGCTCAATAAATATTTGTAGAATGATTTCTATTTTCATGTCGGTTTTTTCCAAGCATCCTGGAAGGAATTAAAGAGAAAACCCAAACTGCAGATTATCAACTTTATGTGGAAACTTATGTTATCCGTTTCTTTTGTTGAGCAAAAATAGGAAGAACTAAATTATTTTCTAAATAATGTAGAAAATAAACCAACTTGTCAATATACAGAACACAGCTTTAAGATCATCTTCAACTGGGTGCCTGTGTGGCTCAGTGGTTGAGTGTCTGTCTTTGGCTCAAGTTGTGATCCCGGGGTTCTGGGATCAAGTCCCACATCAGGCTCCCTGCAGGAAGCCTGCTTCTTCTTCTGCCTAGGTCTCTGCCTCTCAAAGTCTCTGTCTTTCATGAATAAATAAAATATATTTTTTTTAAAAAAAGATAATCTTCAACTGACAGGGACCATCTGAATTCAAGACCATTGATGAAGGAATAAAGTATGACTACTACTAGACAAAACTTAAGATTATAGGAAAATGCAAATTCAATGAAGATCTCCAGCAGGCCTCCCAGCATGATATGAGTTGGATGATTAAATGCATTTTTCAGCTGACACAACATATGGGAACTGTAACAGATGGAAACTATAGAGATAAGCCACAAAGACAAGGCTGCTAGGCTACCTTTAAGTAAAATCAGTATGGCATTATCTTGGTGAATTTTTAGGTTCCATAAGAGCAAAGAGCAGATTTTTTTGTGTGTTTTTTCCATGCACCTATTCCATGCTTCTCAAACAGTATCTGGAATAACTGAATTATTGAATTTACTAGGCTCAAAATTAACCACTGATAATCAATCATTCTAAGAGAAAAAAATTACATTAACCAAATTTAATTTCATTTTTTTTTTAAAGAACAAAAAAGTCAGTAACTGACATAGGAGCCAGAATATATGTGTCTGCAGATATAGTGAATTATCTTCCTTAGGTAGCCCTATATAGGATTCCAATTCTTTTGTAAGTATAAGTTTGTGTGCATGGGCAATCCAGAGCCATTGACAAATAGGCTAGATCAATTAAATGTTTAGTGATTTTGAACTAAAATGGCATAATGTAATCAATTCCACAACAAACATGGACTGAACTACTGAATGGAATACTAAGCATCCATCAGCTACACTGTTCTTTCTCTTTGGGCAAAGTTTGAAAGTATATTCCCTTTTCATGATTCTTTTTTTACATATATCCACATCAGACCAACATTCTTTTCTACTTGACTGAATGTTTCTTCAGAAACGTTAATACATTTTGTCAGCTACAGACTTACTTGTGTAGTGGTTAGGTATATTTAATTGAATTCATTAAGTAGTTGAAATTTTATTCATTACTTAATACAACCACCTTATTTTTTCCAGTATATAAATGTTTATTAAGATCATTATTTTCTAAATAATAGAATTTTTAAAAAGGTGGAAAACTTCAAGCAGAAAATGCAGTAATAACAGAAATTAATCAGTTCATACTTACTGAATGTATAGAATATGTATTCGAAATTTAAGAGAAATGGACACAATTATGCATTAAATATGTATATGTTTTTTTTTAATTTATTTATGATAGGCACACAGTGAGAGAGAGAGAGAGGCAGAGACACAGGCAGAGGGAGAAGCAGGCTCCATGCACCGGGAGCCCGACGTGGGATTCGATCCCGGGTCTCCAGGATCGCGCCCTGGGCCAAAGGCAGGCGCTAAACCGCTGTGCCACCCAGGGATCCCTAAATATGTATATGTTTATCATTCTGAGAAAATGAGACTCATTTCAAATGAGACTCATTTTAAAAATGGTAAAGAGTTGGAGCCACTGTGTGGCTCACTTAAGTGTCTGATTTCAGCTCAGGTCATGATGCCATAGTCCTGGGATGGAGATCCACATCAGGCTCCCTACTCAGTGGAGAGTCTACTTCTCCCCCACCATCCCCTCCACCCCTCTTCCATCCCCTGCTGTGCTCTCTTTTTCTCTCTCATATAAATAAACAAAATATTTTAAAAAATGGTAAAGAGTACTTAATGGGGTTCTTTAATGGAATGCTATTATGATTATAATATTACCAAGTTTTGCTATAATGGTGAAGAATCCTCCAATTACAGTAGCTTAAAATGATTATGTAATTATCACTCACACAGTATATAGCTGTGAGTTGGCTGCAGTTGCTGGGCTTCAGGCTAAGATCATTTCAGGCTGCAGTTTGCCCCATTAGGGGTATGACTGGCATGTCTCTTTATTCCAGAACACAGGAAAAGTAATAGTACCTGTCTAGTATGTGAATATTATGGAGGAAAATAGAAGATAAGAGCTGGTATAAACATATAATACTTAACAGTGTCTGTGGATATTGTATAACATATTTGCTCACATTGGTCAAAAGCAGTCACATGGTCAGTCTAAAGTTAGTAGAATCAAGAATTATACTCTCTTTCCAGAAGGCATTGCAAATCACCTGCCCCCAAAAGGAGTATATCCTCTCAGGTCTCTTACAAGGAAGGATAATGTGAATCACGAAAAATAATCTACCATAGATATATTATATTATTTACATTAAACCATTTTAACTTAAAACATACCAAATGACTGATTTTATATCCATAAGATCTATGGAGATTATTAATAACGTATTTTTGCTAATGATTTTCTGTTATTTTGTATGAACAGAAGTTGTATGTACTTATTTTGAATAAAATGTTTAGAAAAATGATTTAGGTTTATTTATGGGTAACATGTTGTAAAAAAAAAAAAAAAGGCATTATCCTTTTTATTTCCCTACAAGAAAGGGAATTGCCTAGGACTTTGAAGTGTAGGATTGAATCAGACATCTTCCACAGGCTGAATGGGAAGAATAAAGAAAGATCCTGACTTTTCTTTAGCTTTCCTCTTTCTTTTTTTTTTTTTTTAAGGTTTTATTTATTTATTCACAAGAGACACAGAGACTTAAAGGGAGAAGCAGGCTCCTTGCAGGAAGCCCAGCGCAGGACTCGATTCCCGGACCAGGATCACGCCCTGAGCAAAAGGCAGATGCTCAACCACTGAGCTACTCAGGGGTCCCTTCTTAAGTTTTCTGTAAAAATATGATTTCCCAACTCATTATATTCTCAATGCTATGTTGTATAATTCCTAAATTATATAAATATTATTAACTTGTGGATATATCTTTTTATGGAAATACAAAAGTAACCTTTAAAAATCACTTATAAAATCAATCTCTGGATTTAATGCCTGTTTCAGTTTGGGGAAGTTTAAGATATCACTGTCTTATTATAATCATATATGTATATATAAAGTGTATATAAAGAAAAGAAAAATGGATGCTTAAAGAGGTATCTTTCTCATTCATAAATAATCATCACTAACGTCACAGCTCCTTGATTCCTGCCTCACCAAGTTCATCTTTGTGAATTTGACTTCAGAGCATTTAGTGGATGTATTATAATTTAACCCATCAGTTGCCTATTGATGGACACTTGAATCCTTTCATATCCATTACTATTACAGGTATTGTTGCTGTGAATGGCCTTATGCTCTCATTTTGCACAATGTGTTTGGTATGGATTCTTAGAAGTGGGGCTGCTAGGTCAGATGGTAAATTTGCAAAATACTGCCAAATTTCTCTCCACTGTGGTTGTATTTTGCATCTTTAGTAGTAGTGAATGAAATAAATTATTTCCTTAAGCCCGTCTCGTGGACATACTGTCACATGTTTAGATTTGTATACATATGATAAGTAAAAAAAAAAATTCCAATATTTTTTCGTTTTCTGATTAGAAGCCAGATTGAGCATCTTTTCATATGCTTAAGACCCACTTAAGACCTGAACTCTTTTTTTAAATTTTATTTATTTATTTATTTATTTATTTATTTATTTATTTATTTATGATAGTCACAGAGAGAGAGAGAGAGAGAGAGAGAGAGAGAGGCAGAGACACAGGCAGAGGGAGAAGCAGGCTCCATGCACCGGGAGCCTGATGTGGGATTCGATCCTGGGTCTCCAGGATTGTGCCCTGGGCCAAAGGCAGGCGCTAAACCGCCTCGCCACCCAGGGATCCCCCAAGACCTGAACTCTTTATGTATATCTTTGGTGCCCTTTTACAGAATTGTTGAGCTTTTTCTACAGTATCGTTTAGAGTCCTCTTACATATTAATATCTTTTGGAAGATACAAATTTGGACTTTTTTTGTTGTTGTTTTTGTTGTTGTAGAGTCTGATTCTGTTTTGAGCCTGGAACATAGCTCACAGGAATGAAAATTTAGTCTTTTTATGTAGGTGCAGTTCTGAACTTATCTACTAATATTTTACTTCTGGGATTGTGAGAAATGATGAACCACATCTTGCTGGTGCCTTTGCTATAGGCTTCCTCCAAACCCATGCTGAACGTTCAGCTTCCCACCTTTCTGTCAGCAGCTTTCAGGTCACAGACCACCTTCTGCCTCCTTCCCAGAGAGCCACTCAAACCTGCTCTGCTCTTCCCTTTCCTGGGATAGCATCAGAAACTCTGAACACCCATCTGCAGGCAAGGTCTTCCCCTCCTACTGCGCTTGGGCCATTACTATTTATTTGTGTTTTGCTTTTGCTTAGTGTAATTATGCATAAGTTTTTGATTTATTAATCTGTTCTTTTATGGCTTCTGAATTGTAAATCACATCCGGGAAGGCCTTCCTACTATAAGGTTATATAGGAGTTTATTCATGTTTTCTTCTAGTACATCTGGAACATCATTTTGAGATCAAACATTGATATATTGTATTAATTTTTCTTCACTTTTGTCTTCATTTATGATACAGCTAAGTCTTTTCCTTTCATATATTTCTCAGGTTTTTGATAGCTCCTATTTCACATGCTAATCTTATCTTACAGACCGCCTCTTCTCTGTATTCCTATACTTTGGCACTTTCTGTTTTCTTACTTCTTTCTTTAAAATAGCAAATACTTTCTTAAACACATTTTTAGTTGATGTTGTAATATTAACCTGTGATTTTCATCAAAAATGTGACACAACAGTTAATCTTTTTCATCCTTTTTCTTAATGCATTGATATTCAGAGATGGGATTTGTTCTTTTTTTTTTTTTTTTTTTTTTGCTGGTCACATTTGCAGTCAATGAATTTCTTTTTTTTTTTTTTTAAGATTTTATTTATTTATTTGAGAGAAAGAGAGCACAAGCCAAGAGGAGAGGGAGAGGGAGAGGGAATTTGTTGTTAACTGTGGCTATTGTTCTTCATAATAGTCTATATGATTACCTGCTTGTTCACACCAGAACTGGAATTCTGCTTGGGGATTTGGAGAAGGTATTTTAAATTCCCTGAATATAATTTCACATCTCTAAAATTAGGAAGCTCAAGCTTCATAAAATACAATTTAAGATTCACTAGTAGACTCTCACAAGATTCAACAGTAGAAACAGCTCATCTAAATAATTTTTATTTATTTTACATTCTTCCCTTCTAGAGAAAAGTAATTTTTGTCTATTTCTCCAAAATTCACCATTAAAATAGTTATTAAAAATATACAAACTTTAGTTTCAAAAAAGCATAAAGGAAATCATATTACCTTTGACTTTGTGAATAACAAAGCTGAACACACATAAGCTGCTTAACAAAAAAAATATTCAATGTAGATTCATTTATGTGCTATAAAGAAACTTATGAGGGTATCAAATTTAGATATACTTTAACAATGTTCACAAATAATAGTATTTTATCCTTGAAGAAGGATGTAATTATTATATAAAGTGTTACATTGATCCCAAGCTCTTTTTCAATGATGAACATGCTTGGATTAAAGAATAAGATAAGATCAAATATTTTTTGTTCTGCTTTGACTCACATTTGTTTCTTCTCAAGTTAAACCTAATTTTACTTGGCAGGATACTAGCTATTAGTGTGTCATCTACTGTGACCATTTCCATCTCGATATGCAGAGGTCATTTGTATGATATTTGACTCTATTGATTCTAAAGTTATAAAATTCAACACCACATAGACTCTACAGTTCATGATAAAAATAGCATATGACTCCTGATGTGTGGCAGAGGGCAGCTAGAAAGAAAGAAAGAAAGAAAGAAAGAGAGAGAGAAAGAAAATGTCATTCTAGGAAATGTGTTTATAGAGAGATATCATTTTTGAATATACACTGGTAGGAGGAGGAGAAAGGGATTCAGACTAAAAAGTAACAACATGAAAAGAGGGGATCCCTGGGTGGCGCAGCGGTTTAGAGCCTGCCTTTGGCCCAGGGCGCGATCCTGGAGACCCGGGATCGAATCCCATGTCAGGCTCCCGGTGCATGGAGCTTGCTTCTCCCTCTGCCTGTGTCTCTGCCTCTCTCTCTCTCTCTCTCTCTGTTGACTATCATAAATAAATAAAAATTAAAAAAAAAAACATGAAAAGAATGTGAGAACTGAGGAAAATTGAAAAATAAAATAAATATGACATTAATATTGGTGTAAAAAAAAAGTATCACCAGCAAGGGAAGAATGTCATTGACAGCTTCAAAAAAACCTCTGGGAAAAATCATCTGAATTATGAATTTTTGTAAGGGCTATTTGTCATGTCTTCTAGCCACCAGCTACTTCTGTGCATATTTCTTGTGCTTGAGAATCTTATGAGCCGTGGATACCCAAGACAGAAAGCAGAAAACGTACTTGCCCAGTGTGATTGTCTTTTTGGTGTGTCAACTCAGGGAAGCTATTGTCCCTAGTTACCCAAACACTAATCTAGGAGTTGCTGTGAAGGTATTTTGTAGATGCGATTAAATTCCATAGATAATTGACTTTATTTAAGAAAGATGATCCTTGGGTCCCCTGGGTGGCTCAGCTGTTGAGTGTTTGACTTTGGCTCAGGTCGTGATCCAGGGGTCCTGGGATTGAGTCCTGCATCGAGCTCTCTGCAGGGAACCTGCTTCTCCCTCTGCCTATGTCTCTGCCTCTCTCTGTGTGTCTCTCATGAATGAATTAATAAATAAAATATTAAAAAAATAAATATGATCCTAGATAATTTGTGTGGCCTTATTCAATCATGGCTTCCTTGCAGAAGGAAATTCTACCTGTGAACAGGTGCTTAAACTTGTACTCTAGCATTTCGCCTATAGCCTCTGACTCTCCATCCTTTGGATTTTGGACTTTCCCAGCCAGCCCTCACAACTTGCAAGTTACAAAATGTAACTTACAAAATGTAAGTTACACAACTTTACAGAATGTCTCTCTTTTTATTTAAGTTTTGAGGTACTTTGTTATGCAGCAATACTGCTTCTATTTTAAAAAAAAAAAGTGTTATCTAAGATTGACTGTCTTAGGGCACTCAGGCATAAAAAACAATCGAAGAGTATTCTCTTATAAAGCACTCTGGGTTTAGGAAATTTATGTCAGAGTAGATTTGTAGAAAAAACAGATACTTTTATTGGGCTGTCCGGGGGGGGGGGGGGGAGGCATCCCTCTTAGGATAATTACCCACCTATTACTACCATTAAAAAGTTAGAAATAATTATCTTCCACACAAATAGCACTCCAGGCAAGGATAAATTCCTTTAATAAGGAGTTTCAGGGAAGCCTATTGTTCCTGACAGTTGGCTTCTAAGGTATATGGCCTTGGGTTTCTAGATAAGCCATTCTTAGCAATGTAAACCTAAGTTAGCCTTTTTGAGTCTCTTGTGTAGAGTAATTTTTAGTCTAATGTTGGTGAAAGAATCCTTTAAGAATGTAGAATCTTTCTCCTGATAAATACAAAAATGCAAAGATGTGTTTACAAATTCATTTTGGAAAATATTTCCTACCTAATAATTCATAAACTTGAGTAATTCCAATAGAATCCAAATAATATGTATACATATATTTATATATTATATGTATATATATTATGTATGTATATGTGTGATATATATGCACGTGTGTGTGTGTGTGTATATATATATACACACATATATTGGAGAACTTAGAGTTTTTTAATACATAATATGTCATCTGCAAATGGAGACAATTTTATTTCCTTTCTAGTCTGTGCACTTTTTTACTTTCTCTGGCTAGGACTTCCACATATTTAATAAAAATAATGAGAATGGACATCCTTGTCTTCTTCTTGACCTTACAGGAAAAGCTTCTAGCTTTTTACCATTGAATATGTTTTTAGGTGTGAACTTGTCAAATATGGCCTTTATTATGTTGAAGTTCCTTCTATCTCTGGCTGGTTTGTTGAGAGTTTTTATCATGAAAGGATGTTGAATTTACTCAAATGTTTTTTCTGCATCTATGAGATGAGCAGAGCCTAGTAGAGTTTTGAAGAGCATAATAAAAATAGACTAAATTGTCTGTAAGAGATTGTTAGTAAAAATATCAATCTTAATGTTTCTGCTATAGAGTACTTAGAGGAAGTCAGAAGCATGATAAATAAAGCCTAAATCACCTTCCCAAATACCTATATAATTGAGAACAGATTGTAAGTAGAACTATGGAGGTTAAAGGTGGTGTTCTTGAGGGCACAGAAAGTAATGAGGAACATGTTATTGGAAGCTGAAGGAGAAAAAATTCCTGTGATACAGTGGCAGAGAGACTGGCAGAATTATGCTTTTTTATGGGGAAAGCAGAACTCGTTAAGTGTTGAAACTGAATATTTAGTTGAATAAATTCCCAAGCAATATGTTGACGATATGACCTGGTTCTTCTTGCTTTTTATAATAAAATTTGAGATGAATGGATAAACTGAAGAACTTTTAAACAAACAAAAGAGAACCAAGACTGTGATTTGGAGGTTCTCAGTCTATCTTGATTACAGTGTTCGCTAAAGTTAAGAGACTTACTATCAGAAAGAGGAAAAGAATTTGTGGATGAATCACTGAAAAGATTATGTATGTGCCTCATAGAGCCCATTAGTCATCATGGCAGAATCAAAATTAGAGGTGCAATTATCTAGGAATGACCTCTACAGGAGTGGCTTGCCTAATAGCATGCATATATTCATGCATACATGTTTACATGTACACATATATACATACCTAGTAGTATGTAATAAATGAAATATAATATACTAGAGAGAATCACAAGACTGTTGGGAATATTGTACAAGAAACACAGTTAGATTACATTAAAGAGAGCTAAAAAGGGACAAAACAAAAACAGGCTTTTGGACTTCCAAAATTCTACATGGAAGAAACAGGCGAAATACAACTATTCAGCAATAAGCACATCCTATCATTGATCAAAAAGGAAGAATGATTCAGATAACAGAGTTAAGAATCAAAGAGGATTACTTCCAGACTTTGAAATTAAACAGAATTTGCCAACCTGGATTTTGAAATTGTTTTGGACTGGTGATTCCATTTGCCTTTTATCTTCTCCCATTTCAAAAAGGAATCTCTGTAACTGTTATCCTATGCCTATTCTACCACTGCCTTGGAATATGGTAAATGCATATTTTATGTGTGAAAGTCATGAATCTTTGGTGATTCATGAGTGAACTCTGCTAAGCAGAAAAATGGCTGTCCAAAGATGTTAAAATTCTAATCCCCAGAACCTGCAAAAATGTTAGATTACACAACAAAAGATAATTAAGGTTGCAGATGGAATTCAAATTGCTAACCAGCTGACCTTAAAATAGTGATATGAGCCTGGATTATCCATGTGGACCTAGTGTAATAGTTCTTTTAAAAAATGGAGGAGGAAATTGGAAAAAGGACCGGACAGATGGCAATATTAGGAAAATTCAAGCCAAATTTGCTGGTTTTGAAGATGGAGACAGAGGACCCTAAGTCAAAAAATGAGAGTGGCCTCTATAGGATGGAAAAGGCAAGGGAATATATTCTCCCTTAAATTATACAAAAGGAATGGGGCTCTACAAACACCATAGTTTTAGAAAAGTGTGACTCATTTTGGACTTCTTCCCTCCATAGCTATAAAACAATAAATTTAGTTTTAAGCTATTAAACTTGTTTTTTGTTTTGTTTTTACAGTTTTTTTTTAAGGATTTTATTTATTTATTCATGAGAGACAGAGAGAGAGAGAGAGAGAAGCAGAGACACAGGCAGAGGGAGAAGCAGGCTCCATGCAGGGAGCCTGACATGGGACTCAATCCCAGGTCTCCAGGATCACACCCTGGGCTGACGGTGGCCCTAAACCACTGAGCCACCCAGGCTGCCCTACAGTGGTCATTGAAAATTAGTATACATAGCCTGGCCTGCAGCTAGAAGTCAGACACATGATGTAGTCTCCAGTATATGTAACCTCAACACTTTAATTTGAAGGTAAGCAAGGTAAAGAGGTGAGTGGTGCTCAGATCCATTTGTAGTGAAGTTAGAAGGCAGGATTTGGTCTTTAGAAACAGGAGTGATGAAGCTATAGTGTCAAGCCCAGCTCCAGTATTTGGAGGCAGTGTATATGCCCAATTGTGGGTCATTGTGGTCTTCACGGAATAGACTTCTGGTGAGATTTAGGCATTGACTCTGGCTGTAGAGCCCTGAGAGCCCAAAAGCCCAACTTGCTATCTCCCTCGAGATTCCTTGACCTATTTAATCTCCTTTAAAAATCATTTTTTGAATTAGCTAGTGTGCTGTTTTTTTCCAATTAAGAATTCTGACATACACAATTTATCAAGGCAAAAGCTTCATTGGATTTTTGAAAAAGAAACCATATTTTTGAATTAATGTGGAAATAAATGCTAAAGAATTGGAGAAACAGGGTAGAGAGCACTTTGTTTAATAATCTGTGCCCTTCTGTTATTAACTCCTGAGACAAGAAGAGTACCAAATCAGTGTTGCAGTGAATGAACTAGGACCTTTATTTCCTCTCTGGGCAAATGAAATGCTAATTATCATGGTGTTTTAAGTTCAAGCAGCTTATTCTTTCCTTCACATGTGGGAATTCAGACAAGTATAATGTCATGTAGGGAAACCCTCTATAGTTTATAAAAGAGGAAACATACTAATGTCTCCTTTACAAGAATAGACAATAGAAGTCTTCCTGATTATGAAACTATACAAAAGTTTTATGCTTTTACCCATAAATTTAGACACTTAATAAATTCTTACTTTTGCAACTGAAATTTATTGAAAATCTACTATTTACTTGACTATGATGGTATAGACACTATTAAGGCATGGCTTCTGCCTTCCAAGAAGTCTACACTTAGAGGAAAAGGCAAGTATAATGAAAATAGAATGGAATACATGATAACTTATAGTACTGAAGGAGCAGAGAAGAATGTTTGGCTAAATCTGTCTCCAAAATGTAGAAAGTCTTTAAAGCAAAGATGGTATTCAGTCTTAGCATTACTCGATAGAGCAGACTAGAGGAGGAAATCAGAATATGATATAATTCTGACAGAGAAGTTGCTATATGCAAAGCCAGAGAGAAAACAGTGAGGTATAATATATTCACAAATGTGGGGCACCTGGGTGCCTCAGTTGGTTAAGTATCTGCTTTCTACTCAGGTTGTGATCTCAGGGTCCTAGGATTGAGTCCTGCATCAGGCTCCCTGCTCAGCTGACGATCTGCTGCTTCTTCCTCTCTCCCTCCTCCACTTGTGCTCACTCTCTCTATCTCAAATAAAGAAATAAAATCTTTAAAAAATAAATATATATCCACAACTGATGTCAGGAAATATGGATGAAGCGAAGGTTATGCCTTTCTGCATATGTATATGAAGGTATGTGTGCATGTGTATGTGTTTTGGAGATTGAGTTTCATGAAACAGTCTGTTACAGTAAGATTCTGAAAGAACTTACATCTCATGCAATAGCATTTAGATTTGAAAACTTTTAGTCATCAGAGAAAAAGACCAGAATTGTGTCTGCTGGTAATGTGGAGAATATAACGAAGAGGAGATAGAATAAAGGCAAGTAAGTAACTAAATAACAGTGTATTAGCCCTAGTTAGAAATAAGTTACTAAAACTAGAAAGTGGCATAGAAAGAAAAGGTTAAATTTCTAGGCCTTGAACAATTAGAAAGAGAAAGGTGGTTAATAAATGAGTTGTGGTAATTTCTTGCTGGAAGATAGTACATTTAACGGGGGGAACTTCATGTGACATTTTCATTAACACCCAAATAAAATAACTCAATACCCCATCCTATGTGCATGCAGTAAGTCCAGAATTTTTGAAAAATTATGAGCATTTTAAGGGACTATTCATATACTGTGTATCCTTTTTTTTTTTTTTTCACCTCTTCTATTGATGTCAATTCCTGGTTTCTTGTTAGTCACCATTGGCCACATCATTACTATCTTTCCATGCTGATTCAGCTTTCTTTGTTCTGTTTAAGCCAAAATTTGGACACATTTTATCCCTCACTATTATTTAGCAAAATTCAATCAAGGTAGACACTGAGGTTTCTAACAAACAACTGAAAACATTTATATACCATAAAGTATCATTATTCAGAACAACAGCTTCAGTGCTTCCAAAATCTACCAGCCATATGTAGTTACAATGAATCTGCCTTTATGAACCTTTCCTACTCAGAACTATATCCTATTTCTCATTTCTAATCTTCCCCATCCTAAGTTGTATACCCGTGTTTTTTTATCAGAAAAATAAAATATTCCTTTAAAATTAAACCCTCCTGTAGATGTATTTTCTAAAGTTAAAAAAGATATTGTAAATGATAATTTTTCACATCCTAGTGTAAAATATTTGCATTTTTCCAATTTCCAGCCCACCACAAAGCAAGAATGATGAGGTGTAACTTGATTTCCATCTATAAGAAAGTAAGAGCTTTGGGATGCCTGGGTAGCTCAGCAGTTGAACTTCCACCTTGGGCTCAGGGCATGACCCCAGAGTCCTGGGATCGAGTCCCACATTGGGCTCCCTGCATAGAGCCTGCTTCTCCCTCTCCCTATGTCTCTGCCTCTCTCTCTCTGTGTCTCTCATGAATAAATAAATAAATAAAATCTTAAAAAAAAAAGAAAGTAAGAACTTTTACTTTTTACTGAACTTAATATTCTTAGAACAAAGAAAGGGTAGGACAAATATAGATCCTGATTCCATTTATGGAGACTGAGAAAATGTTTTTGAATGTTTTGAAATAGACATTTTGTTTCTCTTGACAAGTATGCAGAACTGAGAGATATTGAAGTCTAGTATAAATACTCCCTCTATTAACTATAGAAGGGAGAAAGAAAACAATGAGTAGGTAATTATGGAGACAATGTTTTATCCCTTGCCTGATGGGCCACTAGGTGAAGACAACCACTTGGTTAGAAATATAAGTGAGGAGATTAAAAAAGGGAAGATATATATTTGGAAACTACTAATAATATACACAGAATTAGAAGGTACAGAACCAGACAAATTAATCCAAAGACACATATAGTATAGAATAAAAAAACAAAAAGATGTGAACTCGAGAAAACGAGTCTTTACTATGTAAAAAAGAAGAGGAGGGAAAAAATATTAACTGAGAAAAAATAATTTCATAATGTAGAATAAAATCTGAGTGAAAAGTAAGAGTATATCATCTAATAAATAGGTGCTATGCATATTCACAAGCCTTATACAAAGTTCTACTAATTCTATCTCTACATTAAGATAAATGCTTTAGCAGGCATGTTCATCACAAGCAATCTTTTGTAGCTGGCTCTTACATTAATTGCAGAAAATTCTTAGCCTTTCTGTGTGCAACTTGCTCTTCACAGTTCTTGAGCTAAAGGTCAGGCACATAATCAGTATAGATCATAATTAAAAAAATTCTAATCATCTAGTGCTTAAATTTATATAAAAAACATTTGATAGTTCTTTTTGTAATAAATCTACCATATTATTATTATTCCATTAGAAACAATTATATTATTTCTATGTTTTGAACTATGGTGATTTGCCTTACTGTGAAGTGAGAAGGACTAAATACAAATTTTAAGTTTTTAAAAATAATTTTTAGGAGTTATGATCAATATTTGGGTTTAGTCCTCAACATGCTTTTTTCATTGTATACAAATAATTGAAACTATGCTACTTCTTGTTTAGTACTCTTAAACTTTGTTAGATTTTACAGTTTAATTAATCTTTGCTTATATTTATGGACTACTGTAGCAGTGATAAGAACACTGAATTATAGGAAACTATTTTATTTTACTTTTTACGTATTTCTTTTAAAAATTTAGAATGAGGCTACATATATAGAGAAAAAATTCAGTATCCATGAATAATAACTTTATTCAAGAAAGAGGCAAATAGATTAACTAAAAGAAGTCAACAGTTAAAAAAGGATTGTCTACCATGTGCACAGATAAAGCAAGGGATGGAAAAATGGACTTATCTAAGAATGCATCAATTTTTCAGTTATTTTCTGATTTTACATAGATAAAGGGAAAATAAAATATCAAAATGAAATCTTCCAAGTCATAGTCCTATTATTACTTTCTAGGACATGAGGCACCCCAATCTCTCCATTTTCCTCCAATTCCAAATATTTTTATGATTAATACTTTCAAGAGTTATTCCTTCTTTGGTGAGTAATACTAAATAAAAGTGGTACTTTATTTAGCACTTAGTGCTGGGACAATATACATTATATTTTTATGAAAAGTCAGTTTCTTTCTTTTTTTTTTTTTCTTTTTTGTTTATGATAGTCACAGAGAGAGAGGCAGAGACACAGGCAGAGGGAGAAGCGGGCTCCATGCACCGGGAGCCCGACGTGGGATTCAATCCCGGGTCTCCAGGATCGCGCCCTGGGCCAAAGGCAGGCGCTAAACCGCTGTGCCACCCAGGGATCCCAAGTCAGTTTCTTTTTAATTTCTTTATTTGCACAAGTTTTAAAGCACCATGAAAGGCCCATCTGCTGTAGAAAAAAAGATCAATAGGTTATTTAAGTTTTTGACAGCCTCTTAATTGCATTTCTATAAATGCTTAAGTGTATCTTGATTTGAAAATGAAAGACACATATCATAAGTTGGAAATTATAAATGATACATGACCCTTTCTGCGAAAAAAAAATCAGATATATCAATGACCTTTTATCACTGAAGAAAATGTTTCCTTTTTTTGAGGTTCTCTTTTCTTAATCAGTCCAAATTTTGCTACCAGTAAAATCTCCAAGAGTGAATCATGTGAAAAACATTTGAGATCTTAGTAAATCAGTATAAAACCTCAAAATCATCAATGTACTATTCAAGACATCAATTTATTGTTCAGTTTTTTCATGACTTCAACACTAGGTAAATTCCATGCTCAAAAACAAACTTCTTTTCTTTTTCTTGGCAACCATAGGCACTTTCCCTTTGGTACATTCCTGTTGCTGTGCTCAACAACAAAACAATTTCATGCTTAAATACCTAATTTAAGCAAAGGTATTTAAGTTCTAATTTTAAAAATCCTAATTTAAAAAAATCTAAATTTTTTATATGCTTGAAGATTTTTTAGTAATAAATAGTATTCTACTTTTACTATATATTTTTAAAAGCTTCTTATGGTTGTTATTGCCCACAGACTTTATTTCTTCTTCTCTATCACACAGAGAGCAATCACAGTGTTGCATGATAACAATGTGACAAATAACTGTTGAATAGATTCCAAAAGACTTCATGTGGAAAAGAGAAAGATTTCAAAACTATGTTTTAAAATCAGTTATAAAATAACAGTAAAAATCTATCATACATATGCCAAGTTTATAATGCAAATATGTACAAATTTAATAATCACTCATTTTATTCTAAGTGTAAGGATATATAACATATAGTTTAATGTTGGGTGACCTGAATTAGTAAACAAACAAACAAATAAATAGGAAAAAGGAATAATCATTTGTTTCAGGCATGTTTTGCTGAGTCTACAGCCAGGTGCCATACCTAAATATGGTTTTAAAATCAGAATATAGGGGTGCCTGCATGGCACCTGAGAGGGTCAGTGCAACCACAAAGGGTCTGTCTTTGGTTCAGGTCATGTTCCTGGGATCCTGGAATGGAGTCCCCCATCAGGCTCCTTGCAGGGGGCCTGCCTCTACCTCTACCTATGTCTGTCTCTTTATCTCTCTGTGTCTCTCATAAGTAAATAAATAAAATCTAAGAAATAAAATAGGAATATAAGATAAAGTTTGGAAGTGCATGGAGATTTTTGTTCAAGCCATCTTTGAACAACCAAATATTCCAACATATATTAAATTTATTCCACCCCGTTATTAATCTTATGAAATCAAATCATAAATGATAGTTTAAATTTGATTTTCAAGGCTTTCTAATTAATATCAGTAATGAGATATACTTGAGTTATGTATAAGTAGGATGTTTAAAAACTTACATATTACAAAAATAACTAGGACTATTGCAATGTTTAATATTTAATTTGCTGATGCGCTACATTAAGCACAGAAAATCATGTTTCACTATGCTTTTCTAAAACACACAATATACCTACCAAAAGTGTATAGAGGTTATATATTTTAAAGCATTCATTTGGGCAGCCTGGGTGGCTCAGCTGTTTAAGCGCCTGCCTTCTGCCCAAGGCATGATCTTGGAGTCCTGGGATCGAGTCCCACGTCGGGCTCCCTGCATGAAGTCTGTTTCTCCCTTTGCCTGTGTCTCTGCCTCTCTGTATCTCTGTCTCTCCCTCTCTCTGTCTCTCTGTGTGTCTATTATGAATAATTAAATAAAATCTTTAAAAAATTAAAAATAAAAAATAAAGCATTTATTTGAGCCCAGTTGTGTTTACCTCGACATGTGTCACTTGAACTACTTTGAGGCTGATAACTGTGATCACAGCTGTTGAAATATCTTATCACTGTCTGTTTTCTCACAGTGTGTGTGTACACCTATGTATGTGAGTGTCTATGTCTTATGTATAAATTCTGTCTCATGGGATGATTATTGCTCATTTCCTTATAAGAACTTCTGACTTATTTTATTAACATCTTAAGAAATTTTTATTCATGTATATTTAGGTAGATATATATATATTTAAAGTCTTGGATGCTCTTTTATTAGGCAAAATACATACATATTACTAATTTTATTAATTCATGAAATTAAAAAAATACACATGTATGATTTGTGATCATCATAGATCTAAAGAATGCAACCAAAATATTTATAATAGCTTATTTGAGAAAGCATAATGACCAGGGAGGATGACTCTAAGAAATATATTAACAAAAAGATGTGACCTATATTTTTAAAAATGACCAAATCCACTCATTCTGTACTTGATATATACATTAAGTTTTATATGTTTTGAAATAATCAGATAATGTGTAAACTGAAAAAGTAGATTGTAATTTTCCAAATTTCAAAAAAGAAAAAAAATAAGAAATCACCAGCAGAAATGTTCTTCGAAATTAACATTGCTATCATGATCCTATGAACTCAACCAGAATAATTTTTTAATAGCTAGATCCTTAGAACATCTAAATAGAGGACTTGTCATTTTGACACAGGGAACTTTTTGTCAGAAATAGGTTACTGACAGAAGAGTTCTTCCCTGGAGAGCCCTAAGAATAAGGCAGACATTTATCTGAGAGGTTCTCATTTTCCCAAGGCAAACAGGCAGGGATCAGATGATTTCTTAATCCTTCTTTCAGGTCCTTATTTTCACTTGTGTAAGGAAAGGCAGGATTTGATTCAGGAGATATAACAACTGAAAGATAACTTTGAATCACATCCTTAGGGGCACAAGGAAATGTTTAAATAGAAATTGTATCTATAAGGACCTATAAAAGTAGAAATACTACATATATATAAAGTTTAAAAGCTGCATTTCCTTAAATCAACTTTGTAAACATGTTCAAATTAATATGTTTTGAAAGTGATTTACCATGTAACCAGTAAACCCATAGAATTACTTTTAAAAAATCCTTCTTTCTGGTAGAACCTATACAGAGTATCTTTCAGTGGAGAGATTTTATTCTGAACTAATGTGTAATTATGCAAGGGTAAGTAGAGAAATCCTTCAATATTCTGGTGGCAAATGGCATATATAGAAGACAGAATGAATATCAGAGAAAATCTGATACTTTAAGAAAAGGATTAGGAGTCCGAGACGATGAATCAAAATGTATTTAAAGTCTTTGTATTTTAAAAGTTAAGAGATTAAGATACATTGGAAAGAATGGGTCTTAATCCGAAGAGTAATTTATTACTATTTATAGCATGCAGAGTACATGTGTAAACTGTAGACTCTATAATACATACAGGAGCATGTTCCCTAAATACTTGCAAAAAGATTCACATATTTTTGACTATCGATAAAGTAGGCCACATTGTGTCATATTTCTTTTTTCTAACTCTGTTCTATTTTGAAAATACAAGAATCTGGTTTAAAAAAAGTCAAGTATAAATGTTTAATTAGATAATTGTGATACTAAACTGCTGAAATATGAGAAAGTAATTATTAGTGGAATTTAAAAATAAAAACTTATAAATCCAATTATATTGATTTCATTTTTTTTTTCTTATCTTCCTAAATGCAGCATAGCCCCACTTTGGACTAGAGACATCTTTGGTGGCATTGCATGCTTTACAAGTGCAGCATTATTAAGAATTTTTTTTTTAAAAAAAGATTTATTTATTTCTTCATGAGACAGAGAGAGAGAAGCAGAGACATAGGAAGAGGGAGAAACAGGCTCCCTGAAGGGAGCCCGATGTGGGACTCAATCCTGGATCCTGGGATCACGCCCCCAGCCAAAGGCGGACGCTCAACCACTGAACCACCCAGGCATCCCCCACCCCCTTTTTTTAAAGAACTTAATTTCACTTGGGAAACAATTCATAGACCTGTTAAGGTCTATTTTCTGTTAAGAAAATATAATTTTTGAATTTTTGGGGAGATCCCTGGTGGCTCAGCAGTTTGGTACCTGCCTTTGCCTGGGCGTGATCCTGGAGTCTTAAGATCAATTCCCGCATCGGGCTCCCTGCATGGAGCCTGCTTCTCCCTCTGCCTGTGTCTCTGCCTCTCTCTCTGTGCGTCTCTCATGAATAAATGGACGAAATCTTAATATATATATATATATATATATATATATATGTGTGTGTGTGTGTGTGTGTGTGTGTGTGTGTGTGTGTGTGTAATTTTATCTAACCATTTACAGAAAAGTTTATGAATGATATTTGCTTCAGAATCCATGTTCCATTATAAAGAAATAGTTTTCATTTCATCATTCAAAAATGAGCAAAGATTGCAGTAACATTACTAAATCCATAATTGGTATTCAGTAAAAGGCATGCAGAGGACATTTGCTACAAGGTCAGTTGAGTCAAAGAGAAGCATATTATGGAAAGTTAAATGTATTAAAGGATTGACATGTATTAGTAATGAGGAATGATTTCATTAATCTCTCCATTACAGTAAGCAGAAAGTTCAATCACATATTTTACATGAGTTGTTTTGGGATTTTGCAGAAAATATTATCTTTTTTCTCCCCCTCACTTTATTTATGAGTTTAATTTTCGAAGTCATCTGGGGGGAAGAATAAAAATATCTTTCCACTTATTTGTTAATAGGAAAATGGTTAATGCAAGATTATTTCTATCTCCCTGGACTCAAGGTATCATAGTCCTAGGATATAGATTTCACTATTTTTTAAGAAAAACGCAAAAATCTGCTTCATTGAGGTCTCTAAAAGGAGATATATAATTACTAGAAGCCCAGTGATTAAGCCACTGTGCCACGATAAATATGTTCTCATCAAGGACAAATATAATTTTCAGTTATGAAAATGTGACATATACTTATGGGAAAAGGCTGTTAGTAATTATAAGTAAACAGTTATTTTGAACACGATTTAGATAAACAACAACAAAAGGCCCATATAGGATATTTATTTCAAAAACATAAAAATAATTTACTCATCATCCTTAACAGATCCTTATGAGAAGGATTTAGACATAGAACAATATAGAATCTACAGGTCTTGGAGGAACAAATGTTCATGGCAAGATGTATGGGCTGGAGTATATCATTAATTTATAATCAGCTTATCTAACAGAGGAGGATAACTTCAAAATAGTGATTGTTACTGGGACTCCATTTCTACAATGCCAAAAGATAATATAAATGAGTATAACATGACAATGTTTTAAACATGCATAATACTAAGTTGTTTTCTTTTTTTGAAATCTCTACCTCTGGGGATCCCTGGGTGGCGCAGCGGTTTAGCGCCTGCCTTTGGCCCAGGGCACGATCCTGGAGACCCGGGATTGAATCCCACGTCAGGCTCCCGGTGCATGGAGCCTGCCTCTCCCTCTGCCTATGTCTCTGCCTCTCTCTCTCTCTCTATCATAAATAAATAAAAAAAATTAAAAAAAAAAGAAATCTCTACCTCTTTATTTACACACAGTTTTAGTGGTCAATTTTTTAATTAAAATAAATCTTTGGAAGGTTGATATAGGTACTTCAGTTATCTCTACATATGATATTTGACTATACTACAGGATCTTACAGAGAATACAGTGACTCCATAAATGAACCATCATTCAAAAATCCATCTTTCTCTTTCCTTTCTTATCTTTCACTGAACCCAATGTTGTAAACAAGTTTATTTATGTTATAGTTTAACTTATTATTTTTTGCCTTGTTCAATTTTTGCTTATGTTGTTTCTTCATAATTACATGTGTATTAGCCACATTTCCATATATCCTACACAAACACAGTTTTCAAAAGCATACCCATATAAAAATTCTTTCAGACCTTTTTAAATTTTTCCTAGTTAAGTATTATTTCACCTGGTCTAAGATACATAGAAAAGGTCAGCAGGGCAATAAAGTTGTCATTAGTTCATCCCAACGTTTAATGACAAGAAGCCTCAAAAGATATAATGTAGCTGGTCTCTTTTTCCGGTAACACTTTTTGAAAAGACCTTTTCCTATTATATATTTTTGCCTCCTTTGTTGTAAATTAACTGACCATATATGCATAGGTTTGTTACTAGGCTCTCTATTATGTGCCATTTATCTTTTTTTTGGTAAGTTTTTATTTTATTTTATTTTTTATTTTTTATGATAGTCACAGAGAGAGAGAGAGGCAGAGACATAGGCAGAGGGAGAGGCAGGCTCCATGCACCGAAAGCACGATGTGGGATTCGATCCCGGGTCTCCAGGATCGCGCCCTGGGCCATAGGCAGGTGCCAAACCGCTACGCCACCCAGGGATCCCTGTGCCATTTATCTTTATTTTTGTGCCATTACCTTACTATTTTGATTACTATAGCTTTGTAAAAGAATGAAACTGGACCATTTTCTTTCACACAAAAATAAAATTCAGAATTGATTAAACCTAGCATAAGACCTGAAACCATAGGGACACCTGAATGGCTCTGTTGGTTAAGCATCTACCTTTAGCTCAGGTCATGATCCTAGGGTCCAGGACTGAACCCCACAATGATCCCTGGGGGAGTCTTGCACTGGACTCCCTGCTGGTTGGGGAGTCTGCTTCTCCCTCTCCCTCTGTCCTGCTCATGTTCTTGCTCTCTCTCTCTCTCTCTCTCTCAAATCAATCAATCAATTAATCTATCTTAAAAAAACAAAACAAAACAGACCTAAAATCATACAATTCCTAAAAGAAACCTATTCCAACGAAGGGTATTTATCCAAAGGAAATGAAAATACTAACTCAAAAAGACATTTGCACACCCCTTTCACTGCAGAAATACTTATAACAACCAAGATATGGAAGCAACAAAGTGTCCATCAACAGATGAATGATAAAGAAGATATGATATATATATATATATATATATATATATATATATAACACACATACACACGCACACAATGGAGTATTAATTTGCCATAAAAAACAATGAGATCTTGTCATGCATGACAACATGGATAGACCTAGAGGGTATTATGTTAAATGGAATAAGTCAGAGAGAAAGAAAAATGAAAACCATATGAGTTCACTTATATGTGGAATCTAAAAACAAAAACAAAAAACCCTAAAATGCAAAAAAAAAAAAAAAAACAACAAAAAACCTAAACAAACAGAAACCAGAAACAGAGTCATAAATACAGGGAACAAACTGGTGGTTGCCAGAGGGTTAAGGCGGTTGGGGAATGGATGAATAAGTGAATGAGATTAAGAGGTACAAACTTTTAGTTATATAATAACGAAATTATAGGTATAAAAAGTATAGCATAGGAAATATAATCAATAAAATTGAAATAATTTTGTATGATGATGGATGGTAACCACTCTTACTATGGTGACCATTTCATAATGTATATAACTTTCAAATCTCTACATTATACTACCTGAAAGTAATAGAGCATCATGTGCCAATTATCCTCCAATAATAAATAATAAGTAAATACATAAAGATTAATTAATGAATTAGGGAACTAATTTTTAAAAAGATATTTAATTCATTAAACTTACCAAAGTCCAAGATTTGGCTTTATAGGTTCAGAAACACAAACTTGCAGTATATTAATTAGATTCGGGCACATCACCTCATACTAACAAGCTTGTATAAATGGATTCAAAGGTCAGTGTTATGGTTTGATTTATTGTGTGAAATACAGTTTTAGTGTAGACTGAATACTTCTGTGAATTTGAGTGTATACCAACCCTGTAGGCCATGGCAAGCAAAGGCAAATCATCTGTAGAATGCCCAGCAAGCATGTAATCAAAGTAAAGTATCTTGTACTATTTGAATAATCTGATAGTAGCAGTTTCTAAAAGGTTAGGACATTCATTATAAGAGAAATATCTGTCAGGCAAGATGTGTATTCAACAGTCTGACTAGTCTTTCTTAATGGACCTGGCTGGGCCTATCACAGTTTCTGTGGCTTTCTTTCTTTGTTACCTTGGATTCTTTTTTAATGAATATGTTATTTCATTAGAGGGTCTAAAACACTTTCCCTCAACCTTCCTCTACAAATTCCTAGAATATACTAGAATAATGGATAGATCTCTGAGTTCTTCCTCAAATTTATTTCATCAGAATCTTTGATTGTGGGGCTTGAAAACTGCTCTTTAAGTAAACCATCCAAAAATACTCTTATTCTTACTGAAGACTGGAAAATATAAGACCTGCAAAATTACTTTTTGGCTTTGCACACTTTTATGTATCCATCTTCTATCTCTCCAAATCATAATCTCCATGAATGTGGGATGTACTATCTTATATCTTCTCATTTCTAATTACTAAAAAAAGATATTGGATTTTTATGTTTACTAAATGTCTACCGATTTAAAATATACCGAACCTTCAATTTATTGAGTGCTAATTGTAAGCTATTTTAAAAAATTCTCAAAGTGCTTTTTCTTTGGATCTAAATGTGCATGAAAGGAAATGAAGTTAATTTTAATTTAAACTGACTTGATTTAAAAGTCATAAAACAAAACAAAACGCAATTCCACTATGGCAAGAAACACTCAGAAAAATATCCAGTAGTGTGTTTTATCTTATTATATTCTAAATTTTAGAGAATTATATCTTATATCTTTTTCTTTTTCTGGTTATAAGGTCAAAGATATTTAGCTGTCTCCTACTAAATTCTTCTTTTAACTTGTTTTCTACACCCCAATCCTTGCCAAGTTTTGTCCAGCCATAAACATAATACTTGTCACTTATAATGCAGTTCAGACAATTAAATTATATATGCTTTATTATATAATAAATGTAAAGTTTAAAGTAATTGGGGAGACATTATATTGACAGTAGCTTAAAAATGTTAGATTCTAACTGGAGGAGAATATGAGTCTTTCTTTTATTGAGGATGTTTTTAATCACTTTCTAAAAATTATTATTATTTTTTGAAAGATTTTATTTATTTGAACTAGAACACAAGAGGGGTAGAGGGATAGAATCTTCAAGCAGACTCACTGCTGAGTGTAGAGTCCCACATGGGGCTTAATCTCATGTCCCAATATTCCAGTGCTCAACTGACTGAGCCACCCAGGCACCCCTTAAAAATTTTTATGCTTTTCAAATTGACTTTGTTTATTTATCTGTTTATTCACTTATTAGGATGCTAAAAACAAACAAATAAAATATGTAATGGAAGAGAAAATTCACTTGTTCTGTTCCTATCTTGTCCTCCAGAATCAGCCATCTAAAAAAATTCATTTTTAATCTGTTGTTCTTACAGGATTTCTGATATATATATAAATAAATATATATATAATATTATAAATATATATGTATATATTTATTTGAGAGAGAGAGAGGAGAGAGAGAGAGAGTGCAAGCATGAGCAGAGTGGGAAGGCAGAGGGAGAAAGCGAGGCAGATTCCCCCATAGTACTGAGCTCAGCTCCAGGCTCCATCCCAGGACCCTGAGATCATGACCTGAACCAACGGCAGATGTTTAATGGACTGAGCCAACCATATGCCCCAGGATTTCCTTTATATTTTTAAAATTTATGCTAATGCTACTAAATATTGACTTGCCTTTTAATGGTTATAATATATAAACATTTTATATCTCTTTCTTCTGCCTCCCCCTGCATCCATCTTTCCAATATTGTTATGTCAAAATTTTTGGTTAAATTAATAGTGATTTTATTAGGACAATGTAAATATTATATTATAATATGATTATATTTCTTTTATGATTCAAAGTCTGATTTCCTTTGTACTTAATATTTGCCTTTCTAAAAAAAACTTACTGAGTTTCATAGAACCTTTGTCTTTTCTAATCAAGAGTGTTGCCAATAATTCTCATTATGTATATTATGCATAGTCAATAAATCAAATAACTGGGTATTTTATATTAAATCTCGTTTTCTTCCTGTATGTCATTAGATTGTGGGAGCATGTTTTCTGAAGTTTCCTTATACCAATTTTTCAGAAGAAAAAACTTGAAAACTTTGTACATCTGAAAATTATTTTATCCTAAATGTGATTACTAGACTCTGTCTAGAACTCAAAGGTGAAAATTATTTTTTCTCAGATTTTGAAGGTATTGATCTCTTGTCTTCTAAATTACAGTACTGTTACTTAAAAGCCCAATCTCATTTGAGTATTGATGAATTTTACATAAACATTTTCCATTGGGAAATTTAAAATATTCATTTTGCCCCATTGTTCTAAAATGCCCTGATATTACATTCTTCTAAAATTTATTTTTTCTTTTTATTTCATTGTACTTGTCCTTCATTAAGACAGACATCCTTTCTAGGAAATTATCTTGTCCCGCTACTTGGATAATTTCCTCTTCTCTGTTCCCCATGTTATTTCTTCTTGATATCATATTATTTGGCTATTAGATAGCCTCCAGTAATCCTTGGATACTCATCTTTTTCTGTTACTGGCCCATTATCTCTTGATTTGCTTGACATAATTTCCAAAAGCTCTTTAATGTTTTCTGGTTGATGTTATCTGTAACATTTTCTTCTTGTTTTAATGATGCAACACAATCTCCTAAGGCTGATTGTATTAGCTATACTTCATAGGGAGTTTTCTTTTGCTTTCTGTGATGGTCTTTCTTTCTACTTCTTTTCCTTTTAAAAAAATGGCTTTGTTTTTGTCTTTCATGCTGAATGCTTTCCCCAAATATCTGGTCAACTCTGGCTCTTGGTTTTATTTGTAGATGAAGAAGAAAAGCTTTAAGTAGGTGAAAGGATCTGGTCAACATATGGGTTCTGCTGTGGCTTCATCTGAGAGCAACTTCTTTTTTCTCTGGGAGCAATTTCTTTTTTCACTGAAACAATCTCCCCAAAGAAAAGTCATAAGCCTAATTTTACATGAATCACTGTCCAGGAGGAATGATATTATGATTGTTTAATGTCATTGATAATTTTGACCTTGGGGAACTTTACATAATGTATGACTAAATCAGGACGCTTGAACAGAAAAGGAGAGGAGGTAAAGGAGGGATAGCTTTTGGCTGGCAACACAGTCTGGCACCAGACCCAGAGAGCTTAATTCTGCATTTCTCCTTTTGTGAGAAAAATAATATCCTATTTGCCAAATCCAATCTGAGATCAATTACTTATATTACTAGGCACCCAATATATTCCTTTTTTCCTTTGTATATATTTTGAGGTCTAATAGACATAACAGTGCATTGCTTTCAGTACAATAACAGTATTGTACTGTTATATGTACTGCATAACAGTACATTGTGAAATGATCACCACAGTAAGTCTAGTTAATATCTGTCACCATACATAGATACTAATTATTTTTTTCTTGTGTGAACACTTTTAAGACACACACTCCTGGCAACTTTCAAGTATGAAGTATAGAATTAGGAACTATAGTCACCATGCTACATATTATATTCCCCTAACTTATTTTATAGCTAGAAGGTTGTAAATTATGACCCTCTTTACTCATTCCCGATCCCCTTCCACCGGAAACTACCAGTCTGTTCTCTGTGTCTATGAGCTTGGTTTTGTTTCATTTGTGTTTTAGATTCCACATATAAATGAGCTATTTCTGTATTTGTCTTTGTATTTAGGCAATACACTATCTTAATATAGTAACAACAAAATTATTTGCTTTAACAATAAAAAATAAACCATCTGATGGGATAATTTGAAAAACCAGAACTGATTCTATCTAAATGGTGACCAAAAGTATGAAATGAATACTTCCTTAGTGTACAATTATTCAGTTAAATATAGTATTGAAGAATATTAAAGTCTATCCAAGAGTGAATTCAAAGGTCACCACTGAGACTGTTGGCAATAGATTAACTTGGAAAAACATTTTAGCATTATCTATAATAATAATGCCACATGGAGCTCTGAATTTCTGAAGAGAGCTACATTAATAGCTTGAGCATCTTTTAATTGCAACTGTATGCTTTTAAATTTTAATAATCCAATCTCCTTAAACTCAGCATTCAAGTATCCCCTTGCTTAAGGATGATGTTAAAGTTTCTTTTGTCCTTCACTTAATATAGCTTGGATAATGCTTTGTGAAAAGGGTTAATCTATTTTAATTAAGTTTATTTAATTAAGCTTCAACTCATTATAAATAATTGAATATCTAATGGAAGTCAGAGCTGCAGAGAACCAAATCATTTTTGCGAAATGCAGTTCTTAATTGGAAATGATATAGTGTTCAGGAAGTGAATTGTTTGAGAGATGACATGAAATGCTGTGTGAAACACCTTAAGATCAGATTTCAAAGGTATTTATTGGTTTATTAGAAATAAAATATAATTGATTTTATAAAAATATATTTTAATTGTTTAATTTTTTTTCAGAAAGAAGCAAAGAGACAGGAGAGGAGAAAGCCAGATGACTTAACTGTTTAACAAATAAGGAATATTCACATAATGCATCTAATTCAATACATACAGTTGAGATATGTTACTGAGAATTTTAAATCAAAATGTGCTTTTATTTTTTGTTGTTGTTGTGGTTTTAATGTTTTAATAAGAATAACAGTTGCCAATTAAGATCAACTTTTCAACAATTACTTCTAAGCTCAGTTTCTAAATCTGTGTATATATCCTACCATCCCCCAAAAACCCGTGTATCTGAAACTAAAATAGAGTCACATTTGTCAGGGACAAATGGAGTTGGCCGACAGGTGCATTAAAGAAAATGAACCTTAACCTTACCTAACACAAGTTGCAGGAATTACAGCTCTTCTCAGAAATCAGCAGAGAAAGTCAGCCAAATGCCAAGTCTGTTCACTTCATCCCTAGACTTCCTTGTTCCCTCAGCTACCCTGATTCAAATAAGGAAGACCACCGGGCAAACAATCAACTGAAGGAGCCAAATGACTTCCACATTTAACCCCATAAAAACCCCCGTAGTCAGTGAGCAACTTGGAACTCATTGCTCTTGTAGCCTTGATTTTCCAGTTTGCAGGATGAAACCTTGCAATAAACTCATTTTACTTTTTCTTTCTTTCTTTCTTTCTTTCTTTCTTTCTTTCTTTCTTTCTTTCTTTCTTTCTTTCTTTTCTCTTTCTTTCTTTCTTCTTCTTTCTTTCTTTCTTTCTTTCTTCTTTCTTTCTTTCTCTTTCTTCTTTCCTTCTTTCCTTCTTTCTTTCTTTCTTTCTTTCTTTTTTTTCTTTCTTTCTTCTTTCTTTCCCTTTCTTTCTCTCTCTTTCAGCTCTGTTTTATTCAGTGTGCAAAGTTTGTTTTTTGACAAAACAAATATTGATTTGACTCATCATAGCTCTTCTGAATGATAAAGCCAAATGACTGATATCTCAACAGCCATTCATTAGCGTATGGGTTTATGGGTTTTCATAGCTGAATAGATTCCATTTCATCTGGTCTTGAGTGAGATCTAGTAATACAATTTTAACATCTGGTTAACTTTTTTTTAAGGATTGTATTTATTTATTTGACAGAGTGTGCATGAGCTGGGAAGTAGGAGGTGTACAGGGGTGCATGCAGAGGGAGAGGGAGAACTGGATCCCTACAGAACGGGGAGCCTGCTGGAGCTCCATCCCAGGACCCCTGGACCACAACCTGAGCAGAAGGCAGTCACTTAACTAACTGAGCCACCCAGGTGCCCCAATATCTGGTTAACTTTAAAGCATGTGTTCAGTAGACAAAATTTAAAAAAAAAATTCTTTTTAATTAGAAGACATTTTGAGTTTTGTGATACACTTATACTTAGACAGTGAATGCATTTGTAATCATACAACCATCTTCCCCTGGCAACAAATAATTACAGTTTCTCTAGACTTAAAAAAATATTTGTTAAAATTCACTTGATCAATAAAGAATTTATAATAAATTACAATTTCATTAAAAATGTTGGAATTAATTCTGCAGAACTTAGATTCCAATTTTTTGGAAATATATAAACTATATAGTTAATCGGATATTGTATATGAATTTGAATAATTTATGTGGAGTTTGTACCAACATGGACAATTTCTGTGTCCTAATGCCAGAACTATTTTCATCCTTCACAATATTAATTGGCTATTTTTAAAGAAAAATTGTAAACTTTCAAAGGAATACTGATAGTCAATGTTTGTCAAAAAAATTAATTTGTGTTTTCTTTAGTAAATAAATTTAGCATGTAATCAAGAAAGGAAAAATAATATTAACTGTTTAACTGATTGCTATTCGTGATTGACAGAATACTGAAATAGAGTTGAAATTTCAAATTAATAAAAGTTGTTTATTTGAATAGGATAGCAACTTATATAAAATAATCTGTACTGTATTTGGGAAAAGTTTATTCTTTTAAGAATAATCATTCTTGTTTATTATGAAGATATAGTAGCCATTTAAAATTATTTTTCCACCTACAAATTATGTGCAACACTTTTATGACATTCCTGTTTGTTTTTACCATGCACATCTCTTTTTACAGTGCATATTTACCACAGGGCAAATGAGTTCTAGGTTTGGAATTTATAAAGAAGATTACATGGTTGAAATGAGGTACCCCATATTTCTAAGAAGAATACTATTATATATTTTAATGCTAGTGATCATTTTAAGACATCAAGGGTTAGAGTGGTTAATTGAATTTTTTTAGCTCAATGAGATTTTATTCATTATTGAATGCAATCTCTTTAATTTATGCATTAAAAGGACACTCTGAGGGGATGTGACTTGTTAATGAAAAAATGAAAAAAGAACTAGGTAAAATCAAGATTAAAGATAAAACTCAAAGTCCTGGAATCCCAGGCCATTGCTCCTTTCTTATAAACTTCGCCTTTCTTAAATAGATCTCAATCAATTAAAACTTAATAACTGATAGAGAACCCAGAATACTATATTTTAAATGTTCTATTGAAGTTTATCTAAGTTCCATACCACTTTCCATGTGAAAAAGCTAACTTTCATTGAGAAATATACTTAGACTTCAATCTAATTTGATTTGGGAGTTAAATAAATTGTTATAATTTAAGAAGTCCTTCTGTTACTGATTTAACTAATTTTCCATGAATGTGATTAAAAGTTACCATGACCACATAATACTATTACTTACTAATGATACTAAAGGCTCTCTTTTCTTTCTTTTTTTTTTTACCATGCAGTCTGAAAAATAAAGAGAAAATGAGACTGTACTTTCTAGACCAACAGGACTTTCCATCTATGTTTCAGTTGCTCTCTGCAACACTGTATTATCCTCACAGCAGAGATTAAATTAAGAATCTGAAAAATGCAAACTAAAAGAACATCAAAATTCTAGAAGAGATAAATTTCAAATCCTAGTGACAAAAATAGGCAGTGCCGCTAGAACAAGAAAAACTAGCAAAACAACAGTAACCAAAGAAAATATTTTAATAAAAATTTCGCAAAATATGTAATATTAAATGTTTTATTTACTGTGAATTTGAGAGACTATGGGCAATCAACAAAAGTTGGATGCATAGGTAAATAAATGAGTTAAGAGGCTAATTCTCACCTGCAGAGTGCCTATGTGTAAAAAGGGATGTCATTTTATATGGATAATAAATACCATTATGATGTCCTATAAAATAACATTAAATATATAGGAAGACATATAGATATAAATCAACCTATTATCTGCATTTAGAATTTAAAATAAGCCAATGCTCACATATAATATAACTTCACAGCCAGTGGTCATGCTTCTAATAAATTATAGAGTCAGAAATAGAAGTACCTTAGGACATCAAGTTACCATACTATCATTATTAGAAAATGACAGAAATAATATCTCATTATTTGTCCATCAAACTCAATATGCTTTTGCAATCATTATGTTTTTATCAATAGTTTCCCTTCATTAATGTGGACGAAGTAAATCAGACAAAATCAATATTTTGATTTGTCTTTAAGTAGTCTATAATATTATTCAGGTTATACTAGTGATTTTCAAATATGATTGGTCATCAGAATAAATAGAAATTTTATTACAAATAATATTTATAATATTCTATTCAAACATATTAATATGTCAATATCGTTTCTTAGAATACTGTGTTCAGGTTTATGAAGTTATGTAAAAACACTGTAGTTGAGAAATACACTAGAATCAATTTAATCAATCAAAATATATGTATACATTTAACCCTTACTACTAATATTTAATTTATCTCAAAAATATGTTCCAGAATTTGCTTATAGAACTTTGCTACAGAAAATTACAGAAATATATGCAGTTTGTCATTATATAGATTAATCATCATAATTTAGCTTAAATACAAATATCTTAGTCTTTTTTCATAATCTCTAATGGTTGAAAATATCTAAGAAAGAGAACATATTCATTAATCATTTATATTAAGAAACTATTCCCAAATTTTTCAGTGGAACTCTTCCTAAATAAAATAAAATAAAAATATTTTATTTTTCATTTTGTGATATAATCTTCTCCCTCATATACAATCTTCCAATTCATATGGACCTGGATGAAAAAGTAAGGAGATGGGCCAATCTGGCACAAAAATGGTAGTCAGTCAATCATTGAACCATCTGGGCCCAACACAGTCCTGACTGAGTTTCTGTACCTTGAACCAAAGGGGACCAGTTCATAGATTATAATTAACAGTGGGAAGAGAAATTCTAATTTCCCATGTTGCTCCCTATTCTGGGCTATTGGCCATGAACCTAAAGCAATGGCTTCTTATGTTGTTCATTTTAAATTTGGAACTTTAGCTTTTTACAGATATTAACTTAGTTTGGTTTAAGAAAATTATGTACCTGCATTTTCACTATATTGTTCAGTTTTGACCTCCATAGAACATGAAACTTACTTTATATATGCAAATATGTTTTTTAATTTGTGCATTTTATGTTCATTTTCTTTTAGGAGGGATATCCTTTTGAATTTTGGCATCCTCGGGCAAACACTTAATCTAGTAAAGATATTCTGGAGATGTAGCTTCATATATTCCAGAACAGGCACTGACTGGAAAGCAACCAGGTCCATCCCACCCATCTGTGCATATCACAATCCTCCTATGGATCTACTCCTCAATTTTCATTTTAATGTGACTTCAGCATGCAGCTTGTCTAACTTTTTATTGATCAGGATACTTACTGACGTTCCTCACACAAATCATCTCATATTTCTTCAGCATTTAGCTTATTTGGGAAGAAAAATGATTCATTAAAAATTAAGAATATATATCTATATATATCTATATATAGATATATAGATATATATAGATATATATATAGTGAACATTTCATTGTTCTTGAAATGGTGGAGGTTGAGAGTTTCACCTACTTGAACATGAAATCTACTTTATATATCCAAATATAGTTTTTCAGATTGTGTATTTTATATTTCTTTTAAAGGTGAGACAGATATAACCTACTGATAGTTGAGTTTAAATGATCCAATGTTACCCAAATATCAGGAAAAAAATAAAAGGTAACCTCTACAGAATTAATCATTTTCTTGTGTCTAAGAAATGTGATGGTAATAATCAAATTAATAATTTTCTCTTTATTCTGCATTTCCATATCAGATTCAGTATTTATTAGAGCTCAATATTTTTTTCAAGATTTTATTTATTTATTCACGAGAGACACACAGAGAGAGAGGCAGAGACACAGGCAGAGAGAGAAGCAGGCTCCATGCAGGGACCCCGATGTGGGACTCAATCCGGGGACACCAGGATCACACCCTGGGCCGAAGGCAGGAGCTCAACCGCTGCCACCCAGACTTCCCTAGAGCTCAATATTTATAAGCCTCAATACTTCTTGAGGTCATAGAAAGGCATACCTAAATAAAAATACATTCTATTTACATTACGAAAGCATAGATACTGGAGACAGTCTGCCTAGTTTTAAATTTCATGTCAGCTACATACTAATTCTATGTGTGGGACAAGTCTCATTACGATGCTTTAATTTCTTTTTCTATAAAAATGTGAATTATACTAATAAACACTCAAGGGGTTGTTATAAGAAAATTAAATTAGTTACATGTAAAGTTATCACAAAAGGTACACAGCTAGTAAATATATATTAGTCACTGTCCTCGTAAATCTCTGTAAAGGAATACTACTACCAGGGTGCTGGAATGTCAAAGAATAGTATGAGACTGATGATAAATTAGACATTCCCCAAAAGAGTAGTGGATATAATTCAGAAGAAGCAAGATGAGTTCAATCAGGCTAGAAAGACCTTTCAGAGGTGCCCAAGGGTTTGAGTCTACCTTAAAAGTGAGGTGACACTACTCTGCCTCTAAAATTCCTACTGACATTAAGATGTAATAAAACACACAAAGCAAAGCAAAACAAAAATATTACTTGCCTCTTGTGGATCTTTTTAACCAACTGCCTCTCATTCTTTGCACCAGAGTATTTTCAGAGAGAACTACTTCAGTATTTTGTTTTATGTGTGTGTTCCAATCATATATTTCCAAATATGTAGGGGTTTTTTTTTATCACTTTTTAAATAGGACAGGACAACAAATGTAATGACTATAATGTTAAGAAATAAATGCTAATATCTTAATTTACATTCAATAACCAAATATTCCCTTAATTGGTACTTAATATCATTCAGCACCATTCATAGATTTTTGTTTCTTTCAATATTTGCTGAAGTTGAAGCTCCTTTGACATTTGCTGAATGTGCACTTTTCCTGACTTACATTTGCCATGCAAAGTAAAACTGAAATCACTATTTCCATGTGGATATTCAATGAACGCTATTATGCACTTTTTATTTGAGACAAGCACTCCAGTTGTTTCTGGGTTATGTCTCTCCAATGACTGCAGGGAAATGAACTTGAAATTGTGCCAGTATCTTACTGGTATAATTTTTAAAAGGCAACACATTTGAGTAATAGGCACATGGCCATGAAACTAAACCTAATTAAAGTCTTGTCAGTTACAACAAGTCCTGACTTGATCTATAAAGTCAGATAATGCCAGATTTGCAAACCTGTACAATGCCAGGAAGGTGTTAAATCTTGACTCAATATTGACCAAGATTGGGAAAGTGGTTTTTCATTGTCACTAAATGCTTATTTATTTTTTAATTCTGTGAAAATGTCTATCTAATTTAGAAAATATGTTTTTCTATTATGCAATTTTGAAAAATGTAAATGGGCATCCTTGATCACTATTCTATAAATTGAAACTAGAAACTAGGGATATATTATAGGCATTTTACCTACAAATAAAGGAGAAGTATAAAAAACAAAGAAGAACAATACACATTCAGAGGGGAAAATGGGCAGAACTATTTTGTTTCTTAAATTCAAAGATATAAAACTCTCTCTATTTTCTTTGTAAATTTCTTTTTTTTTTTTAGAGTTCAATTTTCCAACATATAGCATAACACCCGGTGCTCATCCGGTCAAGTGCCCCCCTCAGTGGCCATCACCCAGTCACTCCCACCCCCTGCCCACCTCCCTTTCCACTACCCCTTGTTCATTTCCCAGAGTTAGGAGTCTCTCATGTTCTGTCTCCCTTTCTGATATTTCCCACTCATTTTCTCTCCTTTCCCCTTTAATCCCTTTCACTATTTTTTATATTCCACAAATGTATGAGACCATATAATGTTTGTCCTTCCTGATTGACTTATTTCACTCAGTATAATACCCTCCAGTTCCACCCACGTTGAAGCAAATGGTGGGTATTTGTCGTTTCTAATGGCTGAGTAATATTCCATTGTATACATAAACCACATCTTCTTTATCCATTCATCTTTCAATGGACACCGAGGCTCCTTCCACAGTCTGGCTATTGTGGACATTGCTGCTATAAACATCGGGGTGCAGGTGTCTCAGCTTTTCACTGCATCTGTATCTTTGGGGTAAATCCCCAGCAGTACAATTTCTGGGTGTAGGGCAGATCTATTTTTAACTCTTTGAGGAACCTCCACACTATCTACTGAAGAAACAAACGACAGTTTCTTCAATAAATGGTGCTGGGAAAATTGGACATCCACATACAGAAGAATGAAACTGGACCATTCTCTTACACCATACACAAAGATAAACTCAAAATGGATGAAATATCTAAATGTGAGACAAGATTCTATCAAAATCCTAGAGAAGAACAGAGGCAATACCCTTTTTGAACTTGGCCACAGTTACTTCTTGCAAGATACATCCATGAAGGCAAGAGAAACAAAAGCAAAAATGAACTATTGGGACTTCATCAAAATAAGAAGCTTTTGCACAGCAAAAGAAACAGTCAACAAAACTCAAAGACAACCTACAGAATGGGAGAAGATATTTGCAAATGACGTATCAGATAAAGGGCTAGTTTCCAGGATCTATAACTTATTAAACTCAACATCAAAGAAACAAACAATCCAATCATGAAATGGGCAAAAGACATGAAGAGAAATCTCACAGAGGAAGACATAGACATGGCCAACAAGCACATGAGAAAATGCTCTGCATCACTTGCCATCATGGAAATACAAATCAAAACCACAATGAGATGCCACCTCACACCAGTGAGAATGGGGAAAATTAACAAGGCAGGAAACCTCAAATGTTGGAGAGGATGTGGAGAAAGAGGAACCCTCTTGTCTGTTGGTGGGAATGTGAACTGGTGCAGACTCTGTGAATTTCTTAGAGAAATAAACATAAACTTTTATTTGAATATTTGCTTCAAAATTAAGTTAATTAATTGAACTTTAACTTTTAGACTTAAAATTCTTCACATTATTTATATAATAAAGTAGTAATTTTACCACCAGCTTCTTGGAAGAAAATGAAACACTGCTTAGAAATGATGTCAATTTGGGGCAGCCCAGGTGGCTCAGTGGTTTGGCGCCACCCACCTTCAGCCCAGGGCCTGATCCTGGAGACCTGAGAGCCTGCTTCTCCCTCTGCCTGTGTCTCTGCCTCTCTCTTTCTCTCTCTCATGAATAAATTTTTAAAAAATCTTTAAAAATAAGAAATTATGTAAATTTTAAGAGACAAACTATGTTACTTTTTCTAGTATTTTAAGACATTTTCAGCTGTTAGTGTAAGAATGAGTAAAAATTATTTCCAACATTTCTTAAGTGCTGTATTGTCATATAGAGATAGCTTCTAAAGTGTATATGTTGCTTTTTCTAGGCATCTTAATTCATTATCATTAATATGATTCTTTTAGAAACCCAGATTCATGATTGCATTAAGTAATATTTATACATGAGTATGTACTGTAAATGTAAGCACACAGAAATTATTCTGAATATATGAAACAGATATTTTTCTTCTCATTTGTTTGGAATCAAGGTCATAACAAATAAAGAGAATACTAGAAAGTCTTACATTTCTACAGAAAACACTACACTATGATCACAGGACACTTGCCAGATTGGGCACCTATGAATCCACAGTACTGCCCAAGTGCCTTGCACAACTGAAGTACTTAATGTACGGTGTATAGAGGTAGGGCCTTTGAGTAGTAATTAGGACATGAGAATGGAGCCCTTATGATGGAATTAGTATCTTCCTATGAAAAGACAGGGGAATTTACTTTTCTCTCTCCTCTCTGCCATTGGAAGATACAAAGAGAAGATGGCTATCTACAAATTAGTAAGAGGGCCTTTATAAAAATTTAACTATGTGGATACTCTATTCTCAGACATCCAGCCTCCAGAACCATGAGGAAAACATTTCTGTGTTTAAGCCCCTCAATCTAGGGCATTTGTTACAACAGCCTAAACTGTCTTAGACAATAGAAGAATAATAATAATTCTGGGGATATAAAAATGTTATAATAATATTCATTTTTGAATATTGAATTTCTCTCAAAATAAAGGAAATAATTTGAGGGAAATTAGATGTTGCTATAGTCATTTGTCATAGTCACTTCGGAAAAGTCTCCATGGATAATAAAAATAATAAATTAGAAACAGATGAAAAAAATTAGAAAGAGATGAACATCAAAATTGACCTATCTGAACTATCATAGGCTATAAGTAATTAGTATAGCTGTACATTTGGATAATTGTTAAATTTTGGTCCATGTAGTTGCTAAGTCTTCAGAAGTTTCAAATCACAAAGATTTATTTTTAAGTTTAAAATTTACATCATTTATAAAATTGTAAATATAAGCTATTTAGCTAAAATGTTAGTCTATTTTTCTAATTTTATTAGCAAATTGATTTTACAATAAACTGACAGACTAGCAACAAGATGACAAATAAGCAATATAGCCATTTTTTCTACCCTAAACATACTTTTTCAAGTCACTAGACAATAGGTTTAAATATATTTTTGTGTAGCTAACTAGTCAAATACATAAATTAATGTTTAAGATCTATTATGAAGAAAGAATTCTTGTCCTTATACTTAAAAGAAATATAATTTTTAAGAAAGCAACTTTTAATTATTTCTGAAATGAAACATGTTTCCATGATTATTGGTTCAACAGTGTACTTTTGTAACTTCATTCTTTTTTCCCCCATAACCTTTGCCTGCTTTCCATAGTGGTGATTTTCTTTTACTATTTTTTTGAGATTTGGAATTTACATCTTAGCAAGTAAACATTCTTACCTTTTATTAAAACTTTTCTCCTGTATTGTGTTTAGAAATATTGTTTTCATAGCAGATGGACTGCGGTGGTCTGTAAAATGACTCTCAATAGACTTTCTCTGATTTCTGTCACATGAATTTGTATACATTTATCTCTGATGTGAACTGGACTGAGAGTCCCATTTACAATTAGAGTACTGGGCAAAACAATGTTTCACTTCTAAGATTAAGTTGCAAAAAGACAATTCCTTGTCTCTGTCTCTCCTATTCTCTCTCTCAACTATCACTTTGTGGAAGGTTTCCATGATGGAGAAATCCCCGTATAAGGGAACTGATGTCTCCAACTAACAACCACCTAGGACATAAGACCTGCTAAAGTGGCATCTTGAAAGGATATTTTCCATCAGTTGAGTTGGATTTGACTATTAACCTGTCAGATAAGTTCTTTGCAGACTTTGGGAGGCCCTGAGACAGAGACATTCAACTAAGCAGTGCCCAGGAATCCTGAGATAATAAATGTTTAGTGTTTTTTAAGTCACTAAAATTAGGGGAAGTTTGTTATATAGAAATAGTTAAGACAGCTAAAATCATATAGAAAAGTTCTCAATCTTGTTAAAAACAAACAAAAAAGGTAACTTTTTGCATAGCATTTCTATACAAATTTTAGAACTAACTTTTCAATTCATATAAAAATATGCTGGAATTTTTAATTAGGTTTGAGTTAAATTTGTAGGTCATTTTCACAAAATTTGACATATAAACAAATATTTAAGTCATTCCTTATAGAAATTTTACTATCCAGCAATATTTTGTAAGATTTCAGTGCAGAAGTCATATACTTCTCAATTACATTTTTTGTAAAAGCAAATATTTTGTTTACATGGTCCAACTGTCTAATTATTAGTGTGTAAAAATTTATTTTTATGCATTAACTTTGTTCTTTGGCTTTGCTAAATTTATTTCCTTCTTTTGATATTCTTTTAGTAGATTCCTTGGGATTAGCTACCTTAAAAATTATGTTATCAACAGAGTTTTACATTTTCTGGCTCAATCATTCCAGCTAGGGCTTAACAATTCTGATGTTTTCAAATACTCACTTTGTGAAATTTATATTTTTCTTTTGTCTTTTTTGTTTAACATTTTTTAATTTAATATTTCTTTGGCTCTTTTTCTAGTTTTCAAGGTCACTGATTCAAGATCCTTCTGGACTTTATTATAAGCATTTTAAACTAAAAATTTCCCTATAAGCACTGTTTTTCCATTCTACAAATGTTAAGATGTTTTATTTATATTATCTTTTAGTTAAAATTCCTTTTAAAATTCTTTTTATTAATTTTCTGACTCATGGGTTTCTTAGAGTTTTTTGTTTTGTTGTGTTGTGTTTTTTTATTTTTGTTTAATTTCCAAATATTTGTGGGTTTATCAGATTTCTTATCACTGATTTCAAATTTAATATTATTGTCTTTGGAAAACACATACATACTTTGCAAAGCAAACATATTCTACATAATTTCAGTCTTTTAAATTTACTAATGTTGTTTATTTTTAATGGCTCAGCATATGCTCTAGCTGATGAATAAAGTATGTATGCCAGGAAAAAAATAGAGATTCTACGTTTATTGGGGAGAAAGTGCCAGGAATATCAATTAAGTTAATATGGTTGATAGTGTTATTCAGATCCTCTGAGGATTTAATAATTTTGTCCAGTTCTTCTATGAAATGATGAAAGAGAGATGTAACCATTGACACTAGGGTTGTGGAGCTCTCTATTTCTTCCTTTAAATCTCACAATTTTTTCTACCTGTATTTTGCAATCGTATTTTTAAGCATAAACTCAACTGTGATTATTAGGTCTTTCTCAAGAATTGATCATGTTATCACTATATATAGTACTCTATTTATATGATAATACTGTTTTTTAAAAAACTAATTTTAAGCTTTCTTAATAGACCTACTTCAGACCTACTTCAGATATTTTGTTCCATGATTCATGTCACATTTCCATTTGCTTTTAACCCATGGGTGTCTTCATATTCACAGTGCCTTTCTTAAAGACAACAGAGAGTTTGAACATGCTTTCTTAACGACTTTAATAATTCCACATTTAATTAGGGCATTCAGTTCATTAATATATTATATAATTGTCCATAAGAATTACCTATAAGTCTACCATTTTAATCTATTCTTTCAAATTTTATTTATTTATTTGAGAGAGAGAGAGTGAGAGAGAGAGCACAGGCAAAGAGGAGAGGGAAAAACAGGCTTTCCATGAGCAGGGAGCCCTCCAGGACCTGGGATAATGACCTGAGCTGAAGGCAGACACTTAACCAACTGAGACACCTAGGCACATCAATTCCACCATTTTATCATACTCTGTGTCCTCTTTTATCTTCTTTGTTGTTCCTTTTTTTTCTGCTTTCTTTTAGATTATTAATATGATTTTTGAATTTGTTTTTAATTCTACATTGGCTTTTTTTGCTAAAATTACATTATATTAACTTCTAATGGTTGCTTTGGGGATTAAAATATATATTATTAAATTTTCTCAGTCTACGTAAAGTAAAAATAACCATAGTAATGCAGTAATATAGTAAATATAGCCATATTACAATACAGGTAGGTATGTTTTACCATATAGCAATTTTCCAGCAGATCACTAGAGTTCTCCTAACTTTTTTTTTCAATTTTGTTTCTGTTTTTTTTTTGTTCAGATGATACTTATGAATCTAGCTTCATGTTCTTTGATGCTTTCTACTTTTATCTTCAAGGAAATTTATTTCCCATGCTAATGTTTTCAATTCAAACATTTCCATTTTCTTTTACTTTATAATTTCCCTTTCTCTGCTGAAAATTATATATATATATATATATATATATTTATTTATGATAGTCACAGAGAGAGAGAGAGAGAGGTAGAGAGAGAAGCAGGCTCCATGCACCGGGAGCCCGACGTGGGATTCGATCCCAGGTCTCCAGGATAGTGCCCTGGGCCAAAGGCAGGCGCTAAACCGCTGCACCACCCAGGGATCACAAATTATATATTTTTATTCATTATGAGAATAATATGCTTTAACTAACTAATTGAGTGTATTTATAGTATCCATTTTATTTTATCCACCGTTTTCTGAAAATGTCAACATTTGTGATATTACATTTTTAGATCCTGCTGATTGTCATTTCCCTTGAAAATGAGTCACATTTTTCTGGGTCTTTGTGTTCTTACAATTTTGTATTTTTTCTGTACATTGTGCATATTATGAAATGGAATCTCTGGATTCTCCTACTTTCTTCCAATGAGATGTGTGATTTGCTTTTTAGCATCAGTACACCTGGATAGATTACAATGCAAACTTTGTCTCTTGTGCTGAAGAGAGACTGTCAGATATTAGTTCAATTCTTCTTCTTTCTTCTGCTCGCTCTCTCCTGGATTGTGCTGTTTGCACTGTGCCCTGCAAATATATTATTCAGATATCATATAGAAACTTTTAAAGAGACAGTTTAAAAACAGTACTGAGGCTCCCCTTCTCAGGCACCCTTCCTTTTGCAAGTTCCCGTTCATTTCCCAGGAGCTGTTGCCACCTCAGGTCCTATTGGTTTCAGGCCACAAAAACAGCATATTTTCCACTGATACTTTGGTCACACTATCCTTGTCAGACTACAGTTTGCATTTACTCATTTAGATCAATGTCTCAAAGACAGGAAATTTACTTCATGCTTGTCTGCTCTTTCAAAATTTGGCTCCCCATCAAAATTTGTCTTTTTTTTACTCCCAACCTTTCAAGTAGTTAGGTAGCTGCTGTATATTTGCTTGAGTTTATTTTATTATCTATGTAGAGAATCAGCTCCTGGTAAATTCTTCTATCCATACACAATAGGAAAAAGACAGTCTCTTCAACAAATGCTGTTGGGAAAACCAGACAACCACAAGCAAAAGAGTGAAACTGGATCACTTTCTTACACCATACCCAAAACGGAACTCAAAATGGATTAAAGACCTAAATATGAGACCTGATGCCATAAAAATCCTAGAAGAGAACACAGACAATTATCTGACATAAGCCACAGAGACATTTTTTCTATATATTTCCTGAGACAAGTGAAATAAGACCAAAATAAACTATTGACACTACATTAAAATCAAAACAATCAACAAAACTAAAAATCAACAAAAATACTGAATGGGAGAAGATATTTTCAAAGGACATATCTGATAAAGGGTTAGTATCCAGAATATATAAAGAACTGGTACAACTCAAAAATCCAGAAAAGTAGGGTATCCCTGGATGGCTCAGTGGTTTGGGTCCTGCCTTTGGCCCAGGGCCAGATGCTGGAGTCCCGGGATTGAGTCCTGCATTGGGCTCCCTGCATGGAGCCTGCTCCTTCCTCTGCTTGTGTCTCTGCCCCACCCCCCCATCATGAATAAACAAATAAATCTTTTTTAAAAATCCAGAAAAGTAATAATCCATTTTAAAAATGGGTAGAAGACATGAGCAGACATCTCTCCAAAGAAGACATATGGTGGCCAGTAGACACGTGAACAATGCTCAACATCACTCATCATCAGGGAAAAGCAAACCAAAACCTTAATGAGATATAACTTCACACCTGTCAGAATGGCAAAAATCAACAACACAAGAAACAAGTGTTGGTGAGGATGCTGAGAAAAAGGAACCCTCTTGCACTCTTAGTTGGAATGCAAACTGGTGTAGCCATTGTGGAAAATAGTATGGAAGTTCATCAAAAATTAAAAAATAACCACCCTACAATCCAATAATTACACTCTTGGGTATATACCACCCAAAATACAAAAACACTAATTCAAAGGGAAACATGCACCCCAATGTTTATTGCAATATATTAATTATACTCCTGGGTATATACCGCCCAAAATACAAAAACACTAATTCAAAGGGAAACATGCACCCCAATGTTTATTGCAATAAATTAATTATTTACATAATTATTTACAATAACTGAATTATGGAAGCAGCCCAAATATCTATTGATAGATGAATGGATAGAGAATTACTCAGCCGTAAAAAAGAATGAGGCTTTGCCATTTGCAACAACATGGATAGAGCTAGGTAGTATAATGCTGAGTGAAATAAATCAGTCAGAAAAAGACAAATATCATATGATCTTACATATACGTGGAATTTAAGAAACAAAACAAGGAACCAAAGGGAAGGGAGAGAGAGAGAGACAGAGAGAGAAACCAAGATACAAGATACTTATTTATAGAGAATAAAGTGGTGGTTACCAGAGTAGAGGTAGCTGGGGGGACTGGGGGAAATAGGAGATGAGAATTTTTTTTTTAAAAAAAAGTATTTTATCCAAATCTAAGTAAAAATTTTAACTGAATTTTTTTAATTACTGCTTTTCCTCCTTAATGAAATTATTCTAAAACATTCACCCTAAAATATATCTTCTTCTTATTCCATTTGTTCATGTATTAATACTTACATAAATACCACAGAGTTTAAATTATAGAAAGCACACAATTAATGCCTAATAAAACATGTCCTTTCTTCTTCTTTTTTTCTCACTAGCTATTTGAGAAACACTTTAGTTGCCTCCAAATATTCATTATTGGGATACCTGGGTGGCTCAGCGGTTGAGCATCTGCCTTTGGCTCAGGGCATGATTCATGTTCAGGGATCAAGTCCCCTATCGGGCTCCCTGCATGGAGCCTGCTTCTCCCTCTGTCTGTGTCTCTGCCTCTCTCTCTCTCTCTCTCTCTCCCTCTGTCTCTCATGAATAAATAAAATCTTTAAAAAAACAAAAGCAAAAACAAATATTAATTGTTACCTATTTTAACTCAGTAATGAGCTCTGAACAATAGGGGATATAGGTACAGATATATGTGCACATACGAAAATGTACATATATCTCCGTAGGTCAGGTATATGCTGTGGGAGTGCAAATATGTCACAGAAATTGCGGGAGTCATCTTTAAAGGTACTGAATCATATTTTCTTCCCCCACACTCTTGGAATGTAAATTTGGTAGCTGATGTTTAGCAGACTGGTTACAGTATGAGGTACGATTGAGAAGGGAAGCTATGGGGCAGCCCGGGTAGCTCAGCAGTTTGGTGCCTTCCTTTGCCCCAGCGTGATCCTGAAGTCCGAGGATCGGTTCCCGCATCGGGCTCCTTGCATGGAGCCTGCTTCTCCCTCTGCCTGTGACTCTGTCTCTCTATCTGTCATTTCATGAATAAATAAATAAAATCTTTAAAAAAAAATAAGATAATGGAAGCTATGATAGAAGATGACAGAGAACAATAGAAGAACTCTAAGGACCCTAAATCTCTAATCACTGTGGAACTGACGAATCAGGCTTAGAATGTCCATTTTGAAATTTTAAATGTTTAGCTAGAAATATATTTCTATTTTGCTTATTTTTATGTGCATTTCAAACAAATGTTGACAGATAAAATATATTTTAAATATTATTTTAGATATTCATTAGAAATTTTTCATTTCATTAAAAATGATCCATATAATTTTGTTTGGAATCACAATAAATAATTTTATAAGAATGCTATTATGATTATTTATAATAGTCATAATAATCCAATATGAGGCTTCATCAACATCTTCTACATTTTGAGGAATCTTTATTTTTCCAAAATCCATTCAGTATATTTCTTGTGGTGCTTATTCCTATGAGTGTTAAATTTGCTGTACATTACCATTTGGAGGGAGGCATTTTTCCCCAATATTATTTAAAATGAATAGAATTTTATTTCATATACTATCCCCTTTAAACCCTTTGAATTATATGTTCAAAATTCTCTTTCAGGCTTTTGGTTATAGATTTACATATTTCTTCTTTCTTTTTGCATATATCTACCATATCTGTAACAGTAAGCAGGAAAAAGAACAAAAACAAAACCATACTGAATCTTTTCCTCTTTATGGCAGATAAGTGCAATAAAAACTTATGAACACTTTTTATTATAAATTCTTTGTGAAGCAGAGCAAAAAAAATTCAAACTTATTTTGCACTATTTTTCTTTATCTATGTCCCCCACAAAAAAATGAAACAAAGTATGAACTCTGTGTAATTCATTTGTTAGTGTTCATAAGCATATGATATGTTCCTATGTAATTAGACTTTCTCCTGGGGTCATACATGTTGGTAACAGTAAGGCAGTCTTGTAGAATGCTGTCTGTATCTTTTTACTCTTTCCTATTTCTATTTTCTCCTTCAACTATATTGGTTTGTTAACAATTGTCCCTTATTCATTTGTAGTCATCTTTCAAAACCAGAATTTTACTTGATAAAATTCCTATTGATCAGAGTTTCCTTGTTTTGAGAATTTTAGCAGTTTATATATTCATGTGGTTTGTGCTCCTTTGAGTTTGGTCATACACTTTAAGAAAGGCTTATTCCTCTCCCTGCACTTTGTCACTGTTGCTTTAACCTTGATGTGTAAATAGTGGGAAATGTAACAAGAGCCTTAACAGCTGCTTTACAGTGGCTGAGACCTTACTTATTTTGAACTTCCTTTTTCCTTGTAGATTATTCAATACGCTTCTCTTATGTTTTTGGTCTGGAATTAAAATTGTACCAGTTTCTCTTGTAATCAGGGAACTGCACACCTTCAAGGTCAAAGTGCATTTGTGTACAAGCCATCATGGGCACACCAGAAAGAAAAAGCCAGACCAACACATTTCATTCTTGGCTCACTAAGATAAAGGTTAAATTTACACTGTATAAATTTAGAAAACTCTTTAGTGTGGGAGAGAAAAACACAGCATAAATGCTGAGCTTTTCCTGTGAAGCAGAAATAATATAGTCAATAATTGGACAGATTGCAAATAACCTTTAGAAGAGGAAAATGACTGGGAGTTACTGTTGTTATACGTTTGGCAACACAGAATGGAGAAAATATATAAAATACATGAAGTAATAAAATAATTGTAGAGCTCTGATGCTGGATGATATTATAAGAAAAAATATCTGGCTAATCAAAGCTAAAGCTTAAAATAGAAGTTGCACATAAAACATCTATCTCACAGGGTAATCCTTGACTTAAACTTTTAGTTTCAATTAAGTATTCTTTTGTATTTATGCTTCAGAGGTTTGTACATAACTTATACATTTGTTTTAATTTCATATTCCTTTTTAGTTTTAACAGATTTTATATATTTATTCATGAGAGACACAGAGAGAGGGTCAGAGACATAGTCTGAGGGAGAAGCAGGCTCCCTATGGGGAGCCTGATGCAGGACTCCATCCCAGGACTGTCCACCCAGGCATCCCTGGTTTAAAAGATGTCTATAATTCTGAAGAAATGGAAAAGATTGCATAGAAACCATCATCAATACTCAAAGCTGAGGATTAAGAATTAGGACAGCATAATTAAAAATTTGACAAGATCAATAGTTATGGTTTTCTTTTTAAAATTCCGCTGGCTTGGGGACCCCTGGGTGGCGCAGTGGTTTAGCGCCTGCCTTTGGCCCAGGGCGCAATCCTGGAGACCCGGGATCGAATCCCACGTCGGGCTCCCGGTGCATGGAGCCTGCTTCTCCCTCTGCCTGTGTCTCTGCCTCTCTCTCTCTCTCTCTCTCTCTCTCTCTCTCTGTGACTATCATAAATAAATAAATTAATTAATTAATTAAAAAAATAAAAATCATTAAAAAATTAAAAAAATAAAAAAATAATAATGAAATTCCCCTGGCTATTCGGGGTCTTTTCTGATTCCACACAAATCTTAAAATAACTTGTTCTAACTCTCTGAAGAAAGTCCATGGTATTTTGATAGGGATTGCATTAAATGTGTAAATTGCACTGGGTAACATTGACATTTTCACAATATTAAACCATAGCTGGGGGCATCACAATGACAGATTTCAGGTTGTACTACAAAGCTGTGGTCATCAAGACAGTGTGGTACGGGCAAAAAACAGACACAGAGATCAATGGAACAGAATAGAGAACCCAGAAGTGGACCCTGAACTTTATGGTCAACTAATATTCGATAAAGGAGGAAAGACTATCCACTGGAAGAAAGACAGTCTCTTCAATAGATGGTGCTGGGAAAATTGGACATCCACATGCAGAAGAATGAAACTAGACCACTCTCTTGCACCATACACAAAGATAAACTCAAAATGGATGAAAGATCTAAATGTGAGACAAGATTCCATCAAAATCCTAGAGGAGAACACAGGCAACACCCTTTTTGAACTCGGCCACAGTAACTTCTTGCAAGATACATCCACAAAGGCAAAAGAAACAAAAGCAAAAATGAACTATTGGGACTTCATCAAGTAAAGAAGCTTTTGCACAGCAAAGGATACAGTCAACAAAACTAAAAGACAACCTACAGAATGGGAGAAGATATTTGCAAATGACGTATTAGATAAAGGGCTAGTTTCCAAGATCTTCAAAGAACTTATTAAACTCAACACTAAAGAAACAAACAATCCAATCATTAAATGGGCAAAAGACATGAAGAGAAATCTCACAGAGGAAGACATAGACATGGCCAACATGCACATGAGAAAATGCTCTGCATCACTTGCCATCAGAGAAAAAGAAATCAAAACCACAATGAGATACCACCTCACACCAGTGAGAATGGGGAAAATTGACAAGGCAAGAAACCACAAATGTTGGAGAGGATGTGGAGAAAAGGGAACCCGCTTACACTGTTGGTGGGAATGTGAACTGGTGCAGCCACTCTGGAAAACTGTGTGGAGGTTCCTCAAAGAGTTAAAAATAGATGTGCCCTACCACCCAGCAATTGAACTGTTGGGGATTTACTCCAAAGATTCAGATGCAATGAAACGCCGGGACACCTGCACCCCGATGTTTATAGCAGCAATGTCCACAATAGCCAAACTGTGGAAGGAGCCTCGGTGTCCATTGAAAGATGAATGGATAAAGAAGATGTGGTTTATGTATACAATGGAATATTACTCAGCCATTAGAAACGACAAATACCCACCATTTGCTTCAACGTGGATGGAACTGGAGGGTATTACGCTGAGTGAAGTAAGTCAATCGGAGAAGGACAAACATTATATGGTCTCATTCATTTGGGAAATATAAATAATAGTGAAAGGGAATATAAGGGAAGGGAGAAGAAATGTGTGGGAAATATCAGAAAGGGAGACAGAACATAAAGACTCCTAACTCTGGGAAACGAACTGGGGGGGGTGGAAGGGGAGGAGGGTGGGGGGTGAGGGAGAATGGGTGACGGGCACTGAGGGGGACACTTGACGGGATGAGCACTGGGTGTTATCTGTATGTTGGTAAATTGAACACCAATAAAAAATAAATTTATTAAAAAAAAGATCAGTAGTTATGACCTCAAATTTAAGAGTAGACAAATTTTCTTTTTTTATTTTTATTTTTATTTTAATTTATGATAGTCACAGAGACAGAGAGGCAGAGACACAGGCAGAGGGAGAAGCAGGCTTCATGCATCAGGAGCCCAACGTGGGATTCGATCCCGGGTCTCCAGGATCGGGCCCTGGGCCAAAGGAAGGCACCAAACTGCTGCGCCACCCAGGGATCCCCAAGAGTAGACAAATTTTAAATAGTGTTTTACTAAACAAAAACATCTCATGTGTTTAATTATCTTCAGGAGAAATATGTCTATATTTCATAAATATATACACTTATGACATATTTCAAAGCCTCTCTAATGATTATATTTACTGTGGCTAAAGATGGGCTAATATCATCCATGCTCTTAGCTAAAATCTTACAATGTAATCTTGTGATCTTTATTTATTACAAAATCTAGTAAAGGCTTAATCCTGATATAATGTATATACAAATATTTTTACACATTAGATTACTGTAATGACTCAGAAATGGTAAGAAAATATTAAAGAAGACATAAGAAGGAAAATTACATTTAGGACCAAATATTTATGATTTTCAATTTGGTTGATGTGCTTTCTTTAAAATGGATGGCTTTCTAGTATTAGAATTGATCTCAAAAAATATATTTACTCACAGGCTGTGTCTAATAGTGTCTAATATATTTTAAATGATTGGTCATGTGAAGGAGTTGAAAGATTTTACAAGGTTTTTACATTAAACTTTACAGCAGAGGGGAAACATTTTCATTAATGCATCTGTATGCACTCTTGACACTTGAAAATATCCCAAGATGAGACTTCAATACTGCTTGAAATTTGCACACTGCTTTGAGTGGTATAATATAATGCCTAAAGGAATGGGCTATTAGGTGATGAAATAGGTCAAGCCATTATTCATACTTACTTAAATATAAGTAGTTCAAGAAAAAGAATATTCCAATAATTTTATTCTAGATAAGGTGAAATAATATATCCTGAACTTATTTTTTATGATTAATTGCCTTTTTCAGCTTTCTAATAGAAAACTAAACTAAATTTTATGACTTTCTATTCTTATAGAAATAAACACTTTAAATTTAAACTATTATAAAAATATGGACAGGAAATGTTTAAAAAGTCATCAATAATTGTTAGGGAATTTATAATTCATCCCTCGTTTAGTGCTTTTACAAGATCCTTTTGTAAAAATAACAAAAATATGTACCTATTCTGCTTAATTTTATTACAATACTTGAACCAAAACTACTTAAATGTGCTTTTTAGCACATATACTTTAATACAATCTTGCATATGAATAATATATAGTACTATAAAAATGGTTTTTAGTTCATTTTTATCCTTCTAACTAGCTCTGAAATCTGTAAAGTGTCATAGTAAGAATGAAATAAGATCAATATTAAATGAGAGAGGGCATAGACTTTAAAATTGAAGGCTGTGATACTACATTCATATGGTTAGTTTTGAGTTTGATGCTGGTTCTGGGTCAGAGAACCAGTTGAAAGAAGTATGAGAGAAATAAATTCTCAAAGATGGGTTGAAAGAAATATGAGAGAAATGAATTCTCAAAGATGGGTTGAAAATGTATGACAGAAACAATTCTCAACTTTGAGACTATCAAGAATACGACATATTTGTTATAGCTGCAGTCATGTTTACAGGGGTATGACATAAAAGGAAACATTTTTACTGTGAGGTAAAGATATTGCTTATATCTGTTCTTTAAATATATACTCTTGACTTTTCTCTTTTTATTTCTCATTTAATTGTCCACTATTCAGATGCTATTGGTAAATGTCTCTGTTTTTTAAAGCACCGAATATCCATTATGGTAATTCAAGTCATAGTATTTTGTTACATACTTCTATGACTACAATACACCTTTCTCTAGATTTCCAAGAATTTTGTGCTTTACTAGTAACTTGTTGCAGGCAATGCATTTAATGATGCTAATGAAAGACATGGATCACATTGGGAAGCCAGTAGGCCCTAATGATACCCTCAGAAATCTGATTCAAAACAAATCACTGCTTAGGTTTTCTTTTGATGGCTATTTCTACATCAATTTTAATAAGGATGGAAATAGCACAGCTAAGCTTCTCATATGGAATTATTTCACTTATTGAAACAATTTCAGTTAAGAGTTATAAAATAGGAATTACAGAAGTTTCTCCAAAATGCTAACTTAAAGATTCTATTTTTTTCAGATATTTTCTTACATTTCTTTGTTTTGTTGTTAATGATTCAAATTATAGTTGGGCTTTGAAGTTTGAATTATCACTGACACATTTTTGGAATAGAAATATATATATATATATATATATATAATCTCCCTAGACTCTAAAATGAGAATTGAGTTTTTCCATGGATGCAGTGCTCAATAGTTCTTGAAATCAATTTGAAATTCCCATGAATGTGGCCTCATTTCTAGTGTTACATTTGAATAAAGTCTTTGGAGACAAAGTTTTATGATGAGCATTATCTTTACTTCTTTGTTCACAGTGATTTGGCTGGGGAAAGTAGGACAGACTTTTTTTCACTCATTATGTCAAAAAAAAAAGTGCAGGAAGATCTGCCTTCACATATGAATTTATAGGAATGTTCTCTTAGAATCTTCCAGAACCCTGAGTTCAACAAGTCAGCAAATGCAAGTTTTCAATTATCACCATGGGTGAATTTCCTTGAAAGAATGAAGTCCTATGCTAGTTTGAGTGTACAAATCAATTCTGACAGTATTCTAGTACTACATTTCTGAACACTTTTAAGTTCTTATTGTAGTGTTGTCAAAGAAAATCATTCAGATATTTTATTATTTTCATAAAGTAACGTGATGATACAAAGGTTTTTTATTTAGATGTACATGTCTGGGGAAATTCTACTGGCAAAATTTAACCCTGGTGTATTATTAATTTATGAAGATCTGTCTCCTTTCCTAAAAAAAAATAGTAGTTAACAATTGCCCACTAGCCTTGATCTCTGCAGTTTTTCTCTATATTTTAGAGGTCTGCCTAAATTACTAAACCCAGGAAAACTGGCTGTGTTTCTTGGATGTTGGGCACAACAGTGCTGTGCAGTCATCCCAAGAAGATTTGGAATAATGATTCCATTCAGTAGTTTCCTATAACATACCATGGTTTTAGAATAATAATTAAAAAGTACCAAAAACAACAAAAATGCTCTTAAATCATGATTCAGTGCCCTCCGTAAAATAGAAAGTGCAAGAGACCTCTAAGTCTTCTATATGTAAAAGTCCCTTTAATAATGTTTATAAAATTGTTTTTTAATTTATTTTTATTTTTTTTATTTATGATAGTCATGTTTATAAAATTCTTAATGATAAATGTCTACATATTTGATGTTTTCATTTTTTGATGGCATTGCTATCAGAACAAAAATAATTCTCTTAAACACATAACATTTTGAAAATACAGTTTGTCTTGGCATCTGCCAATAAAATATTTAGGCTGATGTAAAATACTACAGTCATTTACTACACTGCACATTACTGAAATTTCCCCCTAAAGTGTGCTGATAGAAGACTTGAATGCTACGAATAGGAAATTTCTTTTCAGGTACTTGGACTGTTACAATGTATGTTCTGTACAAAATGCTATTAACTATATAGTTTGCTAACTTTTTTTCTCAACACATGAAGTGCTGTCTAGTAATAAACCCTCTTAGTAATGCTGTTATCAAAGCTATTAGAACATATAAAATATAATTTTCAATATTAATTAAGAAAATGATCATGATGTATAGAGAGAAGATGATAAGAATCTTAAATAGACAAACATAATTATAAGTTGCTAGGTTCCTTAACCCTCAGTTATATTGTTTTAGTGTTAATATCCAAAGAAACTATGTAACACTTTTCATTAATAATTTTGATTATTATAACAAATCAAGTTATAATAAAAATTATTAATGATGTATTACATATTTTATTAAACTATGTTTCAAGATGTATATATACACATTGAAATATGTATAAATATATGTAATTTTAGTAATAGAAAATGATCAGTTTCTTTAGATCTTAATTCTATAACAACATAACTGAGGGTTATAATCCCAAATGATATTTTTCCTTAGTCTAAAGATAATCTCAGGTCTGTGAAGGAGGAAGAGAACTGTTCTAGAAGAAGAAACACTGCATTTATAAAATGCTTTATTTTAGAGTTAAATATAAATACAAACTCAAATGTGACTGTGAACACAAATACTGCTTATGAGAGTCTAGTGAATTGAAGTTACTGATTTCTTCATACGCTGTTCCGTTTTGTATCCAGAATACAGTAACTACCTTATATTTACATTCTACTTTCAGTGTGACAATTAAGACTTGATCTATGCATTTAGCATATGATAATTGCTAAATGTATATATATATATATATATACATATATATATTCATCATAATTTTAAAGTCCTTAAGATAAAATGGATTTAGTCAACATAAACTTGGTAGAAGTGAAGGAGCACCACTTCTAAGTGTGCTTTTTACTCAAATTTCTTTCTTTTTTAGAGTTCTATTCTTGACATTTATCTTTTTCAGTGCTTTATATATTATTTGGAAAAACCTCTCCCCGAATCCTGTGGATTCATTCCTATCCAAATGAATTGGGCTAGAAGATTTGGAAAGCTACATGAATATAAACATTGTATTTCAATAATATAGATTTAAAGAGGTCCTAGCCTTCTCCTTCCTAGGAGATAATTTTTAATATCTTTCATTTATTTGTTTTACCTTTTTTATTTTTTTTAAATTTATTTATGATAGTCACACACACAGAGAGAGAGAGAGGCAGAGACACAGGCAGAGGGAGAAGCAGGCTCCAGGCACTGGGAGCCCGATGTGGATTCGATCCCGGGTCCAGGATCGCGCCCTGGGCCAAAGGCAGACGCCAAACCGCTGCGCCACCCGGGATCCCTGTTTATTTTATCTTTAATATACTTATGCTTATTATCTTGGATACAAACACATGTTTTCTATAGTAAATATCAGAATTCTGATACAATAATAATAATACGTTGGTTCCCCTTTTCCCTAATTACTCCCTCACTTAAGGTGATGCAATGACAGATGTCACCCTATATGTCCTGAAGTCTGTAATAGAAACAAGAAACCTCAATTGTACATACAACGATGGGAGCTTATGTATACATTTTCCCTTCAGTACTGAAAAAGGGAGACAAAATCTTATTCATGTAATTGTTCTCCTGGGGTAGGAAAGGGAAGAACCTCTGGTTCCTCCTCTTCATTATAAAATATATATCTCTACTATAGGGAAAGTGTACTCCCCAGGGTTTCATCTCCTTTGAAATGTAAATATATATCTACTACCTAAAGTGAGGCAAACCTCTCCAGAAGGTTTCTCAATATCTAATCATCCAATAACATTTTAGGCTTGTCCTTTGAGTCAACTCTTGTATTTTCTCCGAAAGCTTTGGCCCTGCAGATATATTAAATCATTTTTCTCTATTCCCCCAAACTCTACTCTTTCCCAAATTGGACCAACTTGTTACTCTTATGCCAAATGTGTTTATTTAGGAAAAGGCATCAGTGCAATAATAAGTAAGCAAAAATAGATTTAAAAAAAACAACATGGAGACCAGAAACTCAGAAAGTCAAAATTCTTGAAAGTATTAAAAGAAAGCAAAAATAAAATAAAACATCTTGGTCTAAAAGCATCCATAATCCTATAAATACAAAAACAAAAAACATATTTTAGTATGTAAAATTCTTTCACATCTTTTAATAGGCATAAGAATTCTTAGTCTTGTCTTTTCAAAAATGGAGGAAGAAAACAAAAGAAAGAAATTGGTGCCTAATCATTCACATGATAGAGTTACTTTATTATTCCATTCTGTTCTAGACTATACAGGAAACATTGCTTTCCATTACATGATAAGTTTTGATCACTTTTTTTTTTCTTAAGTTCTTAAGAGGAATGATGAGTCCTCATGTTCCAGTTGAGAATTCAATAAAATAAATTCCACTATGGTAGAAGTATGATTAGGTGTGAGAGGAACAAAATGAAAAAAGGGAGTCAGAAGGCAGAGGGAAGAGAGAATATTAAGTAACACTATCAAATAATATTTTGATACTAATTTGTGTAATGGCCCTTAATTAATGATATATATAACCCATAATCGCATCACATGTATCTCAGAAAGTGATAGTCGAGAAAGATATGGAAGACTTTACATAGCACATAATGTTACTCAGATTAACTCTCCCCTCTTTCAGCTCCAGATGTTGAATTTTGAAATTCTGAAAAATTTCTCTACTACTTCCCATTAGGGAGTAAGTAAATTCAGTTATTTTCTAATCTTTTCCCACTATGTAGGAATATTGAAAAGAGCTGTTGGCAAGTAATGGATTAAATTGAGGTCTAGGAAAATAAGACTGCTTTTTTTTTTTTTTTTTTTTTTTTTTGCTATATGAAAGGATGGAATGTATTCTGAGCACAACCTCTCATGGATACCATTATATTCAACAATTAGGTGGAATAAAAAGACATTAAAGGTACTTCATGGCACCTCGGAAGCAAGTGTAAAGCTCAGTTACACTAAAGAAAGATTCCTACCCACTGTGCTGTGGTTTTCCTTACTCGCTCAGAATATCAATAAAAATATTATGTCTAAAATATGAAAAGCTAAAAAATAAAATAAAATATGAAAAGCTAATGATTAAAATAGTTGAAGATTTAAGAAATGTTCCCAACATATAGGCAAATTGGAGGTCTGGAAAAAGATATGTAATATGAGTGAGATGAACAGAAACTCTATGCAAATATATTACAAGAAAAAGGTAATGATCATGTGAGAAGGAAGAAGATAAAAACATGCAATTTTGAATTCAAAGAACATAAAGAATCAGAAAGACATTTCTCTCAAATTCTTTAAATTATAGGGCAAATTGGTAACAATGTGGAATCAAAACTAGAATTCCAAAGATAAGAAATAAAACAACAGAATGATTTGAAAATGAGTATTAAAACAAAACAGGACAGCCCGAGTGGTTGAGCGGTTCAGGTTGAGTGCAGCCTTCAGCCCAGGGCCTTATTCTGGAGACCCAGGATGGAGTCCCATTTCGGGTTCCCTGCATGGAGCCTGCTTTTCCCTCTGCCTGTGTCTCTGTCTCTCTCTCTCTCTGTGTGTGTCTCATGAATAAATAAATAAAAAAACTTAAACATAATAATAATTAAAAATGAAAATAAAACAAAACAAAATGCATCGAGAAACAGTGTCATGCTGGGATTAATAAAATAAGCAAAACAAAGTACTGAAGACACATGGATGGAAATACGATTACAGATGTAAAAAATAAACTAAGATAGAACTAAAGCTAAAACACTGTTTAAATTGGTGTTATAGAACTGGATGTCAAGTGGCATAAGCTAACATATATAAATGTGCCAATAGTAATTGGAAAGGGGCATATGAGAGACCTAATATCTTTGTCTTTCATAGAAAGCAGTCAAATAAAAGTCTAAATTTGAAACACTGATTTAAAATAGGCATGATTCTTAATTCTTATTCTATATATTCAGCTTGTTTATCTTAGAAGAATTATTAAACGTCTGTATTTGTTACCATACTTCAGAAAATTTCTTTGAACTAACCTTAACACTTTTATTTGACATTTTGTGTTTTGGCTAAATATATAAAGTATTTTAAATAAAAAATAAAATATTTAAATTGGATTACCTCATTTGAAAGAGAAATATTTAAATAGGAAGTTACATAATTCATGCATTTGATGAATAGATTGTTTATGTGGTTACCACATCTATTATCATTATTTCCCCTTATCTGACATTCAGAAATCATTTATACTTTCAATTAAAACATATGAAAACATAAACTTCCTTTCATAACTTTATTTTGCTCTTAACTGAATAATTTACTTGAATAATCCTATATATAATTATAGTCATAGAGTTATATATAATATATTCCTATAATTCATATTTGATTTGTATTATTTAAGTTACACTATTTATGTTTATTTTTCTTTTCCTCAAGGATGTACAATTATTATTTTACTTTACTTTTTTATTTTATTTCCTGTGATTTACTATTAAACCCATCCACTATCATTGAAATACACTAGTAAATTTCTTTAAATATTTCATATTTCCATATTTAGATTTTAAAGGTTTGGATACTTATTATTTTATTTCATCAATAAGTACTTGAAAGCTATTTTAGGCCAAACATTGGAAATACAAGGATGAGAAAGCATGATATGTCCTTAAGTTGCAAAGTCTGAATGATGACTCATACAACTGTAAAAGAAAAATCACAATGTAGTGACAGCTAAGAACGTGCAAAATGGTGATCAAAATGGGATGTAGTAATTAATCTGATGAAGAAGGTTAAAGAAATCTTCCCTTGGCAGTTATCCTTGATCTGCCTTATGAGGAGAAGAAAGGAAAGAAGACCCAGTTAGTAGACAGATGTGGAGAGCATGCCTCAGCATGGCTATATTAGAGTTGTATCTAGTTCAGAATTACTGGAGGTGAGTGGCAGAATGGGGACAGCTAGGCAAGGCCAAATGGGAAAATTTCTGGCATAACATGACAAAGAGTTCAGTGTTTACTTGACAGGTTCTGATGAGCAAGTATTTGTAGTATTTTAAGCTAATGGTATGGGCAAATGTATTTTAGAAATCTCCGTGGAGAATGCCTTCAAGAAGAGAAGACAGGGAGAGAAATGTGGGAGGCTGCTCCAGTAATCTGAGTTACAATAAGGGTCTGGATAAATGATGTTATGAAGAAGGAAAAAGTTCACTCGATGGGGAGTGAAGAATAAAGAATTCAACTATGCTAAATGGTGTCTGGTTGGTGCAGATGGGTGAAAGCAATGAGAAAACACAGGAAGTTGTGTAAACTATGGGTGAAAGAACTAATTAAATTAATTAAATGTAGAATTTATAGAGTTTGACAAACCAATGAGACAAAAGAAGTAACAAATAAGTCATTGACTTACGACAGCTTAGTACAGATATAAAACTTGAAAACCTAAGGAGATATAAGCCAAGGGATCACTATTACATAAGTAGTAACATGAACAGAAATTGTGAGGAAAAAAAGGTAAGCAAAAATTAACAATTTACACTATAGAATTTTATGAACCATAAAACAGAAACATAGCTCTCGGCTAAGTTTGCATAGGATTTGTCATTAATACAAGAAAAAAGCTGACAGTGTTTTTTGAAGTAAGAAGTGGAAATAGTTATAAGGAAGTAAACATCAATAGTTTAAAATATTACAGCAAATTCAAGTAAGATAATAGTCATATTGTTTCTGAGTTCACAGGCAGAGTATTAGTATGATTTGAGTAGTCAATGTTACATTGAAAAGCAGACAGGAGCACCTGGGTGTCTCAGTGGTTGAACAACTACCTTTGGCTCAGGGTGTGATCCCCGGGGTGGAGGATCAAGTCCAGCATCGGGCTCCCTTCAAGGAGCCTCCTTCTCCCTTTGCCTGTGTCTCTGACTTTCTCTGTGTGTCTCTCATGAATGAATAAATAAAATCTTTAAAAAATATATAGAAAAGGAGACACAGCAGGTTTAAAATATTTAGGAGAATGCCTCTTAAGAAAAATTAAAAGAAATTTTTGTAGATTAAGGACAATATGGTGTGCGTCTGTGTGGGTGTAAAGACAATGAGGTGTATTCCTTTGTTGGTTTTTTTTTTTTTGAGTGTTTTTTTTTTTGGGTGGTTGGTTTAAAAAGGGGTGAAGCTTAAACTCATTTATAGGTAGAAGGAGAGAAAGTATCTAATAATTATGTTAATATTAATCAAAGGAAGATTAGTAAGAAACTTGAAGAAAAAATGTCTGTATACATTGCTAAAATAAGTAAAAATAACAACATATTATTTTATAGTTTAGGGAAAATTAAAAAATATATCCCATAATACATTTTTAGTTTTTAAGTACACAGTTATTCTGATCTAACTCTCTTGATGAATTCAATGATGAGCATATTTTTTGGTATACTGTAATAGTGAATAGAAGCAATAGTCTACCTTTTCTGTGATATTGACAACATACATAAGTGTTTATTATTTCTTGGATCAAAAAAGCTGATTTTTGCTTTTTTGGAGCTTCTAGTAAGGTAGATTACTTTAATGAGCGCCTAAATATTATTTGATTTCATAATGTTAAAATTACTTAACTTTTTTTAAAAAGGATTTTATTTATTTATTCATAAGAGACACAGATAGAGGCAGAAACATAGGCAGAGGGGAAGAAGGCTCCCTACAAGGAGCCCGATGCGGACTCAACCCCAGGACCCCGGGATCACGCCCTGAGCTAAAGGCAGACACTCAATCACTGAGCCACCCAGGCATCCCTACTTCACTATTTTAATCCCTGTACATCTAAGGATGTACTAGCACATAAAGCAAATGAATTAGACTTTTCATATTAATTGATTGTAAAGGAAAACCATTTCTCTGATTGATAATTCCATGCACAAAAAACAAATAAAATACAGCTGATCCTTAAAAACAAAGCATTTGAACTGCATGGGTCTGCTTACTTATGTATTTTTTCCCATAAATACAGTACAGTACTGCAAATGTATTTTCTCTTCCCTATGATTTTCTTAATAAGATTTTCTTTTCTCTAGCTTACTTTATTAGAATACAGTATATAATACATATAACATACAAAATATGTATTAATAGAATGTTTATGTTATCAGTAAAGCTTTCAGTCAACAGTGGGCTATTAATAGTTAAATTTGGGGGAAGTCAAAAGTTATACACAGATTTTTCAACTGTGTATGGGATCAGCATCCCTTACCCCTGTATCATTCGAGGGTAAACTATACAAATACCGTCATGATAGCTGCTTTATGCCAGTTATCTAGATACAAAATTTTAATGAATTGTGCTCTGATGACCTGTAAGATTTCTCCTTTTGTTCTAAATGTATGCAAAATTAGTATGTTATAATGAAACAGCTTTTTATTCATTGTATATTTTGTAGACATCAGAAAATTCATTTACTTCTATTCATGAAACTTGCTTAATTCTTAACCTAATCTTAATAAGCATGATCATACCTATCAAATAGATGCAATTCCTTGTAAATATCTAGCATTATGATTCTTTCTTTTTATGCACATGTCTGAAACGTGTTTTTTTTTATTTATTTATTCATGAGAGACAGAGAGAGTGAGAGAGGGGCAGAGACACAAGCTTAGGGAGAAGCAGGCTCCATGCAAGGAGCCCGATGTGGGACTCCATCCCGGGACTCCAGGATCACGCCCAGGGCCGAAGGCAGGCGCTAAACTGCTGAGCCACCCGGGGATCCCCTATAAGAATGGAAGTTTCTTATTTGTTTGTTTATTCACGAGAGACACAGAGAGCAAGAGAGAGAGAGAGAGAGAGAGAAGGAGAGGCAGAGACACAGGCAGAGGAAGAAGCAGGCTCCATGTAGGGAGCCTGATGTGGGACTCGATCCTGGTACTCCAGGATCAGGCTCTGGGCTGAAGGCGGCGCTAAACCGCTGAGCCACTCCAGCTGCCCTAGCATTATGATTCTAACATTATCTTGTCATGTAGAGAGAAGTCATAACGTTAAAAAAAAAGAATAATTGGGATCAATAATAAAATTCAGAATAAATTAAAAAGCAAAAAAAATTGGAATATTTAAAGTTTAAAGATGTCACATAATAGCAATGCCTATAGACTATATGTATGTGTGTGTGTGTGTGTGTGTATATATATATATATATATATATATATATATATATATATATGATTAATTCCATTCCATCACAGACTAAGAATAAAAGACATCATATTTTAGAAATTGTATTGCACATAAAAAGTTAAAAACTATTGTTAGATCTTATATATCCTAAGTAATTTAAATATCAAGCCTGAAAAAAATATGTTAAGATCGGGAATTTATTTTAATGGTAGTGAATTCTGGAAAAATTCAATTATAGAAAATGCCTGTTAAATATAGAATCAGAAAAAGGCAAAGAAAAAAACTAGATATTGTCACAAATTTTGCCACACCTGAATATGACTAGGTCCACCATCAAATGTAAACAATTTTTAGAAATTTGTTTTCAAAGAAAAGGAGCTTTTTGTATAATCAATTATATTATGAAGTGGAGGACAAATGTAGATATTTCTATTGTGAAGAACTTCCAGGACATCAGGTGAGGGTCCCAAAGAGAGATAATTGGATAATTGTGTGTGATACTATAAATGGTGATATCAGCCTGTCCTGAAAAAGTATCTCTTCTCCTTTCAGGACAGCAAAAAAGAAAAAAACATAAGACTTTTTTTTCTACACATCCTATTTAATATGTGTGTGTGTGTGTGTGTGTGTGTGTGTGTGTGTATGTATTTCCACTTTATATTTATATATATAAATATATATATATATAGTCTTTCTATATACATAGACTCTCTCTTTCATGAGAGAGTTTTGTGTTGTTCTATATACTTTTCTTGTAGTACTTGTTTCATGCTCATTTTAGATTTTAATCACATGTGATTTTTCAGGAAATTTTCTCAGAAGTTGTATGTGTTTATTCCTTATTTCTTCTAATTTCTCAAGCAAATGGTCATACTTGGATTTCTCACTCCAGAAAATACAAGGATGTATGCACATTAGTTTCCTATACAGAAACAAATGTCATCTCATCCTTGTATTTAAAGGACTTTCTTACACCCAAACAGAGAAGAGCCTTACATAAAAGCAATGTCATTGAGCTTCTTGCTCCTTGAATAAAGGCTTTTTTGGGAAAAATCATCAAGATTTGTTCACATTCATTCAAACATTTATTTTGTTTTACTTTTACTTGTTTTTGGTCATCTTGTTTACTTTTTAAGGTAGAAGAATATGGTGGCCATTAAAATAGTGGCAAAATGTTGCTTAAGTCCTTTGATTTAAATTTCTGATTTAAATGAAAAGCAATGTCCAGGAAACTTCTTGGTTTTGTGATATTTCATATCATCTTATGTGGGAAAGGAAGCATGAAAAGAACAGCTGTTTGGCTACAGAATTTCTATAAGAAATGTTCATGTTCATGGCAGATTGATAGAGGTTAAATATAATAGAATATGGTAAACAGATGTGGGGTTTTTCTTTCTGCAAGATGCTTTATGTCTCCAAATATTTTGTAAAACAACTGTCTGGAGAAGCAACATGGAACAGATATCAGCAAGTCTAAAACCTAACAAATTAAAACTTTCATTTTCATTTTAAAGAAAATAGAAGAGAGAATGAGACTGAAAACACCAGGGCAGTATGAAATGGTTATAGCAGCAAAGGGAAATGAAAGAAGAATACAAGTCACATCCATTTTGTGATTCCATTTTAATGTACCACTAGCAGTCCTTTTTACATGAGGATACTAAATATTGAAGTAAAATTGTCTGACTTTTTTGGATACTTTGTTTCATTTGTTATGGTTCAACTGGCAAAAGGTAATCGCATTTTATACATTTGTGATACTTTTGTTATGCTATGGTTTGGAATAATTATTATAAATGCATCTGAAACTTTGAGGCCATATTAGTCACATTTTGCATTAGCTTTAACTTTTTTTATAACCCAATGATTAGATTTTCAATGTGAAAAATCAGTCCAATGTGAAAAATCAAGTCCTATGTTTGTATAAGTACACATAATCTAAGGCATCTTACCTGTATGTGTCCTGGAGAAAAATATACGGCTGCCTTAGATATAGTATTACATTGGTAAAAATTATAAGAAGTAGAAGCATTTATTGCTACAGTCTCTGTATTATAAAATATGCAATAACCAATAAGTATTTTCACACCATAAAAGACAGCTATGAGTAGATCTTAAAATAGTTATGTTTAACGAGACTCTAAATTCCCCTTTCCTTTAAGATATGATTACACAATTAAAAGAATATGTAGCTATTTAAGCTCCAATAGCCCATATGCGACACCCACATACAAATCATATATATGTGTGCAAGCACACACACACAGATACACACACACACACACCAGTAAGTATGAAATTGAATGAACCTCATTTACAGCAAGACCATGAGGTTCCACATCAAATAAAAATTTCTCAGCTCGGTGTGAGAGCAAACTATAAGCGGAACTCCCTATAGGCTTTATTAACTCAATTCATGTCTGGATTTACTCCTTTGCTGTTTTCTCTCTCCATGGAGTTGCTTAGATGGGGTGTTTCATTTACATAATCAACAATTCCTATGGCTCAGTTCTACACTCAGAGCAGCTCTGTGGGGATGTGCTAGAGGTGCAGAGCATATGAACAGAGAAATGAATAAGAGAAAAACAAGTCTAAAGCCTGCCTTTAACACTAATTGGAAAGAACACCGGAGTGTGGGCACACACACACACACAGAGCACTCTTTCTCTTTCATGCCATAATCAGACTGCTCTGTGACTTCTTTGTAGTACTACAACCTAATCTAGTGAACCTGGTTCTGAAGTCTTTGGTTTCAAATACTGGCCCTGCCTTTTGCTAACTGTATGATCATAAAGAAATTAAACTCTCTAGCACTGCACATATAAATGATCTTTCAAAAACATTTTCTTTCAACTGATCCTTAGAAAAATTTGGGTTTGGTACTACTTCGCAGTTTTACATTTGAGGAAATTAAATTTCAAATCACTTATGCAAATTGACCATGGCCCCACATCAAATGAGTGACATAGCTAGTGGTGAGACTTGACTTATCCATATTCCTTAGCTAATTTAACACTCCAATTCAGCTTTTTTATAAAATTGATTTTGTAATGACATTTTTTACATACAGTGAAGGAGGCTTAGAGCTTTACAAAGCTTTGTTAACATTTTAGTGTGAGAATATATTGATACATCGTGATCAATAATATTTAGCAACTCTGTATCATGGATTATGTTTATTAGCTTTCAGAGGAAAGTGCCTGCTTATGAATGTCAGCCAGTGCCTCCATATGAAGAACTGCAGTCTTTTGCTAACAATGACCCTATGCATGAGTATTTCCTTATTAGCTTAAGTAAGATTTATCAAAGAACAAATTACTTCCCTTGACTCTTCCCTCTGTCCACAGACAAAATCACTTTGGGAATGACTGTCTGACCTATATGAATCGTAAGAACAGAAAGAGAGAGAGAAAAAGAAAAGCCAAAATGAGTTTTGTTTTTTTTTAAGATTTTATTTATTTGAGAGAGAGAGAGAGAGAGAGAGAGAGAGAGAGAGAGAGAGAAAGAGAGAATGAACAGGAAAGAGAGAGAGAGGCAGTCTCCTCATGAGCAGGAAGCCCAGTGTGAGGCTTGATCCCAGGACCTCTGATTAACTGACTGAGCCACCCAGGCACCCCCCAAAATGGGTGAGAGAATTGAGTGAAACAACCAGGAATTAACAGTGTCCATTCTCCCAGCTATGTGTATCATCTTTGTCAGTTGCAACTGGGCCACTTGGCTGGCAGGGACCTTGCTTCAGTACAGAAACTACAATGAAATAATAGAAACTTTGGTTTTGCTTTTATTGAAAGATTAGAGTATTATAATATTAAAAAAGACAGATTCATTTGTTTGCTGTTTCCATATAAAGGTGCTGAACAAGAGGGCCCTTAACCTTAAGCATTTTACTTCTTTAGCATGAAAGAACACTTGCACTGAAAAAGCTTGTGTCATGTTGTTGATTTTGTGCCAGAGAAGTCGAGATTGATCTCAGCACACTCTGTGCCTTTCTCTTAACCAGCGGCAATGATCTTTGAAAACCCCAGAACATGTCTATTTTACTGTGAGTCCTAAGCTTTATTCTATTAACCTTTACTGAAATCAATGAATCATAAACTTCTGAAATTATTGTCACAAAGAAATCATTGTGTAACTAAAGTTATTATGGATCCATGCATTATTCCTGTTGACACAAAAAATAAAATTTTGCTTTTGTATATTCCTAGCATCAGAATATTTAATAGATGTGCAGAAGGAGAGTTTATCTTTAAGCCACCTGGGTCTCAAATGTGACCCCACCCCCCATTTTTTTTTTCAGAAAGCCTGTCTCCCATAAAAGTTTTCAAAATAAATTTTTAATAATGCATTTTCTATTTCCTAAAAAATGTTGATTTGAGTGAAACTTATGAAACAAATAGAACAAAAATTAATCTACCCTTGATATTAAGAAAAGAGATACTAAAATATAAATCTAAAAATACCTTAGAGGGGCACTCATGTGGCTCAGTAGGTTAGCATGAGCCTTTGGCTGAGGGCGTGATCCCAGGGTCCTGGGATCAAGTACTGCATCAGGCTCCTTGTCTGATGCCTATGTCTCTACCTATGTCTCTGCCTCTGTCTGTGTCTCTCATGAATAAATAAATAAAATCTTTAAAAAATACAAAAAAAAGCACCTTAGCTAGAAATCTGAGAATATATCCCAACAACTATTGAATTCCTCCATTTATTTTGTTGGGCATTACTCATTTAATATTCAGATAAATTGACATGGCCTCCCTGCTGTGTTTGTCTTAATAGGTAACTTTCTTAAGATAAGACCCAATAGATTTCAGTTTTAATATCTTTAATATCTTTTATTTGTGGTTTCTTTATGCATGAAGAAAATCTTACCATTTCTCAAATTGGAAGGGAAGGGGGTTTCTATGGATTAAATTAAATATATATGAAAAATTTAAATGCACTGCAAGCACAATAGGTGTATAATTTAGCTTAGTGTTATTTCCAACCTAATATTTCTTTAAAAGTTTAAAAAAGTAAAAAAAAAGTCTAAAAAAGTAGAGACAAATACATTACTTAGTGTTCAAAGTTTCTTCCTCCCCATTCTTCTACCCTTAAAACTTCCAGTAAACTCAGCTAGCATTCATTTCCTCCTTGTCTCATGACATTCATAGAGTGACACTGACAGTAATAAGATTTTTTTTTTTCTAAATCTGAGTGGTCTTCATTTTCTGAAGAGTTTACTCTTATCTTGTATGTAAGGTATTGTAAGAATAGAGGAAAATAATATCTTTTTCTAATAGTTTATATGCATATAATACTCAAATTACCTTAAAATTGTATTTTACACATTAACTTAGAGATTAATTTAGAGATTCCCTTTTAACATCTGCCATGGTAGTTAACTCTGATTATAAAAGTTGTAGATAAAAAGAAGGTGGAAAAAATGACACTTGTTACCAAAGTTGAAACAGGGTTTTTAGTTCAACTTGTAAACAATAATCTGGCTACACCTACAGTGTATTTATACCTCCAGGAAATTTTCACTTTTTTCTAAGTCATCATCACTGAATCAGTCAGAGGTCAGGCAGGGAAGCAAAGGCAATATATGTGACAAAGTAATTATAGAAATTAAACCTTGCAAAACAATAAAGAAGCTGTAGGAATAAAGATCCATTAGGAAAGTTGGACTTGAGGTTTTTCTGAAGCCTTGGAATAGAGCAGTGGGTTATTATATGCTTGCAAGAAAATCTGAGAAACCAAGCATAGCAAACATGAACATTTTACCTTGCCCTTTCCCAGTTTTACTTTGTTTCCTAAGATCACCTCCTCAGGCATTTCTTGGTAATACAATCTAACACTGATCCCCTCATGGCCACCAACTTTTAACACGTTCAATGACCAATTTTTTAAATTATTATTTTAAGGCATTCTCTCCATCTAAAGTTAAATTACACTTTTATTTCCTTGCTTGTTGTTGAACTCCACAAGCATTAAGTTATTTTTAGGAGAGGATTTCTTATTTTTATTCCTCTGTTGTATATCTGGTGCCTAGAACTCTACCTGTAACTATTAAAGTATAATATTGAATATTAAGTATATAAAGATCAAGAGATATATTTCCAGGAACTTAGATTCCAAGTTTGTACATATATATTTTTTCACCATAAAATCGACCTCATAAATTATATTTGGTTTCCAAGAAGATTGAATAATGATTATTTTCTGCTAATATTATTTTTCTTTAATTTTAATAAATATATTTCTGAGTTTTGGCAATATGGAAAACTAGTTATTCTGAAAAAATTCTACATACCCCCCACAAAAAAAAACTCTGAAAAAGTTAATACAATATCTTTTAAAAATCTGTATGTATGCATGACTTAGGTCACAATAATGTAAGAGAAAACTCTAGATAACAAAAATGAAGAGACAGCCAGAAACCAAAGTGTGAGATCAAGGCTAAAACTGGAATTTATCAAATGAGGTAACCAGAGGGTGAATTTGCATTACCTTTTCAGGAACAGAGAAAAGGCTTTGGTTTCATGAAGTGTAGGAGTTAGATCCTAGAAAGCCATAGGAAAATGGGAAATCTGAAATACTTGTACTATGCTTTAAGTGAATAAATGGATAATTCAAATCTGACTGGATAAAATTTCATTTTTTTTCTTTTCTTTAAAAGATATTTATTGAGATAAAATTGTTCTATATTTTTATTTTATTGTATAAAAATTATAGAACAATAAACCTGACATAAAAACAGCAAGTAAAGGACACCTGGATAGCTCAGTCAGTTCAGCATATGACTCTTGGTTTTGCCTCAGGTGAAGATTTCAGGGTTGTGAGATCAAGTCCACTGGGCTCTGATCTCAGCATGGAGTCTGCTTGAGATTCTCTCATCCTTCTGCCCCTACCCCTGCTTGTATGTCTCTCTCTTTCTCTCAAATAAATAAATAAATAAATAAATAAATTCTTAAAAAAAAACAGCAAGTAAAAAAAGTACTTATCACTAAAATCAAGAATTTGCCTCTATTATTTATGAAAAACAAGATTTTTAACTCAAGCATCAATCAACAGTATCCTGCACTTTTTGGTTGCCTCTTCTTGCTGTGACACTCCTGATAAAAATAGGTAACTAATGAAAGCAATAATAACTTTATAGAAAAATTTGATGATAATAAGTATGTTCTAAAACACAATTATCAAATGTATACCTATCAATTAAAAAATTAAAATTTAAAAATACACAGGGAGCACATGCAACATTCACCTTATATGGAGCCATAAAGCATTCTTTATTTACAAACTTGTATCATGCAGATCATATTATTTAACCCCAGTTCAGTTAGGTTCAAATTCAAAAATAAAATATCAAATAACATTTCAACTTAATTTTCTAATATTTATTTATTTATTTGTGTGTGAGAGAAAGAGAGAGAGAACACAAACAGGCATAGTGGCAGAGGGAAAGCAAGAAACAGACTCTCCACTGAGCAGGGAGCCTGACTCAGGGCTGGATCCCAGGACTCTGGATTCATGACCTGAGCTGAAGGCAGATGCTTACCTGACTGAGCCACCCAGGTGCTCCTCAACTTATTTTTAAAAAGAATGTGTGTGTGTGTGTGTGTGTGTGTGTGTGTGTGTGCTGTTCTAGGAATTTCTCACCAAAATTCATTTATGTGGGATTATATATTATATATAATTATATATATTTTATTTATATATAAATATTATAATTATAATATATATTTATAATATTTATTTGAGAGACAGAGAGAAAGCATCCTCGCATGTGCGCACATGCATGAGTCGGGGGGGGGGATCAGAGGGGGAAGGAGAGAAGGGACTCTGCTGAGCTGGAGCCCAAGTGGGACTCACTCTCGGGATTGAGATCATGACCTGAGCTGAAATTAAGAATCAGATGCTTAACCGACTAGGCCACCCAAGTGCCCCAAAATAAGTTATGTTTTTAAAGCACAAACAAAACAAAAGTTTATACATTTAAATGAAGTGGTTATAAAACATTTAAAAGTCAGAAAACCTCAACTTATTTTTATTCAAATAGTGTTTGATATGATGATTAATTTCTGGTGTCAGTGTGACACAGCACATATGCGTTAATTAAACAAGGAACATTTCTTCACTATATCTTCTTGTGCATTTGTATGTTTAGTTGCAAACTGCTTAACTACATTTTCAATAAAACTTGGTCATCAACTATTCAAGTAAATGTATTGAATTCTTACTAAGTAATGTACACTATGTCATACACTGAGGAAATGAAAATGAAATAAAGCTTTGACTTTGAAGAAGCATACTGTCTTACTGCAGCATGAGCAACTTTTTTTTTTTTTAAGATTTTATTTATTCATGAGACACACAGAGAAAGAGAGAGAGAGAGAATGAGAGAGAGACAGGCAGAGGGAGAAGCAAGCTCCATGCAGGAAGCCTGACGTGAGACTCGATCCTGGGTCTCCAGGATCAGGCCCTGGGCTGAAGGCAGCACTAAACCGCTGAGCCACCTGGGCTGCCCAGCATGAGCAATTCTATAAGGAATCATAATAATGTAATAATAATAATAATAATAATATAACATAATATAACAATAAATGTTAGGAGCCACTATGATGGACGAAAACCCAAAGTGCTTTAGTATAATATAGAATGAGTGCCAAATAAGTATGTTGAATAACGAAGTACTTATGTCAGCAACATTTAAATGAATACTGGTAGGAAATAAAGCATGAGTAATAATTTAAATATATAAAATTTTTTTCTGTCTCTTTTTTTTTACAGATAACTTACTAAGCAGAAAGAGGAAAACAAGGTCCTAGTACAGAGTTCCTTTTGTATTGTTTTGTTGCTTTGTTTTCTCACCAGTTTTTGTTTTCTACTATGATTCCTCTTATAGTTCCCTTGAATAGTATGTAGATATGTATTCTCCACAAGATATAATGTAATGATTATATGGCACTTTTACAAATTGGAAAGGAGAATACAGGTTAATGAATGAGGTTTTCTATTTTTTGTTTTATTTTGGTTTTGTTCTTGAGGATGAAGTGAATGTTGGGCATCAAAGTAGCTGCTTTTGATGCACTGAACCTATTGGAGAAAGTTTTCACCAATGGAGTACTGTTGTTACCTGTCTCACAGAACATTTCAGATCATTTTTTTAATGTATCTTTCTGAATGTTTTTTCAGACTGAAATATTTTTAGGTTAGGGAGAGTGATGGACATCATTCCTTTAATTATAGATAGCACTGTTTCCTTGGCCCAGGAAATGACTTGGATATCAAAGCATCTTTAGTACAAAGTTCAGCATTTCTGTCTGCTTCTTCCTGTACATTTTTAAAGCTGATTTCTGGGCTCCAAGAATAAAATAAAAATATGTCAAGACAACAAAATACTGACAAGGAACCTGAAATAAGCTTCAGGTTACCTCACTGAGCTAATATTTATAATATTCACTCATACCTATACAATAAAAACTGTGTTGTACCTGTGTCTCTGCTTTCCAATTAGATTTCCAACTTGAAATATATTGTACAATCCAAAACTAAAATATCTGTGATCCCATTTTGTTTTAAAGTTGTCACAAAAAGTAATTTTAACTATATGTCTTGAAAGCTGAAAAAAAATACTCCACAAAAACATTAGTAGAACCTCATGGCAAAGATCTTGTAAATAATGAAAACTTCAGCCTAGCCTGATTTTAATTGTGACTAATCAACAAATACATCACATAATTGAGAAGCTTCCATACAGTCTTGTTAAAAGGGCACAAAATTATGCATGGACCATGAAAAAGTACAATTCTTTCCATTTAATTTTTTTAAAGATTTTATTTATTTATTCACAAGAGACACGCAGAGAGAGAGAGAGAGAGAGGCAGAGACACAGGCAAAGGGGGAAGCAGGCTCCGTGCAGGGAGCCTGACGTAAGGACTCGATCCCGGGTCTCCAGGATCACGCCCTGGGCGGAAGGCAGGTGCTACACCGCTGAGCCACCCAGGGATCCTTCCACTTAATTTTTTATTTATTTATTTATTTATTTATTTATTTATTTATTTATTTATTTATTTATTTATTTATGATAGTCACACACAGAGAGAGAGGGGGGCAGAGACACAGGCAGAGGGAGAAGCAGGCTCCATGCACTGGGAGCCCGACGTGGGATTCGATCCCGGGTCTCCAGGATCGCGCCCTGGGCCAAAGGCAGGCGCTAAACCCCTGCGCCACCCAGGGATCCCCTTCCACTTAATTTTTAAGCAAATTCCTCCCAGCTACATTACAATAACTCATAATTATGGTGATAGTTTTATTACCTAAACTCAGCACCATTTTTATCATAGGATATAATCACAAGGATACAGAGATACAGTATCATGATATCAACAACATGGAAGAAAGCACAGTACAATAATCTTCATCAGATGAGAGACTTATGCTTCTGATTTTGTATTTATCTACGAAAGATGAGTACCAAATACATCTGGTTGGAGGTATTGGGAATCCTACAAATTGAGAGACTGGGAAATCAGTTAGAGGTTGGCCAGTGAAAGGCAGACCAGAAGATCTATGCATTAATTAAGGATAAAAAATGGACTGTGGGGATCCCTGGGTGGCGCAGCAGTTTAGCGCCTGCCTTTGGCCCAGGGCGCGATCCTGGAGACCCAGGATCGAATCCCACATCGGGCTTCCAGTGCATGGAGCCTGCTTCTCCCTCTGCCTGTGTCTCTGCCTCTCTCTCTCTCTCTCTCTCTCTCTCTCTCTCTCTCTCTCTATGACTATCATAAATTAAAAAAAAATTTAAAAAAATGGACTGTGAGCCAGCAAAGGCAGCAAGGATTTCATGATCTAATATTATGGAAACAAAAAGAGAAAAAAGTGCACAGAACTGAATTGTCCATTCTTTGCCTCTTTTATGCACAATCATTTCTGTATTTATAATCTTCACAGGAATTGTAGCTAAGAAACCTACAAGAAAATGTAGTAGGGTCTTTGGAAGGCTGGCATTACTAGAGACAGCGAATTGAAATACAAAATCGTCTGAAAATGAAGGGCAGTGGTAACCCTCATAGTTTACTGAGGTTCTAAAAGGATTGCATTGTATCAGTGGAGACCAATGAGAAAAAAAAAAAAAAAAAAGGAAAGAAAGAAAGAGAGAAAGAAACACACTAAGTGCTCAATTCCTGACCAAATTGGTGATGTCTGACTACTATTATACATGTCTGTTAGAGAATAGGGTCAGTCTTACATTAGAGGCAGTATCTAAAACTTCTGTAATTCCTCATGGAAAATTTCCAGGGATCAGTATCTACCAATTAGGCGATATAACCAGAGTCATATAAAACCCAAATTTAGGAATTTCCAGATTATGGACTTTAATTTATCATTAATATGATAAATATTTTCAAGAAAATAGAAGAAAACTTCACCAAAGAACAGGGAGTTAGAAATAAAATGAAAATCCTACAAATCCTAGAAATTAAAAAAAAAAACGACTATAATATGTTAACAAAATATATTCTACCACTGAAGAGAGTATTAGCTGACTTCAAAATAGATCAGTAGACAAAAGCAAAAAGAAAAAAAAATAAGGGAAAAAATCTTTTAAAGATATAAAACATGGAGTGAAGCTTTAGTATCTGTCAACTGGAGTTCCAGAAGAAGAGGAGATCAAGAGAATGGAGTACAAAGAGCATTTGAGAAAATAACTGATGGCTTTCCAAAGCTGATGAGCCATCATAAGTCAGATATAAAAAAGTGCTATGACTCCACCACAAATAAGATAAATAAAAGGAAAATCTCACTCAGACATTGCAATATAACTACTAAAAACCAAAGCCAAGATAAAATACTGAAAACGGCAAGAAAAAAGACTTATTATCTACAAAGAAGCAAAAATAAGACTGACATTTAACTTTTCAACAGTGATCATGGCAACAAAATATAGTGGATTAGTGGATGATATTACTAGAATGATTTACACTATTACTATGCACATTGAATATACTCAAGGTTGAAAATGGACTAAACACAAAGAATTAAGAGCAATAAAAAGGCTAATTCTACAGATATTCAAGATCATGGTATCATACTATTAAGTACTTTATATCAATACATTAAAAACATTAAAATAAGTGGAAAATACTAGTGAAACATAATTTAACAAAAATGTCACAAGGAAAGATGGAAATTTGATTAGATATAGAAATTAAGTATATAATCAATTTTTTTTTTCAGAATTTAATTCCCACCCCCTGGCGCACAACTGTTTTAATACTATATGTAGAGTAGTCTCTCCCTCCTGCTCACCAGCTCCAATCAGGTTAGTATCGTAAATCTAATAGTGGCATTCTGTGGAAGGAAAGATATTCTAAATCCCTATGGACTAGATTCTAACCTACAGCTAGAGGACAGATGAGGTATAATTCTGGACCTGCCAGCTAGAGTGAACTGCTTCTGGTGGTCTTTTTTAATAAGATGTAGAGAAAAGGTATGCCCCAGGTGAATAACCTAGCATCATGAGATAACACTGATTTGCCCCAGAAATGAAACATAATTGGAATAGCAACTTCAATTGGACTCACCACCTCATCAAGTTGACAATAACCCACTTGTCATCTCTAAGATCCAGCTGACTTCTGTTGAAGGTGAAAATAGGAGAATTGAATCAGAATGTGATGGGAATCACACCACCCCTGCCTCTGACAAATTTCTTGAGGGTGACACTCATCTCTGTATTCCTTCCATGAAAGTGATATTACTTTACCTCTTTTCTGAGTAGAAGTGGTTCTTGCAGCTTTCCTTTAGCGTTTCCTTTTGGGCCTAGAGTGAGGCAAGCAAGACAGTGCACAAAATATAAAAAGACACCCATTGTCAGAATGATGCATAGTCCTCCCTAAATATTGTTCCCTAGGCTGCTTACTTGTCTTTCTCTAGTCTTCACCCTGCATAAAGCCTTCATTTCATGGTCCACACAATCACTGTGTAGAGGCTGCCAATTGCTATGTATGCTTATTAGAAGGAGGTATTTTGGAACAATGGAAATACCACAGGTGGGTCCTCAGACCCATTTATGCTCTACGAGAGAGACGTGAGCCAAACTGTGTTGTTCACCTGATTTCCATAAGTCCCTGCTCTGATTTGTGGAACAGTAACCATTTGGACCTCCAGAATTAGTGTCAGTTCAGAGCCTGTGTCCAGAAATCCCCCAAAGATCAATTGTCTCCCACCCACCCCCCCCAATGTGCCAGAGTAAGGTGCCATTTTGGAAAATGATTGCAAGTACATTTTTGAAGTCCTGGGAGGAAAACAGTATAAATCCTGTCAGTAAACAAGTTTTTTTTTTTTTTTTTTTTTTTTTCTGTAGAAGACACAGCCTCTCCTTCAATGGAGAGGCTGTATGGATTCCTATCTCTTTATCCTTTGCATATATATTACTGGCTTTTGAATTTGGTTACCATTAGGTTTGTAAGTAACATCTTCTGCATATAGCAGAATGTATTAAGTTGATCATCATTTAAGTTTGAGCCTGTTTTTATTTTATTCTAAAATAAATTCAGCCTCTCCTTCAATGGACAGGCTGTATGAACTAACTGAAGTCTGGAAATTGAGGGCTGTGTCCCTGTTTTGATGATCAAGTGAGACCCCTTCTCAGTAGACCTAGAAATTTCCTGCTCTCACAGATCAAATAAAACTTCAACAGAGTAGCATTCTATTTCAGTTCTCCAGACACCATGATCATCTAGACCATACCAAACATCTCTGAGTGAGAGGGTTTTTTTCACTCTGTTGAATCAGTTATCCATTACAGCAACCAAGTCCACCTTAACTTTTGGGATTATGTGACAGCAGTCAATCCCTTTTACCCACTGACCCTATCATCTCGAATAATCATTATTATGAATAATAAGAGTTACTAAAATATTAATGCCAGATTAAAGTTTTTAAGTTATCTGCCACTGGTCACAGTTCCTTTCCTCACATCAAATTCTGAACTTGTCTACAACAGAGAATACAAAGGAAATACTACTTGCTTAATATTTAAACAAAGGCTAACTAATTTGTATAATCTGGAAAAGTGTGATGTGTGTTAGCATAAAGCCTGAGTTGGGAATCCTTTGGGAAGCCTGTTTTATTGTTTTACTGCAAATAAAATAACTAGAACAAGCATATTACTGTGCTGACTTCTGGCAATCCTTGGATGCCTTGTTTTTAATTATACATAAATATATTTATTTCATTATTACAATAACTTTTTGTGTTATTGTTTTGTTTGCAAAAGGATTGATCTTATAAATTACACTGCATACATACACACATATGCTTAAACCACTATAGGTGCATACATTTTATAGGAATGGCCACTTTGCAGTTTAGGTGAACATTCATACATACCTTCATATAGTTAAATTATGGAAGCAGAGAAATGTTAACTGCTGCAACTTTAGTGAAACATATGGGAATGTTTTCCTTAGAGTGAAACTTTCCACCAAAGCTGTTCTCCTGCCAACTCTTTTTTCGTGATATAATTTTGTCAGCATTTTATTAAATAGAAGTTTTTATTAAAATGAGTTATATAAGTGACTTTTAACTGAATCTTACAGCTTTTAAGACTTTCCTAATAAAGTCTGTCACTCAGATTTTTCAAAAACATTCTAGAAATGTATAAAAATATTAAATCACATACATTTATATTATAAGCACATCAAGGTGTAAACTTTATACATTAAATATATTATATATAATATTGCATACAAATTTATTACTGAGACTATTTTGTATAAAAAATTTTAATAACTTTCATACAGTTACAACTGAAAATCAGAGAACATTGACATTATAAAAGCAAAGATTTCTTATGACAATGAAGCCTTTATCAATGAATCCATACATGTAATTCATATATTTACAAAGTTAAATCTTACATGGGTTTTACTCCTTTTATTTTTTAAATTTTATTTAATTATTTATTTGAGAGAGAGTGTGTGTTCAGGCAAGTGGAGGGGCAGGGGATGAAGGAAGGAATCTCAAGTAGAGTCCACACTCAGGGCAGAGCTTGATGCTGGGCAGTTTCAAGACCCTGAGATCATGACCTGAGCTGAAATCAAAAGTCTGATGCTTAACTGACCAAGCTGTCCAGGTGCCCTGGGTTTTATTCCCTTTAAACATCTGTTTAGGGGATCCCTGGGTGGCGCAGCGGTTTGGCACCTGCCTTTGGCCCGGGGCGCGATCCTGGAGACCCGGGATCGAATCCCACATCGTGCTCCCGGTGCATGGAGCCTGCTTCTCCCTCTGCCTGTGTCTCTGCCTCTCTCTCTCTCTCTCTCTGTGACTATCATAAATAAATAAAAAAAATTAAAAAAAATAAACATCTGTTTAATATAACTGAGACACAAATTCCATGTAAAACATAGATTTTTGGTCTATCCTATCCAATATTAAGATAAAGAAGTATATATTATGTGATATAAAATATTGTACAAAATATATTTTATATTACATGTAATAAATATATATTATACATTAAAGAAATAATATGTATTCTATATTAAAGAAATAAACAAAGAAAGAGCAAGCAAAAGAAAAGAAAGGGAAAAATAAAGGAGGAAGGAAGAGAATAGAAGGAAGGAAGAAAGAAAATACAGAACTTAAGTTCTGATAATGATGGCTCAGTTTTCTCAAATTTCATCTGAAGCTCTTGAATTACAAGGGTGTGCACAATTTTCTTTATAGCATATCAAATTAAAAAGAAAAAAGCCTATGGAGTTTAAATTGAAATTGAAATGCAAAAACAAATACACTTTCTAAAATAAAACACTTTGCAACCACTTAAGAAAAAACAAATTCTTATTTTTTCTCATTCAGTGACAGCATATTTTAATGTGTTCAACAGTGAAGTAAGTGGATAACCATGAATCCACATACTTAACATAAACTTACTCCCTCAGTGAAATAAAATATATCCCAATCAAAAAGTAATGCAAGTAAAATACCTCAGCTATGATATAAAACCAAACAATATGTGTATTTTGAATGGTTGAAATAACACAAACTGAAAACCAAAAGAAGATAACAGATCTCTTTCTCTCTCTGTCTCTCCTCTCTCTCTCTCTCACACACACAGACACACACACAAGCACACACTTATCTGCAGGATCTGTAATTATATATATAGTTACACATACACACATATATATAATGTATATAGTAACTATATAACTGTAACTATATAATTATATATGCTGCAGTAACTATATAACTATTTAACTGTATAGTGACTATATAACTCTAACTATATAGTTATATATGCTGCAGAATCAATTATCCGTTTTTTTATTTTGGTGAAATCCTCATGTATTAAATAAAAATTATTATATATAATCAAAGGTACAATCTCAATTTTGCAGAGCTTCATAACATTTTTCCTATTCATTATCAGAAATGGATGTGGCCATTTCAAAAGAACAAGAGAGTAGATATTAGTAAATATAAGTTAAATGCTTGCTTCCAGCTTGTCAGCTATATCATCCTTAAGTCATTTTGTGTCTTGAACTTCAATTTTCTTAATTATAAATAGGAATCATAACAATTCTTTAAAATTCCTACTTCAAAGGATTACTGTGGAACTTAATTACTAATTCTCACTATTACACATTTACTAATATTAAACTGATTTGCTGGCCCACATCATGTTAGTGCCTAGAATAGTTTCCAAATACTGCTCTGAGAACCTCTTTTGTGTTAACCCTGGTCACATTATTGTTTATCTTAACTCTCCTCTTTGTAATGAAACTCTTTCTAGTTACCCAAAGACACTGTGTCTTTTTCTTTTTTTAATACTCTATTTCCTTAGCATAAACTTGGACAATGTTTGATGATCGCAGTTTCCTCAATATGATGTTCAAGGCACCTTTTTTTTTTAAACTCCAAACAGAATTTGGATGATATGTTATACTCACTATGTGCTCCTTGAAATGCTGAGGGCATTCACTAATAATTAAAGTGAGCAAAATTGAAATAAATAGTAAATTTCCAGTACTACCACATTCAATATTTTATATAATGCAAATTCTGACACCAGTTTACATTGAAAGTTACTCCATGTACTCTGTACTAATTAAAATTATTCTAAAACAGTTCTCTAAGAGTCTTGCATTTTTGTATGTCTTGTGAACACAGTCACTGACTGCCTTTTTCTGCACTATTTTCCCAGTGATATTTGTAGAGTAAAAGCCTTTGAAGATCAAAATAAAGTCTCACTCCAGAAAGGCATACTTACTGTTGATTATTTTTTTTTTTAAATCAGGTGTTCTAAGCATAGGCTTATTCTCTTCATCTCACCAAGAAATGCAAGAGAAATGAACTATCCCTCATTATTATCCCTGATCTCTTGCATTCTACCACCATCCACAAAATTGTGATGGACTACCTTGTTATCTTGTAATTAGGGCAATACTCCAACTCACAATATTTCAATAAGGAAGAGCAGAGAATTTTAAAATGGAATGAAACAGATCAGTTTTCCAACTCCCTTTTATCATAAATGAAAAACTTGAATTTTAGAAATTACCTAGCTTTCTCAAGTTCATTGTAAATCAGCAAGAAGGCAGAGACTAAATCCTAGATTTCATAATTCTTATCAATGATATTTTTCCCAACAGCTACAGAATTATATCTAATACACATTGGAATTTGATTAATACAACTCTGAAGTGTAGCTTGTTTCTACTTTTTCCAAATGAGTTTCTGAACCCTATTTTAACTTTCAGTAATTGATACCATACAGCAAACAATCTTATCTCTGTGCTTTAAACAGTTCTGTTTTTTCCCCTTAATACTCATGAGTATAGTGGAAGAGCTATGACTGATGGGCTGCCCCAAGCTTGCACCTGGTAAGGGTTGACTCAGCCTTATGGGGTCCAACTTGGTTCCAATGGACTGGGTTTGATCTCATTTTGCTTACACAGGCTAACCTTAATGTGTCTTCTCATTTTCATTTCATAATTCAGACTGAAAGGGATTTACCATGTGGGACATGATATCATAGAAAAAGACCAAGCAAGAGTACCCCCAAAAAACTCTTAAATGCACTCATAACTTCTGTTTGAAAATGACAGAGATCACATCTGATCAAACTCCTTGTCCAATACAGTTCACACAGCCAAGAAAAGGTTCACTAGGAAAGGCCATATAATGGGGAAAGCACAGAAAGGGTGAGGAGGAAATAAATGAGTGCACAATTGGGTAAAAACAAAACAAAACAAAAACAAACAAACAAACACATACACACCCAAGATTTTAACGATAATTTTACAATTCCTACTGAGGAATACATTCTTTAGATGAAAATCTATTTTTTTAGGATTTTATTTATTTATTCATCAGAGACAGAAAGAGACAGAGACACAAGCAGAGGGAGAAGCAGACTCCCTGCAGGGAACCTGATATGGGATTTGATCCCAGGACCCTGGGTTCACAACCTGAGCTGAAGGTAGACACTCAACCTCTGAGCCACCCAGGTGCCCCAGCATTCTTTAGATGAAAATTTAAAAGAGTTTTGACTATATAGAGCTGTGAATAAGCTAAAAGCACTGGAAGGTCATTTGACTGATTGCAAACATATGCTTCTCATGCATCTGCATGCCTGTGAGCAGAGGCAGTGACTTTCTTTTTCCAGACTATTTTTACAAGAATAGTTAACTACCAGACAATGTTGGAAAGTGAGAGACGGTGTCTCACTCCAGACTCAAGTTGATTTTGTATCTTGTCTAGTATAAAAAAGATAACCTCCCTCTGGGCAAAGGTCAGGCCAATTAACTATTATGAAAGAGTCATCTCCCCAAAGTACATGGTTCCTCCCCTTTAATTCAACCCACTAAGCATGTAGGTATCAGGTGGCCTCTCTGTATCACCCTGTGGAAGTGGAGCCTATAAGAACAGGCATAACTGTGGGTATTTTTAACATTGTTATACTCTGATTCATAAAACTATTGTCTACAGCCCAAGTTTCACAGGTTTTCTACTATCATCTCTGAAAGTGCAGTAGGCTAACTTGTCAGTGAGAAAACAGAGTAAAATCTCATCTACTTCACTGTTCTTGACAACTATAAATACCTCTATAAGTTCAAGGTTGTTCTCAACTAGTCATCTGAAATGGCAGCGCAGTGCTAGTCATGTTAGTTAGTGCTTCTGAGATCCTGAAGTCTCCACACAGGCATGGATTTTTCGTTTTTCCTCATGTTCACTCTGTGGATAAACCATATATTTTTAGAAAATATAAACCATTGAGAGAAAGAATCATTTTGCTTCCTATGACTAAATCTATGAAGCCAATTTTTCTCCTTTCCTTATGTTTTCCTTTTCCCTCATGTTCAAATGAAAGAATTATTTCATTTTCTCTTTCAGTTCCTCACCCTGATCTTTCTCAAAATCATCTTCACATTTTACTAGGACTCATTTAAAACAACAGAAGAGAACCTAAAAGTGATTAATCAAAATTAAGAACAACAAAAAATTCCTTTACTGCATTTTCCATTCTAACCACAGTTTACCTTGACACATGCATATATTTTAAAAAGGTTGTTTAATGAGTCTTCTGAGTTTTATCATTAATGATTTCTTCTTTGTTAACATTAATAATTTGTAGGACACCATAACCAATTCATATCACATAGTTTCTAAATTGTATTTCTCATAAACATTAACTACTTTTTTTTTTAGATTTTATTTATTTATTCATGAGAGACACAGAGAGAGAGGCAGAGACACAGGCAGAGGGAGAAGCAGGCTCCCCATAGGGAGCCCTTTGTGGGAACTCATTTCCAGACTGGGATCATGCCCTGAGCCAAAGGTAGACACTCAACCGCTGAGCCACCAAGGCGTCCCACTTAAAAGTCACTTAAAAGTTGACTGCTCCTCCTTTAAAAAAAAAAAAAAATATATATATATATATATATATATATATATATATATACTTAAACTTATTTTAGGGACTTCTGGGTGGCTCAGTGGTTGAGTGTCTGCCTTCAGCTCAGGGCAGGATCCTGGGATCCGAAATCAAGTCCCACATTGGGCTCCTTGCAGGAAGCCTGCTTCCCCCGACCTCTGCCTGCATCTCTGCCTCTGTGTGTGTGTGTGTGTGTGTGTGTGTCTCATGAATAAACAAATACAATCTTAAAAAATATTTTAGAGAGACAGAGGGCACACAAGTATGGAGAGGGAGAGAGAATCTCAAGCGGATTCTCTTCTAAGTGGTACAGCCCAGTGTAGGACTTTATCTCACAGGGATCCTGACCTGAGCCAAAATCAAGGATGCTTAACCAACTGAGCCACCAAGTGCCCCCTGGCTGCTCCTTCTTAAAACACTTTCTGTTTTTGACATTATACTCTCTTGGTATTTCTGCTACTTCATTCACTGCTCTGTTTCATTCAGTTTGGTCATCTTTTCATCACCACTCAACCATTTAACATGAAGATCTTAAGACATAATCATATGAATGCTTCTAATGTTATCTTTTATTATTTGGTGAAGTCATCCACTAATATGGCTTCATAATACATTCTCACAGCAATGTAGGAGTGACCCAGTTTCTCTACCACCTTACCAGCATTTGGTACCATCCCTATTTCTTACTTTGACCATTCTGATAGGGATGAAGTGATATCTCATTGTGGTTTCAATTTTCATTTACATAATGAATACCTTTTCACATGCTTATTTGACATCTATATGTCCTTTTTGGTGAAATTCTATTCATGTCTTTTGACCATTTTCTAATTGGATTTTTTAACTGTTGAGTTTTGAGATACTGTTATATATTTTAGATAGAAATCCTTTGTTGGATATCCAGATTGCAAATGTTTTCTCTTAGTTTTCTCTTAGTATGTTTATCTTTTCATTCTCCTCACGGGGTCTTTTACAGGTAACAGTTTTAAATTTTGATGAAGAACAATTTGTCAATTTTCATCTGCCACTGTTTTGGTGTCAAGTCAATGAACTGTTAGACTAACTGTAGGTCCTGACAATCATCTCTCAGATTTTTTCCAAGTAATTATTATTTTATATTTTATATCAGTGAAACTGAACAAGGCAGAGTGGGTTGGAGCTAGACAACACCTCATTTCTCCTGCCATTTCTGTAGTGCCCAGCTGGAAGCTGAGCCTCCCTACCCACACTATGGCAACATGGCAGAGTAAGTTATCTCTTCCTTAACTCTCTCCCTAGTGTCAGATCCAGTGGCAAGCTGATCTTACACTTGGAGGCAGTAAATTGGTGCATGCAGTGCTTCACTTTTAGGGGTCAACTGGAACCACCTCAGCATTGACTCACCTGGTTGCAGGTAGGTAGATTGGAATTTATTTTACTTCCCTGACACTTTCCCCCAAAAAAGTGAGACTATTTTTTTTTAGATTTTATTTATTTATTCATGAGAGACACAGAGATAGGCAGAGACACAGGCAGAGAGAGAAGCAGGGCCCCTGCAAGGAGCCTGATGTGGGACTCGATCCTGGGCCAAAAGCAGGTGCTCATCCACTGAGCCAGCCAGGGGTAACATAGACTATTTTTGAATAAATCATAATGAAAATATACCATACCAGAAGTTATGCAACATCTAAAAGCACTCTACAGAGGAAAATGTATAATTGTAAAAACTCATCACTTAGGGAAAGCAGTTTAAAATCAGTTATTTAAACTTCACCTTTATTATTACTTATTATATATAGTTACATATTTAACATATCATATATTTAATATATAATTAAACTTTACCTTTAAAAAGTAGAATAATATGAGTAAATAAAATTATAAGGAAGCAATAGAAAGGAAAAAAATATACTTTTGCTTCCCCTTACCAAACTTCTAAAGCTCTAACTGCTCACAAGCCCTCTAGGATCTCCTTATCATTTGCCTCCTGAAAACATACCCACTAATACATATCTCTTTGCTACCCATCACACCTTCCACTGGGTGCTATGAGACTCTCAGGAGGAGCCTTCTGCAAAGTGTGTAGAACGCTTCTGTTTGTGGAGGTGGAATAAGACTGGGAAAATTGCTTCTCTTCTGGGTCGACAGGAAAAAGATTTAAAATTGAAGCAACTCAGAGCTCATGGCCAGAGCTAAGAGAGATGGTGGTCCTGAAACCACCTCTCAAAAAATATAAAGTTGGGAGGGAGAAAGTTATAGCTCTACCAATTTCCTACATAAAAAAAAAAATCTGTGCAGTATACCAATGAAATCTAAGGGAATAGCAGACATGGCAGCAGACATGATCAGAGTGACATTGTGTGTGCTCTCTCTTTTTTCTTCAAATATTTGATTTTATTTATATTAAAAATATGTATTCCAATGTTAAATGAAATATCTATAATAATACAGGTATTTTGGAAATTATACCAAAGTACTTATTGAAAACATCATTATTATCTTGTGTGAAAATTCTCTAAACTGCTCATGTGTAAATATATCATCTCTAGTTTGTTTGTAATGCTTAAAGCCAATAGAACTTGTATATCATACACAGTGCTAAAGAGTGGTGGACATTTAATGACAGCATGGGCTTACCAGAGATTTGTATAGAGGGATGCCTTAAAAAATGGGTTCATTCTTCTCCATCCTCTGATCTACTGCCAGGGCTCCTTGTAGCCAAAATAGTTGAGAAACCAGAAAGCACTGAATATCCATTGTCTTAGTCTATTCTTCTTAGAACACTAAAACAAAAAGCAAAAAAAATAAAAAATAAAATAAAATAAAATAAATAAAAAAATAAATAAAAAAATAAAACAAAAAGCAGGCAGGATAGATCTACAAGAGAATAGGGAGATATTCAGTATAATCTACTATGTAAAATGTCAGGATTGGATCTATAGGACAATAGGAAGACATCCAGTATAGTCTACTATGCAAATTTTCAGGATCTACTCTTAGATTTTTTCTATAATGAAAGTCTTATCCCTAACTCAAGAAAGCACCAAGTTCCAAAAGCAGCTATATTAAGTGCTGATGTAAGCTCAGCCAAATACCTATCTGAAAATTAAATATTAGTCACACACAATGGTTTTACATAAGATATGGACTAAAACAGCGATGATGATAATAAGTAAGTAATATGGAATACAGATCCCATAATGTTCCTACCTCTGATGCTGACCTAATAGCTAATCATGTCTGCCTTTTCCACTACACATTCAAATGTCCCCTTAGTATCTTCTAACACTTCGTAACATCAAATTTACATTTATCCAATTCCTTATGGATAGATGCGTTCTTTATTAGATTTTTAGTTTTTCTTTGACTAATATCTATATGTAAAAGAAAAATTAGAGACACCCCAATTAATCTCATTTGGTTACAAACATTTTGTTCCACATTAAAGTGCAAAAATGTTCACAATCCTCTACTTACCCCCATATGCACACATCTTTGCATTGTAATGTTGCAGCTCATTCCATCAATAAAATTAATCTTTTCTTTATCCTTTTAATATGGACTAGCCTTTGGATTTGTTTTGGCAATAAATACATGGGAATTAATATTATGTGAGGTTTGAATCCAGGTCTCAAAATATCTTGTATATTTCTCTCCTTGTTCTGGGAATTTTGTTGAGTTGTCATTTGAACAAGCCTCCACTAACCTATTAGAGGATGAGAGACTATGTGGAGAACACGATATTTGGCTAAAAGCCAGTAAACCCTACAGAAGCAAAGCTTACTTGCTGCAAAGTCATCAGAGTTAATTTCTAAAGATGCATGAATGAGCTCAGTTGAGATCAGAATTACCCAGTTGAGATCAAACTGCTGATCATCTGAACCATGAGTTTAAAATTAGATTTTTAAGCTTGTGAGTTAATATCTCTATAACATTATTTCATTTTTTCTTATTTTATAGCATAGACCCAAATCTTCCCAGATAGGAAAAATCTGTCATGATATTGAAGAGTGTGATCTTAATCTCTGTCTTTAGGTCCTTTACTGTAAGTAGCCCAAAATGGTGACAAATATCACTGAATCCCTTAGAAGCATTTTAGACTTGCTCTTTAAAATCCAAAGGTCATGAAGAAAAGAAACCTGTTTCTTCTTTGAGTCATTTAGTGTAATAATTGGTGGATCCCAATCTGTGCATCCTTGCTATAAGGAAAGCAGCATGATGTAAATTGACTATTGATTTAAGGCATATGCTCAATATTGTAATACCACACTCCAATTTTCTTAACCACATGCCTCCAGTTAGCACCATAACTAGTTCTTCAACATACCAGTCGTTCTATTAAGCCAGCTCTTTATGGTGAAGGAACACAAAATAAGACCAATGAACCTCATGCCATGAGCCCATTGCTACACTTCTTTGAAAGGTCAGACATAATTGCGTGTGGAATATGTTGCTGGATAACAAATGGTAAAGTTTCTTGTGCACTGGTGTTAGAAGGACCTCTGGAGGCAATAAAGGCAAATCCTATTTGCAAAGGCAAATACTCAGAATGTAGTTGAATACATGTGAAAAGAGAAACCATCCATTTGTATGATGTTTGGAGTCAAATATAGTTGATTTGCCACCTGGTAGTTAGCAGGAATCCCACTAAGATAGTGCCATATCAAGCAAAATGATGGTCAATGCAGGTTGAGCAACAAGGCATTTCAGCAACTAGATAATCTCTGGAGAGGGAAGCTCATGTTTTTGAGATCATGTGTAGCCCTAAGTATAGGCTAATGGAAAAGTAATCAAGTTGTAGCATCAAATACCATGGAATTCTGGTCAACTAGATCACTGCTAAAAAAGTTTAATCATGTCTTCCAGAATTTGTCAGGCCTATTCTTTTGTACACTATTTGTATTTTATAATGGGATATTTATGTACCTATCAAATTGTGTAGTTCAAAAGATGAACTACTTTAAACTTATTATGGATGATGATTTCATATTCACTTGGTATACATGCTAATCTGGCTTATAGGCTCTACTAGTCAATTAGCAAGTCATAGAATCTGTTGGTAAAAAAAAAGTGTGACCTTACTCCAAAACTCTACGATACTATTATGTATTTCGCTTACAAGTTTGCTAAAGATTCTATACATTTTTGTTTTCCCAATGCTTATAATTAGCTGGGTCTACAAATGGCAGGGAAGTTTATAGGTAACTGCTGAAAAGGCATTATTTGATTCATGATCAATTGCATCTGGCAGCCTTACAGATTTTTCAATAAACGAGTAGAGTACAAGAAGCATCTTAAATGCAGTAAATGTTTCCTCTCAAATCCAAATAGTGTTCCTCTTTCTCCAGGAGGGGATTACACAGAGTTAGAGCAGCTTGACTCTAATCTTAGAAAAGATACCTCATAGCGCTGGAACCTTCTAAACTCCATCAATTTGGTAAGCCCTTGAGCTTTCATAAGTAGTGTTCTAAGACAACTATGATGGAACATTAAGTATCTGGTACCACACCTATGAATATTATTACTGAATATTATCAGTGATAATTGACTGACATTTACTTCAACCAGTGGAGTTTGCATCAGCCAAACAGGTAAGTTAAAAGCAAATGCAGAAATCAGTAACCATGCATCTCAAAAGACTTCAGTTGGCTTGCTGACCTCTGCAATTCTCCTTACAAATACAGGATTGTTTTTGGGTTACTATCTGGCTAAAATAAAGAGACACTCAAATATGGTGCCTTCAATTTGAGTGTTTTTACCATAATGTCTTTCACTCCATGATTTAAGAAACCAAAATGAAAATTCTGCAATGTAGCAAACATAGAAGTTTCAACTATTCATTTCAGAATTGAGGTATAATTTGAAGAGGAAGCCATAGTCCCACTGAAACTACTTGGATTCAGACCAACAATCCATTTACCAGATGACTGCCACAAATCTTTACACTGAATGAAAAACTATAGTAGCTTCTTAAGTGACCAAAGATCAGCTCACAATTCAGAGTCTATGTCTAACAACTCCTAAAAGGTTATTAGAATAACCATTACTCTGGACAAGTCAGTCTCCTGCTCAGTAGACCTCAGCAGACCTAGAACTATTCTTGCTACATATGCCACACAGTACTTTTATAAGCTGAACATCTATTTAATTTCTAGGTGCCCTGAGAGCATTTAGCTATTGTCACAAATCCTTGAGCTTAAAACACCTAATTAACTTTATGTCAGTGTAGTTTAATTGTGGTAATTGCACTCATCCTGTCCCTGATGGTTTACTATTGCCAACTGGCCTCTACATCCCTAGGTCCTATTATTATCACGACATCAGGATGCCTGTGTCTAGTGTATTGTCTATCACCCTTAGTCAACACGGCTATATAGAGAGCTTTTCAAAAATTAGAGAGTCATTCCTTAAAAATACTGGTCTTAATATTTGGTGCTGGAAGGTATTCTTAGGAGCAGCTGAGCAATGTGCACTTAACTGACCCACTTCAACATTCCCATATTCCTAGCTCTTCAGGCTGTATTTACTTACTATCACAAGAAAATTACAATGTTTTCCAATGTTATTAATTAATGTCATCATTGAGTCTGCCTTTGAATAGCCCATCTAGTAGACTATTACTTCCTGTTAATCAGATCAAGATTTTAAAGCTTAAATGCTTCTCAATATATTTGACCAAATCAAGTCTTTGTTATGTTTCCTTTGGTCTATTACACTAGAATCACATCCACAATTGCTCCCAGTCTTATGCTAATACAGATCATAGAAATCTCATCATTTTTTTCAATGTCAAGGTGATTTTCTCTGGGATCAGGACTTGTACTTCTTTAGCATGGTTTTATTAGGTTTGATTTTCATTAGGGACTTGAAGGTAATGAAAGGAATAAAAGGTAATGTGCGTACACCTAAGAATAATTGACCACAGCTTGTAAAGATAATACCCTGAATATAATCATTAGAATGTTGGCATGTGGAGATCAGATCCCTGGGTAGGAGTGGGGGCAAAGGAAATTTAAGAAAATTTGGAACTTCAGGGTCCTGAAACTCATTATTTTTACAGGAGCTGAGGCACCTCTCAAAGATTTTGGAAGTATCTCTGGTTTCTATGCATATTAATTATATATTGATAACTCCTAAGTTTTTGTTCTCTGTATTTGCTCCCTAGAGCTGTGCAAAGCAATCAGGTGAATCTACTATCTTTATATTCACTCTAGTTGCCATAGCAACTAAATACCACAATGACTTGTTTTCTAAATGTTAAGCCTTCTACCTATAATTCATCCCAAGTAACCACTGGTAATAATTTGAGCAATTCTGAGACCTCTTCTACTACAGATTAATTTTGTTTGCTCCAATAATGTGGCTTGAATATGTGTTTGCCTTCAATATTTGAACAACCCAACACAAACTCATGTTTCCTAGGTTATTTGTAATATCAATTTTATATCAAATGCAATCACAATTGGATAAATATAGCACTACAAAATAAGAATCATTACAAAGGTTTAATTTGCAAAGGTGTGGGTGGGGTGAGGGTAAATGCAAGGATTAATGCACAAACCTGATGCTAACATAATTGGGGTTATCACTGCCTGCAAATCTGAAGGAACAAAGGGAAGGTGGAATTACTAGAATTTAGAACAAGACTGTAAAACAGAGTAGGTTTCCTTGAGAGGAGCAGTGACCTTCTGTCCAAGGAACACAACACTTTCAAGTCAAATTCACAAGGGGAATTAGAAAATAAATACGTGGATCCAACTGGAAGGCAGAGGGCACAGGAGCACATTGATATAACTAATCATGGAGATCACCTACTGAGGCAAAGAAGGGAAAAGGTGGAGAATGAATCTAGAAGAGCAAATGGAAGGCATCCTGTATGCCTTTTATTCGAAGTAGGCTTAGTAGCTCTTTATTTAGGCTTTAGGCTTAGTAGTCTAATTATATCTTAAACAGATAGATATTTATTCACTCAAAATATTTAATATAGCTCATTTTTAATTCTTTCTAGAGTTTAAAAATAAGGTTCTGCTTTTAAGGCAGAACAAAGCATGTATTTGTAAATTCTGATAATTGCTTAATTAAGTTGAAACATTTGCTTAATATTTACATGGTGTCAGGTACTCTTCTTGTCAGTAATGATACAATAGTGAACAAAATAGTTAAAATCCCTGCCCTCATGTATATCTCTATTCTATTGAAATGCAAGAGCATCTGGTACCAAAATGGATCGACACACTTTGTTGGTTGTGGCACCTCACATGAAGAAGGTAAGCAAACAAGTAGGTGAGTATAGGTATTGTGAATAATGGAAAAGAGGAATCAATGGCATAATTGAGCTTCTAAGCAAAGAGAACAGAGAAATTAGAGAAATAATATGTTAAATGACTTGAAGATTTCAATAAAATATTTTTAAAATAACCTATGGACTCACACTCATAAATAAGTTGACATTTTGGTATATTTTTTTTATATCAGAGACATATATTTATATGTCTACACATAAATATAAGTAGATACCTATGTATAAGTAGGTAGATATCTAATCATCTTATGTACAAAACAGATAAATACATTAGTTTTTCCAAAGTAGGACATGTGATATAACCCTTCAGAATAGCATATTTTTATCTTATAACAATAGCTGATATTTTTATATATTTATCTAATATAAACTGTTTTGATTAATACACTCCATATATGCACATTCACTTCTAGACTCAATTGGCTCCTTCAGCTGAATTCCTAAAATTGACAATGCATTATAAACATTACATACTGTAAAACTGACCACCATGGTGGATTTTGAGATATTTATCAATATGGAAATAATAGGTCTTATACTTAAGACTTTTTTCTAATCAAGAAAAGTTTTTATTTCAATTTGTTCACTTTTTATCATGTTTCATAGACATTTATAAGTTTTGTTATATGTAATTTCTTATAAAACCCTATTAAGATTTTTTCAAAGATACTTTTTATGATTCTACTATTATTCTGAATATCCTAAAAAAAACTGTATTAAATAACATAGTAAGATGATTGCCTTATTTTGTATTCAATATCCATTTATCAATTAACATTGTGAATTCCATTGATATATTTGACCTTAATCAACCACCTAGGGAGAAATGTGTGTTAAATGTATATAGAAGTTTTTACCAGCCAGTTGAGTATACTAATTCACATCAAGAGATAACAAATAGATGTTAGGATATCAACAAAGAATATGGAAACAGCAATATTGAAACTGCTCTGGCCTTTACTTTCAAAATCACATGGGAAAAATTACCTTTTAATTAATGCTCTTACTGTGGATCTTTTACTGTTTTTCTAGATGCTTCTAGTTGTAGCATTGAATTTTCTGTGGGTCACTGGGTTATCCTCAGAATATTATACTTAAATGACATCAAGAAAATGCTGAACACTTAAATTTGGTCTCTCAATTGAAATAATAACTTAGCACCAAACATTTATTGAGCACTTACCTATGGGAAGCACCATACCAAGTGCTTTATATTTTTTTATGCATCATTCGTTTTGATGTTAAAATAATCCACTTTAGGGATCCCTGGGTGACGCAGCGGTTTGGCGCCTGCCTTTGGCCCAGGGCGCGATCCTGGAGATCCGGGATCGAATCCCATGTTGGGCTCCCGGTGCATGGAGCCTGCTTCTCCCTCTGCCTATGTCTCTGCCTCTCTCTCTCTCTCTCTCTCTCTCTCTCTCTCTGTGACTATCATAAATAAATAAAAATTAAAAAAGAAAAAATAATAATCCACTTTAGTGATACAGAAAATAAAGCTCAAAAATTTAAGTAACTTACTCCAAATCATACTTCCACTAAAGAAAAGTGGAAGCCTGGCTTTTTTTCTAGTGCTTATACTTACACCTCTCTATTCCATTGTACATGTTTAATAATATGGCCTAAAGAAACAAAAGAAAATCTATGTTTAGCAATGCAAATAATAAGTAAAATCTTACTTTTTCATGGTAGGATATTACATGACATAAGAATAGAAATGTTATAATTTGACTGTTTTTACAGAACTTTGAACAGTACTTGGTGCTTATTACTGGATAACTTGAATCACAGCTATATACTGAAATTGACTCTCTCACATTGAGGGGCTTTGCAGAAGTAATGCAGTTTTATTCAGAAAACTGTGCTTTGAATGTGTATATGTGTGTGTGTGTGCATGTGTAAATGATAAACAGTTACATTCAGAAGTCCTGAGATGAAGCTATAGCCCTTATCATCTTCTAATTGTATGACCTTAGATGAATAATAGTGCCTCCCAATCTTAACAATAAAATAATAACAATAAATAATTTAAAAGGGTATTTGAGAATATCAAAGGTGATGATGGTTTATAAAATGCAAATTAATCTACAATCACTTGCTATAATTATTTTCACATCTTTGTTGTTTTAAATAGTTTAAAAATTGTAGCCAGGGAATCATCCCAAAGGTGGCAGGAGATACATTTGTTAGGAACAAAAGGCCTTTGAAAAGGGAATCAGATGAGACTCTTCAGTAGGGAGTTTCCAGCAGTGCTAGAAGATAACATCTGTCTAATATTCATAAGAGTCATACAGCCTGGCAAAGAACAGCAAAATGAATGAGTTTGCTAATGAGCACTAATTAACCTGTTTGGGTGGAAAATTTGGTTTAATTCAGCGGATCTACCACATGCTGACAGACTGAATTTTAACACTAAGTGATTTTCACTAATTTAATTGATCAGTTTGAATCTCTAAGCATTTTTTTGGATCAAATGCATACAGATTCAATAACTAGCTACAACCCTAAGAACTTTTAGAGGGAAGATGGTTTATTGTTTTTGTCTAGTTTAGCTATTGTTGATTGTTAATTAATGTATTATATATATATATATAAATATATATATAGTTAATATATAATAGCACTTTTACTTTTCAACTTATAGGGAATACTACAAAATGTATTTCAATGATTCTTGGAGAATGACAGTTGTTTGTGCTTCTATCCTTAAAAAGATAAATTGTATTAGTGATTTAATACATGTTTTAGATGTTTTATACAGAAGACAAACACCCTTGGTACAAATGGATAATTTATTCAGCTTTGTGATTTCTTTTTATTACAAAAAATACACTGAATGATTTGGTCCATTTGGACCGCAGTGCTTTCCAAACCCTGGATTTTGCTGATTACATATATTGATGCAGTTCAACATGCTCCTTTGTCCTCTGTATTTTCTGTAAATTGGCACCTGAATCCAGAGACTTGGTCAGTATTAGGTTTTATTTCCTTTGCAAAACTCAAACTTTGACTACAGGTGGCATATGGCAGGATGCAAGTAATAATATCAGGTTGTTTCTAATTAGCGATCTTAAGAGCCATTGATGCTTAATATCTGTATTAATAGATTTAGTTTGTATCTGCTTAATCTACTTACTGTGTTGATATTCTAGTTCTATAATTACTTTTTATTTACTAATTGATATTTTGTTATAAAAGATTTTTCCTCTCATTTATTCTCTCATTAATCTATTGCAACTATTATCATAATTAAAGGTCACTGGGTGGCGCAGCGGTTTGGCGCCTGCCTTTGGCCCAGGGCGCGATCCTGGAGACCCGGGATCGAATCCCACGTCAGGCTCCCGGTGCATGGAGCCTGCTTCTCCCTCTTCCTGTGCCTCTGCCTCTCTCTCTCTGTGACTATAATAAATAAATAAATAAATAAAATTAAAAAAAAAAAAAAGGTCAGAATGTTATGTATAATATGACTAAAGAGATTAATGAAAGCCTCTTATTGTTGGCTCCTGTGTCCCTTCAGTATGTCCCTGGAAACACCTCCTGCGAAGTGATCTAGCACCATCTTCTAGCATCATCTTGTATATTTGCTTCCCTGGAAAATATACCTGGAATCAGCTATCTCTACAACTTCTGGTATTTTTCAGTGAGAAAAAGCATTTCAAAACTACAATCTGGGTGTTTAGATGCCCATTGCTACTGAATGGCTAGTTGTCTCCAGGCCTTTTCAAAACAAGTCTCATGAGTTCATATGGGTAATTCCAATTCAAATTAAAGACAACAGTCTGTAATGAGTTTTACTAAAATTCATTCCTCCTACATCTGTGTCTCTCTTTCACACCAGCACTGCTGATTATGAAACATACAGGGGATGACAAAATTAGATCATTCCATAATTACTATTTTTTCCTCTCTTTTAATGACCATTTAGTCAGAGGTCACAGATCCTGTGTCAAAGTCTCTCTAGTATCTTTTGGTTATTTAAATCTTATTCCCTAGTAAATTCCTTAGGAGGAGCTCATAGTCGAAGTTTGTACTCTTTTACTTGAAAGTTTTGCTGGATATATAGTTTTTGCCTTGCACCCTCATAGTAACATGAAAAGTTGCTATGAATACATAATAATATAATTTTCTTTATTTTATAAGCATCTTCTTTTTAAATTCCCAAAGGGTTTTTTCTTTAAACTAATGAAATAATAGCTTTTATAAACCAATATTTTCAGGAGTATAGTGCACTACTTCAATAGTATTTTCAAAATTTTCAGGAAGTCCCACTGAATTATAATAATTTGTATCTCTTACATTCACTTTAATTTTTTTCTTCAGGGAATCCTATCAACTGCCTGCTACATATTAACCAAAAGTAGTTGTTTATTACTTTAATATTTGCTTCTTTCTCTCAAATGATTTTTATTTCAATAGCCTCTATTTACTAAAAAAAGGGAAATATTTATTTTACCTTTCAAATTGAGGATCTATTGCTTATTAAGGTATGTTTTATGTATAGTTTGCATGTAGTGTGATGTAGAGGTCACAGTCATTTCTTATGTATTAAATGGAATACTATACAACAGTGAAAGGGAATAATCTACAAAACAGATAGATTTCAATGGTATCTAATGGTGAAAATATCTTGAACTAATATCTTCCTTTTCTGTAAACAGTCAGACTGTAATCAAATCTCCAGTGATTTTAGCAGAAAAAAAAAAGCTTCTTTAGTATCATAACAAAAGTGGTGCTAAATTGAATGTAGTTGGTTTGCTCAGTGAGTTCAAGAGACTATTGTCTGAAAGACCTAAACTGATAAAGGATCTCTCATCTCCAATAAATGTCTTACAAGATTTTCCTGGAAGCTTATCAAACTAGAATAGCAGAGAACTTGGAAAATTGACTATATAAAAATATTCATTTGATCAGCTAGTGACATTTATTATTTCTGTCATATTTCATTGGTTGTAATTCAGTCATGTGGCTAAAACCAAAACAGTCTGGGAAATTTAGTTCAACAGAATGCCCAGTAATAAAAGGATATGGATTTAGTGAATAGTCAATGTATAATTTTTTAGATCTGCCCACAAAATTACCATAGACTGGGTGACTTACAAAACAGAAATTATTCTTTTACAGTTCTGAAGGCTAGAAGTCTGAAATCAAAATATCAGTAAGACTATGCTCATCCCAGAGCTCTAGAGAAAATCTGTCTTTGCTTCTTCTAGTTTTTGGTGGGTGTTGGTAATTCTTGGCACTCCTTGGTTTGTGCCAGCATAGATCACATCTCTGCTTCTCTCCTCACATGGCCTTCTTGTCCATGCATCTCTCTGCCTCCAAATTTCCCTTTCCTTATAAGGGCATTAGCCATTGGAACTAGGGCTCACACTAGCATGTACGTCCCTATTTCCAAATAAATTCATATTCACAGGTACCAGGGTTTAGGAATTCAACATATCTTTTGGGGGGACACAATTCAACCCACAATAGCATGATAATCTCTGCCAAACTGAATTGTAATTTTCACCTTGAAATCTTTTCCCACGAATAATCATAAACTCTCTTTTATTCAAAAGAAGATACTAAAGATGCTATTAGAATAAAAATCTTCTCAGTTGTGAATATTCTCTTCAGTATACTGGAGTTCCAATTTTATATTTCTATAAAGATCATATCGTAACATTTTGCAATCAAATGATAACTACAGAGAATGTGATAAGTTCTTTTCCTTTCCCATCAATGCCCTAACAGTAGCATGTGAATATTTTCAGAAGTTCAAAATTAAAATAGAAATCAATAAAGCAGTATTCTTTCACTGATAAAATAATGATATCACCAAATTACATTTTGAAGTCTGGCATTACACTTTTGAGTTAAATTTTGGATTTGAAAAAATATATATTATTAAAATTTCTGATGGCAACCAAGAGTTAGGCTGCACAGTTGAGAAACAGTATCACTGAAAGTGATTCCACTTGGCAACTGCTCACCGGGTAAGATTTTCCCATTTGGAAATAAAACTTTAGCACTATGACACCATTCCTATAGTGTGTAGCTTTTACTTACTCTCTCTAAAGTAACAGGCTTAACCTGTTGCCTTTACTTCCAAAATGTATCCAGTCTTTTTCTTGCTAGTCATAGGGCAGTTACCAGATGAAAAAATAAGCAGCAGTCACTCATGTGAGTATGTATGAAGGTTTTCCAAGTGACCCATGGACAGCAAAATTTAAAGTAAATCAATTTCCAAACCCTCAATTTCTGCATATTGTATATATTAAATATTATATCTTAAAATTAATATGCCAATAGAATAAGTGTTCTACATTAAATATTATATCTTAAAATTAATGTGCCAATAGAATAAATGTTCTACAACATTACAACAGTAAGAATAGTGTTCGTGACTTTATAGTGGCTCTTTTTTTATATTTTCTTGCCTCTCCTACAAATAAGCATCTCCTATTTTACAAAAGTCTCAACTACTCTGAATCTCACTGATGTGCATTGTACCTGGTGGACAGCAAAACAAGAATATCTGTCATGTTGAAAAAGTTACAGTATTAATTGATAGGATAAACATCATTTATTTCCATTTCCTGTGATTTCCAGCTTTTTGTTGTGTTTAAAAATGCTGGAGGAGGATATAACCCAATTGTAAAATGATAGATAATTTTTAAAAATCATCATTCACTATATCTAGAGTTTGAAAAGTATTCAAAGAAACAAGTGCATTATTATAAGAAAATACTTTTTATTCTTATGGTCTTATTTATTTCAGCAAAGGTTTCCAGTAATGATAGATATGAAAACTAAAAATGAAGAATTACATTTATACTGAAAACTGTCTCATTCTAAAATTTAAAGACTATTATTTATAGAGTCTAAAATTAAAGAAAAATACATAAGCACAATAAAGCAAACATCAAAGTTCCATTCAATGAGGGTGTGGGTTGCAAACAAGAGAGAGGGATGTCCATTTTTATCTTAATTTGGCAGCTTGTATCAATATAACCTGGTCTAGATTTATTATCTAGAAAGGTGAGATGATAATTATATTAAAAAGGCATCATTGGGATCCCTGGGTGGCGCAGCGGTTTAGCGCCTGCCTTTAGCCCAGGGCTCGATCCTGGAGACCCAGGATCGAATCCCACGTTGGGCTCCTGGTGCATGGAGCCTGCTTCTCCCTCTGCCTGTGTCTCTGCCTCTCTCTCTCTCTCTGTGTGTGTGTGTGTGTGTGTGTGTGTGTGACTATCATAAATAAATAAAAATTAAAAAATAAATAAATAAAAAGGCATCATTGAAAATTTGGGGGTAAGAAATTAAATAAATAAATAAATAAATACATAAATAAAAACCTGTGAAAAATTATGGGCAGCAAGCTTTTGGAACTTTGAAATCTAATCAATAGTGTACAGCAACCATATGAACAATTATTCAAGAAAAAACATCTTGGCGGGAAAAAAAAAAAAGAGTATTGTGGCATTTTAACTTACCGTAGACCGTTGCCTACTCTTTAGCTCAGTGGTGACCTTGAAACTTTTGCCTGCATTTCCAGTAAAAGTAACATAACAGATCTCATTTTCAAAGAACTGTATTTATTTGTTTTGTCCAGGGGTCCCCTGGAAGACTGGCTCGAAAGGATTCCCTTTATCATGACTAAGTTGAACAAGACCAGTGCTAAAGCTGCTACTCAGGGTATGTTTGAAGAAATCATGTACAGGCAGATGCTTTAGTGAGTTTCATTTGAGGCAATAGGTCAAATTTCAAGCTAACAACAGAATAAAAAGAAGCTTGTGGGGAAGGCTGAAGAACAAAATGTCTCAGGGAACAGGGCTTTGAAAAACTCTGACATATTCCTAGGAATGTATAAGGCCAAATACATGTCTAGGATTGTGTGTGTACTCAAAACAGTCTTGAAGAAGCCCCAACCCCTCACCTCTAGTTGACCTTGAGGCTATATGAAAGCAGGAATTGAAGGATAAGTCAGAGTTGCAAATGGCCTGGCCATATGTTGAAGCCACGCTCAACACACACAGAGCCACTCTGCAGGGGCTGGAGATATTTCTTTTGTTCCAAGTATTTAAGCATTTGTCTGTCTAATCGTTAGAAGGCCATGAAGCAAATATAGCAAGATTTCTTTAGCCACATGCAATAAAGAACATAGACTTTACAAAATTAGTTCAGAAAAATCATTAAACAGATAAAATAACTACAACTGGGGAGCGATAACCTGATTTTGCCACATTATAATTTTCAAAATGATCATTTTCCAAAAGAATTACAGGACATGAAAGAAATCAGAAAATATGGCCCAAACACCAGAAAAAGTCAAACAGAACTAACCTGTCTCTGAGGAATCACAGATGTTGGATTTACTTTTCAAATACTTTAAATCCGCCATTTTAAATATATTCAAATAGCTGACAAAAACTTTGTCTAAAGGAGTAGTAGAATGCATGTCTTGATAGTTTATTATGAATGGTGAATAATTAATTATGCCTCACAAAATAGAGACAACATAAAGAGATAAAAATTATAAAAAGTAACCAAATAGAAATTCTGTTGAAGAGTATAAGAACTAAAATTTGCAAAATAAAATAAAATAAAATAAAATAGCTGGAGGAGCTCAATAGCAGAATTGAGCAGATTAGGGTAGAAGAACCTTCAAACTTGAAAATAGGTCTATTAGGATTACCCAGTCTAAGGAAAAAAAAAAAAATCTAAGAAAAATGAACAGAACCTAAGACACTTAGTATCTACTATCAAGCATATCAAGCATGCTATACTCCTCAAATATGATGAAAAACACTAATATTCACATCCAAGAAGCTGAAAGAACTCTAAGTAGGAAAAGCTCATATATCTGCATAGAGACATATCATAATCAGATTGTCGAATAAGAGAGAATCTGGAAAGCAGCAAGAAACAAGTTACTCATTACACACAAAGGACCCAAATAAGACTGACAGCTGACTTCTCATCAAAACCATGTAGGCCAATTGACAGGCAATGCGCAGAAAGAAAACTGTCAACCAGTAACTCATTATCTGGCAAAATTATTCCTCAACTATGAAGGAGATCATCCCCACCCCTTTGAATATGAGTAGAACTTGTGAATATGATATCACTTCTTTAATTAGGTTACATTTTAGTGTACAGTTGACTTTAATAAAGAAAGATTATCAGAGTACACCTACCTTATTTATAAGAGCTCCTTAAGAGCACAGAATTCTCTCCAGGTGGTTGCAAAAGGCATTTCAGAGACATTCAAATCATGACTAAGATTTGATGCAATGTATGTTTTGCATTTCTGAGATGGAGATGGCATGTGACTAGGACCTGAGAACTACTAGGTACGGAGAGTGATTCCTGGCCAACAGCTAGCAACAAAATGAGTGCTACAATCCTACAACTGCAAGGAATTGAATTCTTCCAACAACCCACCCAGCTTATCAATAGTTCTTTCCGATTGAGAGTCTGCAGATAATTACATAGCCCAGCAATATTTTGCTTTCAGCATTATGGGACCCTGAGCAGAGGACTCAGATAAAGCATGCCAAAATTCTAACACAGGGAACATGTAAAATAATAAATCTGGGTTGTTTTCAACTGGTAAATCAGCGGTATTTTTTATACAACAATAGAAAACAAATAACACCCTGTTAAAGGGATACAAATTATAAAAAGTAACCAAATAGAAATTCTGGAGTTGAAAAGTATAAAAACTAAAATTTGCACAAGAACCCTGTGTTATACCTTCTTGTCATTAAGTCATTGAAACTGATGGAACTATTAGCCCACTGAATTCCATGACATGGGCTCCTCAGGTGATGCTTTGACCCAAACATGGACACAAGACCATCCTTGGCTTTGCCAAAGTTGAGATTACCTGGAACATAATTTCTTTCTTCTTTTATTTATTAATTAGTCTTTGGTGAAAAGATTTTTAATTAACAACTTTATCTGTAAATGGATAATACATATGGGTCACAAATAAAAATGTTTAACAAGATATATTGTGAAAACTTTCCAGCCATTGTTACCCTCATCTACACTGTTCTAACTCATCCCTCTCCACATTTAACTACTGCAATTAATCTTTTGATATTCTCCTAAAGTTATTCCAAAATGCATATCTGTAGAAAAGACTGTTAATCACTAACAATATTCATTCTCAGATAAAGAAGATGTGGTTTATGTATACAATGGAATATTACTCAGCCATTAGAAACGACAAATACCCACCATTTGCTTCAACGTGGATGGAACTGGAGGGTATTATGCTGAGTGAAGTAAGTCAATCGGAGAAGGACAAACAGTGTATGTTCTCATTCATTTGGGGAATATGAATAATAGTGAAAGGGAATATAAGGGAAGGGAGAAGAAATGTGTGGGAAATATCAGAAAGGGAGACAGAACATAAAGACTCCCAACTCTGGGAAACGAACTAGGGGTGGTCGAAGGGGAGGAGGGCGGGGGGTGGGGGTGAATGGGTGACCGGCACTGAGGGGGACACTTGACGGGATGAGCACTGTGTTATTCTGTATGTTGGTAAATTGAACACCAATAAAAATTAATTTATTTTAAAAAAACAATATTCATTCTCCCTTTTTAAAATGATACTAGAATTTTTGATTGGGCACATGGCTACAGATGAACTGGAAAAACTTCCTTTCTAGGAGGGGAAACCTTATCTTCTCTTTGGTCCTTTCTCATGGCCATCGACAAGAGTGCTGAAGTCCTAGCAAAGCAATTTGGAAATCTTAATGCCAGTATAGTTCTTCACTGTCTTTCTGTACTCAGGTATTTACTACTCCCTCTAGGCTATGTTTATAAATACCTCTTCCCTCTTGGCTTACTATCTTAGTCATGTACTGAAGTTTTTAAAAGCATCCTAATATGTCTTCCTGCTTCCAGTCTTAATGCTTTTGTTCCTCAGACTATTTTGTAGTCACAGTGAATAAAAACACAAATTTGATCTGAATGTCTCTCTCCATTCAGTTTAAAAGCCTCCAGTGGCTCTAAATTGCTCCGATTGTTTTAAAAGGCTTCACAAGGTACCTGTGGCTCTAATTCGTTTCTTGTCATAACGCACTTCAGACTATTCTCTCTTTCATTTACCCCATGCTACTACCACATCGAATTCTATATCAAAGTCTTTTGTGTCAGTTTTTGTATCAGGAAATATATTTTTATTATGTCTGAAATAACTTTTTTTTATATGCTTTGTCTTACAAACTGTAAGAAAAGTCATATTTATTCATTCTTACAGAAGGGAAGCATTTTAAATATAAATTGTGATTAAAAGTATATTTATGCCAATGTTACACTGTATGTTAACTAACAAATTTAAATAAAAACTCGAAACACATACAAAATCATATTTGTGGAAAAAAGTATATTTATTAATCAAACACCCATAAATTTCCATCCCAGATCAAGAAATAAAAAAGAGCATCCCATCCCAGTGTTTTGTTTACTTAGGTGACTTGGTTAATTTTTTTAAATCTTCTTAAAGCTTTTTGATGTAGTTTGCACTAAATTATTTATATTTATTATAAAATATTATAAAATATTGCTTTTAAGTTGTAATTTTAAGGTATTTATACTACAATTTAATATTAATTTTGATTCTTTTTACCTGAAATCATAGCTTCTTTTCACCTCATGAATTTGTTTTTAGCAACAAACAAAATTTTGTACTTTTTAACCCCATGATATAATTTTAAACAGTATAAAAAGTTATATCCAAGATTTCTTTATACTATTGTTTTTTAGATTACATATCTATCATACTCTACTTGTAGCATGAGAACACCTTACTCCTTCTTTCCATGAAGAAAAATAAAAACATAACAACTCTCGTACTTCGCAATTTAATACAAATATCAAACTTACAGAAGTAAGTGGACTAAACACCAAGATAATATGATTTACTGTAGTAAGGTTCAGCAGAATATACTCACTCCTTAGTATAACTAAAATGATTTGAATTAAATGTTGAGTTAATTTTCTTCAGAAAAATCTGGACCATTTGATGATTCTTTAAATAACTGTTCTTTTCTGATTAGAAAACATTCATTCACTCCTCCACAGAGAAATGAGTTTTCAAGCACAAGTTTGTACTAAGAAATAGCGATCAGTATAATATTGATTCTAATTTAAGTAGATTTTGTAAAGATTCAACCTAATAAAGTTCTATATAGTTTTTTGGGGAAAACTTATGAAAACTGTCATGTCTCATCATCAAAAAGAAGAATATATAAAATAGAAGTGGAAAAGAAGATGTAACTTTATTTAAGCAATATAAAGCAAATATATAACAAATTGGGGAAAATTATGATCAGTTAAGAGCTTTATCCTTTGAGTATTGGGAAAAGAAAGTGGAATGAATACGAGTTGGCTTTTTGAATATTTCCTTTCATGAGATACTACACATTTGTTAGAATGGCTAAAATTTAAAAAATGAATATTGACAATTCCATTTGTTACTAAGGATGTAGAGCAACAGGAAGTCTCATTTATTCATTGCTGGTGAGAATGCAAAGTGGTGCAGCCATTTTGGAAGACAATATGGCAGTTTCTGACAAAGCAGAGCATAATCTTGCCATACAGTTGAGCAATCAGGCTCCTATATATTTACCCAAATGACTGGAAGACATATTTCTACACAAAACCCTGAACATTAATATTTATGGCAGCTTTATTCATAATCAAAACTGTAAGCAACCAACGTGTTCTTTAATAGGATAAACAGAGTACATCTATAGAGCAGAGTTTACTCAGCAATTAAAAGGAGAAAGCTATAAAGCCATGCAAAGACATGTATAAATGCACACATGTTGCTAGGTGAGAGTAATTATATGAAAAGGATATATACTGCATGATTCCAATGATATAACATTCTGGAAAAGGCAAGAACATAAATATGGCAAACTGGTTCCTGGTGTCCAGGTGATAATATGTGCTGGGGGAAAAGGGGTTGAGTAGGTAAAAAGTGGATTTTTATGATGTGAAATTATTTCCTGTGATACTATAATGGTGGGTATGTTATACTATGCAGTTGTCAAAACCCATTGGACTTCATAACACAGAGTGAACCTCGTACACAAATTAAAAAACTCATTTTAGGAGACCAGGGCATCCTGGAATAGAATACAGACTGTAGCAAAAGAATCTAACTGTATTATAAATGAATGAAATAACCTCACTGAATGGGGGGCATATACTGACCTAAGTAACTTTGAAAATGAGTGGACCCTACAAGATTAAAGGCAAGAAGGTCCACAAATTATTGTATTTTAGTTAATAATGTTCCCACCAGGGTATGGTTAGCAGTTATGATATGGTACAAAATTAACTAAATGGACTATAGACGGTGAGAGGCAATTTCTCACTTTTGTTGTTGGAGGTTATAGTTCAGCAAAGAGAAGGAAAATGATCCATGTGTTAATGGATTAGAGTTAGAAACGTCAGCGTGAATCATGTTCAATTTAATGTAAATACAGATCACATATAGGTATATTTACAGATGTGTATACACAAACAAGCCAATATACACAGATATATTTCCTTTGTATTAGTTGAAAGGGTGTACAAACTATGACAACTATTAGCAATGAGCAAACGTAGCTCCCAGATCTTGGTTTTAAATACCATTCTCTTTGGAGAAATGATTGAATCTTGAACAAAGGAAACAAATATACTTCATGAGCTTGAAGCATCTTATAGTAACAAAGGTTAATAAGGTTCTCAAAACACACATATACACATATACTTACACACATAACATTGAGAGTATATCAAAAGGACATGGGAAAAAAAAAAAAAGGACATGGGAGGTCAACTGAAAAAGTCTTCAATGTCCGAATCTGGAATAATTTGAGCATGAAAATAAAAAATTTAGCATTGAATTATAACCCAAAGTATAAAATACCCATAAATCCATACATATATAAAAACATAACCAAATAAGTAAATAAATGAAAGAGACAAATATCCTGTGAAGAATTCCAAATAAATTATAGATTCTCCTCTTTCAAGGATAATGAACATAACTCCCTTTTCTTAAGTATAGACTGTGGTCATAATGACTTACTTCCAAAGACTACAGTACAGAAAGCAGAATGAAAGAGTAGCTTTACATTGGAGATTCCTAACAAAGACTATTTCAGTCAAGTTATCAAGTTTAAAATTTAGCTATGTAATATTGATACTATGTACTGTTAATATTCTATGATAAGAATGACACTTCTCTGTAGTCTTTCTGACTGCCAAAAGATAACCACAGCAAAATCATGAGAAAAATATCATTATTTATGGACGTTACACAACATTCATCAAAACTGTCAAAGTCATTAAAAATGAGAGTCTAAAAACCTGTTACAGCCAAGAGGAGCCCAAAAATACATGACAACTAAATTTATATATGTAGGTATCTTGTACATGTGTGTGCATGTGTGAAAGCATACATTTATAATCATTGTAATAGTGGGGTTCTTACAGTAACTCTTTAATTTATAGTTGATGACTGTGTATATTTGTGTATTTAGGCAATATAATAGTGTAGCAGAAATTTTGAAAAATGTAGTAAATTCCTCACAATATATACATATTTTGGGTTTTATCTGAATTCATATATTGCTTTCCATTTCTTTAAACAGTAAGAAAATATCTGCCAATTTAAAAAAATCTTTGCCTCCACAGTGTGAAAGTTTAAATTATATGACTGTATATTCACCTGTTTAAATTCTACTTTTCATAATGTTCAAAAGATGCTTGAAATATTCCACTTATCTCCATCACACCATTATTAAATAAAAATGCTAAGAGCAGGTATAATAATATTTGTCCACCTCATTTTTGTCATTGTCTTTTTGTCTTTATCTGTCAGAGAAGATGAAGATAGGAAGGAAGGGAAGGAGGGAAAAAGGAAAGTAAGAAAGGAAGGGAAGGAGAGGAAGGAGGGAAAATGAGATATTGTCATATAGGTGACCTGTATGGAAGCATTTGACAGATTTTTTTTTTCCCACAGAGAGTTAAATAGTGATATCTTATGTACCATATAGGTTTCTTTTGAAGATAACATTAAAATGTTAAACATTCAAACCACACAAAGTAAATAGATCACAAACTTTTAATAGCTCCACGGTACAGTGTTTCAAGATAATTTATAGAGAATTGAAGAGTATTTTCTTAATTTCTTGCTTTCTTCATGCCTGACTTCTTCAAATTTCTGTCACTAAGTGTAACAGTTATAAAGCCTGTTGACTCTAAAGGCATGATCTTAACGGAGACAAAAGTAAAACAAATTGTAAGGACTTTTTCTTCTTGCCTGATCTATCAAACTCAAGCAATAGCTGTCAAAAATCATTTCACATTGTTCTAACTAATCTTTGAATGGTTAATTGCTTCTAAGTCATTGAATGCATTTATGTTTCTAAGTCATCATTAAAATAGTAATTTTATAGTAGGAAAAAATTGGCCTACTCTTTTATGTCTTAATTAAAAACAGTATATTTTGAAAAATATATTAAATGCTATTGGTGAAAGAGGAGAGAGCTCATATGGATATGTATTCCAAAACATAAATGATTGTAATTTTGTTCCATGAAAATATGTGCTTCATCACAAACATTCTAAAAGGTCACATAGTTAATATTCATTCTGATACAAGAACATGTTTCTGGACTGCCAGTATAATGTCCTATTTACCCCATTAAACTGCCATTGTATTATTTGCAAGAGTATACCTACATTAGATTTCAAATATCACATTTTCTGATTGTATATTTCTTAGGAGGAAAACGAACGTCTGGGTTATTTGTTTGTCAAGACAAATACCAACTTAATTATGTGTCTTTCTGGGAACTGAAAAATCAAGACTTGGGTCCAAATGGAGAATTAATATCTAAAATCAAGTCTTATGACTTACATTACATTGCTGGCTTTGTAATATATGGTTTTAAAATATAGTAAAATAAAACATGTTTTTATAATTGGCATATGTAAATTTCTTCATAACAACTATTAAGATTATAGCTATGATTTTAATAGAATATCTTTGTATCTTTGTTATCCTGCATGTGTTGAGAATCCAAGTACTCTACACCAGTGTCCCCTTCCCTGTCATTTTTCTCTGAGTTAGCACATCAATTTCTCTTATAGCAGCTATGATCTCTTTCACACATGCTGCTTTTCTAATTTTCTGACATGCATCTTGTTTTATCTGTTGGCAGTTCACTGCTTTTTTTTCTGATATACCAATAAAAGAGGTTAACCCCAATAATTATTTCTACCCAGCAAACTAATAAGTATATTTCTATGTATAGACACTATGTCAGTTTCAGGAAACAACATGTGCACAATACAGCTTTTATTTCATGCAAAGGATCTTCACACTAGAATCAATAATATCTCTTGAATATATTAAGAGAAAGAGATTGAGTAAGATTTAAATGTCTGGGCAATAGCAATAGATAAGATTCAAGTGAGAATTTTCAATTATTCTAAATTTAAGTGTATTTTAAACACAACATCTTTATAACGAAAGGTAATTACTTTCTTTTCCCAGTCATATGAAATGTGATACTTCAATAAAAAAAAATAAAAAAAAATAAATGAGGGCAGCCCGGATGGCTCAGCAGTTTAGCACCACCTTCAGCCCAGGGCCTGATCCTGGAGACCAGGGATCAAGTCCCATGTCGGGCTCCCTGCATGAAGCCTGCTTCTCCCTCTGCCTGTGTCTCTCCCTCTCTCTCTCTCTCTCTCTCTCTCTCTCTCTCTCTCCCTGTGTCTCTCATGAATAAATAAATAAAATCTGTAAAAAAAAATGAAATGGATACTTTTTTCTTTCTGTCCTATAGGTATTTTCTTTTTTCTGATTTTCTTTCTAAGAATATTACACAGAGCTACTGAATTGGAAATATTGTTTGATTTAACCCTTCAGGAGAGAAAAACAAAATATAATAAGTGCAAGCGAAACTCAGTATGTACTGAAAGCAATACTAAAGTGATATATTTTTATAGTAACTTTTTCCAAATACTTTTTCACTATTTTGGATAATCAGATGTTTTTTAAAGAAATAAGTGAAATTAAAGACAGAGAGTCTCAAAAATGACACAGTTTTTAAAAACAAATCTAGAGAACTAAGACCTCATCTTACCTCACATCAATTTTCATATTCAAACATATCCTATTATTCAAATAACTAATCTATATTCATTGAATTTCCTTACTGTGGCTAGCACCATGGGAAGCTACAAATATGCTAGAACATAATTTCTGGTCATGTTCTAATAACTCTTTATATTCTATAATCTTACTATTAAATTTTTATGGCTACCTCATCAGCAAGTACAATTGATACATGTACTCAAATTAGTTTAAAGATTAATAAGGTTTATATTGACAATAACCAAATATTTCATACTGTATAAGAAATAAGAGTTTTAAAAGGAAAGTTGCATTATCTAGCACAGTTGGAAATGTTGTTTCTGATATGAATTATGAAATGATTATGATTTTGGGTAAAATAATTTTAAATTAAATTAAATTTAATTTAATTAAAATTCACTTAAATGATTCATGTTATGAATTACATGGTTCAAGGAATGGTGTTCATTTGCCACATTGGGATTTAGTGATTTAAGATCATATAGTCTTGATTGATACAAAGCCTAAAGCCTTGTCATTTGCATGTTCACTTCTCTACCTGCATATTTGTATTGGTTTAATCTACATTAAAGTCTGACCATAGTTGATGCAGATTTGAGAATTGTATTTACAGTTTAAAACTGTGGTAAAAATAAATTACAAAAGAAAAAGTACTCCATTCTTTCTCACAGTCTGATATTGTGCAGATGAAAATCCATTTTATTAGATGGTAACACTTTAAAATATTATTTTAATAACAAAATGAATATTTTTCTCTTCTGAAATCACATATTCATGATGTTTTGTAGTCTTACTATTTCATGAAATGAGAAAATAAATACCAACTCCAGATAAAATAATATACTTTTGGAATCCCTGGGTGGCTCAGCAGTTTGGCGCCTGCCTTTAGGACAGGGCTTGATCTTGGAGTCCCTGGATGAGTCCCACATCAGGCTCCCTGCATGGAGCCTGTTTCTCCCTCTGCATGTCTCTATCCACCCCCCCTCTCTCTGTGTCTCTCATGAATAAATAAATAAAATCTTAAAAAAATAAAAATAAAAATAATATACTTTCTATAACATATGTAGTGGCATCTATTCAGCTTTCTACTTTACCACAGATGTTTATAGTTCTTATCTTTCTATAATTTCTAAATAAAAATAAATCCTCACATTATATTATGTAATATATTCTATATTTTAGTATATACTAATATAAAAATAGATGAGTTATGAATTTATAATCACAGAATTATTTATTGTTTCAAATATATATATGAAGGTCAAAACTATAATTTCCTTTCCATAGCTAACTAAGAGACAAAATGTGATTAATTGTTTAGGAATGCCTAATTATAGAAAGATTGGTATAACGTCTTATCCATTAATTTTTCAGAATCCATGCTTGTTTTTAATATATCTTATCCTAAAAGAGTTCCAATATTATATTTCAGAAATTCCACTCTCTAGCTTTGGTGTCATTTAATGCCATATTTTTCCCCTTATACTTTCAGTCCAAATCAGTTATATTATTTCCATCGTTAGAACCAGTTGTCAATGTCAATTATAGAGTCAATTTAATCAGTTCAATCCAACAATTAGCAACTATTTTGTCACTGGTCACTTAGTTAAAAATGATACAATTAGTTTTTGTATTGACATAATATTTCTCCAGGGAATAAGCTAGAATACATACTTGATCTAAGCTAAAAAACTTAAATATGTTCTCTGAAAATCTAAATAAAAAGCTTCAATGTTAATTTCATTTCTCATTAGAGTTCTGAGTTAAACAGAGTTTGAGACCACAACAGTTTCCTCTATTAACCAATCCAGGAATATATTCAGGATCAAGTTTCCAAAGGAGTCAATGCTATTCTGAACACTAGTAATACCACACAGGAAGAAACTTTTTTAAAAAATTGTACAGTATATAAGGTTTTATTATTTTTTAAAGATTTTATTTATTTATTTATTCCTGAGAGAGAGAGACAGAGAGAGAGAGAGAGAGAGAGAGAGAGAGAGAGGCAGAGACACAGGCAGAGGGAGAAGCAGGTTCCATGCAGGGAGCCTGACGTGGAACTCGATCCGGGGTCTCCAGGATCAGGCCCTGAACTGAAGGCAGCGCTAAACTGCTGAGCCGAGCCACCCGGACTGCCCTCATATAAAGTTTTAAAAAAAGAGAGCACAATACAGTTTAGAATAGATCCATACCAAAAAAATAAAAAAAAAGAATAGATCCATATCAACTTTCTCCTCTGTCTCCCATCTCATGATATCATCAAGAGTAGAATAATATTGCAAGCTTAGCTATGTTCTTGATATAATTTGTTATATTCGTATACCTTGTTAATGTTTAAAGGTAAACATAAAGACACATTTCTTAGATATTACCTTAGGTTTTCCAAAAATAGCATGTAATAAACACTTTTCCAAAGGTTGATTTTCTTACTCAGAAATACCTTATGTAAATACTCCCAAGTGGTCTATTTTTTCTTTTTTTAGATTTTATTTATTTATTTGAAAGAGAGTGTGAGAGGGAGAGAGAGAGAGAGAGCACAAGCAGGGGAGAGGGGTAGAAGGAGAGGGAGGAGCAGATTCCCCACCAAGCAGGGATCCCTCTGCAGAACTCCATCCCAGGATTCTGGGATCAGGAGCCAAAGTCAGATGCTTACCTGACTAAGCAACCCAGGTGCCCTCAAGTGTCCTTTTAATAATAATGACTATTAATAAGCCAGCCTACTTAATGACTCTAATAGTCCACGGAATATAAGTAGCATATTTTATCAACTTTTCCCATATTGACTCTATTTTTTGACTTAATGAAAAAGAGTTTCAATAAATTCTCTTATGGATGAATTCCAGTTTATTTTTTTAAAAGATTTTATTTATTTTCTCATGAGAGACACCGAGAGAGAGGCAGAGACGTAGGCAGAGGGAGAGGCAGGCTCCCTGTGGGGACCCCGATGTGAGACTGGATACTGAGACTGTGGGATCATGCCCTGAGTCAAAGGCAGACACTTAAACCACTGAACCACCCAGATGCCTCTGAATTCTAGTTTAAAAAAAACTTGCAATACATTACATTGTCTGGAATGAAAATGATGAGTTGTTTTATTATTAATTGTAATATATTTTCCACATTGCTTTCTAAAACTGCTACTAACTTCACAATTCACTCATCAATGTAGAAGAGCACACTTCTCCTTTCAGTCTTGTCAAAAATAGGTATTAGGCAAAAGTATATTATAATGTTACTTCTATTAAATAATATATTATTGCTCCTCTAATTTCTATCCCTATTATCAGCAAATTTGACTATGATTTCATGTTTGTGTTGGCTATTTGTGTTTGCTCTACAGTAAAATGCTTCTCCATGTTCCTTGTCCAATTCTCTATTGGATTTAGTTATTTTCTTCTTGTCAGTATTTAAGTGTTCTTTGTGGAGTATAAATGTCAAAACTTTGTCATCTCTCTTACAACAGAAATTTCATATTTATCTCTGGACTTTTTAATGTATACACTGAGTTTTAAATTATATGCATCTCTTATTTATAGTTATCCTATCTAATCAATATAATGACTCTTTCATCCTTTCCACCACTCTTTCTGTGTATTTTGAAAATAAGAGAAAGCATGTCCTTTTCCAAGGTCATTTCTCACCAAGATATAATCCTAGCCACGTACCCTGCAAGCCTGACTGTTTGTTCACTCCAGGAATATATCTAAAGGTCAAACAGATGTTGACTCTAATTGAACTTGTCATTAGATAGATTAGGCCATTTTCTACGTCAGAGATAAGAAAAATAAATTATTAAATGTGTCTCTGATTACTGTTCTTTCCATCAATCACAATAATGTCTTAGCCATCTGATACTACTCTATCCTCAAACTAGAGAATAGCTCGAAGATTCTCATATTGGTGGGTCTGGGCTCCTCAACTAACCTACTTTTTCATTTTCAAAAGGTCAGTTGAATGATCTCAAAGATGATACAGAATATCAATTAACATAAAATTTTTGACAGTATATTTAAATAATTTTTATTACCAAACATAAGTATGCTAAAATATACATGATGATTATTTATTATAGAAAGACCTATGTTAATGACATTCAGCTATTCATTTTCTTTATTTACATAACAAAATTCAAATTTTTACAGTTGGTTTTTATAGATCTTTGCAGATTATTATTTGGCCAAATATACCTAAAAGTACATGGTTATATTTCCTATAAGGAAATGCAGACATAATGTAAAATACTTAATGTATCAATACATCCCACCATGAGAGGGATGCCATGTTTAAGAGAATTGTGCATTAAAATTTATTTTGTAAGACACAGTTCCCCACTGAGTTGTATTATAAAACATGTTACTTACATTAAATTGAGAAATACTGAAATCCAGGAAAATGATATAGAATCTTAAACTATAAAGAAAATAAATTTAAAAAAAAGAAAATAATTTAAATATGATATATTATTTGCCATATTCAGATAAAAGCAATATTATGGGTAGGAAATAAGAATGGTTGAATGTCTTAATGGACATACACAAAATACACACACATACATGTATACATCTAATATATATTATCTAAACCACCTATAAAATTATATATGTATAATTTTTATCCATTAGTTAATATATTATAATGTAATTCATAATAATTCATATATAAAACATATTATTTATATATAAATTAATATATGGTTATTAATAATTATTTTATTATTCTTGAAATATATGAATTATATCATAATCTTATATAATCTAGTAAATCTTATGTATGTTAGATACTATAATAATATATGTTAAATTTACTGCTTAAAGGTAGTAGCTTCAGATATAAAGTAAAACTTGAGTATAAATCTGAGTATTTTCAGATTTATAATAATTATTCATGGAGTTTCATTAATGTGATATAATTAATAAGAGACAAAAAATCATCCAAAATTACTTTTGGTCATGAACATATATGACACAAGAGAATACATGGTATTTTTCTACTAAAGTATAAGTTTTCTATTTAACAGATTACTCATGAAAATTAATTCATGTAAATAAAGAAAAATTAGATAATTTTAATGGCTCCTTATTATAAAGATAATATTTTTAAAAGATTTTATTTATTCATTCATGAGAGACACAGAGAGAGAAGCAGAGACTTAGGCAGAGGGAGAAGCAGGAGCCCAATCTGGGACTCAATTCTGGACCCTGGGATCAGATCCTGAGCTGAAAGCAGACACTCAACCACTGAGCCACCCAGACATCCCTTATAAAGACAATTCTTATGGAAAATCTGAAATAATGAAAATGCATTCAGATACCTAAATAACAACTTGAATGAAACTTTATTTGAGGAAATTTTAAATAAATGACATAACTGTTTTTTTTTTAAATATTTTATTTATTTATTTATGAGAGACACAGAGACATAGAGGGAGAAGCAGGCTCCTAAGAAGCCCGATGTGAGACTCCATCCCAGATTCTGGGATCACGCCCTGAGCTGAAGGCAGACTCTGTGAACTGCTGAGCTACCCAGGCATCCCAACATAACTGTTTCATAATGTTTCAAGTATGTTCATTTTCAAAGAGAATGTACAATGCAAATATTGTGTCCAATACTCTTCTAACTACTTAATAGCAATAAAAATGGACATTTTACCTGCTTCATAATTAGGTTTTATCCAGTAGTTATTATATCTAGAACGGGGACCATAAACCAGACTCTAACTATAGCGGACAGACTGAGGGTTGTGGAAGGGCGGTGGGTGGGGGGATGAACTAAATGAGTGATGGGTATTAAGGAGGCCATTTGTGATGACCACTGGATGTTGTACATAAATGATGAATCACTAAATTCTATACCTGATATTACACTGTATGTTAACTAACTAGAATTTAAATAAAAAACTTGAAACTCAAAAAATAATATAAAAGTTTTATTCTACTTTTTCACAAAAGCAAATACTCTTATTTAAAAAAATACAAACAGAATATTGCAAAACCAGTTAAATATTTCTTTCAGTTATCTGAACCAGAAACAAAATAGAGGACATTGGTGTCACTCTGGAAACAGTTCTTTCAAAGGGACAGTGAAAAGAAAGGTAGAAACAGCTAATGCCAGTGCTAGTCAAATTTAATCTTATGCAAGCAGAATTTAATCAGATCAACACATTATGTTTCAAGTCATCTCTAGGTAAATTCCCTAAATTAAAATTAAATTGAGATGTCAAATAGACTCCTGGTGATGATAATTACATTTTATATGCATATTTAGCTTTCAATACACAGGTATATTTTTTCCATAAATAAAAATGCTTTTATATATCATGTATATTGAAACCATTTTTGAAGGGTTATAAGTGTCTGAGAATGAAAGTTTGGCTAATCCATAAATACATATTGCTCAGAATTTATATATGCCTAAATCTACTGAGTACTTCTTACTGACATCATGCTGTATATGACTTTGTTTCCATTTATCACAGCTAGCCCACATTACTATGCTCTATTTTTCATTTCCACAGATGAGTAAGCCATGGTTCAGAGAGTTGAGGTAACTTTCCCAATGTCACATAGCTTATTAGACCCAGGAAATCCTTCTGTCTACCTGCAACAAAAAATTGTTCTAGCTTTTGTCTTTGTCAAGAAAACTCCAAAAACTAAATTTAAAAGAGGATAAAAAAGGCATTGAAAGAAGACTTGACAATCTTAAATGCAATTTTTTCCCCCTTACTTTCCCAAATAGAAAATCTTGCATACATCCATTTATGTACCTTACAGAAAAGTCTGTAATTATGCAACTACTCTCATGGTTATGATATATCTATAACAATATAATTTACTATTTAAATGAAAGCTTCCATGTATTTTTTTCTCAATTCTGATCTAAAATACTGATAGATAAATACATTTTCTGCTTATGGAGTAGAAGAATTAATATTGTTAAAATTTCCATACTTCTCCAAATAATCTACAGATTCAATACAATCCCTATGAAAATTCCAATGGCATCAGGAAAAAGAATCCTAAAATTGTATAGAACCACAAAAGACCACAATTAACCTGAGCAATCTTGAGAAAGAACAAAGCAGGAGGTGTCATATTCCTTGATTACAAAGTGGACTACAATATATAGCAATCAAAACAGGATAGTACTGGCACAAAACAAACACGTAGGTCAACAGAATGGAATAGAAAGGCCAGAAAAAGTCCTGCACATATATGGTCAGTTACTCTATGCCAAAGAAGGCAAGGATATATAATGGGGAAAAGTAATTGGTTCAATAAATGGTGCTGGGAAAACTGCACAGTTATGTACAAAAGAATGAAACTGAATCCTACCTTATACTATATACAAAAATAAATTTTTATGGAACTAGAAAAGACAACAAATAGCCAGAGAAATGTTGAAAAAGAAAACCAAAGCTGGTGGCATCACAATGCCAGACTTCAAGCTATATTACAAAGCTGTAGTCATTAAGACAGTATGGTACTGGCACAAAAACAGACACATAAATCAACAGAACAGAAGAGAAATGGTCCTTCAACTCTATGGTCAACTCATCTTCAACAAAGCAGGAAAGAATATCCAATGGAAAAAAAGACTTTTTTTTTTTTACAATATCCAAGATATGAAAGCTTCAGTGTCCATCTATAGAAAAATGGATAAAAATAAGTTATCTGTATGTTATATAATATAACATATAGATCCATAGAAAAGAATGAAATATTGCCATCTGAAATAACAAGGATAGAACCAGAGGGTTTTATGTAAGTGAAATAAGACAAAGATAAACACCTAATGATTTCACATATATGTAGAATCTAAAAAAAAACAAAACAAATGAACAAATAAAACAAAACAGAAACAGACCTATAGGAACAAGAAACAAACTGCTGGTTACCAGAATCAGGATAAATTGGGGGATGGGCAAAATAGGTGAAGGATATGAAGAGGTACAAATTTCCAGCTATAAAATAAGTTAGTCATGAGAGTATAATATACAGCTTAGGGAATGCAGTCAATAATAACTCTATGGTGACAGATGGCAATTGTTTTTATCGTGGGGATCATTTTAGAACATATAAAATATTGAATCATTATGATATACATTTGAAACTAATAGGATATTGCATGTCAATTATACTTCAATTATAAACAACCAAACATTATTCAGCCTTCATATAAGTTTATAATCTTCTCTCTCCTTTTTCTTCTACTAAAGGTCTATTTTAGATTCTATGGTATTTTTCTTTCTTTCTTTGATATCTGTCCAGGAAATTGTTTTTGTTTTTGTTTTTGTTAAAGATTTTATTTATTTATCCATGAGAGACACAGGGAGAGAAAGACAGAGACACAGGCAGAAGGAGAAGCAGGCTCCATGCAGGGAGCCCAATGTGGGACTCAATCCCGGGACCCCAGGATCACATGCCCTGAGCTGAAGGCAGACGCTTAACTGCTGAGCCACCCAGGCATCCTGGAAATTTTGTTTTTAATATATGATTTAGAAACTATAGGTAAAATATCCAAAAAATAAACCTCCTTGTACACACATTACTATTTGTTGTTATTGTTGTTTAAGATTTTATTTGAGAGAGAGAGAGAGAGAGAGAGGGCACAAGCAGGGGGAAAGGCAAAAGGGGAAGTAGACTCTTCGCTGAGCAGAGAGCCTGCCTTGGGACTCAATTCCCGGCCCCAGGATCATGACCTGAGCCAAAGACAGACACTTAACTGACTGAACCACCCAGGCACCCTTGCACACATTACTTTTAAAATAAATTTCTCAGGGGGACCTGGGTGGCTCAGTTGGTTAAATGTCCAATTTGATTTTGATTCAGGTCCTGATCTCAGGATTGTGAGATCAATCCCTGAATTGGGCTCCTCGCTAAGCAGGGTATCCGTTTGGGATTCTATTCCTCTGTCTCTCTGCCCTTCTGCCTCTCCTCCTGCTCTCTCTCAAAACATAAATAAATCTTTAAAAAATAAAATTAAAAAAATTCCATCAGAAGAAATTATATTTTATTTATGAAACTTTCAAGCTTTCCATGTGTGGCATTCTAAAATACCCACATCTTGAAATTACTAGAATGGAAAAACAAAAAGAGGCAAAATCTGGTATTTATACAGCATCAGGATGAGGATGGTAGTAAAACATAGTGACTTTTTGAAGAGGCTGATAAATCTGCTCTGATGTCTCATTACTTTTTCATCTGGGAGATTACAGTTATTAATTTATTTCTGAGGCTCTCCTGGGAATTTTCAGTATCTACACCATATATTTTCGTTTCATCTGCTATAACAAAATTTACTCCATTCCTTTCTTACATTCTTTAATTTCCAAACTATTTCTAAAAAGTAAGGATAACAGTAACTAAAACTGAGAAATGAAATTATTGTAATTTGTTAACTATTGTCCATATTATTTTTTCACACATAGTCTAAATTCTAAAGTGTAAATTTTATATTAAAATTACAAATTTTATATTACCAATGGTAAAGCTTTTTACTGCAACTCTATTTAGAGAGAATAAAAATTATTTATACAGAAATATTACTATCACCATCCAACAAAAACACTGGTTTAATTTTTTCTCAGGAATGCAGGTATGACTTTTTTTTATTGATAAAGTAATATACACACAATCAAAAAGGCAAATTTATAAGGCAACCGATATTTATGAATGATGAATGAACTTAAGTAAATGAACTAAGAGGTTGTGATTCTGAAATTTATTTGAACCTGTTATTTTATAATGATAAATTATAAGAATCAAAAGTAGTCTACAGCTGTACCAATTCTATCATATCAATAGCCTGTCTCAGTGTCCCTAAGAGTCATATGAGAATTAGATTAAATGGCACATGCCCAATGTGATAGGAACTCAGTGCCTTACAGGATCTAAAAGAGACATTGCACAAGAAGACATGTAATCATAATGTGGAGTAAAACTGACCCTTGAACAGGACTTGTTTGGACCTGGTGGGTCCACTTCATATGAATTTTTTTCAATACAGCATATACTGTAAATGTGTTTTCACCTCCTTACAATTTTCTTAAGATTTTTTTCCCTCTGGCTTACTTTTATGGTAATACAGTATGTAATACACATAATATACAAAATATGTTTTAACTCTAATGCTATCATAAGGCTTCTGGTAAAGAGTAGGAAATGAGTAGTTAAAGTTTTGGGGAGTCAAAAGTTATATGTGAATTTTCTTTCCTTGTTTTTTTTTTCTTTTAAAGATTTTATTTATTTATTCATGAGAGTCACACACACACACACACAGAGAGAGAGAGAGAGAAAGGCAGAGACACAGGCAGAGGGAGAAGCAGGCTCTATGCAGGGAGCCCAACGTGGGACTCGATCCTGAGTCTCCAGGATCAGGCCCTGAACTGAAGACGGTGCTAAACTGCTGAGCCACCAAGGCTGCCCATATGTGAATTTTCAACCACATTGTTCCAAAGTCAATTGTATTTCATTTCTATTTATCTTTTGAGAATTTATTCACAGGCTTAGATTAGTTCATTTTGTACTTACCATATCATGGGAAGAAGAAATCAAGAACAACATCTTATTTTACTGTTCACATAATATTACTAAGTAAGCCCCAGAGAATAAGTCATTCATGGTAACTATGTGCAGAAAATGCATTTGCAGAAACTATAAACTGAATACAAAATACTGACAGTCTTGAAAAAGACTGAATTGTTCAAATCAATAATAAAGTTTCTCTCATAATTACCTGGACATATTTTGAATAAATAAAATCATTGATAATTAACAGCCATGATGATGCCATCAACATAAATTGTGCAATGCAGGGTGTATCTAGTTATTAATGGACAGCATTTGTTATATTGATTGGGCCATTAAAAGAGTAATACATGCCAATTTCTATCCTGTGCATATATCTTGGACTTAATTTATAAACCCCTCCAATATATCAATATAATACTTTAACATCGGTGATGCAAGCAAAATTAAAATTTCAAGATTAAAATCACTCATGGATTTAATTATTTTTAAGGTAATAAAGTTCATCCTAGGAAATGAGAAAAATAATTCACAACTTTTCAATCAATGAGAGTCAGGTTTTCCAATTCAGGTTTAAATCCAAATTTAATGGGCATTAATTGCATACTTTGAGAGTGAACGCAACTGTTATATGTAAATTTGAAATTGACAACGTTGAGAATACCCAAAACATTCTTACAGTCTCCTGGGTAAAATCTCTGAAAACTAGAACTGAAATGGGAAGGCAATTTACTTAACCAAAACCTAATTATTGTGTTTTTGCTTCTCTGAAGACTGAAGTGAATGAGGTGGCAGCAAGTGAAGCTAGTAAAATGAACCTCTGAAGCCCGGAGTCAGCACTAGGTCTCCAACACTATTAAGGAAGAAATTTCCTGACCCATGTACTCAATAATGATGGTCTCTGGAGTGACAACATTTCTTTTACAAAAGAGTGTCAGGATATTATGACTTGATAGCACTAGCTTCCTGGCACTTAGTAAGAAAGAAGAATTAGTCTAAGCAGCTTTAACCTCTGTAACAACCTTGTAGGAAGGTACTATTATAATCATCACTGTACAGGTAAATAAAATGAATCACTGAGCAGTTAAATGATCTTCTCAAAGTGACACAGGTAGAGTGTCAGAAACAAAATTTGAACTGACTGTAACCTGCTCCAAGTCCAAGATCTTTAACCATGATGAATATTGTCTCTGTAACCATCTCTCCTGCTTTTGAATCATAAAATTCTTGTCTCATTTTAAATTTATAGTCAACTAGCATCTTTCTGACTCCAGTTTGATTTCCTATGAAGATGTACCAACAGAGCTGTGATGTACCAATAATTCTAATTTAAATGCTCTGGTTCATGTGATATGTCAGTCTGTTTAATTTATAATTTGGTTATAAGGTAAAAAAATGACATTATTTATTTACTGAACCAATAAAAGTGAAGCCTTCAAATTTCTTGGCTATCTCAAAGATAAATCAAACAATAAATTTTTAAATGGAATAAACATGAAATGAAAGTTATGTAAGAATAGTATAATTGGCCACAGCTTTCTCTCTCTCCCCCTTTCTCTCTCTCACACTTAAATTGTTTCTTAACTATAGCTGTCAGAGACTTCACTTCTTTAACAGAGGAATTATGTATTTTAAACTTTATACCTCCAGTTTGTTATAGAGTGATTGTGACCTAGTAGGTACAAATAGTATATTTATTAAGCTAGCATTATTTTTTTAACAGAAATGTGGTTGAGTCAACTAGTTACCTAAAAAGACTTGATATTTTCTTGCTTTTGAGTCAAATTTCTACTCTGGTTATGTGTTTCCCACCAATATGTAAGATGGCACCGTTCTGTGGAAACATTTTTATGATTTTTTTTGCCTCGTCCCAAAGGGGGCCTACTGCCTGATGGTAATTTTGATATTCACTCCCTTCCAATAGGTTTGTCACAAATAGAGATTATAGCTATACAGATTCTCACATGAATATGGTGGTTTTCTCATTCTTCTACTTCCTGGTGTCTAATATATCAAAACTAGGATAAAGAAGAGAAGTGTTTCATAATGGTGCAAAAACAGGAAACCTCTAATGCACTCTTAGCCTGAGAAGTAGGTAAAAATTAAGGACTTCAATTGTGGCACCACAAAAAAAAAACAGAATCGAAAGCCTTGAAGATTGAATTAAATGAATGAGAAGCTATATTTAGTGATGTAGAAGAGATTAGCTCTAAGGAGAGAAAAGTGGAGTATTAAAGGGGGAATGAAAAAGTCCAAGAAAGAAAATTTGCCTTCATGAGGACCTCACTGGAAAGCAGAAACTATGCAGGTGGCAAGTTTTTGACAGTTAAAAGCCTCATAGCACATGAGGAGCTGGGGTGATTGGCAGAACAGGATAAACAGGGTGACATAACTCACTCTGTTCGTTAAACCTCATTCTTTTGCAGAACCTGCAATGTTCGGAAGCTTCATTTAGACCTTGAACTCAAAGACAGTTTTACACATTTCCCTGAGTGAGTGTGTGTGTGTGTGTGTGTGTGTTACAGTAAAATAATTTGTTATAAGGGGTACCACGTTCCCTTTCCATTAGGCATTAGGTTACATTACTTTGCAGTTCTATTAGTGAAAGGAATCTGGGTTTTTACCACAGAAGTATTACTGTCATAAATAGCAGCTAATTCTTGATATCTGGTTGTATTTCCAATAATTTTTCATGATTTTTCAAGATAAAAATGAATTAATAATGTAGTAAAAACAATGTATTCTAAAAATTAGTGGCTTTTATAAAGAAAAGCCTGAAGTATATTATAAAGTTTGAGTGAGATTGCTTTGAAAGTATAGATATGTCTCTGAAAAAAATTTTCTACCTTCTTATCCAACTTCTACCATGGTTTCATATACAGAACTTGACTTGATTTTTTTCCCCTCAATTAACAATTTCTATCATTATTATAGGTGTTCATATGTGCTATGGCATGAATATGTGAAGGGCTTTGCCCAGACTCTGACCATTTTTTCTTTTCTTTTCTTCCTACTCTTGCTACTGTCCAAATTAAGTGTTTCCCAAATACTTAAGTCTTTGTATTATTGGATTTTTATTTCTACTTTGAGCTATTTTTGTAGAGCTGAGATTCTGCAAAAGAAAGAATGCACTTGTGTAAAACTTATGGTCTGTCAGCATTTTCAAACTAATATATTTTTTGGGAAAAAGGAAGAAAACAGGGAAATCTGCAAAGGCTTAATGTTCTTTTCTTTTGTCCTCTTTCTTTTCTTCCACCAATATCACTTTTTCCCATTTAAAAACATACAGAGAAACCTGACAATTAACTCAGCTTGGCTCCATATTTAGTGATACACTGGAGAGAGAGAATACATCTACAATAATTGTAGTAAGTAGACTTCTACAGAAACTGATCCATTAGAATAGCCTATGTATCCTAAGTCCATTTTTCATTCTATTTCATGCTGCTGGCAATTGGAGATAAAGAGGATTTTGAGACATAGGTCCTGCATCACTTCCTATTATTTTTCCATAAAACAATATGATTAAGTAAAGGTTACGAGACTGTAAGTAGCAGGGACACATTTGCACCTTCTTGTCAGTTGATTAGTTCCTTTTTCTCTGGCACTGGTGAGTTGGTCTGATGAACATTCATTCTCAATGCAATGGTAGGCCTAAAAAAATCTGATTTTTTAAAGAAAAAAATCCCTATTAGAAAGGGATATCCCTACCCCAAGAAATCCCCACCATAATGCAGTTTCTTTAAAGATCAAGTGACTAAACAAGAACTACTTTTGGGAACAAAAGGACTACAAAACATTTGCATAAGCAGTGGTTGTTAGGTTGGCTTTACTGACACAAAAGGCATTCTGTATTAAGCAAAGAATCACATTTCAATGTCACAGTACATATTACAGAGAACACAAAATGAGTATAAATAGAAAATTCTTCTCTTCCTTAGGAGATACTTATGGACTGAAGAAAGTAAAGACAGGTGTCCTTCGCTAGGAGACTAAAAGGAAAATAGACTTCTTTTGGAGCCATAGAAGATTTAGCTCAAAACAAGATTCCTCTGAAGTATACCTACAAGTCAGGAAGATTTAACAGCAACTCTTAATACTGGGCAATATTTAACAAAATCTGTTTTTTTTCTCTGATTATTTTAGAAACTTAAACCAGCTATTGAATACAAAGTCATGTACTACCACTTGAATAGTGTAGTAACAACCAGAGTTTAAGAAATTAAAATCTGAGAAAATATTGTCTACATAAAGATTTTACAGACATAGATCATTGCTCTCATTGTGTTGCAGAAGGCACAGACTTGGGAAAAGTCAATAGCCTCACTTAGGTTTGGCCAGAGCATAGAAGATGCTGATAATAATTGCATAATCAACTTCTTCAGAAAAGATTCCTTTCAACTGAGTTTTAGGTTATTGAACACATTCACCTAATGTGGGCTAGCACTTATACCACTTATACACGGATTCTGAAATCAATATTGGAAAAATATAAACCACAGAATAATTGGGATTGATTACTTAATCCCTCAAAGTAGATATGTTTATTTAAGACAGACAGTAATAAATTAAGACTTTGCATGGTAATCCCTGGGACAACAAGTAGCAATTAAAATAATAGAAATGGAGGTGCTGTTTAGCACCTGCCTTTGGCCCCGGGCATGATCCTGGAGTTCCAGGATCGAGTTCCACATCAGGATCCCTGCATGGAGCCTGCTTCTCCCTCTGCCTGTGTCTCTGCCTCTCTCTTTCTCTCCCTCTCTCTCTCTCTCTCTCTCTCTCTCTTGTCTCTCATGAATAAATAAATGAAATATTTTAAGAAATGGAGGTGCCTGGGTGGCACAGTTGGTTAAGCACCTGACTCATGATTTTGGCTCAGATCATGACCTCAGGGTTGTGAGATTGAGAACTGTGACAGGCTCCCCTCTGGGTGTGGAACCTGCTTAAGATTCTCTCTCTCCCTTGGGATCCCTGGGTGGCACAGCGGTTTGGCGCCTGCCTTTGGCCCAGGGCGGGATCCTGGAGACCCGGGATCGAATCCCACGTCGGGCTCCCGGTGCATGGAGCCTGCTTCTCCCTCTGCCTGTGTCTCTGCCTCTCTCTCTCTCTCTCTCTGTGACTATCATAAATAAATAAAAAAATTAAAAAAAAAAAGATTCTCTCTCTCCCTCTCCTTCTGCCCCATCCACCCTTTCTCTCTCTCTCTCTCAAAAAATATATATATATATATAAGATTTGAACATTATCAAATATCTTAATGATAATTAGTAACCGATACTTAATTTTTAAAATATTTTATTTAATTTTTTGACAGAGAGAGAGTGTGTGCACATTTGCATAAACATATGGCCAGCAGGCAGAGGGAGAGAAAGAAGCAGACTTCCTGCTGAGTAGAGAACCTTACTAGTAGAGAGCTCTATCCTGGTACACTGGGATCATGACCTGAGCTGAAGGCAGATACTTGACTGAGCCACCACGGGGCCTCCAGTAATTGATACTTAAGAAACAGTAACTTCAATTGTGGTATACATGTTTTGTAATAAAATGAGAAAATACTTGAGGATATTTATTCTTTTTAAGGGCACATTAAACAAAAAGCAAAATACAGGACATACTGCACAGAAAACAAGTGTCAGTACATTCTAAAGTATTGAAATCATACATCGTTTATTCTCTGATCACCACAAACTTGAATGAAAGAAGGAAAGAGGATATCTAAAAATAGGTAAGTTTGAAGCTGGTTTGAGTTAGTATTTCTACCCTCTTTATTCCTTTTTATATGGCCACACCTTGGAAAGAGATAGGTACTCTTACTTTTGCTTTCAGTTCTGAAACACATATTCAAAGCAAACTATAGTACTCTTCCCTTATTCCTCAGGATAGACTCCCAGTGAGCAGCTGAGACTACAGAAGGTACCAAACCTGAGACAGCCCGGGTGGCTCAGCCGTTTAGCCCCACCTTCAGCCCAGGGCCTGATCCTGGAGACCCAGGATCAAGTCCCATGTCAGGCTCCCTGCATGGAGCCTGGTTCTCCCTCTGCCTCTCTCTCTCTCTGTCTCTCATGAATAAGTAAATAAAATCTTTTTAAAAAAAGGTACCAAACCCTATATATATATGCTATGTTTTTTTCTGTACATACACACATACAATAAAGTCTAATGTATAAATTAGGCACAGGATGAGATGAATGACAGTAACTAATAAAATAGAACTGTTATAATAATGGACTATGATAAAAGTTATGAATGCTGTCTCTCTCTCTCAAAATATCTTAATGAACTATACCCACCCTTCTTGTGATGATGTAAGGTGATAAACTGTCCATGTGATGAGATGAGGTGAGGTGAATGATGTAGACATTGTGACACAGAGTCAGGCTATTGACCTTCTAACCATTCATCAGAAGGAGGATCATCTGCTTCCTGACCATGGTTGACATGGTTGAACATGGGTAACTGAAACCATGGGAAGCCAAACTATGAGTAAAGGGGCCTACTGTACCAAATTATCCACTGTTGAGTGAGCGGCTGTTTGCTTAAGAGCGAATACAGTTTCATTTTTCATTTAGTGATTAATCTTTCTGTACACAGACCTCTAAACTAGAAAACTGGGGAGAAGAAAAGGGTAGAGTAGGATTCAGGAATGAAAACCACCCAGCATTAACTAAAAGATATTGTTACCAAATCATGGAGATTGAAAACATTTTTAAAGTAATCCTAAATTTTATAGAATACAAGAAAGAAAGGTAAAAGTTGATATTAGTAATTCTTGTAATATAAATTTTGCCCCTGTAATTTATTTTTCTACTACATCCTTAAACAAATTACTAAACAGTTCTATAGCAATTTTAGAATTTATATAATGAGATAATAGTTAATTTTTAAATCTGTGTTTGGATTAATTAATATTCCTTAAACATATAGTGACAGAAATTTCTAAATAATTTGAATGCTAAAAAAAAAATTCCCTATTAAACCAGAGAAAACTGTCCATTGGATCTTTTATTTTGACTGACAGAAAAAATATAGGTACTGTATTAGAAATAATATTTCCAGGGATCCCTGGGTGGCGCAGAGGTTTAGCGCCTGCCTTTGGCCCAGGGCGCGATCCTGGAGACCCAGGATCGAATACCACATCGGGCTCCTGGTGCATGGAGCCTGCTTCTCCCTCTGCCTGTGTCTCTGCCTCTCTCTCTCTCTCTCTCTCTCTCTGTGACTATCATAAAAAAAAAAGAATATTTCCAAACATATTTATTTGGTTGTTAATAAATTTCAACTTTCTTTGAAAGAAAATATTAGGCAACATTGTAAGGACGACCCAGAGCACAAAAAAAAAAAAAAATAATAATAAGAATAAGAATAAGAAAAAAAAACTGGCAACTAGACTATTCCATTATTCTCTGTTTTTCCTTTCACATTTAATCTGAATGTAATACTCAAGTTCACTCTAAGATAAAAATACAATTGTTACATTTTTTTTTAATATGAGGTATATATCTTCACTGTTTTTCATTATTTAGGAGTCTTTCAACAAGCTGGTCTGAATTATTTGGCTAGTTCAGAGGCTAGATGAAGATTCATGGTGTGATTATAAGGTATACTTACTAAAATCTCTTTTTTGAAACCATTATATTAGAAAATTTTAATAATATTTTTATGGAATTCATAAGCAGAGGAGAAAAACTGTAGATTGTTTATATATTTTTTGAATCTTCATCCATTTGTTAAATAAAGCATGTGTTGAAATATTTTGCCATGGTCATACTTTCCTGGTTATTGTGAAATAGTCCCAGCAGTACATTTAGCCAGTATTTTCCAGAAAAAAACACTGGCTATTTCACCATTTCAATAGTTAGAAAGTCCCATGTAATCCTGTGTTTTCTAGAATGGTAGCCTCGAACTCAATCTGAGATAGACTGAAATGAAAATTTCCTCTAAATTCACATGAAATATTCTTGTGCTTAATTATAGTAGGGATATGGAAAATTACTTTCATGGAAGAGGATAGCAGTGCCCGAGAATACCAAGGCAGTTGGGCATCCCAAACTGGATGACATCCAATTGCACACAATGAATCACAATTATAGACAGACATAAACCCAAAGCCAGTGTAAGCCACAACACTGTATCTAGTTGACTGAATTTGTTTTATTCAACTTAAAATTTGTTTTATTCCATTTGAATATATTCTCAAGCCACTGAATGACTTAGTTCCTCATTTAAAAACATATTTCATGTTAAAAATACACATTTGTTTCTTACATGTTCTATATTTTAAGATATAAATTTCATATAAAAAAGTATAATTTAGGAGTAGAATATGATATAAAATTACTATTGCTGAAAGAGAACTATTTGTAAGTGAGGAATACAGGCAACAGGGAGATGGATAGGGATCACATTTACTTACTGGAAGTGGAAAGACTTAAGGAACATTTTTTGAAGAAATTGTTGCAGACCAACAAGACAGAAAGGCACAAGGCAGAGGGTGGAAATCAGAAAGAGAGACAGACATAAAGAGAGACTGTGAAAGGAATAAAGAGGCAAGGGTGTGGGGTAGTATGGATTATTTTAATGAAACAAGAGCGGTTTACCAAGATCACGTGTTACTTCTGTCTGATAGAATTAGAGACTGGGTCAAGACTGCTACATTCCACTCTACAGTGTCTTGGTAACAGAAACCCCATTGGGTGGTAATGAAATTGCAGAGAAAAATTTCATGCAAATGGAAGAGAACCGCTATTTGAGCAGTGATTACATAGGCCCGGCTTACTTGCATCTTTGGAGAAGGAAATGAAGGAAAGTTCTGGTGTGGTTATCCCTATATCCCGTCCATAGGTGAGGAATGTGACCTATATTCTTAAATGTGTTGAGAGGACTCATGGGCTACAGGAGATTTCCTGCCTCGTCCTTTTGCTTCTCCTGTGCGGGAAGGTTTTAGTTGGTGTAATGGTAAGTAAACCCATCAAGCATTTGTGTGGCCAAATTTTCCCATATAGGTTTCTCATGTGTCACTCTTCATGAGTGACACTTCAAATATTAAAAATCTAGAGTTGGGAAAACGTTGATATTACCTCTGTCAATACTGTCTTCAGAATTCAGAGTAATCTAGGTAGACTTTAACTCAGAATATCCTCCCTACTCTTACCTTTACTTTGAAAGATTGGGGCTACTTATAAAGGAGGACTGCATAGGGAGTCAATAGCATGGAATACTGGACAAATAGGTGGTGATCTAGGATCTATGGATCTAGGAAATGAACCTGCACTGATGGAGGGTATAGATGGACTCTGTCAAAGCTCTGTGTGTTTGTCTGGGGTGTGGTTTCATTAGAAATTCTGCATCTAGGTCCATGTATTCTTCAGCTTATTAGAGGGATGTTTTATAAATGGCAGACATTTTTCTTTTTTCCTCAAAGATACATTGTTAGGTAGTGGCCATTTAGGGGAGGAGAAAACATTTTTCATAAGAGGAGAAACCAAGTCTTTAATCAGAGGAGAAACCCAAAAATATGAACATGAAATGTTTATAAAAATATTTACTTACCCAACATACAACCATCAAGATATCCAAGAAGATGAAGACTAAAAAGTAGGGCAGAAGCATTATCTGTAAGATATGACTATGGTATAGCCAGAGATTGAGAGATAGAACAAAGCCACTTTTAACAGTTATTGTATCTCTAGCATCTAGGATATTTGCAAGAAAATAGGAGACTATTAATGAGTGTTTGTGTTTGAAGTGACCAATGAGGGAAAACAAGCCTCCTATGTTTCTCTCTATTCTTCCCTAAATGTGTAATTTATTAAATTATGTATGGGGTCTCTTTATTGGCTGTGTGTTTAATTTGCACATTTTTCCTCATTACAACATAATTACAGTAAGTCAGTTGAACTGGCCACTTTCTGCTGACTTTATTCTTAAACTACATATATATATATATATATATATATAATTTATTTAAAGTTTATTTATATATGTTTATGGCATAAATATTGTGAAGTACACATATATTAAGTACACAGTTCAAAGAATTTTTGCAAAAATTAAAATACCTGTGTACCTACTTCTACTCACCCTATACATATTGACTTGTCCCTTATCTATCCTTACCTCCCTGCAGTACTAACTGCTATCTTATTTTGAACATTTTCTAAACATAGTAATCTCAATATGTTCTCTTCTCTGTCTGGCTTTATTCAGGCAATATTATGTTACTGAGATTCATTAATGCTCCTTTATATTTCAGAATCACATTTAATTATACAAATAAGTCTCAGGTATTGTTGTAATCTATTCTACCATCCATAGTGTCAAAATTAAACAAAAAATGTAGATTGGACCTGAGAATTCCCTGAGCAGACAAAACTATTTAAGCTCCCCAAGCAAAACTAACTCTAGCTTATTTCATCAATATAGCATAACTTAGGTTATTTCTTGAAAATGTCTCTAACAGGCATAAATTAAACTGTTATCTTTAAAAGATGATAGGAAGTCATCACTTTTAACCAAACCTCTGCCATATGGAAACTTCATCATAATAACCATTGTAAAAGTTAAGCAAGCAGTTTCATTTCTCCTTTATAAAACTTTCTGTAACATCATGTCCCTAAGGTTTCATTATCAGTTTGGTGTTTGAATGATCCAAGTTCATAACCTGCTCTTATATGCACATAAACTCTTACTAAATACTGTTTTATTGATCTAGTGATCTTCATTTTGCTATTTTTGAACTTTTTGACAATAGGAATTTGAATGTTTCTGCTTTGAAGCTTTATGAATATGGTTTTGAACATTCTTGTACATGTGTTTTGGTGTACATACTTATGTATTTCTTTTAGAGATCTATCTGGGAGTAAATTTTTTAGCTTATAGGTTACACATATGTTGATCTTTAATAGTTATTGCCAAATGGGTTTCCAAAATGCTTGTAAGAATTTATTTTCTTAGAACAATTACACTAGTAATGCACCTACTAAACATATTTTAGAACACATAACAGAGTTTTGTCTGAATTTTAGCCATTTTAATGGGTTTTCATGATAATAAACTTTGAAGCTTGAAAAAAATGCTATCTGGGAAACAAGCAGTACTTGTACTCTAGAATGGAAATTGAGATTTGTTTTCAAGGCAGATTTTTGTTTTCCCTATGAAATGCTATTTACTGGATTACTAATAACTAAAAGCAGTTCTTACAGAAATCCTTAATATGGAGAAATGAGAAAATTTTGGTGCTTTAGGATGAATTATTTGATAAAAACTCTATTTTGAAATGTAATTTGAAAAGCAAAATAACAGCAATGTACTTCATAAAATAGAACCCGAAGGGTTCAAAAAATCTTCAAAAAATCTGATTTGCTATATATATTTTGCCTACTTCCTTACTAGTAGCTCTAGAATTTGCATGTATATATTAACTTATCAAAACATATTTCAGGTTTATATTGACTAATTCCAGTGAGATTCAGAAACATGACTCTTGTATGGCTCTATTTCTCCTCTCTTCCTTTCTGGGCTACTGTTATTATAAATATTATAAATAAATATAAATATATTGTAAATGTAAAATAAAAAATAAACATAAATAATATAAATTACTATAAATAAATATGTGATATTATGAATATTATAATTTTATAAATATATACAAAACATGTTTTATTATTACTTTTATAATCATGTTTTTAAAATTGTTATTTTGCAAAGGATGGAAATCAAATGTGAGTCAGCAGCAAATGAAAGGAGAGTTTATTAAAGATAGCAGATACAGATGTAATATATGGGAGACTCAGAAAGCAAAGGAGGGAGTCTCATCTTTGTTCAGTATCTGGGTTTTTTTTATTGAGGATGGTGGTCTGGTATACATGTCCCCTCAGGCATCCAGGAACCAGTCAGAACAAGGACGAGAGACAGGTGTTATTCTTTGAATTTAGGGGGCCTTGGCAACTTGATGTCTAGTGCTGGTGGTCTGGAATATGCATTGTTTGGTCATTCTCACCTGGTCTTCCTTAGATGTTATCTATTTTAGAGAAATCATTAGCCATTTGTCCCTCAGAAGGAGGACTTATGCTGTCTGCCTTCCAAGGCATGAGTAAAGTAGGTAGGAGTGCAAATCCTAGTAAGAATAGAAGCAGGAAAAGGAAGAAAAAATAGCTTTATGGACTCTTTCAGTTTCTCTGTCTTAAAATTGTCTCTACTAGTACGGAGTCTCTACTTAATGAATAAGCCAGTGTTAGTGAGATAAGGGATCCTGATATTACTCTGTGTGCCATTCCTGAAGTTGAGCCTCAATCTCCTAAGTGAGGGATATGAACAAAAAGAGAGCAACTTATGCCTTGGCTTCACTCACTCAGAAATTAGCCTGTGCTACTAGTAGCTCAGGGACAAGATGAGAAATGTGGATACCTTGCATCTCCTAAACAACTACTGTATCCTTCAACGGAAAGACTGTAGAAGAGGAAGCCCTGTGATCTTGGTTGTGCTAGTCTAGAATAGATTTTCCATCATACTGGGCTGGAAGTGGGACGGCAAGGAGTGGATCATGGTTCAAATGCTGCCAATTCTGTTATTACCATGGTCTAGTACATCTTCTTCAACAAATGTTTCTAATTTGCTGTAAGCCCTTAGTATCATTTTCAGAGGACTGAATTTTTTTTTTGCTTTATTGAGGTATAATTGATACACATAAATTGCACACATTTAATGTATGCATCTTGATGAGTTTGGACATATGCATATTAAGAATAAACTTAAGAAGATGAAAGACTTGCATATAGAAAACTATAAAATACTGATGAGAGAAATTAAAGCAGACACAAATAAATAGAAATACATTGTCAAATTGTTTTTTAAAAATAATGTTGACCTGTTTCATTGGGAATTATGTTAGTGGATCTCCTCACACAATGCCAATCTATTAAAAATATAAAAATCCACTATATTTAGACTCCCCTATGCCTGAACGTTTTTATTATTACCAAAGATGTAACTATTTCCATTTAAGTACTTCTCTTTTTGTTGGTTACTGGGGATAAGAAAATACCAAGTGAGGACTATTTTATTTTCACCTTCTACCAAATAAAATTCTACAAAAAATGTACTCCAGCCTCTGCTTATCAAAAATGTTCTGGAAGGATGAATTTATACATAGCATGTTATTTAAGAGTATATTAAATAGACTTTGGGGGAATTCAACATGTATTCCTTATATTCCTTCTGTATATGCTATTGAGTCAGAAAATACCTTTTGCTTATATAGAAAGAGATTTTCACTGAAAGGAAAATTAGGTTTCATTCTCAAACATCCTAAAGTTTTAGGATGTTTCATTTTAAAGAATGAAACAAAACAATGAACTATAAGAGGGAATGAACTCTACCATTTTCAAGGGGTTGAATACGAACAGAGTCTTGCAGAAGTTTGAAAAAGTAAAAATGGATACACCTGGAAATTCATATTTAAAAAGTTTAGCTGGACACAAAAGTTCACACAGAAACTTGCCAGAAACTAGGTGAAATCCAGTTTGAGTTCACTGTCTCACTATACAATCTCTTTTAATAATTTTTTGTTGCTATTACACATAAGTGTCAGTGATATTTTGTTGAAAAGTGTGCTGGGGACCAGAGTGAAGTACAGTCTGTCTGCCGATTTTTGTATACAAAGTGGGAGAAACAGAAATGAATTGAGATCATTCTTGAAAGGATCTTTGGAGAACATCTGAACCCACAAGGGATCAGAGATAACTTTATGATAAGAGGAGAAAACTAAAGCTGAAGAACCTGATACTTGCTAGGGAACACCATCAGCAGGCACTCCACATTTCAGATACTATCAGACGAAAATAAATGAATATATTGGTTTTTAATAAAGACTTTGATAATTGATGATCCCATTCTACTTAGATAACAAAGCAATAGCAGTATAAATCGAGGGAGTCACCATATAGTTTATTATTGGTGTATTTAAAAATATGAGGGTAGATAATACCATTGTAGTGTCTAGCATTTCTTATGGCATTAATATGATGTTTTAAATGGCTATATTCACAATAAAGTAAAAGAAGTCTTACTTTCTGGTAAGTAGGATGAAGAAAGTCTCATAAAAATATCATTTGTTCCTATACATTATGCCAAGGTGTTAGGGCAATGATTCATGCAATACATGTAACTAGTGCAAAAAGTAAAATCTTGTTAACTGTTTTCCATTTGTTTTCCTCCTCTTTCATTTTAAGAAGATATCACTGAAAATACCAAATTAAAAGTACTTTTTATATATACTTGTATTTTACACAAAAAAGGATCTCCAAAAGGATCAAACAGATGAATCTGAAAGACCATATATTTTACATAAAGATGATAACTATTTATTCAAAGTTTGAATAAGAATTCTAAGGGCTAGTTTATTTCCAACAATGATGATGTTGACTAAGCATTCAAAGAGAGAAAGAGCAAATTATAGGAAAATCAGTACAAATTAAAGTAAATGTTTACACTAGTAATATAGAAAACATAATTGCGACACAAAAGAACAAAATTTGAGAAGAAATTCAAATAAGAGGTTTTCTCCAAATTAAATGACTGGATGGAATTGCTGTATGTCTAGCAACAGGCTTATCTCTGAAACTATTTCATGCTAACTACATGAAAGTTAGTTTCAGATTCTTGTGATTCTATACAAAACTCTGTTATCAACCACATGGAATTTTGTAAAGAACATGCATTATTTATTTACTATATTTTGACTAACAAAAATGTAAGTCACACAAACTGTTTGCATAAATGCTGAGCACCCAGCAATCAACTTTGAATTTGGGGAAATATATGCTGCCATTTGACACAAATGCTGATTAGTTTTAAATAATTTTTGGGGAAAAAATAATAATGTTTTGTTTGTTTGCCTTTTGTTTATGTACCTACCACATAAATCTCTACGAACAATTGTTTAAGAAATAAAGCAATAAGAATAAGTAAATTATTGTATTAAATTTTCATTCATCTGAATAAAATTCAGATATTGATTACATTATGATTTATTGAAAGAAAGAAAAAAATTATAGGGAAAATAAAGTCCATTGAGTCTATCTGACTTCAATGATAACCTAATTGGATTATATAGTCTCTTAACATTTAATTCTGTTATTGATATAGTTAGATATAGGACTATCTTTGTATTATATTCTGTTTATCCACTCTAACTTTTGTTCTTCAATTTCTCCTTATATATCCATTTTTTAATTCTTTGAATTTCTTAGATTTAAATCTTTTTTTTCTTTTATTTATTTATTTATTTATTTATTTATTTATTTATTTATTTATGATAGTCACAGAGAGAGAAAGAGAGAGAGGCAGAGACATAGGCAGAGGGAGAAGCAGGCTCCATGCACCGGGAGCCTGGCGTGGGATTCGATCCCGGGTCTCCAGGATCGCGCCCTGGGCCAAAGGCAGGCGCCAAACTGCTGTGCCGCCCAGGGATCCCTTCTTAGATTTAAATCTTAATATATCAGTTGATTTTTGCTATGCATTTTTACATATTTTTGCAGTGCTCTAGACAACATGATATGAATCTCTAAATTTTACAGTCTACTGAGGGGTAACATTGTGCTGCTTCACACAAAATATAAAAACTTTTCAGGGGATCCCTGGGTGGTTCTGCAGTTTAGCGCCTGCCTTTGGCCCAGGGCGTGATCCTGGAGTCCCAGGATTGAGTCCCATATCGGGCTCCCTGACTGGAGCCTGCTTCTCCTATGTCTCTGCCTCTCTCTCTCTCTCTCTCTCTGTGTGTCTCTCATGAATAAATTAATAAAATCTTAAAAAAAAAAACTTTTCAATCATATAGATATATTTCCATCCTTCATGGCTTTTTTATGTTATTATATATATTAAATCTACAGTACTATAGGGGCACCTTGGTAGCTCAGTGAATTGAGTGTCTGACTCTTGATTTCAACTCAGGTCATGATTTCAGGGTCTGGAGATCAAGCCCCACAAGCCCCTTGTTGGGCTCCTTGCTGAGTGTAAAACTTGCTTAAGATTCTCTCTTTCCCTTTCCTCTGTCCCACTTCCCCCTTGCACACTCTTTAAATTAACTTATTAATTAATCTAAAATATTATAAATGCAACAAGATAGTGTTTTAATTTTTGATTTAGTATCTATGTAGTGTTTAAAGAAAACTGTAGAGAAAACCTAGTCTTTTCTATGTACCTGGCAATTGATCTTTGATATGCTCTTTATTCATTTCTAAAAATCTCAGTTTACCTTAGTATTATTTCCACTCATAGTAAAAAATTTCCCTCACCATAAATGTGGGTATGGTGACAAAAACAATCTTATGTTAACTTTATCAGAAAACATATTTATTTCATTTTCATTATTAAAGGGTATTTTACTGGATAAAGACTTCTGCAATGAGGTTTTGTGTTGCGGCTTTTCATTCAGTGCTAAAGTCATTTTTACGGTCTTCTCGGCTACATAGTTTTTAATTATTCGTGATAGTCATTGGAAGATTATTCCTCTGAGATAATGTCATGTTTTTTTTTTTCTGCCTGATTTCAAGATTTTCTATTTATTATTGTTTTTCAAGAGTTTTTCTGTGATGTGCCGAAGTTTAATTCTTAGAATTTGTCCCTTTTGGGGATCAATGAGCTCCTCAAATCTGTACAATTATATATTGCACCAGATTTTGGATTAGTGATTATCTCAAACGTTTTCCTAATTTACAGAAGAAATAGATATAATTCATTCAGTGGCATTCATTTCTTGCCACTATACCTGAAACCAGGATAAATTCCCAACTCCTCTTTGATCCTGGATTCCATGTTTTCCAGATTTTGTATTATTTTTATAATCTCTTTCTCTCTGTCTTGTCTCTTTCTCTCTATGGCTCTCTCTCTTTCTCTCTCCTATATCTTTAAAATGTTTAAGTATAAAAAAAATAAAAAATAAAATAAAATGTTTAAGTATATTCATTGAATAGTGTAATCTCTCTTATTACATCACTTTTATAATTAGTATTTTAACCTGATCAAGTTTTCTGTCAATATTTTTTCATTAAAATAACTTCAGCTAGCCCTGATCTTTTCTGTAAACTTCCTAAACTTAATACAACATATATATATGTATATACACACACAGCACAATTACTCCAACAAAGAAATAAAATATTAATTGCTTTCCCAAAACATCTTTTAATACACTACTTCTCCTTCTTCTTGCATTATATGTCTCCTTTCTTTTAGTTTGGAAGGTCTCAATCATTACTTTGGTCAATATAATATGGCAGAAATAAAGCTGGTGCCAGGTTCTGAGCAGGGCCATAAGAGAGCTACAGCTTATACTTCTAATCTTTTGGAAAACTTATTTTTGGAAGCCAGCAACCATGTCAAAAGTCTAACTACTCTGAGACGAGCATCTTATGATAAGTCAAAGCCATCTAATAAAACCCTGGAGAATGAGACATAATGGGAGTGGGGATGGGCCCAAGGAAAACTGAATAAAGGATTCATTTTATAAGCAGATCATCCAACCCTAGAGGACCTTGCTGAAGCTATGCGTATCAGAGTTGAACCACCTAGTCAAGTCATTTCTGAGCTACTGATACAAAAAATTACAAGACAAATAAGAGGCCTCTTGGAGCCCCCATGTTTACCATGTAGCAATAGATTCTGGAATAAGATGATAGATACCGAAATATTCCTTATTTCGCACTATCCTGAATTCTACATTCATAGTCTAATCTGGTCTGTTTTTTTATTTTTATGTAATTGAATTATGCAAATATGTTTATAGGTAGGGTTTACTTCACTTGATTTGCTAAATGTACCTGTGTATGTGTTTAGGAGTGCTTTCTCCTTTTTCATTCTATAAAATGAAATATACAAACATAGTAAACATAGTACTATATATATAATGTGTGTGTATATATATATGTATATACATGCATATATATAAAATGAATATACAAAATTTAACGTCAATTTTCATATGATGAAGATTTTAGTTATTTCACTTTTTGGATTATTATAAATAACACTTCCATAAATATGTTACAAATGCCTTTTTTTTGCAACTTTACATGGATTTCTGTTGGTTATAAATAAGAGTAAAATTGGTGAGTCAGAATAAATTTACATTTGCAATTCTAGTAAGCAACAATAAACATTTCTTTTTTTTTTTGTACCAATTACATTTGTACCAATGTATACTCCCACCAGCTGAGTTTGAGAATGCCAGTTACTGCAAAACCTTGCCAAAATTTAAGATTGTTAACTTTATAAAACTGTATCTATTCTGGTGGGTATCTCAGTGTGACTAAATTGTTTTTCACTGACAACAAATGAGAATAGAATGGTTACCTTTTTATATTTTTATTGTCCACTAGGATATTATCTTTTGCAGAGTGCTTGCTTCATGTGTGTCTTTTTTCTACTTGTTCTCTGCCTTTTCTATATGAATGTTTTTATAGGAATTGTTTTAAAAATATATCAAATATAAGTGTGTTGTTGGTTACGTGCTTCAAATATCTTCTCTCACTCTATACCTTATCTTTTCATTCTGCTAATGGTATCTCCTGATTTTAGTGTTTTTTTTTCATTTTAATATGCCAAATAATTGTCTCATGTTTAGTATTTTCTGTGTCCTATTTAAGTACTTCTTAACATGAATATAATTACTATATGATTTTATATGTCTTCATCCACACATTTTATTTTTTTGTTTCACATATATGTCTACACACCAACTTACTGTTTTTGATTTTGTAGTGAATCAAATGTCATTTTTTTCATGTTTTTCATATGGATAGTCAATCCTTTATTGAACTTTATTGAACTTTTATTGAACCAGAACACTTTATTGAAAAGAATAATCCTAACTATTCTGCAGAGCCAGTTCATTTTAAGTAATGTCGACATTTGGCTCTGTTGCAGGACTCTATTAGGTCTGTTTCATCGACCTATTTATTTATTCTTGTGTCAATACCAATTCTCTGAACTACTTTAACTTTAATATACATATTAAAATCCTGCAGAGTACCTTCAACCACTGTGTACTTTTGCAAAATTGCCTTAGTTATATTTGGCTCTTGTATTTCCATATTTTTTCAGAATCAACTTGTACATTTTCACAAAACACCTGTGTAAATTTTGATTGGAACTGAATCATAATCTCAGGAGAGGGCAGATATCAACTTTATAATATTAATGCTGCTAATCAACAAATAGGATGTATATTTGCATTCAGTTTGGTATTTTCTATCTACTTGCAAAAGCTTTATATCTTACTGTAAAGAAATCTTACCCAAATTTTATATGATTTATTTTTAGTCATGTTGTAATTAGGATGAGACTCAAAATGTCATATTTTTAAACTTAACTTTTGAGTTGCTTATGGTTGCTTTATAAAAAATAGTACTGAATTTGCACAATGGCCTTGTATCCTGTATACTTGCTAAGTTCTCTTAAATTCTAATAGTTTAATCATAATCTTACTAAATTTACTCATTTAAAAATTTTTTTAAAGATGTTATTTAATTATTCATGAGAGACACACAGAGAGAGAGAGAGAGGCAGAGACACAGGCAGAGGGAGAAGCAGGCTCCATTCAGGGAGCCCAACGTGGAACTCGATCCTGGGTCTCCAGGATCATGTCCCGGGCCGAAGGCAGGTGTCAAACTGCTGAGCCACCCAGGCTGCCCAAATTTACTCATTTTAATTAATAAATAACAATCCCAAACTGCTATTGGTTCTACTCCCCCACTTGCCTAATATATTTGTCTTTATCCCTGTGCCATCATTCCACATATTATCTAATCTGCTGTGACATTCTCTTATTAATATACTATATCCTCTCTTATTTCCTCTAGTTTCTCTGAACATAAGAACCAAGCTTAGTCTTTCAGATTTCAAATCTGAATATCTCTTTCTCTTATTTAAAAATGTTAATGACATTAATGTTTTTCAGCTTAACATCTTTCCTTTCTGGATTTGTCCCTAAACAACCTCATAATCTATTACATGAGTTAATGACAGCTTTGCTTTTCATGCCATGTGAGTAGGGTTACCATTCCATATATAGGATGCCAAGTGAAATCTGAACTTGAGGTAAACAAAAATTATTTTTCATATATTATTTCACAAGTCCTGTTTGCATTCTTAAAAAAGTGTTTGTTGTTTACCTAAAATCAAAATAAAGCTAGACATCATTTTTTTCCCTAGAGTAATCCTACACAGAGGTGATCCTACAAACCTCAGTAACAAATCGCCTGCTTGGAAACTATTGTTGGTTCAGGAATGGACCTGTGCCTTAAGATGAGACTGTGATCACTCCCTTGATATTAGCTTATCTGTGGACATCCTAGTCTTGTGAAAGAAAATAAAATAGAAGAAAGTTGACCAGAGAGATGTAAAAATTGAGAAAGAACAAAAGGGAGATTAATGAAAGCTGCTATGGTCCCTGAATCCAATTGTGGAAATAAACAAAGGTCAGCAAGTAAGAGCAAGTAAGGGCTATTTACTCAGACTTGCTATAGCAAGGAAGTCAGTCATCATGACTTAAATTTTGGCAGAGACATAAAGGCAGGCAATGAAATGAGAAAGCTTTATATTGGATGAAAGAGAAGATTTCAGGTATGCTCTGATTGGAGGATATTGAAAAGGATAAGCTATAGATGCCAGAATGTTCAGGGGTGCATATTTGGCTTTCCATGGTTGGTCCTAAATTGGAAATGGGGACAAAAAATTAGGGAAGCTTCTAGTGATTCATCAAGTCCACATCCATTTTGGGTTGAATACCGTAGGAGAGCAATCTGGCCTCCCACAAGTCTGATTTATGGCAGGCTGGCTTCCTGGGCTGCAGATGATGGGTTGGTTTACTGAGCAGACGCCTGCAGGTTGTGGGTCAGAGTTTTGTTGTTGTTTTTTTTTAATATTTTTTTAATTTTTATTTATTTATGATAGCCACAGAGAGAGAGAGAGAGAGGCAGAGACACAGGCAGAGGGAGAAGCAGGCCCCATGCACCGGGAGCCCGACGTGGGATTCGATCCTGGGTCTCCAGGATCGCGCCCTGGGCCAAAAGCAGGCGCCAAACCGCTGCGTCACCCAGGGATCCCTGTTTTTTTTTTTTAATATATGGTCTATCGTCTGATTGTGTATTCAGTCTTTCACAGTCAAATATGAATCATAGATTTTTTCAGTAATGTAGATCAATAAATTCCCTTTTATGTCTAATCTAGTTTGAAGTATAGACAAGTCAGCAGCATCAAGAAAAATTCTGATAAATTGAACCTTTAGATGTTTTCTGCTCATTGTTCTTAACATAAAGAGACAACTTATTAAGCTGGCTTAATTCCCTAAATATTTGGCTTCTGTCTCTCTTCTGTTCTAGTATCAAACTATCAGTAATTTATAGACACATTCAGCAACCATATTGACTCTTTTTCAATTCCTGTAATAAATGTAGTATTTTTCTCCCCTAGGGACTTTGTCCTCACATTTTTTTTCCTGGATTATTTTATAGGCAGCCTCTTCCCTGCCCCAATTTATCACTATCATTTTTAAGTTAACCCTTAACACATTTTTAATCTCTCAATTAAAACTGTATTTCAGGAAATTTTTTACTGACCTTCGAGACAACTTCAGATTCCTATTATGCACTATTTTATAAACCTGAATTTATTAAATATCACATCATACTTGTAGTTAATATACAAACTGTTTAATTTATTGTTAAATATCTATGCATACTGCTAGGGGTGAGAGCCTAAACTTATGGTTAACTGCTAATCCTTCCAAATAATTTGCCCACACTGGTGATCAATATATGCTCACTGAATCAATGATACAAGATCTTCCATATTTTTTAACTAAGTGGATTAAATTATATCTCAAAATGCTTAACTATTTATTGGATCCAAACAGGTATAATTATAATTAAATATAAATTAAATCCAACAAATGGCTGAAAAACACATTTTCCAAACAAAATAACATTAAAATAAGAATGTGAATGGCTTTATTAAAAATATGAAAGAAACTTAAACACAGAATTGAAGCATATTCTGACTTTGGCTTTTCTATAATACTTATATGCTGTTATTCTATAATAAGTCATCCAAAAACATGCCTATTTGTATACCAATATAGCAAAGTTACATATTCTATTTTGCACATGCACCTATTCAATTTTAAATTGAAACTTCTCTTCAGATCTCAAATATGTTGAAGTAACTGTCTAAGCCCAAGATAGAGTCATTCCTGCCTGTGGTGTCATATCAGCAAATAAACATGTAAATAAACTTTGTGTCCCTGTAAATATTCCACTTGACTAGAAACACAGTCAGCCAATCAGCCAATTTCTACATGCCAAACCAACTCTGGGCCTTCTAATCCCAAATGAAGTAAACTATTTGGCGCAAGACAATAGGGTTTTTTGTTTTGCTTATTTTTCTCTTCCTGTTCTTTTCTCTTTATCCTATAAAAGAGCTTTCTGCCTTCTGCCCCATTCTGAAGTTCTGTGAAAGGACACTGTCAACATCATAAAGTATTAAATAAAGTTTCTTTGTATCACCTCAATTTCTCCTTTATTCTTTTTAACAGCTTTTGGAGATAAGGAATGCTATCCAAAGCTGACTGCTAATGGCCTGCAGGAGGAGATTCACAGGCAAGGTGCCTACACAACACCCTGAGTTCAATCTTCTTCTTGTTATGGAGGACATGAATAAGTCACTCTCAGATCTAAACTCTGCTCCCTTTCATGCAACTCTGATCCAAACAAACTTTACATATAATACAAATATATTTTGTATATATAATACAAATATAATACTAAATGTAATATAATTATATTTGTATTATAGACACATATTGCATATAATATTATATAATATATAAATTGTATATAAACTATATAAATTATATAAAATTTTATATTATAAAATATAAAGTATATTGTACAAAACATATAAATATAATATGCATTAATAATATATATAATTCTAGAAATGTTCTGGGCTCCTGGGAAGGTTCTGGGGTTTATTAAAATTTCCAGAACCTGCAAAGCAGTTACATTGGGAGCCCACACGTGTTGCAGGACTCAACAAAAAGGAATTCCAATGTCCATATTGAGTAGCAGTTGTTATGAGACTCATAAAGCCTCAAGGTAAGTCCATAACACAAACTGCTGGGGGACCTGGCTAAATAAATTAATACAAAAACTTCAGACTGTCTTGACCAACAAAATCAAAATCTAAGTAGGCAGAAGTCCTAAAAGCCAATACAGTATCTGCCACTGGAAAGAAATCTTCAGGTGAAAGGAATAAATTAGATCTATTGCTAATGGGAGTCTCTGAAGCCCAAACTGCAAAACTGGTGGGCACAGGTTGAGCATTTAAAAACTGTGAGAGTGCGCTCCACATAACTCTAAGATTCCCATGCTAGGATACACTGGTCATGGAATGAGTTAGATTGACACTGGGTCACCTACAAATCTCAAGAAAATTTCTTCTGTGCTGCAATGAGATACACTGTAAAACACCACAATATTCCCAATACAATGGTACATCACTCTTAGATATTATTCTGACTCCAAGAGACCCAAAGGTTTAGCTAAATAAAGGAGATCCTCAAGTTTCAAGAAATTGAGTGCTCAATCTTCCAGCTCACCTGCTTATCTTATGTCTAAGAACTGTGATCCTAAGAAGCGGAGATATCTACAAAAATGGCAAAATCTTATTAGAATAACTTAGAATTACAATGGCCATCATGGTGAATGTTCCAATTAGGTAAGACCATTCATTTGAGAAATTCACTTGAAAGCAAGCGTTCCCAAATCAAACAATCAGAATGGGATGTCTATTTTAGTGGCATGTCAGAGGCTCCAACAAGTTTCAAGATCCTAAAATAGCTTCATTGAAAGATACATTGCAAAATAATAATAATAATGAAAAATTAAATACACAAGAATTACCTAAAACAAAAGACTGTAAGACTGATGTGACTTCTAGTACTCCCCTTTATCCTTATTTGCCTGGGTATTCAATCTCCTAATCTTGAATTGTCTCTTCACTCTGAAGAGAACATAAAGCCATAAACAAAAGTCCACTAGGTGCCCTTATAACTACAGCAACTCCAAGGCCAGAAACCAAAAAAATGTGGGCCTCCCTTGTTGCTCCTTCCTAGGGATCCATAATCAAAACATAGATTATGTTTTATATGTTTTATAACCACATTTGCAGTTATTTCCTGAATACTATAATAAAGGCTGTCCTTCAAGATTTTGTTGAATCATTCAATATAAAATTGAATGCACCCATATCGACTCTCAAAGAAGGCCCCCTTATAGACCCTTCCCAGGGCTGAAGGGGCCCTGAGTAATGTTAATACTGTTAATACTATTCTCTAAACATTCAAGAGGAAACTAAAATTAAAATTAACCTTGCCAAATTCTAGTAGATACTGGAGCTAAACTCTCTTCTTGAAACCCCACTTACTTCAGAGCCTGCAAATAGGTTTATAGGAAAACCTACAGAAGCCAGTGAAGGGAGGGCATTCTTACTAAAATCAGTTCTTTTGATCTCTATAGTGTCTGGTAGAGAAAGGAAGGTAGTATTTCATGTTGTCCTTTTCTTTCCAAATCCCAACTCTTCTGAGTATATTTCTAAGGTACCCAGTAGTTGCTGACCCTTTCCCTTCCAGAGGCAGTGATCACCTTCTTGTTTGTCTTATTTTGTGTCCTGAGAACTTGAGTTGGCTTTCTGCCTGTGTGGGTACATGGGTTGTCAGTTCTTGTAGATGCAGGGAGCTCAACCTTCATTATAACCACATAAAATGTAGGTTGAACTTCACCTGCAGCTAGTCGCGGCCAACAGAAATTCAGGTTGCACTCCATTTGAGGCTAGGCCCCTACTTATTGTTGACAACTCTCAGGGGAATTGTCTGCTTTTCTTTCTTTTTCGCTGTTTTTGAGAGTGGCTCTGGAGCTTAGGAGGGTAGTATCATTTGCTTCCTCAAGTGGTCATTCAATATTGCCAGGGATATTTACTGTTTGTCTTGGCTAAAACTTGACAAGATGTTTAAAAGGATTTTTTTTAAAGTGACTTTGTGGCCAGAGGCTGGCCAAATTGGAAACTGATATTCAGAGTCTGATAGAAACTTATTTTAGGCCTTTTCCCCTAAGCTAAAATGAGATTTTGTACTCAGATAGAAAAACATAGAAAGATAACTCTAAACCTAGAACATGGAAATCTTTTTATTTCTATTTTAGTTGAAGAACTTCTGACATAAAGAAACAAAGTGAAGATAATATATTTGTTTGATGACCCTTGATACCCTTCAGGTTATAATCCAATTCTTTGAGGAAATACAAACATTCCTACAAATTGAGGACAACCTGTATAACTTGTTTTACAAATTGAGACTTTACAAGAATGGAGAAAAAAAAAAAAAAGAATTAAGAAATTAACAAAACAAAACACACCTATCCTTTTTCCTAGTCCTCAAATCTCCCCTATTCATTTCAGAAGGCTTGTAGGTACTGTAAAAATTCTGGCCTTAGCAAAGGAGTCTTTCTCTGAAGAACTTACGTTGTTTATCTGTGCTTTTGAGGCGTAAATGTTCTTCCTGGGCTTCTCTTTTTTTTCTTTTTTTAATCTTTTTATTTATTTATGTTAGTCACACACACAGAGAGAGAGGCAGAGACACAGGCAGAGGGAGAAGCAGGCTCCATGCCCCGGGAGCCCGACGTGGGATTCGATCCCGGGTCTCCAGGATGGCGCCCTGGGCCAAAGGCAGGCGCCAAACCGCTGCTCCAGCCAGGGATTCCCCTGGGCTTCTCTAGGAAACTAGCTGGAGTTATCATCACTAAATGTAATGCAGCTATATGCCTTTCATTCTACCTAGGTTTACTAGAAGTCAAATACATTACTTCTATTATGGAATTTATCAGCAAGAAAGATAATTTAGGATGATAGTTATGTAAGTTCTTAAGAGATTTTCATGAATAATCTAAACATGATTGCTATGGACGAGTAAGTAAAATAGAGAAAAGTAAATGTGGAGGCCGAGAAAATTAAGGCCATTCCACGTTAAGTTCAGCGTTAGCACAAGTACAGCCATCCCAGGCCCCTGTGAATAAGAGCTGAAATTTACCTTACTTCAGTTAAAGAAAAAAAAAAAAAAAACAAGAACAGTTTACAGCTTAACGTCCTAGAAAGCCCCTATTGGAATGAGAACAGAGCCCAAGCCCGTGGCAGGAAGCCCCATATTAGAATGAGAACAGAGCTCAATGCCCTTGAAAGCCCCATATCAGAATGTAAACAGAACTTGAGAAATTCCTCCACCCCTTCTGGAGGTCCCCTAGAGCAGCCCTTAAACTAAGCTGAAACCCACCTCGGGGTCCAAGTCCCTGCTCCGCTGTGTGGGGCACACTTGGATCCAAGCTCGAGCTTGTAAATCAACCCTCCTGTGTTTGCATCGGTGTCGGCTCCTCGGTGGTTTCTCTGATTCGCGATCTTGGGCACAACATATATAAAAGTTTATGAATGAACTTTTCAACAATAATTATGCTTTACAATATATCTATTTAAAGGTAGTTTCTAAAATCTTTTTGGTAACTTGAATCCTTATACACTGAGGTAAGTTTAATGATGGATATTCATTTAATATCTACATCATTTCCAAATGATAAAATACTGAAACATAAATTATTGAAACAAGTTTATCCACTTTTCGCTTTCTTTCGCAGAAGAACTAAAGATATTTGAATCTATTAGGGAATATATTTTGGGTCACATTTCTCCAATTTGTCGCTAAAGTTCAATAAATCTGAAGTTTTTAACATTGCACTATGATGGGAGCACAAACAGAGGAAGAGAAAGGAAGGAAAAGAAAAGAAGAAAAGAAAAGGAAGTTGTATAGTTTTCTAAAAAATTCCTTTGAATTCTAATTCACATTGGAGCTAGGGAATATATCCAATTACAAAGTGGAAGAAGATAATATAAAGAGTGTTTATGCAATTTCTTGTCTGTTATTTAGATAACAGATTGGTATTAGATTTACAGTGTTAGTTTATGAACTACAGTTATTTATGATTTACAAACATAAATAGATTTCATTTATATAAGTTTAGGGATATTGGGACTAAAGTGAAAAAGATACAACTTGGGCGTTTTATAGTTTTCTTTTTGTATAAATGGGAGAAAATCTTATTTACTTGAATTGGAACTTGCACTGATTTCACTCTTAAGAAGTGATATGCCAAGAGGCAAAACACAGTGGTTGCTCCTTCAATTTCCTCATTGTTGTCCTTAGCTATACTTAAAGTAGTTCACGAGCTAATTGAAACAGAGATAGCAACAATTGTAATTTATATAAAGCTATAGACTTCTCTTGACAAATTCCTTTTGATGAGTTAAAAAAAAGTACTTGACATTTTGCCACACGAAAGTTAATTGCTTTCCAGTTCCAATTAGAATGACACATAATTTGAATTGAGTTGCTTAATGTGTTGTTCTAAAGAAAAAAAAATAAAAAGAAGACATATAACCTGAGGTGACCATGATTTAGTAGTTCATTGCCACAATTTACACAGAGAGCAATAAAACTAGAAATTCTCTGCCTAATGATGACTAGAAATGTCATTCATGGCAAATTATTAATTTTTTTGATGCCAAAGTTCAAGAAGCTCCATGTGTCCTAATATTCACTAATATTAGCTATGGGGGAAGTTTCCTAATTAAAGGCTGGTGACCGTGAGCCTTGACATTTATTTAGCAATAATAATAGTGGAAACTCTGAGAAATAGAGGAAAAATTATGCAAAATAAAGAAAAAAACTGAAAAGCAAAATGTCATTATATTTCAGATTGACTTATTTTCTAATGATCCTTACCTTAGCTTAGCTAATTACAACATATATTGAAAGATGGTAACACAAAATTAATCAGCAAGTGCTATGAGAGATCACTGTAGGCCGAAGCAGCATGGGAACGGTAGGGATTAAACTAGACATCAAAAGATTAAAGGAAGGCAAAAATACAGCAAGCCTTTGTGAATAAACATGGCAAATGGAGGGAAACAACAGCAACTGAGTAACAATTAGAAGAATTAATTACATAAAGTGCTATTTTTTTTTCATAACAGAGTTTTCCTCTTCACACACACACGTAAAGATAGAAAGGCAATACTTTATTAAAGGTTTATTTTACTTTATATACATTTATTTCCACTTCTTCTCCCCACATAGTCTATGAGCAACATTATATAAAACAGCTGGTAAAACAAAAGAGTGAGGTAGAGATTCAGATAAAATGACCACAGATAGAGCCCCTAGAGTTTAACTGGTACAGAAGGATAAGGCAGGTGGCCCCAGGAACCTGACAGGATGCTGGCCCACAGGCGGAGGGTCACAGTGGGAGGGAAGAAACCCCCGCTTCCCAAACTTGCTCCTCAAAAGGCAGTGTCAGGGCTCCTTTTGTCCAACCCATGGTCCTGGAGGATCCTGGATCAACATGGAAGCTAGGCGGCACGTCCCAGAGGGCTTCCTCTAGGAACAACAAGGCACCTTAACATCAGAAAGCATGGGGGATTCCTAGGTGGCTCAGCGGTTTAGCACCTGCCTTTGGCCCAGGGCTGATCCTAGAGACCCGGGGTCGAGTCCCACATCAGGCTCCCTGCATGGAGCCTGTGTCTCTGCCTCTCTCTCTCTCTTTTTCTCTCTCTGTGTCTCTCATGAATAAATAAATAAAATCTTTAAAAAAAGAAAAGAATGCATGCATGTAGCAAGCTGGGAAAAGACCTATTGAGTAAAACTACTACCTCTGACAAGCATAGAGTCAAGCTGGCTTACTATGGGAACTTGGAAAATGGGCAGAGTGAATGAGAACAAGAGTGGTAAGCAAGCAGGCACATGTCTTCAGTGAGAGGAATCAGACTACTGGCTGCTCAGTCTTCCTTGTGCCTTCCTTCATGCAGCTCATCAACATGCATGTGAGGGAAACCAGAAAGGGTGATGCAAAATAAAAAGTACTGTCATTCCTAGTTCCACCTGCCTGGGGGCTGGGGCAGATCTGTCTCTGCCATCTGTGCTGTGCAACTTTTTAAAAAAGGTTTTTTTTTTAATCTCATTTTGAGTTTGTTTTTTCAATATATTTTAATTCATTAATCTGAGAAAAAGATGACCTATTAGACATATAAGTGGCGAGTATAATCTTTGTGTTTCACGTTTTATAAAAAGTGGATTATATCAAAAGAAAAATGCATCCCACCATTAAAAGTTTATATGTTTCAAAATGTTTAAGTGGTCAAATTATGTCATGTTCTCTTTGGAGAAAATTTTTCTTTGCCCATGAGAAAATTATTATTAAGATAGCCATCTTAACAATAAAACTGAAACATAACCCTATGAGTAGTGAATGAATTTTTATTTTACAAGAAACTGGAAATTTTTTTCCTTGTACATTCTCACTATTTTAGGAAATGAATCTATACAAAGGAAGATGAATACTTTCAGAGAGTTCTGATGAACTTATAACAAATAAATAATCTCTGAGCAATGGTATAAATAAATATTCCATCCCCTAAGCCATTAGTAGTAATTTTTGCTTAGACAGTATAAATTGCCCCCTGGACCTTCAAATCACATTTCAGAGAATATGGTACAGAACCAACCATACTGAAATGTCTTCCCGTCACATAGTTTTCCTTTTGTAAGCTTTTGTTTAAAGGGAAACGCAGGCTGCAGTTAGATTTAATTATATTCAAGTCAATTCAAATGCATTATATATTCTTCTAAAAAGGTTATCATTCTAGGAAATACAGGATGGGAATCTCTAACTGATAAATTTAATCTCTAACTTCAAAAAGAAGAAAGGTAATATTATAATGTTGGTAAAACCCAACTAATTCTTAAATATTAAACGCAGGTCAAGGTAAAGAATGAAGTATGAAAAATAAATAACTTTACTGCCTAGTGCATAAATATTCTTCACATATTTGAATTATCATTCCACTTTGGTATCGCTTCTGAAAGAACATAACACTTTTAAGGGCATAATTTATTTTAATTTTGTGCTATCAAATGATAAATGTTCAATCAAAACACCCTTGCATTTGTTTTGTTTATATCACTCTTTTAACTCTGGCAAATCTAGCAAAACTAGTAAATTGAAACAAATGCACAGAAATAATGCAACTTAGGGTATGTCAGCTTTTAATCAGTTATTTTCTTGATTTTAGAGTAACAGATTCTGAATTAACCAAGAGTAATAACACAGATTTATTGAAAGAGAAAACAACATACTATACATATTTTTTGAGGTTAAAGACATATTCAAGATCAACTTTGTCCGATGCTACTCTTCAAAACCAACCTGCAAAAAAAAGTCAGGTACTAACATGTACAAAAGAAATGAATAGAGAGGAGTCCATTTTGTTTTTTGAGGTCTGGCTTCTTATAGATGAGCATTTTGCATTGGTCTTATTCATGTTAGTCATAAAAACTGAGATTGGAATAAAGCTTTTAGCTTCATTATTTGAGGTGTGTGTGTGTGTGTGTGTGTGTGTGTGTGTGAATAAATTACCAAATGACTATAGGTTAAAGAGCTAATTTTCAAACTGTACTGTTAACTACATCTTTTGAGAAGAGAAAAGAGGAAGAAAAACACAAAGGGAGGGAAAATATCAGAATCCATCTTAGAAAAGGTTAGCATCTGTGGGAAAGAGAGAGAGAGAGAGAGAGAGAGAGAGAGAGAGAGAGAGGAAAGGAGATGGGGAAGGAGGGAAAGAGTTTAAAAAGATTAATTACAGAAATTTCTCAGGGATGGTTTTTCAGGGATTTGGTTTGCTTATGTAATGTTCTTCTCTGGAGATGTTTCCCTTAAAAGAATGTAGATATATATATGACTGGGTTGGTGAAGAGGTCAATTTATTGGAGGCAGGCAGATAAATTTGGTGAACTCTCAAAGGCCTTTTAAACCATTTTGTTTCTAGGATTCTAATTCTACCTTCACATTAGATGAGTAATGTACATTCAGAAAATTAAATACTTAAAATTAGGTCCTGTTGCCAGAGAAATGTGCTTTCATTTTCAGTATGAAATGATAAGAAAGGGATAGAAAACATGTTAACATTTTAAAAGGAAAAAATTTACTCACTTTTGGGAGTATGTTTGGATCCCAATGGTCTCATTTCAGCCAAATGTCACCACAGTAAAACTACCTTGGAAAACATTTGCAGTGAGGAGCAGAGAGCTTTGCTCTATTTTAAATGATTTAATAGGTGGATAGCTCTCGATTTTGTCTTTTCTTTAGAACACATAATTTGAAAAATTATTCTATCTCTGCATGTAGGCTTTGACACTGGGAATATATGTCTGTAATATGCCTTCCTGCCTGATCCAACCAAAATCAATAAATGTATTCTATTGTTAAGTTCCAAATGATCTATAAATTGGGAATTCTTACCAATATTTTATCTGTTTATTTTATATTTTATTTAAATTCTATTTGCCAACATATAGTATAACCTTACCAATTTTTTAGCTTCTCTCCTGGGAAATCATTAATGTGTTATAGCTTTTAAATAATTATATTTTTATAATGTTTAAAATATTTTGTAATGTTTAAAGAACAAGATATATCCTATGAACAATATGGTCAAATAGGTGGAGTGATGCTCATTATTATGAGTAATTAAGTACTTAAACACCAGAAAACAAGAGCAATACAAAAGAACATAGCAGAATATAAAGGATACATTAAGCTTTTTAAAAGAAATTTGCTAAAAACCAAATCCCGATTAGACTGAAATGGTTGATATAGTTGAGTTAATAGCAGCCATAAAAACAATCAGAACTCTTCTAAACCAAACAAATGATGCTTAGTACATTTTGAAGAAACCTAGGGGAATGGCAATTCTGCTGAATCACTCTTTTGTGAGAGAGCTTTCTCCATTAAGGATTAAATCTAAATGTTATAGTAGTGAAGATTTTAAGAGTGCTGCTTTGCAGTCTGACAGACTGTTCAAAACCTGGCCTACATAAAATCAGAATAATAATAAATTCATTGTTGCTTGCATTAGAGTTAAATGATATGCCTAAAAGGCCCAGCAAAACTACTGACATAAAGTAACAAGTTGTCTAAGGCTCAAATATACTTCTGCAATTTATCTCCATTGTTGACATTCCTATTTCTTGTCATTAAATCCCTCATGAAATCAAGGTATCATACTATTAATATTCCACCTAGGTTGTTAGTAATTCTCCCTTTCTTTTACGAAACATCCTAAAGACATGATCTTATTACTGGAATGAACCTGATACAATTAGAAACTTGCCCATTTCCTATTTACTTTCTTGTGACATAAAAATATTTAGGAATCTCTACATAGAAACTGAATTGAAAGCATTTATCAAAGAAATTGAAGAGTAAAACTGTTTTCATTAAGGTTATCCCAAGATTATAATTTTTGAAAAACATTCCCACCATAGATGCTGTTCTGGGAGCTTAAAAATATATGATTGATCTTTATGTGCAATATGGGAAATATAAACAAATATGACTGGAAACCTGGACAGATAAATAAAAAGATTGTTTTCTTTGAAAGTCATAGAGAAGTTTCTCTCTTCCTGTCTATGAAGATATTTAAACTCTATTTTCTTAATTCATTTATTTTTGCCTCCCAACATGTGGCTTCACAGTATGCTTGTTAGTGTTGAAGGATATCTCTGCAAAACCTTTTTCGGGGTGTGAGGGGAGAGTCTTTAATTAGGAACCAATATAAACAGACTGTCAATACTTGAGGTGCACTTTTCAGAATAGCTCATAATTAGGTCCTTAGAGAACATGAAGCATTATACCATTATTTTCCAAGAACATTAACACTCACCTATTTTTTCTGTCCACTTTCAATATTTTTATTACTTTGCACGATATAGGACTGAACTTCCAACGTCTTCACATCTGTTCAAACCTTTGCCTTTTGTCTTTCCCCTCTTCATTCCGAGTATTCCCCTGGTAACAAATTTATAATCCTCTTCAATTAGTAAATGAACAACTCTTATCTAGTTTTCTGGATTAAAGAGAAAGCTGATGAGTCTCAGCATAAACTCCTCACACATTTTTCTCACAGTCCTCAGTTGCATTTAATATGTATCGAAGACACTTTACTCCGTTAAAGTAACATGCGAACATATGTCCAAAACGAACCAATTTTCTTTTAAAGCAGTTTATATTAGAAATTCAGAAAGTTGAGCTATACAGGATGAAATTATCATTCAATCTGTGTGTTTTGAATCCAGTGAGTTTTTTCTTTTTAAATTGTATGGGTGTCACTGCCAATATAATGCTTGAAAATGTTATTGCTTCTGGGAAGAATACTATAAATGTTGACAACTGAGGCCTATAACTCCTTAGGCCATTACTTCAAGACAGCTATTGCTAGTTCAGTAGAGCATTCAAAATATGTTTCTATCAGTGCAATTCCAGATTTGTTTATATCATAGGCCTGTGGAAACTGGCTGGATAATCCTTCCGTGGCTGCCATATTTCTGTGCTGAGACTATAAAACCAAAAGCCATCAAAGGCCAGCCTGATACATACACAAAGAATAGGCCACTGACCTTGTGTTTATTTCCCACACCCATATTCCTTAATGTTATCTCTAAATGTCTAACATATTTACATAAGAATAATTTTTGTGAGTTGGAAAATAAAATGGTCTTCAGAAAGCTTCTACTTATTTAAATGCATAGCAGAAATTTGCTTCCTATTTTCTAATTAAGAAATCCAGTGAGCTTTCTTCAGCTTTAACCTTTTGAACTCTGTATTCTATTATTTCTAGGTAATCATTTCCACTTCTAGCTATAAATTTTCTGCTCTCCTCTTCTCTTTTTCCCTTTCCTTGACTCTCTGTACTTTAGCTAAGAAATCTCTCAGACTCTCCTTACCTGATTTCTTCTTCCAAACTAATTATTTGAGTTCTGTGTCTCGTTGTGTCCCATGACAATTACTACATCTTAGGTCAATATCCCACATTCCTGCTTTGTTGATTTTCACCTCAGCAAATCTCACTTCCTAATATGATTGATTATCCTTAGAATATCTCCTAAATTCTAGTTATGTATTCTTAAATCTCCTTTGGTAATCTTTTTGATGTTATTTAATTGGATCTTATTCTCTTGTCATATGGGAAAAATCCGAGACATTCCCCTTGGCCTCTCTCAAATTATTAGCTATCTTCTGCTAAGTTTGCCTTTTTAAATAATGCCTACATTTTCTCTCCTGCATTCACTCTGCTACCTTCCTCAGTCAAGTGGCCAATTTTTTTTCTTATATGCTGGATTTCTCTAGACAAATATCATATTCTACTTCCCTTCAAAATGTATAGTCAAAAATCAGACATTTTTTCTTCAACTTCTATACCATAGACACACTTATTCAGCCCTACCCTTGAAGCTTGGTGAAGGAAAAGATTCCCCTATGATTATAGGTGAACTCCCCAAAACTACCAGAATTATGTTATTAAAGGGGAGGAGTCAGAAATAGATGCCTAGTAGACAATCACCAGTGGATTGGTGATTATTATTATTATTACCTCTTAGGGTTGATGGAAAATGAAATTGAACTAAACGAAATCAACTAAAAACCAAAACAATCAACTAAATTTTCCTGACTTTTTTAGCACTGGGGGAATGAATATGACCTCAGATTTAAGTTAGAGATCTTCAATAAAGACTGACAATGGGAAAATAAATGCAGTGTGATGTTTTATGGGTCTGTGAATTTTTTTGGTGGGAGAAATTATGTTATAAAGCATGTTATGTTTAGATGTATATTTAGAAATTTAGATGTATATTTATGTGAAATTTAACTCCATAAGGAAAACTTTACCTTTACTGCTTAAAACCATTGCTTTGAAGAAATGCATTTGAGATGTGAATAATCCATTCTTCCACTATTGTTCCCCACCTACATCCATGCTATTTGATAAAAGTTCAACTTTTCCTTAGTTTTTTCTAAAGGAATTTCTCAGTATTATCATCCTGGTAAATTCTGGTTATTACTGGTCATTCATAGATTTAAGAATGCGATTTACAGAGTACTTCATTGCAGCCAAGCACTCCTAGTTGTCATAAAACTGAGTAATGGTTTGACATGAGCAACGTTGATGTATATGTCAGCATTTTCTTCCCTTGATATTTCTGCTCCTATTTCTTCCATATGTTCCATATGTTACTTGGTCACCACTGTTAATTCTAGAAACACTTTTTTCTCCATACTACTCTACAATAAGCAGTGCTTTCAAAAAACTTGACTTTTACTGTCATTTGCCAAATGGCAGTTGGTTTACTTCCTCACATTATGGCTATTGGAACTTTTAGTACAATTTGCCACCATTTCTCAAACCAAGATATAAAACCTGATGGTTTTTATTTATTGTGTCTTTTGATTTTCCTTCTAAAATGTTCAGCCTAGACTCCTACATAAATGAGTCCATGTTTCAGTCTTGGAATATTTAATGGCTATTCATTTCTTTCATTGTTAACACTTGAATAATGTTATGGTTGTGAATGTTGACTTATCATGCAGTTGAAAATCTGTATATAGTTTCTGACTTTCTCAAAACTGAACAACTAATAGTCTACTGTTAACTAGAAGCCTTGCTGTAACATAAACATCCAACTAACACCTATTTTGTATGTATTATGTATCATATACTATATTCTTACAATAACATTAGAAAAATATTAAGAAAATTATAAGAAAGAAAAAATACATTGACAGCCCTGTAGTATAAAAAAATCCATATATAGGGACCTCTGGGTGGCTCAGTGGTTGAGCATTGTCTTTGACTCAGGGCATGATCTCAAGGTCTGGGATCAAGTCCCACACTGGGCTCTTTGAAAGGAGCCTGCTTCTCCCTCTGCCTCTGCCTCTGCCTCTCTCTGTGTCTCTCATGAGTAAATAAAATGTTTCAAAAAAAATCCATATATAAGTAGACCTGCACAGTTCAAACTCATTGTTCTTAAAGGTCATCTATATATTTAGTGAGATCTAATCAAGTATAAAGCCCTAGTCTAGTTACTCTGTCTCTTGACAGTAAGTTCAATGGGAATTGAAACCATGATAAGTCCCACATGTTTCATAGAATTGAACACCAAAATGACCCTAGTCATTACCGGGGTTACTCTAGTGATAAAGGTAAATGCTAATTAAAAACAATTTTAAACAAGTTCTATGTCAGAGAAGCTCATCAATAAACCTATTTTAGGGGGAAATGATCCAGTTAAGGCCAACAGGAAAGATTTCTCTGAAAAGCTGAGCCTGCATATCAGATAATGAGGATGTGCATGTTTTAATTTAGATGAACAGGAGAGACAACTCCCTAGGTAATCTAGAGAATGTGTTGGAGAGGGAAAGGCTAAATGGATGCAAGTAGACAAAATAGAGGGTTACCTGAAATATCTAATTGGGAAGGTGGCACAGCGGCTTAGCGCCACCTGCAGCCTGAGGTGTGATCCTGGAGACCTGGGATGGAGTCCCATATTGGGCTCCCTGCATAGAGCCTGCTTCTCCCTCTGCCTGTGTCTCTGCCTCTCCCTCTCTCTGTATCTCTCATGAATAAATAAATAAAATATTAAAAAAAAAAAAAGAAATAACTTGGAACTGAGGGAGGTTGACTTTGGCCATGGGGAAGAAAGGTAGTTTGAAAGACTATCTTGGAGCTAAGATGGTAGGGATCATGTGGGTGGCAAGGACTCTAGTGGAGAAGTACTTCTCATTATTCTCAACTTAATTCTTTGGGAGTTAAAAAAAAAAAAGAAATCACTGTCTTTTATCTTCTAACTAATTTTCCTCCCTTACTCATCTCCATATCAACTAATTTAAAGGTTTGTATTCCACGATGACATGTTTGCTTCTCTGTATTTTCATTTTTCTTTTCTTTATGCCTAGTATACCTTTATCTTGATAATGATTCAGTGTCTGTCAAATGGAATTTAATATTACTTTACTTTTCATCAAAATGCTATTAAATATTACTATTGGCCAAAGAGCACAGTTGGGAACAATCATAGAAATCATCACCCTTGCACCTAGAATTCTGTGGGTTGTGGCCGAAATATAGATGAGGGAGAGTAAAAAGATTATAGAAATTCATGTGGAATTACAGATTTTCTAGGGATTTTCATGATTCATATAGAAAATCCAATACTATACTGAGTTAGAGGACAGGAGGAATGGTATTTTTACAATGATTATTTGGATAAACTGACTTGAAATTTGTAATTCAATGTATTTGAACTTAAAACAGCCACATTTGTATTGCTATTTAAGCATTGTGAAGTGCTCAGAAGTCGATATTAGAAATTTTTTTAGTAATTTCTAAAACGGTTTTAAAATCTATCTTATTTTACTGATAGTAATATGGACTACTTCCTGAATTTCTTTCAATTGTATTAAGTAGGTTATAAGTAGTGGATATAGAAGCCAAACTAAAAGGTTTCAAGCTGTTGCACGAATCTTATCTCCAAAATACATGAATATTAAATGCAATATCTAATCTTGGTATTTATCTGCATGTTTGAAATTCTATTTTCCTGTAATGAAATTCTTAATAGTTTAAATAGAATTACACTCCTATTTTATACCTCTAGCATATACTTTAAACATGAAGTATTTTATGCTGCAAAACTATTTGCTTACATTACCATTAATTATCTAGCTCTTTCTTACAATGTGTCACTCAATTTTCTCAATTGTGTTTGCAGTCTTCATCATTCAGTCTTCATCATTATTTTCCTCTAATCCTGATTCCTTAGACACTTAATAAAATGATTAATTTTCTTTTCACTTACTCAGTAGACACATTAATTTCTTCATTCATCAGTACTCAAAATTTTAAATCTATTTTTTTTCTTTATTTTCTAAAAGAATAATAGAAAACAGTAACAGGTTTTGGTAGGACATCTCCATAAACGCCTTCACTATTTTCTTCCCATAATGCAGCATCCATAATTTACTCGACTCTATTTTCTTACCCAGTTTTTAGTTCTAAATATTCAAGCCATTTATGAAGAAAGAAGCAGTGAGGATGAAGGGATGTTAGGTCTTGCCTAAATATTGGAATTATACTAACCTGGAGACACATCCTTGTCTGGCTAACTACTAGATGTTTAAAACGTGGAAAACCATTTTCATTTTAACACTTTAGTACTCTCCTCTCTAAAATGCAGAAAATATCTGACTTGAAGTATTGTTGTGAGGATTAGAGGTAATTTATTATAACATACTTAGCAAAATGTCTGGCTAAGAGAAAGTGCTCAATAAAGGCTTGCTTTTTGTATATTTGTTTATTTTCTTAAGAAGCTCTTCTGCTCTGGAAATCACTCACAATTTTATTGCCATTTTGAAGGAAATTTAATAATACATGCATATGAAAAAAGATTCCACTTTAACAGCTGTCTTCCTTTTAAGCACAACTAATTGCAAAAGATCATGAATAATATTGCTAGTCAGAAAGCAGTATGTTGATGCTGTTATATGTATGCCATTGTGCCAGAATGATATTTATGTATTCAGTGTTGGGAAGACAGCTGTGGAGATTGCAAAAGAATGCTCTTGAAGCTAGTGTTTCCATTTAAGGCAAGTTAATTATTCTTTTTTTTTGTTAAGTTAATTGTTCTTAATGCTTACGTATCTTTAAAATATACTTTTTAAGGAAACATTTATTATTTTGAATGCAAGAGCAAATGTGCCTTATATTCTTTTACTTGTTTTTTAAAAAGTTTTAAAGAAATCATTATCTATTTTATCATATCTTTAAGAAAAAAATTGAGAACATTTGATTGGATAAACTACCAGAAGCTTTAAAATAATGAGTTTCAAAAATATAAAAAAAGACTGACAAACAAGAGTAAATGTGATTCAATTTCAAAATTTATCTTCCTTGATAGGAAAAAAAAATTCTTTTTTATCCCCTTCAGTGCAAAAAATAACTTTTAATTTTTAAGACATTTAATTTGATTTTCAAAATACAGTGACAAACTTATCTTTTGAATTCTAGAAGTCATCCAAACTAAAAACAAAGAATTACATTCTTAGAACCAATAAACAAAATTACTGGAACAACATTCTGATTGAAATATAGACTAATCATTTTGATTTACCTTTCAAAAGAAGCATATGCTTCATCATAATAGTTTGATATATCCTGACAAACATTTGAAATAATGATTTATGTTTAAGTCAGTATGTTTACTACAACTGACATATACTATTTTAAGGTAACATTTTGAATTATATAAAAATGTGAATAGCTCTCCTGAAAGTTGTTTAGAATAACTTTTTTTATTTCAGGTCTTTGCATTTTTGAAAACATTTAAATTATAGAATCTGTTGCGGTTATTCATTTTGAGGTTATATATTTGGAGAAAGGGAGAGGAGAAATCTAATTAAGAGTCTGTAACACATCAGTGATTGCATGACTTCTTGATACAAGTTCAGTATTTAGGGGTTTTTTTAGCGCTTTTATAAGTGTTCTTAAACATTTCCTTTCCTATTTGCATATTCAATTCCTCAGACTGAATTATATGATCCTTTTTATCTCTCACTATGATTACTAATCATAGTGATCAAATGTTGATATGGTTAGGCATTCAATAACATCTGCTTTCTCTCTGATCCTAAAAACAACATTTTTGGTTATTTTACTTTTTTGTTTTACTTCATAAATTGCCATCATTGAGATATAATTTATATAAATAGAGTGAACTATTTTTAATTAGAGTCCTATGAGTTTTGAAAAATGCATTTGATAAGTACCGTTTAGTCATCAGAACAATGCAGACACAATATTTTCATTACTACAAAAAGTTTCTTTTGCAGTCAATCTCCCACATCCTCAGTCCTAGGCAACCACAAATCTGTTCTCTGTCATTGCAGAATAATTTTGACTATTCTGAAACTTCATATAAATGGAATAAAACTGCATGTGCTACTTTATATAATGATTCTTTGACTCAGCATACTGCTGTTGAGATTCATTCATATTTTTGAATGTATGCAGTTTACTTGTTTTCTTTTATTGCTTAGCATTACCCCATATTATAAAGTACGTGGAAATCTGTTTCTTCATTAATTGATGATATTTAGTTTTACTTTCTCTGGTTTGGGGCTTTTATTAATTATAAACATCTATATTCAGGATGTAGAGTACCTATTTTGGTGTTTTCTTTTGCCTGTTGTGAGTTTAAGGATTCTTAATATACTCCAGATACAAGTACTTTTAGAAGCACCTTTTGAAGAACAGATTCTAATTTTGAGAGAGTACATGTGCCATTTGAATAATTTATCACACAGACTGTGAGAAAATATTGAAAATAGATTTGAAAAAATGTTTCATTCTAAATATATAGAGAATCCTTACAATCTAATTTTAAGAAGCCAACAAACCAAATGCATAATGTACCTTTACATTTTCTTAAGCGTCTTTCATAGAATAGAAGTTCCTTGTGGGTGTGTATGTATGTGTGTGTGATTTGTCATGAGTCTTTGCTTAATTATAGTACCCCAAATTTTCTCCTCTGTGGTATTCTAGAAGGTATAATTTTAGTATTCACATTTATCTCTATGATAATTTCAAAAGATTTTTTATTATGAAATAAAACTTGATACTCATTTTTTTCCATATGGGTGTTAATTTGTTCTAGTGATTTTGTTGAAAATATTTACCTCAGTGTATCTCTGAATGATCAACTGTTCATACACTGTAGGTCTATTTCAGGATAATATCTTCTTCCACTAATCTGTAACTGTGCTTAGGCCAAAACCATGACACCTTGAGTACCTAAGGACTAGAACTTCACTGAAAGTCTTAAAATGAAGTATTGTAATTTTTCCAGCATTTCCTTCTTTTTTTTCTAAAAAAGTTTTTTTTTTTGGGGGGGGGGTTGCTTTCTTTTTTGCTACTCTAGTTGTTTCTAGAATTTTATGCATAAATTTTAGAACCAGTTTATCAATATCAAAAGGAAAAACTCCCTGTTTTGGGCTGTATGGTATTAATAGCTTAAAAATATTTTATCTTGGAGAATGACTTCTAGAATGATGTCGAGATAAACTTCATGGAATATCTCTCCAGAGAAACCATCATAACTACATGTGAATATAATGAAAACAAATTAAAATATCTGAGAACTTACTGTGATACAAAAAAATGAAGAAATATTTATTCAAGAAAAGCTGTTACATTTGGATAAGATTAGCCAATGTCTGTGTCCTCTGAGCCAAGACCTGTTCCTTTCCTCCACAGCTCAGCATGATAAACCTCTACATTGAGGCAATGTAGGGAAGAACAAAGCAACAATGACAACAAAACAGAATTGCTACAAGTAGTACTAAAATGTCAGAATTGCAAACTTTGTTAAATTTTATGACAAATGCAGAGAAAGTGGAAAGTGCAAGCCATACAGGAGGGGGAAAAAGGCAACAATAGCTGCCACTGAGAAACCCTATATGTCAAACTTAGGAGATGAATAACTCCCTTAAGATGCTATTATAATTAAGTTAAAAGAACCAAAAGGAGTCATATTTAAAGAAGTATGGAATGGTACAATGACAATGTGCAACCAAATATAGCAGATTAACAAGGACATAGAGATTATAAAAGAAGAACTATCCTGAAACTCTGGAATAGAAAAATACAAAAAGCACAATTAACAAAAATACTAGAAATGCTAAATAGTAAAATTAAGCTAGAAGAAGAATCAGCAAACTTGAAGATAGATCCATAGAAATAATGTGTCTAAGAGTTAAAGAGAAAAATAAAGAGAAATTAACAGAACGTTTGAGAAATGTGGAACTTCATTAAGAATACTAACATAGGTTTAACTGGAGTTCCAAGAAGAAAGAAGAGAGTGAAAGGAACCAAAAAAATATTCAAAGATATAATGGCTGAAAATTTTATAAATCTGATGAAAAAACATTAAATCTAGTACCTAAGTGATGAAAAAACATTAAATCTAGTACCTAAGTAGCCCAATGATCTGCAAGTAAGGCAAAGAGATTCATATCCAGATGCAGCATAGGGGAAAAAAATATTTAAAGAGAAAGGCAACATCTTGAAAGCAGCAAGTAAAAAATAACTGATCACATACAAGGAAACCCAATAAAATTAACAACTGATGTTTTATTACAAATAATGGAAGCTAGAAGGTTGTGAGTTGAAACATATAAAGTATAAAAAACAAACTGTTAACCAAAATCTTACATCCAGGAAAACTATATTTCAAAAATGAAGGCAAAATAACAACACCCTCAGAATTTGTTGCAGCCTGATATGAATTACAAAAAAATAACAAACAACATGGTTTTGGATACAGTGATCTAAGACTACAAATCAACTCCATATTAAAAAAAAAAAAAAGCAACAGAGCACTGCTAAAAGCAATTATGTAATTATAAAAAAAAAACAGTATAAATCTACACTTCTCCTTTCTTTCCTTAAATGATTCAAAAACTGTGTAGAACAATATGTATGTAATTATATTCTTGGGCCTATAATACATAGACATGTAATATACCTAACAACAAATTGTTGCCAAATGATAACAAAGCTGTGGGTAATTGTTATTGCCAAATAATAACTAAACACAAAGAAGGTGGATTTGAACAGAGCTTCTGGAGTATGGAAACACAGCAGATGGTGAGTGAATTGCACAGGAAGCAATTAAGAGAAACAGAGAGGAGTAAATAAGAAAGTTAATATAACAAAGCATCTTCTCTAATGTGTCTTGAATGACACAAAATTATATAAAGAAACGATTAGAACAATATGGTTTTGAGTTTGCAATGAGTTTAGGATATACATAATAATATTAGTGTAACAAAAGGGAAAAGGGGGGTAGAGCTATATAGTAATAGCATTTCTATGTTATACTGGATATGTTAGTATAAAGAAACATAATCTGATAAATTAAGAAGTATATTTTAAGCCAAAGATCAAATACTACGAAAGAGATTCAAACAAATATAGTGCAAGTATAATTCAAGGAAAGATAACATTATACTAGTCATTATTCTCTTAAGGAAAAATAGAAAAAAAGGAAGAATAGATGAATTAAAAAGACATGACACATACCGAAAAACAGAAATCAAAATGGCAGAAACAATCCACCTTTATCAACAATATTTTACATTCCCAGCAACGGTATATAAGGGTTTCGATTTCTCCACATCCTTGCCAAATTTTAACAAATAATAATATAATAGCCATCCTAGGGATGCCCAGGTGGCTCAGTGATTAAGCACCTGCTTTTGGCCCAGGGCATGATCCAGGAATCGAATCTCACATCAGGCTCCCTTCATGGAGCCTGCTTCTCTCTGCATATGTCTCTGCCTCTCTCTCTCTCTCTCTCTGTGTCACTCATGAATAAATAAATAAAAATCTTTAAAAAAAATAGCCATCCTAACAGGAGTAAGATGATATTGTGATTTTGATTTGTACTTTCCTTTTTTTTTAAGATTTATTTATTCATTCAGAGAGAGAGACAGGCAGAGACATATGCAGAGGGAGAAGAAGCAGGCTCCGTGCAGGGAGCCCGACGTGGGACTCGATCCTTAGTCTCCAGGATCACACCCTGGGTTGCAGGCAGCGCCAAACCACTGCACCACTGGGGCTGCCCATGATTTGCACTTTCCTAATGATTAGTTATGTTGAGCATCTTTTCACATATCATTGGGTCATTATGTCTTCTTGGGATAAATGTCTATTCAAGACTTTTGCCCACTTTTAATTAGATGATGATGATGATGATGATGATGATGATAATGATTGAGTTGTAGGAATCCCTTATATATATTGGATATTAACCCTTCGCCAGGTACATAGTTTGCAAATATTCTAATTCTGTCAGCTGCTTTTTCATTCTGTTGATTGTTTCCTTTGCTGTGCAGAATCCTGTTACTTTTAATGTAGTCTCAGTTTTCTAATTTTTGTTGTTTTTGCCTGTGCTTTTAGTAACATATACAAAAGTCATTGCTATGACCAATGCCATAAAAGTTTACCCCTATGTTTTCTTTTAGGATATGCACAATTTTGGTTCTTATGTTCAAGGTTTTAATTGATTTTTGTCAATGATATAAGACAAGCATCCAATTTCATTATTTTGAATGTGGATATCCAGTTTTCCTGACACGATTTGTTGAAGACTATGTTTCTCCATTGGGTATTCTTGGCACCCCTGTCAAAGATCAGTTAACTGTATATGCATGTGTTTATTTGGGGGCTCTCTATTGTGTTCTATTGGTCTGTATGTCTGTGTTTATAAGACCATAGTGTTTTGATTACTGTAGTTTTGTAATGTACTTTGAAATGAGGTTATATGATGCCTCCAGCTTATTCTTTTTTCTCAAGATTGTTGTGCCTATCCAGAGTCCTTTTTGATCCACATGAATTTTAGGGTTGTTTTTCTCTATCCTGTAAAAAAATGCCATTGTGAATATGATAAGGATCACAATGAATTTGTAGAAAGGTTTAGGTACTATGGATGTTTTAGATTATGGAGTCTTTCAGTACATGAATACCCAATAACTTTCCATGTAATTGCATTTTCTTTCTTTCTCTCGTTAGTGTTTTGTAGTTTTCATCATACAAGTATTTCCCCTCCTTGGTCAAATTCATTTCTGAACATTTTATTCTTTCTGATACTATTGTAAATCGGACTGTTTCTTAATTTCCATTGTTGGTACGTGTAAATGCAATTGATTTTATATGTTGATCTTGTATTTGTTGGACCTATTATTTCCAATAAAGAAATAAAAGGCATCCAAATAAGAAAGGAAGAAGAAAAACTGTTTGCAGATAACATGATCTTATATGTAGGAAACTATAGAGTGGAGAGAATTGCCTTAACATTGAGGCCAATTAGTATCATTATTTAAATGTGAGTTTTCTCAGGACTCTTGAAATTTTCAGCTATCCACGAAATCTCTCTACACTGGCTGATCAGAACTTGACTGTTCCTGTTCTGTGTGGCATCTGGGAATTGATTCTTCAGATTATAGCTCCTTGGTAGCCATCTTTGCTCACTAGCTGTTTTTGGTACCCTCCTAGAATCTCACCTTAAACATGTGCAGTTTATTTCTCAGCCAAAGGCTCAAGTGACTCTCTACAAAGATCTTTAAGCCCTTTCTCTGAGTAGCTCCCTTTCATCCCTCATTCTGCCTGCTGATTCCTGGCATCTCAGCATCCTTGCCTTTTGACTTCTGTATCCACTCTGCAATATCTTCCCTGTTCTGCTCAATTGCCCCCATCTCTGCACTGCAATTTGGAGAGGGCTTCTAGCAAGAAAGACAGGGTAGTTGTAGAATCCACTTTGATTATTTCACTCATCGATCTCAGAACATAAATGGCCTTTCCCCAATGTATGAAAATAGTTATTTCATATATTTTTCCAGTTTTTTTTTTTTGTTGTTGTTGAGGATAGTAGAAAGACAGAGTCTAGTCTTGGTAATTTCATAATAACTAGAAGCAGGGACGCCTGGCTGGCTCAGCGGTTGGGCATGTGCCTTCGGCTCAGAGTGTGATACTAGAATCTGGGATCAAATCCCACATCATGCTCCTTGCAGGGAACCTGCTTCTCCCTCTGCCTGTGTCTCTGCCTGTCTCTCCCTCTGTGTTTCTCAGGAATAAATAAATAAAATCTTTAAAAAAATATATAATAACTAGAAGCAAGTTTTTCTCTTACCCAAAGTTTGTAAGAAGCTTATACTTTTGTCCAGACAAAACTCTCATCATGTTTACATAGAATTAGAAAAGGACTCACTCTCTGAGTTTTATTTCCAAATATCCTGGACTCAAAATAGCAACAAACATCAAATTTACTAGAGAGAAAACTTATGCCACAACCTATCCCTGAAGTTACATTATATATGGGACTTGCATAATTCCAGATATAATTGTCATATGACTTAATCTTCAGAAACACTTAGAGTTATTATATTTTTGAACATGATAAACTGCATTCTGTGGTATAGTGATACCATTTTAGGATTAAGGAAAATGTAGGGACAAGTTAAGTAAAGAATTCATAATTGTAAAGGAGTCATAAATGTTTCTTCTTTCTACAGTTATGAAACATACATGGCTTATTTATGTTCATGCACATTCATATACACACAATACTCTAATTCATTAATACCTTATGCCGAAAAAGTTAATAAATAATAAAATTTCTTTTCAATCCTTAGCCTAACTACCATCATTGTTCTGTTTGCTCATTGAAGTTAGTCGACTCTGGTTATGACTCTATCAACACATTTTACTGTCAATCTGGAACATTTCTCTAATGACACAGATTTTCAAACAAAGCCATCTGCATTTCTTTCTACCAGGCTGCATATTTTACAAGAATTATTTTGGTATTAAATTTAAATAATAACAGGGCTTACCATGTGTAGTCTATGAAATTTAAACTAATTTTAAAAATTTAACATATGAACTGTAATATATGAATTAATAAGAAAGTTCTAAAGTAATTCTCAATTCCAAAATAACTGCATTTTAAAAGTTCATACTAAAATGTAATTTAAACTCTGATATATAATCCAAATCTTATTTTGTACATTTGCATATGTCCATAGTGAAACTGAATTTCAGTTATATTTGCAATGCAATTTGACTAACCTCAGTTCATCATCTCTCTATTATAGTTATTCAAACATTAACCCTTTTGAGATAATTTTAAAGTAAAAATAACTATTAGCTATTTATATGCACACAACACACATATTTTATAAAACAAGCATTATAATATAATCAGTAGCATCTGAAAGTCACGTGGTCCAAAAGTCAGGAATCTGATAGCCGCCCTTGCTTGATTTCTATGCATTCCTTAGAATGTAATGGGGAATGGGAAAGTCTAAATTTGTGATTATATCTCTTATGACATGGTGAGTGGGTGAACTGATTCTCTGCCTCAAACCTCTATTAGGTTTCATTGCTTTAAGAAGTCAGCTCTGGCTGGTTTCCATGGAGCTTTGCAAAAGGCCAACATCTAGGTTATTGGTCTTGAAAAATGAATCCCTTCCCCCACAATACTGGTTTTAAAATCTTCTATTGTGCCAACTACTTGCAGCTTTTCACATTTGCAATTTGTTTAATGATTTCATGCTTCAGTAGAGTCTGTAGGAAAAAGCTAATCATATTTCCATCTTAATTTTTACAGTAGCAAAATTTCAATGTTTCTATATTGTATGTACAAGGTATAATCTTAGTTTTAATATTTAAAAATTATCAAGTTATTTGCATAATATTAGATGTTTAGCTTTTCTGATTTTTAATATTACAGAAAACATTATGATAAAATATACCATTTGATTTATTGAATCAACCCTTTAAACAAGACATGGTATAGTCACAAAGAAAGGAAAAAATAAGCAATGAAATTAAACAAATCTAAGCTTGAATTCTGAATCAGTTCTTGAATAGTTGCATGACCTTGGGAATTTTTCCCCATATGAAAATATCACTTCAGTTCAAAATATGAAGAATTCTCCTGGTGGTAGGTTTATTTTTAAAATATCAAATCACACTTGATGCCTAATGAATGTACTAAGGCATATGCATTATAATATCATAGGTTAAATTCCTAGAAGAAATTATATTCAAATTAAATAAACTATTTACATTTCTTATTTTTATAAATTGCTTTATGAGGAAGTTATAAACTTTTCAGTGGTATTTACTACAATGTTTGCATTCTTTTTTTTTTCTTTTGATTGCATTTGATATTACTATTTTTATTCTTCAGAAAGATAGTTGTTTAATTTTCTGCATATATTTGGGTCTCTAAAAGAAGAAATAAAACATAGCAGGACTATTGTTGAAATAAATTGATAATTATTTTTTTCCAGAATTGAAAAGACTCCTAAATTCGCATACAGAAATAACTCTTGTGTGTGTTCAGTCAGTTCCACTGTGATGAGACGCGTTCATTTATGAAAAACTGAAATGACAGAAGCCACTTTAAAATAAAGCTGAAGGGGCACCTGGGTGGCTCAGTGGTTGAGCATCGGTTTTTGGTTCAGCATCTTATCCTGGGGTTATAGGATTGAGTCCCACACTGGGCTCCCCCCAGGGAGTCTGCTTCTCTTTCTGCCTGTATCTCTGCCTCTCTATCTCTCATGAATAAATAAAATCTCAAATAAAATAAAATAAAATAAAATAAAATAAAATAAAATAAAACAAAAGCTGAAGAGGTCACTACAGAGCAACTGCCTTAACCATTCTCTATGTGAACTGGGCCAAAATCTTTGGATCAGACAATATGACAATTGTTTTAAACAACTGAGAAGTCAGCAAGAAAACAGACATCCTGATCATGAGATTGATGACTATGGACTTTCTAGAGATAAAATCAGTAGTCCATCAATGTATGACCCAGAGTAGTTTTGCTTGTTAACACCCATTGGACTGTTGTGCCCAAGACTGCAAATCCGAGCAACCACCAAGGAGTCGACACCGATGCAAGTACATGAGGGTTTATTTGCAAGCTGGAGCTTGGGTCCAAGTATACCCAACACAGCAGAGCAGGGACTTGGACCCCGAGGTTAAGAGGCGGAGCAGTTTTATAGGGCCAGTGACCAATGAGATTGTAACACACACAGAAAGTTGCACAGTCGTGTGGGTCCACACGCAGGTGGCCAATTGAATCACAATTCACCCCATAGTGACCATTTGAACTGGCCTATCACTCTGGTCGGAATTGGCGCGCAGGTTTGGCAGGCAAAAGGCGGGGAAAAATCATTACATTCTGATGAGCCTATTTCCGGTAAGAGTGTGCTGAGCAGCTTGAGTAGGGTGGGGAGTGCCTTAGCAATAAGCAGGTCGTGTGGGGGGTTTTCCATGAGATGGTGGGTATAGCACAAAATGGAGTTAGTCCTGCTCTGCTTGTCCAGGGGTAGGGGATTTTTGTTAAATTCCTTGGGTCCCACAGGACTTCTTTTTCTCTTCTCTTCAACTCATGTAATTGCCTCCCCATCTTTTTCTTCAGAAAACCCTCTTTCTCCCTACAAACAGCACTACTTGGATTTCTAGTAGAATCTGTGCTCCCTGAATTTCAATTCTTCAGTCCCAAGTAAACACTCATTATTATTATTATAGCTATTTATTTTCAGATTAAAATCTGTATCTGTAAGAAATGCCAGTCCATGAAATAAAAAACTCACAAGACCTATAGGAAAAAATGATGTTAAGAACACCAGACAAAAAAACAGATAAACAAACAAAAAACCCCACAGGACTAAAAACCTTCATTAACGACATATAAAAATAAATATAGAAGTTAAATAAAGAAAAAAAAACAGTTTTACACTTAGTAAATGATTAAGAAATATAGAATATATTTTGTATGGCTCTGGATCTTGAAAAATACCTAGTTTGTGTATATATGTGGATATTAGAATGATTGACGTTTCTGAAGGGGTAGAGAATTTGGGAAGGGTGACACTAGAGATACCGAGAATAAAAAAAAAAAATCATTTTAAATGGAAGTAGAAACATGTCATTACGAGGAGTTTTATTTTGAAAAGAGAAGATTGGTGTAGAGATAGAGTTTAGCGTCAAGACAGAATTCTTTAAAAATGGCTAAATAACAGCATGTGTTGTCAAATAAAAACAAATCTAGAATCTAGATAGGGAAAATTTTAATTAGAATGAAAGACTAGTGCAAAAGGGAGAAGATTCTAATTTCAGAAATCTGCAAGCATCTCAAAATCAAACAAAAAAGAATTTTCTTTTATGAGGTAGAGGAGGCAGCAAACTGAGAGAAGCAGAAAACCTGGAGGGGAAACTGGACAAGCATGGGGACCAGTGTCATTTGCCAGGAAAAGGGTTTCACTGTTGTCAGCTGATTCTTAGAGGAGAACTTGATTGAGGCGGGAGGCACGTTCCACATTTGTGTGTGTGTGTGTGTGTGTGTGTGTGTGTGTGTGCTCCCTCAGGTTTGAAGAAGAGAAGTTCAAAAGCCTGTAGGAAAGAGAGAAATCTAATGTTTGGTCAAAACAAAGCAGTGGGTAAGAAATGGGCAACTGCAAACACTTGGTCAATGTCTTAATTGAAAAAAATTGATGCTTCATGACACATAGAACATTGTTGGAGCAATTCTTCAAAAATAAAAGATAAGGCTGAGATCTAGTTTACAGGAGGAAGGAGTAGCTTTTGCTAGAAGTAAGGCCAATTCATTTACAGTAACAGAAAGAAAGGAAGGTTTCTTTTTGTTTTGTTTTGATTTTTCCTATTAAATTCAGTAGTGGCTATCATTTTTTCTAAAAGCTCTTTCATTGAATTATCTAAATATTTTTAAAAAGATTTTATATGTGTATTATTTGAGGGAGAGAGAATACAAACCAGGGGACAAGCAGAGGGAAAAGCAGGCTCCTCACTCAGCAGGGAGCCTGATGCAGGGGTTCAATCCCAGGACACTGTTATCATGACTTGAGCGCAAGGCAGACATTTAGCGAACTGAGCCACCCAGGTACCCCTTAATTATCTAAATATTTTTTCATGAGAGTTAATACTAAGGAAGTTTTTTGCAGATGTAGAAGTCATTATTTTGCCCTTATTTCTCAAAATAATTTCTAATATTCTTTAGAGTTTTTTAATGTATTATTTAGTCATTATCCTAGTTTCAAAAAACACTCCCTTGGGTATTTTATTATTGAAGTAGAAAATTACACATTTATAACACTCAATCTGTATTTTTAAGAAAGGAAAATAATGATGATTTATTAAACTTTAGCTCACTTACATATTCAGATCTTATTTTAAGTCTCCAATGAGGTCTTATTGTTTACTCTTGCTATTGCAAAGAGCCGTCATGGTTTTCAGTTTTCTTACCTGTTGTTTAATACTACTACTAAGTCACATATGTCAGCATAATAAAATATGTAAAAATCTTATTATATAGCTCTAGTATTATTACGTTGAAAAAAGAAATCCTATACATTGTTTTAGATTGAAATAAATGTATGATTGGATAAAGAATAGCTCCTTTTCCTAAAAGCATTGCTCCAATTTTTTAATCTAAAAAAGCCTATGTTTCTCTATTATTAAGGGTAGTAGAAAGTCATAGCTGATTGATCTCCTCTTATTAATCTCACATAATAGTTGGTTGTTTTCTTTGTCCAGCATATCTCCAATTATGCTAATTTGGGATGGGTTTGACAGTTGTAGTATCCTTATTCTTTGTTCCAGATTGATTTATATAATTCATATACAATTGAATATATTAAATTAATATCCTGGTCAGAGTAATTGATGCAAAGGTACACCTCTCCCTGGATTATTGTATCTGCAGTTAGTGGGTAAGTGTCTTATCCCTGGAGTGACAAAATGGTGCATGTGGGAATCAGTGACTACCCAAAAGCATCTGAATTGCCATGTGGAGAAAGCCGGTTTGCAATAAGAGAAAATGTAGGAATGGCAAAGAAAATTTCAGAGGCAAGAGATGGAAACTGTTTCTACTTTTGGTTTTCATAGTAATGTTTGCCCATTTTTAAAATTTGCTTAATTTATTTTGAATTTTGATTTTTATTATTTTCAGTCGGAAGAGTAATTAATATTCAATAAACATTTCCTGGGCAGCCCCAGTGGCACAGCGGTTTAGCGCCACCTGCAACCTAGGGCATGATCCTGGAGAGACCCTGGATCGAGTCCCACGTCAGGCTCTCTGCATGGTGCCTGCTTCTCCCTCGCCTGTGTCTTTGCCTCTCTCTCTCTCTCTCTCTCTGAATAAATAAATACATAAATCTTTAAAAAGAAAAAGAAACATTTTGTGACACATTGTTCTTTCTACTCATGGAACTCTACTTAAACAATAATGAAAGTCATGGTATGCTCACTGACCTTGTTTGAAACAAATGTATAAATAGAGTAGGAATAAGATCTCTACCTGAAGGACCATGTCATAATTAACAAGTCCATTGAAATTCCAATGCTTAAAAAGATTTTCAGGACAGCAAAACTGCTGGATAATCCCTTGGGCATCCTGATAATTTAATCAAATGTGCTGACTGTTAAATTGGATTGTTTTGTTATTCAGGTATTTCTTCTTGAAACCTCTATTTATCTTTCCTTTATTAAAAACAAAACAAAACATAATGCTCATGGGAAAATGTCATTCAGTCTTTTAATGACATCTTTATAAAGTTAAGTTTTGTGCTTGCATTGATTATTTGGCGAAGATTATCAATGCTGGCAATTATGAATTAATTCATAACACCCACTCTATAACAAAGTATTAGTGATTGTAATTGTTAAGGAGTTCTAGCCTTTTGAAACTTAGTCAATTAAAAAATGTAGCAATTAAAAATGCTAGTCCAGATCATTTCAATTTTCATAGCCGCAACACATTGTCAGTGATCAGACCCCTTCTTTCAATGTTAGAACTTGCAGAAATATGGCCTGGCCAATATCCTATTGAGTCATATTGTCATATCCCTGTATTCTAACATAATCAAACATATTTCAATAGCCACGGAAGTTAGCTCCATTCTAGATAGCCTAGACAATTTGCAGGATAATATACTCATTATTCCTGTGATTTTTCTCTTCAAGGCAGCTTTTGGGCACCATCTTCACACTAAATCTATGCAAGCATTAAAAAGTGAATTTAACCTTGATTCAGTTGTTTTCAGAGAAAAATATACTTATTATATACATTTGATCCTTGAACAACACTTTTTTAAACACACAGGTCCACTCATACTTGGATTTTTTACAGCTCCATACTGTAAATGTTTTTTTCTCTTATGATTTTCCCACTAACATTTTCTTTTCTAACTTACTTTGTTGCAAGAACATAGTATATAATTCACATAACATACAAAATATGTGTTAATGGACTGTTCATGTTATCAGTAAGACTTGCAGTCAACAGTAGCCTACTAGTACTTAAGGTTGGAGGCAGTCAAAAGTTAATACTTGTATTTTCAACTGCATGGGGGCGGGTTCAGCACTCATAACCGCCACATTGCTCAAGGGTCAACTGTATATTTGATATATGTTTTAATATATCTTTTGATATATGTTATAATTTAATGTTTATGTATTCTGAGTTAATATAAGTGATAATGTTTAAAATTTTACAATATAAAATTCAATAGCTAACTACGTACATATTTAATTTCAAAGCACTAAACATAGATAAAGTTTCCTAGACAGTTTCTGGAAGGTAAAGATTATAAGAGTGAACTATTTCATATTTTCAATTGTTGAAGGAACGAAGATATATAGATTTGATTCTATTAAAAATAGAATTCATAGCCTCCTTTTTCCTAGATATCTCTAAAATCACATTTCTATATGATTATTTAATTATTGTTTTGTAATGCCTCTTCTGGTCTTTGTATTATACTCAATGAATTGTAATTACATTCTTTCTTTAACTTGTTGTTAGAGAGACTTAATCCCATTTTCCACAAATATTTTATTATGGCTAATCTGTCTACTTATGAAGATGAGAAGTTTAGATATTCCCATCCACATTTGTCCTTTGCTAATTATAGAAGAGTTCAATCTCCTTAAGTAATAAAGCATTTCCAAATTACCCATTTCTAGCTACATCTTTGTCAGATTTTTAATCAATTTAGAGTTACCAAGCAAATACAATTATTAAAAAAAAAACTTTCATTCATCACATATGTTAATCAATAGTTCTGATTTTCTGATAGTTCTGGAAGTAATTTAATCAGTTGGCCCATTACCACCACAGGAAATAACAGCAATAAAATATTATTAAATGAAACATTATTAGATATTAGAGTTGTATCATGGTAGTTCTTATAAAGTTTTACTAAAGATATATACTACAGGGATCCCTGGGTGGCGCAGCGGTTTGGCGCCTGCCTTTGGCCCAGGGCGAGATTCTGGAGACCCCGGATCGAATCCCACATCGGGCTCCCGGTGCATGGAGCCTGCTTCTCCCTCTGCCTGTGTCTCTGACTCTCTCTCTCTCTCTCTGTGTGACTATCATAAAAAAAAAGATATATAGTACAGATAATCTATATATAAAGACATTTTGAAATTTAAAGTAAGAACTTACTACTTTCTCAATTTCTGTGAGAAAAAAAAAGTTTGCCTAGAACAGCAAATTTGTTATAAAATGATTTCAAATGAGTTTAAACCAGCTTAAACTGTATGTCCTATAATACAGAAATTGGACAATGTACTGTGTCATTTCTAAGAGAATAATTATAATACATATTTTATTCTACTTATGCTATGCTAATTATATCATGGAGTTATAATTAGCCTTTGGCACTATAGTGATTAAAGTGAATCTTTTTCTTTTCTCAAGTCATGTCCCATCTTTTGCTTTTAGTTCACTTTCATATTGCTTCCTTTAGTTAAATTTTTCTTTCTACATAAAAAAAGATTCTTACTGCTTTCAAAGATTGTGCAAAAACTATCTAAATGTGACTAATCAAATAATGCACCCATGTAATATGTATGACATTAATTCTGATTACTATATAAATACAGTATTTACAACATAGTAATTTAATTGGCTGTGTATTAATTTATTCTGGAATTTTTATAAACATTGATTTAGCTCTCTTTACATTAACTTCAAGAAAATGATATATCAATTTTCATGAAACATAAGAGTCATACTGAAACAACTCCAGCTCATTTTAAAACACTTTTTAAAAACTGGTGTCATCTTTCCCTCATGATTTCTCAGTCTATCTTCTAAACAATATCAAACTTTATCAAACTTTACATTCTGTGGTTTGTTGGTCCAAAGTAGTGAGTAAACAATATCAAACTGTATCAAACTAAACAATATCAAACTGTATCAAACTTTACATTCTGTGGTTTGTTGGTCCAAAGTAGTGAGTAAAATAAAAGATTTCAAAAAAAAATTTTAAACAGCAAATGTATCTCACTCTTGATTATTTCTACACCAAGGACAAGGTCTGTTGATCCTTTAAATCTCTTAGGCTTGCATATCTCTTAACAATACCGTTCTAAATGTGCCTATTAGCATACAAATGCTGATACACTCTCTTTGGAAAGATCACTTTTATATAAAGATGAAGAAAGTTCTTATAGAGAGATGTGGCATCTGAATGGGTCTTCAAGGTGTTTATTTTTTCTTAGAAATCATAATTATAAGAGAAAGACATTATATATAACCATCAACATCAACATTTAAATTTTTAACAATTATTGAGAACTTAATTATGTGCAGAGCAAAGCCTAAATCACTTTCATATATTAACTCATGCATGAGGTCCTTTGAGGTAGGCACTACTATTATTGTGATCATATAATTAAGATAATGGAACCTCAGAGAAGATAAATTATGCGCCCATGTACAGATAGCTAAGAGGTGAGGAGCCAGAGTTCTAATTCAAGTGTGTGCCAGAGACTACACTATTAAGGATAAAATATTGTAAACTTTTTATTTTTTTTATAAATTAGTTTTTAATTTTAACACGACACATATCTGAAAAGTCTCTTCGTTCCAAAAGACTTGTAAAAGAAAAGAAAGAAGAAAGAACGAAAGAAAGAACGAAAGAAAGAAAATGACGAACCCAACTCTCAGCTTTACTTTTCCTCATCTGACGTCTCTTTCCAGAGACAAGAAATTTCAATTCCGTATGGTAATTTCTCTGATACTGCCTATGTATATTGCCATTGACTGCATTTATAAGAAGTATATCAATTACCTCCCATCATTTTTTCTTCAAATGAACTTTATTATACTTACTACTTTAAAACAACTTTGTCAGCATGCTATTTACATTGTTCCCAAAAACTAGGGAATGATTGATGTTACTAGATTTGATAATATTGTTTATAATTTAATGATGTGATCCAAGTATACTTTTAATCTGTTAAAATACAAACATATCTCTGTTTGTATCTATCTCTTTGGGATCTAATAAGTGTGAATACAATCAAGGCATTGGTAGCACTGAATGTATTTTACTCTCTAGATATCTTAGAAATGTAATATAACAGCATTATTTCAATCTTTGCACATGTCCGCAGACTATTAAATATATTAATCTCTAGACTTGGAAAACCTGCTCTCAGTATACACTCCAGTAAGTGATCCACTAAAAAGCTCCTATATTTTGTAATAAATACATTTTTTCTTGTTTTCAGGAAATTAAAATACCTGTTTTGTGACTTTATCGTTATGAAAGGTCTATACATTTTTATCTGGTTACTGAAGCAATCAAAATATATTTATAACAAGTAAATTATTTTCATGAAACTGTGCTAGGTGAGACTGTCTTTTTTATTTTGGACACCAAGTATAATTTACATGGTATAGTGAATAAAACTATTCATAAATAGGAATAATTGAACAATTTTCATACTGCTGCAGCACCATTTATAAAGAGGATATATTACCTATATTCATTTATGAACTGAAGAATGGTGGCTTCCTAGGTTACTCTGTGGGGTGTCAGTCATATATGTGAGGACTATAGAAAAGGAAAAATTGTTTGGAGAAGTGCAAGCTGGCTCTGTTGCATGAATTAAACTGCTCTTTTTTAAAGATAAGATTAACCTATTTATATTTATCAACATGACATATGATTGTGCTGGAGTATAATACCATGTTATCTTTCTCCTATATTATAGTTTTTTTAAATCTTTCTCTCTGTATTGTTCCCTGTTTCATTTTGTAATATATTTTTCCCCTGATATTTAATAAAGTTTGGTTATTATGGTTATCTTTATTATAATCAATTGTATGATACCTTTTGTATTACGTTTATTTAGAGATAATTTATAATTCTCATTAAGGATACTTACATTATCCTCCATCACCTATGTTTTGCAAATACTATTTTTTTCTTTTTTTTGTATATTTTTTTATCATTCTTCTCTTTTCTTTTTGTTATTCTATATGGTATATTGCCTTATTCGTCCACTATTTAATTATTTATTTATTTAGTATGAAAGACATGTATTGATTTTATTTATTACCCTAAATCTACTATTTAATTCGATGTTAATTGTAAGCAACACATAAAAGTGCCTATTTCTGCTACCATGTAATGTAATTTTCCATCGTGAATATTGTGATAAGGCTTATGAAAACTCTATGCCATCAAGGACTCTAGCTTCTCAGATGGCTGGTATTTTACAATTCTCACTGTCTGTGAAATCCCAACATGGGTAAGATTCTCCCACATTTAGTGCAGAATATCATGGGGTGCATAATTAGCTTATTGGCTCCCTGAGTTCCCCACACTGGAGCCTCAGTGTTACTAGTAGAGTTCTAAAATAACAAAGGCAGTGAAAACCCCTTGATTCTAATTTCCAAAGAAATCCACATCACAAGAGATTTCACGATAGTGTGGCTTTACCATTGTTGAGCTTGCCCAAACACTCATACCTGATCTTAAACTGTGGGTACACCATGCCTTTCATCTGGATGAAAAGTTAATGTGAAAGAGGTTCTCAGTATTCCATCTATAAGCTACATGTGGATATAATGGCTGTTAGGTGATCCAGATGATGGTTTTTTCATTATGATATAAAACCTACAAGCCATCATAGATAGCTTAGGAAAACGTTTAGTCAAATATATTGATACTAACTCTTCAGTGGTCAAGGATAGCAAAAGCATCATTTAGATGATTTTCAAACAGAAAAGCTAAAGGATTGAACTATCACAACAGGTGATAGGTATTTTCTTCACTGCAGAAGCTGAGATGTTCCAGTAGGAGAGCTCTTTTATTTGTCTACACTTATATTTTTTTGGCATGAAGTTATTATAAAGTGGACACTTTTAAAACTCATAACTCCCAAGTTGTTTCCTCTTTCACTCCAATTTTTTTTTTAATTTTTAGGGCTTAAATATTTATATGTCTTCTCAGTTACTTTAATTCTCACATTATGTTATACTTTAATTTATTCAATTAAATATATACAGTAATCAAAACCAGTACTTTTTGTTATGCTACCTTAGTCATTATTAGTTGCTTGATCTATGTCTGGAGAAATTTCTTCTATGTACAATATTCTCTGGATATATAAATGTAAACTGGAAGCTGTTTTCTTTTAGCATTTTCAAGATATAATATTGCTTAATAGCTTCCATTTTGAGGTAGCTTAGAAAATCATTCTCAATACGTTATTTGCCCTCTATAGAGAAAAACCTTTGGCAGGTGATTTTATAATTCCCCAAACAGACAGAGTATACTTTCCCACCTACTTATGCTGGGTATGCTCTGGCCAATTGAACGTTCATCTAAGAGACTAAAAGTAAGCCTTGGGATGTGCTTGTGTGATTTGGCATGGTCTCTTGTGGCTCTATGATCCATTTCTGGAAGAACGTGCTGGGCCTGACAGGGCTCTAAAATGAAGGTAGGAATAAATCTTACCTGACTGGAAGCTGCAGCCCAGATCTGCCCAGTTGATAAGCCCTGCTTAGATCAGTTGAACCACAGCCTCCCTACAAGGTCTGTGAAATAGAAAAATACAGGGCACCTAGGTGGCTCAGTCGATTAAGTGTAGGCCTTTGGCTCCAGGAGTGAATCCCACATTGGGACGCTGCTCCTTGGGGAGTCTGCTTCTTCCTCCACCTCTCTTTCTGACTCTGTCATGAATAAAGTCTTTAAAAATATATATAAAAATTTAAAAAAAGAAATATAAAACTACAGAATTGTTGCAATAAGCCACTGAAATTGTGAAAGGGTTACATATACAAAGTTGCAGAACAAAACTAATACACCCTGTTTTCTGTAAAAAAGGCAACTGTCTTTTTTTCTATTCTTTTTGAACTTTTTTCCTCTTATATTTTCTGATATTTATAAGAGTTTTCATTGTCTTTGTATGTTACTCATTTCCTCTTATGTGTCTACAAACTATTTTCTTTATATATATCCTCACCAGGGACAGGGGAAAGTCATAGACTATTGGATCTGGAGATGGATGATTTTTTTTTTAAGATTTTATTTATTTACTTGAGAGAGAGAGAGCACAAGCAGGGGGAGAGGAAGAAGCAGGCTCCCTGCCAAGCAAGGAGCCCAACGTGGGGCTCCATCTCAGGACCCTGGGATCATGACCTTAGCTGGAAGCAGATGCTTAATCACATGAACCACCCATGTGCCCTTGCTAATGGATGATTGTTAACAATATTGGGAATTTTCAAACAAATAGGTTATTTGTTTCTTTCCTATTATCTTCTCTCTCCTGTTCTCTCTCTTTTTAACTGTACTCCATAGATCTTTTCTAATCTTTATTTTTATTTTAGTATCACTTTGTACTTAAAGTACATTTTGGATTTTTTTCCTTTTTTAAGATTTTATTTATTTATTCATGAAAGACACAGAGAGAGAGACAGAGACACAGGCAGAAGGAGAAACAGGCTCCATGCAGGGAACCCAGTGTGGGACTCCAGGGATCATGCCCTCGGCCAAAGGCAGGCGCTAAACCACTGAGCCACCCAGGGATCCCAATGAATTTTTTTTTTTCTGATCTATATCAGACATCATGAATTTCCTTATAATCATTTTTTAACTTTTGTTAATCTAATTTACATAATTCTTAATTTGTTTGAAAAGATCCATTTTATTCTTTAAATAATCTCCCATTTTCTGCTTATATTCTCTCTCTCTCTTTCCAAATCCTTGAATCATGGTTATTTAATGTGCATGTCTGGTCAGCCCAACATCTGCATCTTCCATGGGTTTTTTTTGTTTGTTGTTTGTTTGTTTTGTTTTGTTTATTTATTTATTATTTATTTATTTTAGTTTTATACTATTTTCCAGTGTTTTGGTCAAGTAATTACTCTTTTATATTTACTTGCTTTTCTTTGAGTGCTAGACATTGGTATGAAAGTCTGTAGAGAAAATTGTAATGCTTTGTCAAATGCTATCTCTGTGTTTTGTTGCTCCTTGGCTGCTGCTTCTTTTTTCTGCTCCTGCTTTTCCTCCTCCTCTGCTTTCTTCTTCTTCTTCTTCTTCTTCTTCTTCTTCTTCTTCTTCTTCTTCTTCTTCTTCTTTCTTCTTATTTCTTCTTCTTCTCCTTCTTTCTTCTTCTTCTTCTTCTTTCTTCTTCTTCTTCTTCTTCTTCTTCTTCTTCTTCTTCTTCTTTCTTCTTCTTCTTCTTCTTCTTCTTCTTCTTCTTCTTCTTCTTCTTCTTCTTTCTTCTTCTTCTTCTTCTTTCTTTTCTCCTTCTCCTTCTTCTTCTTCTTCTTCTTCTTCTTCTTCTTCTTCTTCTTCTTCTTCTTTCTTCTTCTTTCTTCTTTTTCCTCTTCCCTCTTCAGCTTCTTCATCTGCTTCTTCTTGTCTGGTATTTCATGTGTCTCCAACTAGAACAGTACTCTACCAACTAGTCCTCTGTTGACTGAAATGAAAATTCTCTCTAATCCTATTTAACAATTTCATTTTATCCACACACTTTTGATCACTCTTTTATTTTATATCTTCATGTCTCTCAAGATCTTCCCATAGCTGTATTGTTCTTTGTCCTTCTTAAGGTAGCATCTCAGGGGATTTTTCCTCTTCTACTTAAATCTGTTTTCTCCCTTATAATATGCTTTTGTCTCGCTATTTTTTCTCTATATTCATATAGTTCTGCTCCATAATTTTCCTTCACAGAGAAAATTACATTATTAACTGTTTTTGAATAGATAGTAACCTATTTTTAACAAAATTTTGAAAATTTTATGGCAATATTTCAACATTTTTTATTGTATGTTCATGATCTCTTTTTTTGTATTTTCCTATAATACAAAATTATATATTGTATATATATACATACAATATATAATGTGTATCTATGCATGCTCATTTATTTTATTTTTTACTAATTAGTGAATAAAACATACTTTTACAGAACATCTATTTGAAGGCAATTTAGGAATCAGGAAGAGAAACTAGAGTAGCCTTTCAGTATTAATAACCCAAAGACATACTTTTTCCAAACCGTAGACTTAGCCAGATTGCTTTCTCTGAATTGTCTTATCTGAGTCATTCTTCTATAAACATGCAACTTCTGTTCTAACCAAAGAAGGTCCTAGGGAAGTTTTGAAAGTTCATGTTCATGTCGCTTTCTGACTTATTTCAAAAAATGAGATTTTTTTCTCCAATCATGCCATGACAAGCTTTTACCTTCATAATGAATTATTACTGGTTCCTTCTAAATTCCTTACCTTGGGACACTTCGACACTCCTTCACATTTTTCTACTTCTTCCTTCTTGGAGTCTACCTAACCTTAAGTCTTTTGAATAACCTTTACCAAAATCTGGAGTCATTGATTTTTTTTATTAAAGATTATTTATTTATGATAGACATAGAGAGAGAGAGAGGCAGAGACACAGTCAGAGGGGGAAGCTGGCTCCATGCACCGGGAGCCCGACGCGGGAGTCGATCCCGGGACTCCAGGATCGCGCCCTGGGCCAAAGGCAGGTGCTAAACCGCTGCGCCACCCAGGGATCCCCGGAGTCATTAATTTTATCTGTCTTCTAGGATTACTAAAATTGAAATTTTTCTTTGTCGTTCGCTTTGTTGCTTTTTTAAAGATAAAAGATGATGAGTAAAGGTCATATTCAAATCAGAAATCCTGTTAACAAATAATTTTATGGTTTTGAGAATTCATTTAAAAAATTAAACCAGGTAATTCAAAGTATAGAATTAAAAGTTTTAATATGAATTTGAAATAGTTTTGAATCAAAAACAAGGCAACATGTCAAATTGCTCATAACATATTTTTTATATCTTCAAGATACTAAATTTTTGCAATTTGATTCAGCTACATTTAAGAGACACATTTAGGTTCTCTTATTTGAGGGACATTTATTTTGAAGCCACTTAAAGGGAGAATACAGGGAAGGAAACTCTTCAGCAAAAACTTCAGGTATCCTAGGTAACTAGATTTCTTTTTATGATACTTCATCAATAATCTGCCATAATTGCAAGTTAGTTTACTCATGGTTCTGCTTTGTTTCCTCCATGATTCAACTACTAATTCCTTCTTGCTCTCCATTTTATCTAACAAGTCTCATTGCTGAGAACTCTTTCTGCAGTCTCTACATTATCCCTTTTCAGGTCTCCTGGGTTCTTCAACATTCTACTTCCTGAATTTTTTGCTCTCTGTCACCCACTTAAGATTATCTAAAAGTCGCTTTCATCAATTATTTCACTCAAATGCCACCATTACCAATGGAGAGACAGCATAGGCTTTTTTGACTTGTATTTACAAAGGAGGAAAAAACCCATAATCACACCTCAAGAATGTAAATTCATGAACTTTACCTTTGTGACTTTTAACCTTGTATGTTTTATACTAGTGTACAGAAGACAAGTCAGATGTGCCAAAAAATGTAGCATTCATTTTCTTTTACTTCTTGAAGTATTCCCAATTTTATTCAATTGTAAGAATAATTTAATCCTAACAAATAAAAGTACATTCAGTCAAAACTTAGTTTATCTGCCTTTAAAAATCAGATATAATGATAACTAGCCTTGGATTATATTGTTTTTGCTATGATTTATTACAAACTAGCTGACAAGTAGTTCAAAGATGTATGACAAAACTGTGCATTAGAGTATACAAACTTTGTGATTGTCTTCCCAGGTCTTTTTCTATTTTAGTAATCAATAAAATCCATGGTGAGTTGACAATCCCAAGGTGACAAAGGCTAATTACCAGAAGCTCTCTGCTTTTCTGCCAATAAACTGGGATAGGACACATAAGCCCTGAAGAATCTACCCCTGGTTATGTAAATCTAATGATGTGCCACAGTTATATTACTCTGGGCTTTATGCATTACCTAATATACAGCAGGTGTGGACAAGGCTTAACATAAGGCATTGCCACCTCTGTCAAATCAATAAAATCTTTATGATAAGTCAGTCTATTAGAGAATCAAATGAACATTCTTTTAGGAACTTGTCCCTTGATATAATCTATGTAAAAAAGATGGCTTAATTCTTCACAGTAGCAATGTTGAGAAGAGGTAATGCTTCCTGTTCATATTTTTTTCTCCAGGTCCTTTCTGATTATAATGTGGTACCTTATCATGCTTGTTCTTTTTTTTTTTTTTTTTTTTTTTGCTTTATTTTATGTCCTAATTGAGTTTGCTTGTGGTGATCAGCGGTTCCATCCAACTCTGTATAGGCCCTTCTACCTGCTTCTCTCCATGCTGGAATTCTTGGTGATGACATTCAATCATCTGTGACCTCCATTATCTGACAAACATGCTTGTTTGTCATCTCTCTTAGCTTCTCTGATATCTCCCTAGGGGCATGCAGAAACATGTTTGTTTCTTGTACAACAATAGCACTATGTCCATGTTGTGTAGAAATCTCTCTCCCTTAGTCATTCTGTTGACCTTACACATGATGTTAGGGGGAAAGGACTTACAGCAGCTAAGTCTATCTGGTGTTTCCATTACTTTGCTTCCTCCTGTGATTCTACATCTATCTTTCCTTTGCTCTAATCTTCTCACCAGAAGGAGTGGTACATTGGCTTCTTAAACTGTTTATTTTTTATTCTGGGTTTTCCCTTATTTTTTACATACTATGAAATTCTATGGTCCAAATTAACCAAGTGTGTATCTAATTATGTGAAAGAAGCTATTAGAATTCAGAAAATCTATTTTCTCCAGTTTCAGTTACTTATTGCTGCATGACAGTGCACCCCAAAATTTAGGAGGCTAAGACAAGAACAATTTATTATTTATAAATGATTCTGTAGGTTAATTGGGCACAGTTGGGCAATTCTTCTGCTTCATGTGATGTTTAATGAGGCTACAGTTGTCTGAAGGCTCAACTGTGCTGGAATGTTCAAAATGACTATGGCATACATCTGGCAGGCAAGCTAACTAGCCATTGGCTTGGAAATGAGCAAGAGATTGACCAGAAATTCTTGTTTTTCTCATGGCTTCTCCAAGTACTTTGAGTTTCTCTTAGCTTGGGAGGAGAGGGATAATGTCCCAAGCTTGCCAAAGTGGAATCTGCTGATTTGTTAAGGCCTAGTTTCAGACCGTAAGCAATATCCCTTTTGTCAAATCCTGTTACTCAGAGAAAGTCAAAGGTCAAGCCCAGAATTAGGGAGAGTGACAATATATCCCACAATTTAATGGGAGAAATAGCAAATAATTTGTTTTCCTTCTTTAATTCACAAATCTCCCTTAAAAATTCTCATTCCAAAGACTACTGTATCAATCTGGACCATCTCCAAATCCAATCTGATAGTCAAAACTCAGCAATAAATTTATTGTTCTAATCCTTTTTTTTTGAAGAGTTCTTAATTTTTAATTCATTGTGTTTGTATGAAGATTTAGAAGTAATAAAGCATGTCTGTTTAATCTTCAAACATATTATCTAGCCAGAAATAATTTAATTAAAATCAAGATTACATTTTGAGACCCAGAAGCTGACATTGTTGAAAGTAAATTAGAAGAGATGTAGTTATTCTGGGACTTCCTAAAACTGATAATTTCCTAACATCATGAAACGTTTGTGATTGAGGTTCCAGTAACAATCAGGCACAATAATTTGGGATATTACCACTAATTTTACACTCAATAGGAAATTGTGTAAGCAAGAAGAGCCAACATGTTTCCCATCTGTCCTTTGGAAATATTCAGGGAAATTGTCTTTTATATAGTACTAATTATTAGGACAGAAATAGAAATGGAGAAGGAGAATTAAATTTAAAAATAATAATCGAGACTATTTTCTAATACTGATCTATTGGAATGATAAAATTTTTTATTTCTTTTATTAAATGAAAATTAGCTTTACGAAAAATGGGTGATTACTAATTAATCTAAGACATAAGTCTCCTGAATATAATTATCACTATTGTGCTCTTAATTTTGAGGCCTCTTCTGCTGCTACTACTGTCAGAACTACTTACTATATCACTGTTATTCCCATACTACTTTGGATTTACACAAGCATTAACAGCTTCGGAAAATTCTTAAAACAGATTCCCCTTTTTAAAACTTTCAAATCAATCTCCTAGGCCATTATTTATTTCAAACATTTTATGTGAATGAAATGATATAATATATAACTTTTTGGAATTGACTTTTTTCACTCAGCATTTTTCTCTGGAGAGTCATCCATGTTGGTATGTATCAATATACATAGATATACCCCTGACTCTATAGCCGTTCACTTGTTAAAAGATAACAGATTCCAGTTCTTGGCTTTAATGAATAAAACTGCTGTGTGCAGGTATTTTGTGTTAACATAAGTCTTTATTTTATTTTCTTCTTCTGGGATAAGTACCCAAGAGTGCAATGGTTGTGTCATGTGATAATTGTGTGCTTAGCTTTAAAAAAATGTAAATGTTTTCTGCAATAGGTTTTAAATTAAATTATTTTTGAAAAATTTGTTATGGCAATTGAGATTTTTTATGACTATAATTGAGTTTGTAGATAAACATAATGAGAATTCTTGAAGATCTTTGAACTTAAATAGCTTTGCCATTGCATTATTTTATTGCATAAAATATTTTACTTAGGAATCTTAAATAATAATGCCACACAACAAAGTTCTGTACACTAAGCAAAATGGATTCTGGAAGCTCAATAGCCTTTATCATTATTATCCTTATTTTTAATGACTTCAATTTAAAAGATACAAAAAATAAGTCCCTGTAATAATCAGCCTGACTCTGAGCAGTGACAGAGGTAATATAATTTAGAACAACGCAAAAAGCATTTGTATGTCAAATAACATATTAAAACCTTAATTATAACTAGGATTGGTTCAAGAAAATAAATAAAGGTGTCCATAATTATAACAAGAACCTTATGGTTTCTGTACAGCTAATGACATATCAAGAAGAATCTAAAAACTTGTTTTAGCATGAAAACATTTCACTTATTTTAAATAAGATGCAATCAAAGAATTAGGCTCAATCTGGAATATTTATCACTATAATTTTCTTTGTAGCTTAATATTTTTTTCCAATTTGTACTGCATGCTTTACCAGTCTATGATAAATAATCAATGTAGCCAAATTTATTTGAATTTATTTGAATTTAAAGTGGGGAACTCTGACTTAAAAAAATCATAGGTAAATGATTTAATGATACCATTATTGTGAAAAATTCTAAAATCAACATTTGCCAAGAAATATAAACACATTAATCTGGGAATATAATTTCAAGGAACCCAAAGATAATGCTGTGTTGTGATATTCACACTCTGAGGATGGCCTGCATTCTATTAGCATTCCATAAATATATGTGTATATACATATATTTATACGTGCACACATAAAACACACATATACACACAATTTTTGGCTGTGAATAATAAATGATCTGTTCTGCCATATAGAGACCGGTGTTTCTGTCAAAAAGCAGACATTTATTACATGGAACAAAAAATGCAAACAAAATAGAACTTTATATTAGTTCTTTACACTCCAATTTCCCACAGAGCAACACTGAAGACCAGACACTTACCTGCACAGGTAGTGGGTTTGTACACAGAAAAGGAACCCCAAAATTATGAGATTCAGAGATTACATAGGAGAAGCAGGCATATCTGTCCCTCTCTGAAAATATATAAAGAAAAACCTTGTCTCAGTTTCTATAATGTGAAGTCATCTTTGGGTAGGGTAGCACAAGATTTTCAATTTTTTACAGCTGTGGGTTGTGAGCAAATATTTCCGGATGGGGGGTTGGGACATGCTCTCCATCTTTATTATAGTTTGTCAATCTCCTTTGTCCAGAATGGGTGGAATATTCAGGAATAACAGAAAACTCAGAATAAGTTTCTCTAAGAATATTCACTTTTTGATCTTACATGGTCCCAAGTAAATGCCTCTCTGACTCCCATTCTGATTAATGTCATTCTGTCTAGTGCCACATCTGTTTAGTTTATCCTATGCAACACTTATTTAATGATTTGTGTGCTCTTTGATTTTCTTTTCAAATATGTTTCCGATAGTCCATCCTTGTTGACTAAATTTGTGTCTGAAACTGTGAAGGGTCTGAAATTTGACCCAACTTACGACTAAGAAGTTAACCTGTCAGTGTTATTACATATATTGAGATACCATACCTCTCAATCAGAGAACAAACCATATTACTCACAGAAAAGTAAAAACAGAACCAGCTGAAATAGTACCTTGCTTGCATTTGTTGACCAATTGCCCACAAGGCACCTGAAAGCCAGAATTTGATGTGCATGTGCATTCACTTTGGACTACAGGGGAGGAAATCTAAAATTTTGAGATAGATCATATATTGGCTGTGGACAGATTTGTCCATCCTACTCTCTGGAGATGCAGAGAGAGAAACTTTATCTTTACTTCTTTGATGTAAACAAACCTTCTAAGCTCTTACAAACTTGCAGATATAAAGATTGAGATATTCTGTATCTTTATTATAGCTTAGTAATTTTTTAAATTCAGAATATCTAGCCACGTAAGAATACTGAGAAATCCAGGAAAAATGTTCTCTTAACATGATTGCCATGGATAATGAAATTGCTTTGCAGAACAATGGAGGGATATATATCTAAGGTAAAATTTCATTTCTAGTTATATGAAAGGCTAAAGCCCAAAGAGCCTTTATGGTACCGAGAAGTTCACATATTGGATAAATTACTTAAAATATTAATTGATAAAGCAATTATAGAAGATGTATCAAATGGTGAAAAGCCAACAAAAATACGCTAACACGTCAGTCATCAGGGTAATGCAAATGAAATCAAAATGAAATACCACAAGATACCCACAAAACTGGCTGACTCTATTTTTAATTTTTTTTCAAAAAACTGGCTAACTTTATTTATTTTTTTTTAGATTTTATTTATTTATTCATGAGAGACATGGAGAGAGTGGCAGAGGGATAAGCATGCTCCCTATGGGGATAGCCTAATGCAGAAATCAATCCCAGAACCCCAGGATCACCACCTGAGACAAAGGCAGCAGTGCAACCATTGAGACACCCAGGTGCCCCAAACCAGTTAACATTAAAAGACTGGAAGTACTAAGTGTTGAAGAGACTCTGAAACAAATTTCAGACTTTTCAAGTGGGAGTATAAAACAGTGCAACAACCACTCTGCAAACCACTTTGGGAGTTTCCAGTAAAGTTAAAAATAGTTTACCCCAAAAATATAAAAACATGTCCATATAAAGACTTGTATATGAATGTTCATAGTAGCTTTATTCAGTTGACAACATTGAGAAATACTAGAGGTGCCTAGGTTGCTCAGTGGTTGAGCATCTGCCTGTGGCTTGGGGTGTAATCCCAGGGTCCTGGGATCAAGTCTCAATTCAGGCTCCCTTCAGTAAGCCTCTGCCTATGTCTCTGCCTCTTTCTCTGTGTCTCTAATGAATAAATAAATAAAATCTTAAAAAATTTGGGAAATACTTATAATGTCCACTAATGAAAAAATAAAAGTATGTCCATATAATGAAATGCTGCTGAAACAAACCCTGCTAGGCTGGGATGCCAGACTGAAGATCCTGACGTAAAAAGATCTTAGAAGTGTGAACTGAAAAACAAAAATATACCTATGGAACACTTATCATGATTTAGTATATCATGGGTCATGAAATAAACCGCAACAAGTTTAAAAAATGAAAATTGTTCATTATGCGTTATCTGCTTACATCTGAGACTTTGAGCTCTGGGAAACTACTCTGAAGGAGATAAACAAAATTTCCATATTTTAGTATAGTATTTAATAAAGTGAAAGACAGGGACCAGCATTCCAGGCAGAGAGTAGAGGGAAATAAATGGGACAATAAGTATTTATTTATTTATTTATTTATTTATTTATTTATCATAATTTTAGAGGGAATGGATGTTACAGGAAAGACTCAAAATATAGGCAGGGTTTTGAAAGTGAAAGTTGTGGGAGATTATGCCTGAAACCTTAATATTCTTCATGAATTTGTAGGTACTTCCCAAACAGGATGAGTCACAGCTAGGTTTCCTGGGGCCATTTGGATACATTTTGAAGCAATCATTAAAAAGAATAAAAAGGAAAAGTGGTAAGACATATATGAAAACATAATGGGCTGTGGTAATAGATTAATAGAAGTAGGAGAATACTGGATTTTGTTTTTATGAAAAATTTTAAATATACAGAAAAGTTGAAAGAGTACTAATATGAACATCAACACATCCAAAACATAAATCCACTTGCCAATGTTTTGTTGTATTTGCTTAATTATTTTTATATATTTGTGAACATACAGATATGTGTTCATGTATGTGTCTATATAAATATATATGAAAGTGTGTGAGTGTGTGTATTCCTGAGCTATTTGAAAGTAGCAAACAACAACTCAAAGCATGGCAGCATGCCACACCAAAAAATAAAGATATTTTTGACAGAATTCACTACAATTACCACATTATAATAAAACAAAGAAATCTCAATATCATACATTATAATACGTCATCAGATATCAGACCAGTTTTTGCCCCAAATATCTTTTATAGCTTTTTTTTAAATCACAATTTAAACAAGCTTACTTATATTATCTCTTTAGTTTCTGGTAACCTGAAAGATACTTACGTGGCTTTTTCACAGTGGCAACTTTTTGGAGTAACCCGGCATGATGACATATAGAACATAAAGGTCATATATGACATATAGACTATATTAGCAAAAACTTAACTGTTACTTTTTATTTTAGGCTTGTATATTCAGATTTTAAAATGTATGACTTTATTAAGTATATTTTATTAGAGATCACTTAAATATTAATGAAGTCATATGCAAAAGGCTTCCTTTTGGACTTTATTTTCTTTAAAATGTAACATGTCACCAAATGAATATGAAAGTGAAATACAGGGTAAAAATGTAGAATCTGATAGAGAAATTATGGGATTAGCTGGTTTACAACAGCTAAATGCATATAGAGGTAACATATTTTTGTTCTGTGCAAAAATACAAATTGCAACATATTTTAAGATTTGTTCCCAAATGCTGAGAATCGTGAATGTTAAATTTGGGATTTTCAAGGGTGTGCTTTACAAACATATCTACGCAAAAATCTTTGTTTTTGTTAATAATAAATTTATTTTTTATTGGTGTTCAATTTACCAACATACAGAATAACACCCATTGCTCATCCCGTCAAGTGCCCCCCTCACTGCCCATCACCCATTCACCCCCACCCCTCGCCCTCCTCCCCCTCCACCACCCCTAGTTCGTTTCCCAGAGTTAAGAGTCTTTATGTTCTGTCTCCCTTTCTGATATTTCCCACACATTTCTTCTCCCTTCCCTTATATTCCCTTTCACTATTATTTATATTCCCCAAATGAATGAGAACATATACTGTTTGTCATCTTTTAGCAGGATGGTCCTTAACCTCCACGTGTTTGAGGTCCGTCCAAACTTCTTGTTGTGATTTAGTTCTAATTTCAAGGTATTATGGTCTGAGAATATGCAGGGGATGATCCCAATCTTTTGGTATCGGTTCAAACCCGACTTGTGACCCAGTATGTGGTCTATTCTGGAGAAAGTTCCATGTGCACTTGAGAAGAATGTGTATTCAGTTGCGTTTGGATGTAAAGTTCTGTAGAAATCTGTGAACTCCATCTGGTCCAGTGTATCATTTAAAGCTCTCGTTTCTTTGGAGATGTTGTGCTTAGAAGACCTATCGAGTATAGAAAGAGCTAGATTGAAGTCACCAAGTGTAAGTGTATTATTATCTAAGTATTTCTTCACTTTGGTTATTAATTGATTGATATATTTGGCAGCTCCCACATTCGGGGCATATATATTGAGGATTGTTAAGTCCTCTTGTTGGATAGATCCTTTAAGTATGATATAGTGTCCATCTTCATCTCTCACTACAGTCTTCGGGGTAAATTTTAGTTTATCTGATATAAGGATGGCTACCCCTGCTTTCTTTTGAGGACCATTTGAATGGTACATGGTTCTCCAACCTTTTATTTTCAGGTTGTAGGTGTCCTTCTGTCTAAAATGAGTCTCTTGTAGACACCAAATAGATGGGTCCTGCTTTTTTATCCAGTCTGAAACTCTGTGCCTTTTGATGGGGTCATTAAGCCGTTCACGTTCAGAGTTACTATTGAAAGATATGAGTTTAGTGTCATCATGATATCTATTCAGTCCTTGTTTTTGTGGATTGTTCCACTGGACTACTTCTTAAAGGGAAATTTTAAGAGTCCCCCTTAAAATTTCTTGCAGAGCTGGCTTGGAGGTCACATATTCTTTCAGTTCCTGCCTGTCTTGGAAGCTCTTTATCTCTCCTTCCATTCTGAATGAGAGCCTTGCTGGATAAAGTATTCTTGGTTGCATGTTCTTCTCATTTAGGACCCTGAATATATCCTGCCAGCCCTTTCTGGCCTGCCAGGTCTCTGTGGAGAGGTCTGCTGTTACCCTAATATTCCTCCCCATGAAAGTCAGGGACTTCTTGTCTCTTGCTGCTTTAAGGATCTTCTCTTTATCTTTGGAATTTGCAAGCTTCAGTATTAAATGTCTGAGGTGTTGAACGGTTTTTATTGATTTTAGGGGGGGATCTCTCTATTTCCTGGATCTGAATGCCTGTTTCCCTTCCCAGATTGGGAAAGTTTTCAGCTAGGATTTGTTCAAATACATATTCTGGCCCTCTGTCCCTTTCGGCGCCCTCGGGAACCCCAATTAAACGTAGGTTTTTCTTCCTTAGAGTGTCATTTATTTCCCTTAATCTGTCTTCATGGTCCCTTAATTGATTGTCTCTTTTTTCCTCAGTTTCCCTCTTTGCCATTAACTTGTCTTCTATGTCACTCACTCGTTCTTCCACCTCGTTAACCCTCGTCTTTAGGACTTCTAGTTTGGATTGCATCTCATTCAATTGATTTTTAATTTCTGCCTGATTGGATCTAAATTCTGCAGTCATGAAGTCTCGTGAGTCCTTAATGCTTTTTTCTAGAGCCACCAGTAGCTGTAGAATAGTGCTTCTGAATTGGCTTTCTGACATTGAAGTGTAATCCAGATTTTGTAACTCTGTGGGAGAGAGGACTGTTTCTGATTCTTTCTTTTGAGGTGAGGTTTTCCTTCTAGTCATTTTGCTCAGTGCAGAGTGGCCAAAAACAAGTTGTATTGGGAAAAGGAGAGAGAGAGAGAAGGAAAGAAAAGAGAAAAAGAAAAAAGAAAAAAGGAAGAAAAAAAAAAGAGAAGAAAAGGAGAAAGAAAAAAGAAAGGAAAAAATGGCGGTGGGGAAGCAAACAGAAATCAAAAAGCAAAGCAAAACAAAACAAAACAAAAACACGGGGGAGTATCTTCTGAATCTGTAGACTTTAAGTCCCTTGACTTCCCCTGGAACTGGTCCGTCCAGCTGGTCTTCTGGGGGAGTGGCCTGTTGTGCTGATTTTCAGGTGTTAGCACTTGGGGGAGCTGCTCTGCCCCTGCCTGCTGCAGGGCTCAGCGGGGGTTGTTTACCCCGTGGGGTCCCAGGAGGAACAGCCGCAGTTGCTATGGCAACTCTGGAAGCCTGGATTCAGCCTCCGCAGGAACTACGGGCTCGGGGCTCTCGTTCCTCTCGCAGGGCCTGGAGGCTCCGGGGCGGGGCCGCTGATCTGCTCAGCTCGGGGCAGGAGCGTCCTCGCTGTCCTGGGCCCTCCCGGCCTCTGCCTGTCCCGGGGGAGGCCGGATCCTGGGCTGTGTCCCGGCGCCCTGTGCTCCGGGGCCTGCGCTGGTGGATTCGCGCTCCCGCCCCGCAGCCCCCTCCGCGGAGCCGCCGCCCGAGCCCCTCCGAGCTGCTCCGGCCCCCCGTGCGCGCTGCAGCCCTTAGGGAGCTCGGCCGCGGGGTGTGGGGCTCCCCGGGGCGCAGGTGTCTGTTAGTGTCCCCGGGAGCCCGAGGGCATCCCCGCCCTCCTGGGTCCTGCTCCAACTCCCTGCGAGCCCCTTTCCGCCCGCCCGGGAAGGTTGGTGCAGCTCCTGCTCCTCCGGGACGGGGCTCTCCTGTCCTGGGGACACTCGCCCCGGCCTCAGCCCGGCTCCTCGCGGGGCCCCTCCCCCTCGGAGGCCTTTTGTTCCTTTATTTCTCTTTCCCCGTCTTCCTACCTTGATAGAAGCGCGGACTCTTCTCACTGTAGCATTCCAGCTGGTCTCTCTTTACATCTCAGGCCACATTGATAGATTTTCAGGATTATTTGAAGGTTATCTAGGTGATTTGGTGGGGACAGTTGATTTGGGGACCCTACTCTTTCACCATCTTGCCCCTCCTCCTCTACGCAAAACTCTTAACAATTATTCATTCATTTAATCACAAAAGATTGTTTAGTATTATTATGCTATTATGTGCCTGCCTCTGAGAATGAGACAGACATTACAAGGTTGCTTAATTACCAAAAAAATCCATCTGAAGTGAGGCATTGAAACTGTCACATTACTTGTTGGAGAATTCAAACACAGCAAGGGAAAAGAAAAAAGAGGTGGAGATTTCTAAAATCTAACTGACCATTAGTATGTAAACAGTAATTGATTTATCATAGAGCTGCAATCAGTTGCACAGTAAAATGTATGACTATTACACATGGGATCATCAGACTTTACAACATAGTGAAAGGATAAAAATGTACATTCTATTGAGAGAAGGACAAACTGAGTGGATTGTAAAGCGAGTGCAGCACAAAAGACCTCCTGGCTCGAGACAGATTTGAAACAGGGCAAGAGAGGCAAGGAATCTGCCGCTGTCAACCTCAACTGCTGAAAAATGTATGCAACTCTGAAAGTGCAGACTATTCAAATTATAAACCAAACAAAATACAGCATCCCTAGAGACATTTTATACAATTCAGTTAAATCTACACAGAAAAAGAAGCAAATATGGTTGTGGTTGCTTTAGTAGTATGGATTTTTTCTTTATTGCTCTGAAAATAAATTGGGTAATATATAAAATAAGAATTAACTTAAAAACAGGACACAAAAGTGAAAGAGCTGTAGTATGTTAGGAAAAAATAGTAGGATTGGTATGTTGAATCAGTTGGAATATTGAACAAACGATAAAGACACTGTATCTCTTCATTGTAATAATTTAAGGAAACATATACTGAAAACTCTTTTGGTAAGTTTTTTCTTCAAATATATGTGAATTTGCAGACTCACAAGTCAAAGCAGACAGGAGAGTAACTTAAAGGTGTTTACCTCATGACAAAATGGATCTATAAACATAACCAAAAGCATTTTTCTTCTTCTGTAAAATTGGGGAAAAAAAAGTTTTATACAATATAAATTCATTTGGAAGAGAGATGTATTATTGAATGATAAAATAATGGTTCTGAGTAATAAAGCAGATAGAAATTATTTTCCATAACAAGGGTGGTATATTACAAAGATACATTAACAATACTAAGCTATTATTAATTCAAGATTACAGCATTAAGTTTGAAAACATGTCACCTAAGTATTCAATAATACTTGTGATGCTGAATCTACACAAAATATGTAGAAAATATTCTCTACTATTTTTAATAATTGGTCTAGAAATATTCTCTGCCCAAGAAAGCAACAGGATAGCTAAGAAGCACTTCTATAACTTGGGTTTACCTCGTCTTTTTTTTTTTTTTAACCGTTCCCTTTGCTGTTGAAAATATATTTTAGAGCGCTCTTGTTTCTTTTTATGTCATGTATATACATATACATATGTGTATGTATATATATTTTACATGAGATTTCGTTTGTTTTCATTATATATGATTTTTAAAAATCTCATGATATATTTAAAATAATAGAACCCCAGAATGTTATTTTGCTGACATCTAGACTACTCGTAAAAGTAACACTGGCTTACAGGTCGTTAAATAAAACCTCTTTTTATATCATGTATTCAACAGTCTCAATTTGCTTTATTTTGTTATCATTACAGGAAGCCAATCCACCAATCCACCTTGCAGCAGTAAAATGGATATAATATTTTTTAAAAACCATTTTTCTGAGATGGATTAAACTTAATTAAATCTTTAAAAAATAGAAATGTGTTAACATTACTTCAGTGCTGACAGATGAGAGTAATAGCTTTGCTAATAGGATATGTCTGCTCCCCAGAGTACCACGAGATATTGAATAAAAAGCTTTGTCAAAACACCATCATAAATAAGAAAAACTGGATTATGGTGAAAACATAATTTTTCATGTTATTGTACAGCTTTACTTTCCCGTAACATACTCTTTACATTTGTCATCTGGCAAATTTTTGTTCATCTTTAAGGCTCAACATTATTAACATAGTAAAACTTTTCCTGATTATACCAAGTGGCTCCTTTCGTTCCCCTTTGTCATCTTTTTTTTTTTAATTTTTATTTATTTATGATAGTCACAGAGAGAGAGAGGGAGAGAGGCAGAGACACAGGCAGAGGGAGAAGCTGGCTCCATGCACCGGGAGCCCGACATGGGATTCGATCCTGGGTCTCCAGGATCACACCCTGGGCCAAAGGCAGGCGCTAAACCACTGCGCCACCCAGGAATCCCCCCCCTTTGTCATCTAATGCAAGACTTGTCCTGTTCACCTTTGTCTCAAGATACATTTACTGAACAAAAGCGATCATGAGTCAATGAAAGAAATAGATGAGATGACATTTGTTTTCTTCTTTTATTTTATATTTGGTTATTGCATGTGAAATATTTAACAAAGAAAATAATATTTAAAAAGAAAACTTTAAACCTAAGAACTTGTAAAAGTCATTAAATATGAGGAAAGCACAAATACTTTTAAAATAACATAGCTAATATAATAATGAAATTGAATAATCTAAACTGTAAAAATCCCAAATTAAACACAAAATACAATAAAATACTGATTTCTGTCAAATATTTTTCCCTCATTCCCAGACTGAACACTGCATCTCAGGCCTTGCAACTATCTCCATATTTTCATCCTAACACATAAGATAAAGTCTTGTAATTTTTTTCTGCTAGTTTCCTGAGTCCAAAGGGACATTTTTAAAAATGATACATTTCTAATTTATGGTTATATATATTTTTATTTCCAGCATAAATCTCTGGGTAGTTCACACTCACAATTAATGCTGAATGAATGAAAGAATAAATTAATGCAGGACTATGCATTATCACTGAGTAATAATGTCCTTGTAGAGCAATTTGCCGTAGGGTTTTTAATGAGACTTCTCATTTAGAAAAAGATGAGAATCTAATAAATTGACCTTTTTAAACCAACTTCTACAAACTTGGTGTTTTAAATCAATTTTTAAATACTGTGTCAAAATTTCCTGGATCTTGTAATTTTCATTGTTTTAGACTACATGAATTTGGGGTCTAGCACAAAATCATTTGAGTTATATAGAATATATATTTGTGTGGGGGGGAGAGAATAAGAACAGTATTTTTTATCTACTGAGAAATTTATGGTTAATGATTCTTCATGGAAGGTTTTTGCTGTTAGTCTTAATATAAATATTACACATTTTATCACTTGATCATATTTTCTTCTTTGTTTTAGCAACCAGGTAGTTAATATAAAACATTGCTTCAAACTCTAAACATTATAAATGAATATAGGCTGTGAATTCTCATATTGACATCTCTTTTTTTTTTTTTTTCCATGACCAGGTAGTCCTCTAACTCACAACTATGCTCATTTGTTCATTTGTTTATAAAGATTTATTTATTTATTTATTTATTTATTTATTTATTTATTTATTTATTTATTTTAGTCCTATTCTTTTCATTAGCTGTTTATCCTGGATAACAGATAGTAGAACCTGAACCTGGCTAGTCATCAGGCGTAGCCTATGTGCTATGTGTGCTAATTTCCTCAAGCTATTGCTGCCAAGACATCAGCACCACAAATTCCAGACTCTACATCACTGTTAAGGCCTAACATCCATCCAGCTGATGACATTGCCACCTCTACTCCACTTGTTAGTAACAGAGGAGTAGCTGCAAAACTAGGTTTCTACCTAAAGAAGAAGGAGACAACACTCCTCTTGAGAAGCAGTAATAACTTCCATAGAACTACAACTTGAAATTTAGAAAACTTCACTGCTATCACCTATTAGGAGACTGAGGTGGGTGGATTTCCTTAATATAAGAGCTATAACATCAGAAACTTCAACTATGAAATTAGGAAGATAAAAATATCTAAACTGAGAGAAACTGCAAACATCTGAAAAAATAGGAAGATTATGGGGAAGCCTGTATGATTATAGACAAAAAGCTCGAGGGTCTTTGACAAGTACAGTGTTTCTTGTTTAATTGCATTATCTTATTCTGCTAAATTCCTATATGTTGTAGATGATTGGAATTGCTACTTTTGTTTACTCAAACCCATAAGGATATAAACTATTCTTCTATTTTAAGATAGGATGATAACTATTCTTAAATCAGAACAGTATGACAAAAAATTTCCATTAGACAGGCACACAGTTCACAAGTACTAGAATCAGAATATAAACCTTAGACTGTCTGGATCTAAATCTCATGCTTTTTCTATAAAACTCTATTGCCTCATTTTTTTATATGTCATCCTAACATATTCCTGTGCCTGAAACTTAGAATTTCAACAAATATAGAGTAGCAGATATCACACAACTCCTAGAGATACTAAGGCCAATCTGAGACAGGAGATGGATTCTGGAATGTTTACTCTTTGAATAAGGTATCATTGACTCTTTATTGGAAAATAAAAATGGAAGTGATATATGAAGGAAGAGACTAAATAGTGCCTATTGTAATGTGAAAATAAATATAAAATACTTAAAGAATAAAATATGTTATTTAAATTTCTAGATATGATGCAAATAAGGGTCTTATAATATTCAATGATTTGTCTGTGACTTCACCTCTGACATTCAAAGAAGCAAACTAAAATCTCAGAGCTAATGGGATGGAGCTAGGAGTACAATGGACTGTATTCAGGTAAAATTCTATTTATAAACCTTTCCTAAAATAATCCACTGAGTATTATTGAGCATATCTGGATCATGAAGTGATGCAGCTACATCCTTTTCCTCTTATCATGGCCACATCCTTATATACAGAAAGAAAAAAAAAACCTTTACAATAGGCATATGAAACCAAAGTTGGGGAAAATGGGCATAGCAAGTAACAATAATTCCATGATTTCACTTTCATATACTCTTCCTCCTAATATGTAATTAGCTGTCTCTTTAATTTTATAGGCTCTGTACTTGGAGGAAATACATATATATCCTGAGATCCTAAATTTTGAACCTGTGCTGAACTTTGATGGCACTTTGGGTTGTGCCCTGGAGAAGAGATTTTATTTTATTTTTTAAAAGATTTTGTTTATTCATGAGAGACACAAGGAGAGAGACAGAGAGAGGCAGAGACACAGGCAGAGGGAGAAACAGGCTCCATGCAGGGAGCCTGATGTGGGACTTGATCCCTGGTCTCCAGGATCACACCCTGGGCTGAAGGCAGCGCTAAACCACTGAGCCATCCAGGCTGCCCAAGAGAAGAGATTTTATGTTCTTTGTGTGCAGAAGGAAGAAGTGAGAGACTGTATAACTGAAAATTTTTTCTGCCCTACCTTCTAATCACACATAAAAATTAGGTGCAATCGTGTGAACTGTGGTGATACTGGATTTCCTTCCTAAAAATGCCACATAATTTGCTCTGGTCAATTAAATGTGCCAACTTGTGATTTTTCCAAGTTCTTTTCTCTTTGTCATAGGACCAGGTTTCACCAAATTGTGACTACTCTGTTAGGCTAATTCTCAGAGTAAACAGACATGGAGCAGAGACACTGTGGACCCAGTATGGAAATGCAATGAGTAAGAAATAAACTTTTGTTTCATAGGCCATTAATATTATAGGGTCACTCATTGCTGCATGATTTAAGCTGAATGATATAGGTTATAAAATGAATAAGATGTACCAAATGTAAGAGAACAGTATAAAAACTGATAATGTGATTTTAAAAAACAAGGCCATAGTAAAAAAGTCTTCAAATAAAGAATATAATAGTAAATTAACAATAGTGTCATTTTAGATCTGTACATTACATTTAGGAAAAGTAGGTCAGCTATTAGAAAGAAAATAAGAAAAAAAAAGAAAAAGAAAGAAAATAAGATTGTGAAGCCAAAATCAGTAGCATTGACTAAATGTGTAATTAAATATATGATATCTTCAATTCCAATGCATGTAGTTTAATAAACACATTATGACTATAATAGAGACAAAGTATAAAAAATTAGTTAACTCACTTTGCATATTATGTAATTTCAAGTAGATTAACGTATATATGAATGTATTTAGTTCATGATTAATTTAATGTAGCAGTTAAAGTGCATATTACCAAGATAATGCCATTAATTTTTAAAGGTTTCTAAAAATAACTTCATAAGTTTTATTGTTGTATAAGAAGACTCCATGTAGAATAGGATCTTTCCAGAATAATAATGGTATAGTGACAGTAAAATATATATATATATATATATACACACACACATATATATATTTTATATGTAAATATATATTTATATATATTATATATGTGTATATATACACAATTTATATATGTATATATAAATTGCTAAGATTTTATTATATTGCAATTTTCTATATGCCTCAATAGATTGTCTCACCTAAACATCCCTTAAGACAAATGATTAAAAATTGGAATTATCATAATTTCATAAAAGGGAAGCTGGGGAGTTAGGGGGTCACAAAAACTCTAAAAGACAGTGCATAGATTTGAATTAAAGTAGTTTGATTTCAATTTAGTATTCCCTGATTCAACTACTGCTTTATATATGTAGTACACATACACATTCATTGAATTAAATTTTAGCCTTTTAAAGATAAAAATGTTTTCTTAGTCTGGCTTCCCTCAGAAATTGATCTTGAACTAAAATTTTATATACTAACACTTTCCTGGGGTGGTGTGAACACAGAGACTAATAGTGAGAAACAAAAAAAATAAAATAAGAGATGATATAGAACAAACACAAGTAATGTTGCTGAGCTGCACATAGCTTTGCAAGACTTCAAAACTTAGTCTGGTCATTTGAGGTTTCTAAAGAAGATGTATGAGAACATTTTTTTTTCCCAAAATAACCAACCCATCATGAGAAAAGGGGATAGCAAATCATCTGCTGTATCCTTCCTGCCTCCCACTGGTCAAAGTCTACTTCTTGGATTTCCATGTAGTCTTTGCTAGACCATTCAGGAAGTCCCTGAAGAAGCAGATCTTCCATGAGTCGATTTAGTGAGAGTGTGAACAGAGTGGTCTCTCCGAAGTCCACAGAAGAAGGACCAGTGACAGCTAGTGTTTTACATCCATGAAATTAGTGTTAACTATTTTTAGGATTGTCTAGGTCCATAATTGGAGGACATAGTGGAATACCATCTTTTATGTATCATACCTTTTATGACCCTGCACAGAAAATTACACAACATTGTTTTCATCACATTCTATTTATGAAAGAAGTTACAAAGGCCCAACCAAGTTCAAAAGGAGACAACATAGATTCCACTTCTTTGCAGGAAAGTGGCAGGGCCTGGAAGACCGTGTACAATTGCAAATATTTTCACAGTTACTTTTAAAAACTGAACTTGCTGTAGTTCCCTCTCTGGTCATAAAAAATTCACATTCTGCCTACATGCAAAATACTTTCTCCAAGTCCATTAAATTCTTATCCTGTGACATCAGTAGACTTAGCTTAGAGGTTTGAGGATCTTGCTGAGGATGAGGCTTCTCGGCACAGTACTTGACAGTTTATTTAGAACAGCTTCTTGGGTACCATCCTTCTCAATTGGAAGATCTGTGATCTAAAGACTCAAGTAGTTAACACACACACACACACACACACACACTCATCATATACTGGTGGGATAGATATGTTAGTTCTTCTAGATACTCCCATGTAAAAAGGGAAGAAGAAACAATCAATATCCCATAGCAATTCTGAAATCTAGTCAGGCATGTGCTGTCCTTGCTTTAATTATAGCATGGTTTCACTGGAAATTATGCTGAGGAATTTTTTTTTTCCCTACAGTTCTTGGCTCAACCTTCTGGGCCTTTTATTCATCTTCTGACTAACTCTTTCCTTTGCATAAAACAAACCCCTTGCTTAGAGTTTGGTAGTTTCTTCAGTCTTGTCCATAGAGATGAAGGTCCAAAAGCCTCTCTCTACTTGATGCTGTCCCTGCTCCAAGCTGATCCAATTCCTTTGAAAGAAATTTGGGTTTCTTATGAATTAATGACTAATGTATACTAGGGGTTAGCAAACTATTTTCTATAAAGGGTCAAAAAGTACATGTGTTTCTTTTTGCAGCCATGTGGTTCTCTTTCACAACTATGCAACTCTTTGGTAGTAGTGCAAACACTCATAGATGGTATATAAATGGTTGCATGAGGCACTGTGTCTATGAATATTTACACTCAGAAATATTCAGGGGACTTGTTTTCTCTTTAGGACATAGTTTTCTGATCCAGCCCTCCCACCTCCAATTGTAGAAAATTAGTTGAAAAAAGCTTCTACGGATTTTTTTGAAATGAGCCACCTCTTACTTAAATCCTTAAAGTACTGTAGAACCATATCCTCACAGTTCAATTGAGCTCTTATGTAACAGACTTAAGATTCTTTTTTTTTCTTGAGTCTTAGATTCTTAATAATCTTTTTTTTTCTATTTAAAATAGTCTATGAAGCACTGCTTCAAATATTTCTGAGTTCTTGGCAAAAGGTTTTAGATTGATCATTTAGGTTTCGTATTTATAAGCACCCAAATCAATGGGAGGGAACAATGCCTTGAATTAATTTTGTCTATAAGTCATATCTTAATTTTAGCATCTTTTACCTTTTGACTGACAATCAGCATCAACTGTCTAGCCAAGACCTCAGCTGATTCTAGTCCTGACCTTTGAGGCAATCCAGCTTTTGCAGAATAAAGCAATGATGAGTTTTTCCCAACTTGCATTTACTTGGGGGTAAAACATATGCTGTTTCTTTAAATCATTAAATTTTGGGGTGATTTTTAGGAAGAAATAGGTGAGATAATATCTAACTTAAGATATCTATAAAGATCTTCTCTAACAAATTAATACTGAAAATTTATAAGGTAAATTTGAAATTTCATTAAATATAAATATTTCAGGCAATGAATCATTCCTGTGTAAAAGGCTACATCTTTTAAGAAATGTTTCCCTGTATGGAAACTGGAATAATCTTTTATTAGTTTGTAGGGAATTATCCATGATTCCTTCACTCAACAATGTTACATCAACTGACTGGTAGTTTTTAATAGTTTCTTGATTGTATTGCATTGAGCACAAACATGGAACTTTAGTATTTTACTGTAACACTGTGCATTGTAGATGATATACACGTTCCTACATTTTGAAAGAGTTTTCTCCAATGGGTAATTCAGCTAGCTTATTAATTTTTATTGTTTAAACTTATAAATCTGTAAGTTGTGGCTCTGTAGAGTAGTTATTTCTTAAGTTGAAATAACCTTATGTCCTCTCCAAAGAAATTTAGTTCTTCACAGAAAGAGTACCTGAGTATAAAAAAGATCTCCTGACCTTTACTAAATAATATAAAGAAAACCATCTCCATTGAATTTTTAGAACACAGTATTAATTGTGGTTTAGAGTTATATACGATTTCATTTTACTTTATAAGATACTATGCAAAATAAAGTTCTATTTTTATTTCTTAATTTGATCTAGAAACAAAGGAAAACAGGACCATGATCACAAATAATGATTATTGGAGATACCTTAAATGATCTCAGTATTCTAGGCATCACTGTGAGTGCTGTACACATCTACTTAGAATATTTAATCTCCCTAAGTTGGCTCTGAGACATGTTCACTATGACACCATTTAGTAGGTGAGGAAACAGAAGCATAGATATGTTAAGCAAGAAAGATAAGTTCACACGGCCTGAAGAGGCAGAGTCAAAACTTAAGACGCAGTTAACCTCAGTTAACTCAGCTAAAGTAACTCCGTTAACATGGGGTCCATGACCTTAACCATATTATTCCTATATTGTAGTTTATATGTTTTATTTTTTTAATTTTATTTATTTATTTTTAAATATTTCATTTATTTATTCATGAGAGACACAAAGAGGGGGGCAGAGACACAGGCAGAGGGAGCAGCAGGCTTCATGCAGGAAGCCTGATGTGGGTCTCGATCCCTTGACCCTAGAATCAGGCCCTGAGCCGAAGGCAGACGCTTAACTGCTGAGCCACCCAGGTGTTCCTGTAGTTTATATGTTTTAAATTGTTCTCATTATTTAATTGATGTCTCAAGAAAATTTTCTGAGATAGTTACAGAAGGCATGAAAATCCCAGTAACTTATAAAAGTGGAAATTTCGGCTCACAGTAAGGTTTCAAAATCTGTAGTGGTTGATCTGGCCTCTTAATTATCTCTGCCTCTCAAACACATTGCTTTTCTTTTAATACACTTTGAGATCTGAGATCATCATTCTTTTTCACCCAGACCGTTTTTAAGCATTACTCTCCTTCGTCTCACAAATTAAAGTTAAGTAAAATAAATTCATGCATGTGTGCATGCACACACGCATACACACATACACCATCAGCCTCTGAAAAAAAAGTTTTCCTTCTTTAAATCTCATGCTTGATGAGTCACAGAATGTTGGCACTATATTATCAGGTATGAAACCTTAATTTGTTACCAAAATTCAACTTGGTGACTCCTGATCTTTTTTTATTTAACTGTAACCAATTGGGGGGACCACATGCCTGCTACTTAATTAGTTATAGGTAATGTCATAAAATATCTCCTTGAGGTTGTCTGAATACTTCATTAATGAGGTGGTAATTTATGTGGTGATACATTTTGCCATGCTAATATTTCATTCAATGTTGGTTAAATTGGAAAAGATTAATGAGAATGTGTAGATGATAATATAAAATATGTATTTGGCAGTGAAGCAAATCAACTTTACCTTTCCTTTTTTCATATAACTATATATAATGTACAAAAATCACTTTATAGAGTGTTTGGTGGATATATACATGGAATTATCCCTGACACTGTGCAAAAATACCTTCATCTTCGTTGGATCTTCTAATTTGCAAAATTAGATTCTTTGGTTTTCCATAGGCAATTAAAGGAACTCATCTCAACACAATTTCGATTATACGATTTGTCGTTGTTAATACTCTTTGCAGATTTGATTCATGGATTTGAAAATGGTCAAAGATAAAACATATTCATATGAAACATGTGACTATCATTCATTCTGTTTTCAAGTATGATGAAAATTTTTAAGGGATGGACTTTGGTGTCAGATATTTGGGTTGATATGTTGCTTTGTTATATACCCTTTCTGTGACTATGGGACAATTATTCAATATTTCTCAGTCTTAATATCTAAAACTGCCAGATGAAGATAATGAGGCTGATTCATAGAATTAAATGGGATCATTTAAGTGATCCTCAATTGGGAACACCATAAAGAAGATACAAGGATCAACTGGGATAAGTAAAACTTGTAGCACATAATCTAGGGTAGGTACAAGGTTCATTCATTATAAAATAAGTTTCATGTGTTATGAGAGACCTATTTTATTATGCAATGGACTGGATTATGTCCACCTGAACCCCAATGTGATTGTATTTGGAAGTCTTTTAGGAGGTAAAGTTAAATGAGGTCACAAGGGCAGAGTCCTAATTCAATAGCATTGGTAGCCTTATAGGAAGAAAAATAAATCCTCTCTTTCTCTCCTCACAGAGTCTGAGGAAAGGCAATGTGAGTGCACAGTAAGCCAGGAATAGAACTCTCATCAGACATTAATACTACTGGAACCCCGATCTTGGATGTTCAGTCTCCAGAACTATGAGAAAATACATTTTGATGACAGAGCCTACTTTTGTCTGTTTTTGTCTATATTTTGTTATGGCAGCCCTAGCAGACTACTACAGATTTTGGTACCAAGAGCCAAGTGCTGCTATAACAAATACCTAAAAATGTGAAAATGGCTTTAGGATGGGGTAGGGTTTTGAGGGGTATGCCTGAAAAATGGACTTTAAAGGCAGTTCTGGTGAGGATTCACAAAGAAGAGAGCTGGAGAGAGACCTTCCAACTTCTTAGAGAATATGTTAATAATCATGAGCAGAATGTTGGTAGAAATATGTGGACATTAAAGGCCATTCTGGTAAGGTCTCAGAAATGAGAAACATTACTGGAAACTGAAGGAAAGCAGACCCTGGCTATAAAGTGAGAAAGAACTCAGCTGAATTGTATCTTGTAGAAAGTAGAACTTGTGAGAAATTAAATCGGATATTTAGATAAGATTTCTAAGCAGGATACTGAAAGAGAAGCTTGGTTCCTTCTGACTGCTTAGTAAATTGTGAGAACAGAGACATAAATTGAAAAAGTAATTGTTAAATAAATTGAACCAAACTTGAAGATGTAGAAAATTCTTAGCTTATCCATATTGTAAAAAAAAAATGAGGAAGCATGTTCTGAAGAGAATTTCAAAGTTGTGGTGGACCCCTCAGTTGATAAAGATCTTATAGGATTAGATGAGTAGAAATAGTCAGTTTGAACTGAAGGGGCAGACATAGGATGAAATGAAGGAAGGCTGCCAGGCTCCTTGGATTTGATAGAACAAGACAATAGAGCTGTCTTGAATATGTGAATATATGAATATGTGCTGTTTTTCAAGAAGGTGGACAAATAACCAAATGCAATTCAGAGGTCATCAGAGTTACCACTTTGGTTTCAATAGGTCAGACAGCCTTCCTGCAAGCCTTATGGTCAAGGCTGCTCAAAGCCATGATGTTAGAGCCTGGGCCAGGCAGAGCTCCAGAGGCTGGACTCTGGCCAGGCAGAGCCAAGGGGGCTGATCCCTGCCTAGAGCTGTGGGGTGACACAGCCACCCCAGTGAGCATGAAGGACAGAGCAGCAGACCAAAGGGGATTGTTCACAAGCCTTGAGATCTCATGTAATTTGCCTTGCTAAGTTTTAGACTCACTTTGGAGCCATGCTCCTTTTTTCTTCCCTATTTCTTCTTTTTGGAATAGAAATGTTTATCCTATACCTGTCCCCCACATTGTATTTTGGAAAGGTATAATCTGTTTGGTTCCATAGGTTCACAGCTGAAAGGAATTTTGCCTTAAGATGAATCATACTTCATGTCTTACCCATGTTGGTTTTACATATTTAGATAACATTTAAGCTTTGAACTTCATACTTAGAGTTGATGCTGGAATGAGTTAAGACTTTTAAAGCTGTTGAGATAAAATGAGATAAAATTAAAGCTTTTTTGCATTCAAGAAAAACATGATTTTGGGGGGGTCTGAGGCAAATGATATGGACTGAAATGTGTTTCTCCCAAATTCATATGTTAAGAGCCTGGACCTCAAAATGATTATATTTAGAGACAGGGCTCAAAGGAGGCAAAGTTAAATGAGTTCATAAGGGCACGGTCCTAATATGATAGGATTGGTGACCTTCCAAGAATAGGAAGAACAAGATTTCTCTCTCTCCCTCTCTTCATATGCACACTGAGGAAAAACAACACAGTGAGAAGGCAGCTGTCTGTAAGCTAGGAAGAGCACCGTCAGAAGTCACCGAAGGTCCTGGCACCTTGATTTCAGATTTCTATTCTCCAAAACTATGACAACATAAATTTTAGTTGTTTAAATCACTCAGTCAATGGTATTTGTGTGGCAGTCTAAAATGACTAATCCATATTAGTATAATATTTTGAAAATTATCAAGTCATTCAACTATGTAGATAAATTGTTTAATAATTCTGAGTAATTTTCTTATTTACTACCCTACTTATGGCACATATCCCTCTTATTGTCTCCTTAGGCTAGCAATTGTGCTTTGTCTCTTTTTAGTATACTTGGTTTTTCCCAAGTTTTTGTTCCATATGGTTACTGTGAGAAATATATGATCAAAGACAGATGAAGGGCATTCGACAGAAGCTGGAATACAGCAATCCTTTCATTCCCACTAATAATTTGTTTCCTACTAATACCTCCCAAGTACCATCCTGTGATAGTTATCTTTGCAATCTTTGCTTTGACCCCAGTAAGAAACCTGGCAGTTCCTCACGAAGGGTCATATTCTGTTTCATCTGATACCCTTTGCAAAGGTAGTTATGTCTTCTTTCTTTGCAAGGAATCAGATTCCAAAATCCTAATACTCTTCTACATAAGATTTTATTAAGATTCTTATGTACAATTTAATAATATTTACAATTCACAACATTAGGATATATACGGTGCTATTACAAGTTTGCTTTCTCCACCATACTAAAAATTATGAAAGACAGGGCCTCTTTCCTTTTCCTCAAAATATATGCAGTCATTGTCCATGCTTGGTACATAGTAGGTACTCAGGATTTGTTGAAAAAATGAATATATTAAATTTTCACTTTGCTTCATCTTTGTCACAACCTTCTAATTATATTTATCAATTTGACAACTATTTAATTGCTAATTCTGGGGAATTCACAGGTTATATCATGGACACCCAAAGATGAAAAATAATATAGTTCTCATTCTTAAAGACAATGGCTTTTCAAGCTATTTACAGGTTGTATAAATGGCTGGGAGGGCTTTTGGTATATTTTGTATGTGGGTCAGTAATGCTAAAAGAATCCTAGACAATTAAGGATTTCCCAAATTAAAGTAACTATTAGAAACCCTGAGAGATACTCTCTTAGAGAACTAAAGACAAAGGCAAAATATAGGGGAATGCACGATAGGCCAATTGTTTTTTGTGTTTTTTGTTTGTTTATTTGTTTTTCCTGAGAGTTGGGGAGATACTCAGAAGTAAAGTGGCATTGAAATGGGCATTGATAAAAGTGACTTTCAGGTTAAAAGAATAACTTCTAGGAAGAACAAAGGTATAGATATATGAAAGTGACTAATATTTTTGTAGTATGGAAAGACATCTTAGATGGATTAAATATGGATTGAATGAAAAGGAAAAGAGTAAATCGTGATAGAAAATTTAGTTTGAAGAGAAATTATATAATGTTTTTCATTAGTTTCAGTTTTTGTTTGTAAAACTCATCTCTAAAAAATATCCAGATGCCAGAAATGCATTAAAATAAACTGAAATTAAATCTCGAAATGCCATCAGAATTCCTTTTCTTTTTCTCTTCCTTTTCTTTCTCTTTCTTTCTTTCTCTTTCTTTCTTTCTTTCTTTCTTTCTTTCTTTCTTTCTTTCTTTCTCTTTCTTTCTTTCTTCTTTCCATATTCTAAGTTGTCATCGTTGTTTTCAAATGTTTTGGATAAACTCTTCAGGAGTCATAAGAAGGTTAATGTGTAGATTTGAGTTTTTAAATTGAGAGAGTCTGATTCTATAGTGTGAAGTAAAATCCTCAGAATAATTTGGTAGACAGAAGTGGGATTACTGGATCAAATAGTAATTCTATTTAAAAAAATTTGAGGAACCTCCATATTGTTTTCCATAGTTGCTGGACCAATTTAATTTCTCAACAGTGCACAAGGATTCTCCTTTCTCCACATCCCTGCATCTGGTTTAGATTTACATCCCCCTGATGATTAGTGATGTTGAACACCTTTTATAAACTTGTTGGCCATTTGTATTCCTTCTTTGGTGAAATATCTGTTCATATATTTTGCCCATTTTTTAATCAGGTTGGGTTTTTTGCTATTAATTTGTATGAGATATTAACTCCTTATCAGGTATATGGTCTGCAATATTTTGTCCCATTCAGTAAGTTGCCTTTTCATCTTGTTGATTGTTTCCTTTGTTGTGCAGAAGCTTTTTAGTTTGATATAGTTTAATTTGCCTATTTTTGGTTTTGTTGACTATATTTTTGGTGTTACATTCAAGAAATCATTCCTGAATCTAGTGTCTAGAAGAGATGTTTCTTCTAAGAGTTGCATTGTTTAAGGTTTTAAGTCTTTTATATATTTTGAGGTAATTTTTTTAAAAGATGCTGCATAATAAGTGTTCAATTTCCATGTATTTTTTGCATGTGATCATTCAGTTCATCAAACACTATTTATCGAGACTATCTTCTCCGCATTGTGAATTCTTGACACTCTTGATAAGGTTTGGTGGACCATATATTTGTGATCTTTTAGATTCTCTATCCAGTTCAATAGATTTATATGTCTATTTTTATGCCAGCACTAGACTGTTTTGATTACTGGAGTGTTGCAATATACTTTTTAAATCAGAATAATGCTTCCTCTCCAAGATACCTATATCCTAATCCTTGCAAGCAGTAGTTGTGTTACTTTACTTATTAAAAGTACTTTGCAGATATGAATGAGGGTCTTAAAATGGAAAGAGTGTCCTTGGATAACCTGTATGGACCTAATATAATCACAAATGTCCTTTTAAAAGGTAGGCAGAATGGACCAAGTAGAAAAAAAAATTGATTTGATGATAAAAAGAGATAGAGACAGAGGGAAAGAAAAAGAGGCTGACAGGAGAGGAAGACTTGGGGTTTTTACACTACTGGATTTTTTTGTAAGATAAAACTAGTAATCAAACAGGATTGAGACTGGAAGCTGAAAAAGACACAGGATAGGGTGCTGTCATCATGATCCAAAAAGACCTGGGGCTTGCATTAAAGTAGAGACAAATGTAACAATGAGCAAAGGGCATTTTGATAAACATTTGAAATTGTATTCAAATGGTTATTCAACCAATTGGCAATTGGTTGAATGAGATATAATAAAGGAAAATATGGAAATGACTTTTAGGTTTGTAGGTGCATATGCTGTATAGCTACAAGAGCTTTGAGAGGGGGTCACCACGGTGGCCAGTCAGTTAAGCACCTGACTCTTGATTTTGGCTCCGGTCATGATCTCAGGGTTGTGGGATTGAGCCCTCAATCGGGCTATGAACTGGGCATGGACATGGAACCTGCTTGGGATTCTCTCTCTCCCTCTGTCTCTGCCCCTTTTCATCTCTCTCTCTCCCTCTCAGAAACAAAAAACAAACAATAAAAAAAACCTCTGACAGAGAAAGAATATACATAAGATAAATGGATAAATCAAGACTTACATATTTTGTGTTTTATTGGGTAAAAGGATAATTTAATCAGATTCCGAACAGAACAAATTTAAAGTGCCTCATGATATAAACATCTTGGTTTCCAACTGAAAATTGGAACTACTGAACCACAGGAGAAAATTCTGGAGCTAACAATTTGGGATTTTGGCAAAAGACAGACTGCCTTTTAGTAAGTTTAAAATATGTTTTTCGGTATTTTAAAACTCTATGCTTTTATAGTTTGGGATAAACAAATGGTGAACAGGGATCTGGCAAGAGAAAAAAAATGTTGGGAAAAGATTATTTTGGGCATAATTAATTGGATATGTGTATTCTATGTAAGCCCATTTCCAATATTCTAAAACATTTAAATAACTTAATAAAATGCACATTGGAAGCCAAGATTGTCATGATGGATTGATACAGAAATATCAACATCTTTATCGCACACTAATTAATTCAACAATTTAATTAGAAGGCCCTAGAAGGTGTCGGCTAACAATTTATTATTGACCCAGCCAAGGATGAACAGTAATACGTCTTTGCACAAAATATTCGACATTTATTATCACTGTACTTTACTTGACAAGGAGTACAGCTCAATTTTTTTAAGGTATAAGAGTTCAGAAGCAGTCCCATGTATCTATCTATACATTTAATTTAGTGTTTTTTGGCATTGCACATACAGACACAGAGGATCAAAGAAAACTCCATATGCTTCTACATATTTTAATAGGTCTGAGTGAAGAAACTGAATACAAATAATTGCATATCAAAGCAGGCAGCTGCATTAATTCAAGATAATGTTTATGATTCACTCTGCATTATCAGTCTCTATGCTTGTCAACAGAGCAAATTACAGGCCTGAGGACAATTTGCGGTTATGTATTACTCTCTAAACTATTATTAATGCAAAATTCCGGAGTGCACACACTAAAGATTTTGTTATTAATGGAACAAAATGAAATAAAGATATCTATTGTTATTTATGTGCTATGACTTATGGGATACATTTATAAATTTATGTTGATGAATCTACTACTAACTCTTGGAACTCCAGGCTGTGCTGTCTCTTGCCCAAGTATGAACTACAGGGGCAGGGATAACACTATATTTATTTTTTAGATTCCCAGTGTCTGGTCCCTAATTTCAGAGATAGTGCTTCACAAATGTTTGTGTAATGTACATATTAATTCTAATTGGTAATGGGAAATATATAACTTTTTATTTCCTTTTGCATTTCCCAAGAAACTGACCCAAATTTATTTTACTTTTCTTTTCTAGGTAATCAATCTCTATTTCCCTTTCTCAGAATACTGCTCCCTACACTACTGGGAATAAGGGTTTATGATATGAATACTGATATTTAAAACTTGGATCTCTATTTCAAAATCACTTCTGCATCAATTAAGTGGCCCTCATATCTTTGGAAGTAAAAGGCTACTCTGATCCAATACCCATCTGACTTTTCCAGCATTTTTCTCATCAATTATTTCTATCCTTGCAGACATCTTTCATTTCTCCTCTTTAATATAGAACAATCAGGGTTATACTAATCTTCTACCACTTTCTCCTTTAATTAGGACTGTCTAGAGCATTGGCTTTTATCTATTTTCCAAATACTGAGTAATTCCACAGCTTAGAAATTGTCCTTCTATATCTCTTTTCACAGAGACCTCCTCTCCCAGCTTCAAGTCTTCAGGTTGTGTCACCATTCAAGAAAGATATTTTGCAACCATCTACATAAAAGTAGAATTCTAGTCATCCAAGTCTTTTGTGTATGTGCATCACATTGTTCTTTTCATTTTTTTCATATCACATATTGACACCCAAAATGTGGCTAATTTGTAATTTTATTGCTTTACTTTCTGGAGACCCATCCTATGATGTAAATTCCATCAAGGTACATGCATTACTCATATTATTTGTCACTGTACCTACAGTTTCTCAAATAGAGTCTGACTCAAAGTAGTTCTTTGATATATTTCTAGAATGAACACATTTTAGGGAAGTATCACCACCTTTGCACTTGCTACATATTCACACTTCTAGCTTATCTCCTTATTGAATAGGATTATACAGTATTATGCAAGAGAATGTCTTAAGGGCCAAATAGTTAAAAAGCCCACTTATGTTTGGACCAGTCCCCTCTATTCTTCCTCGTTAGCGATCATGCAGGTTCTGTGTGGTTTACATGAAGTGACTTGGAACTCACATCTGTGGTAGTGTTCCTGTTATCTCTGTTTCCTAACCTCTTTAAATAGCAGTGGCAACCTACAATTCAGTTCTTAGCTAACTTACTTATAGAAATCTAGTTCCATACCTCCCCATAATAGAGAAAAACAGCAATGAAATCTTCCTCAATATATCCATTTTCCTATTCATCCTTCTGACATATAACAACCACCTGTTTTAATCCAAGTTCCCCAATTCCCCAATCTTGTGCTTTGCTGGTTTTTTAATCACAACACTCCTCAATTGCTTCATTCTTTTTAGTCAAATCTAGACATTTTCAAAGATTCATTCTTCTACTTCCCATCTTTCTCCATCCTTCTCTCCCTCCCTCCTTCCTTTGCATATAGCTCTACTTTCCCTGGCAATCCCATCCACATCTCCCACTGTCTGTGCAAATGTTTTCACAGCCAATATCTCTTTTGAGTTTTCCTTATGCAACTTCCTAGAGTTTTTCTTATATAATGTAATTGATTTATGGGCATTTTGATTTGAACATTTACTAACATTGTTTAAAATTCTTAGGGAAAAGATAAAATTAAAAAATAAAATTCTTAGGGAAATAGTTTCAAGATTATTAGACCAAATAAATTGAAAGGGGATGAGCACAGAGTTAACCACTTTCATATTTGGAAAAACCTTGTTAAGAGGATTGGTTCTGACAATAGCAGAAGGAATTCAAATGGTTTTAATAGTTAATAATTATTAAGTACTGAATTCTGTATAATAAATACTTCAGTCATAAAATATAACTCATCAGAAAATCTGGCATTACAATTACTAACATTGGTAAGTCATTTATTAGATATTGGAGTGGAGTAATACAGACAATCAAATGACTATACCTGTCACATTTTCCTTTATATATTTATCAACCTTAACTTGCCCTTATATATCTGTCAATGTAGAAATTCATTTACCAAAATTCTAGGGTCAGGTATTGGAGGGAGAAATTTCTTTTCATGAGTGAGAACCATAAAAGCACTATTTTTCCTCAAGTTATATACCTTTAGAACAGTTTTATTTTTCCCAAAACAAGATTGTTTTTTGAAAAAAGATGATCTGACAACAGTAAAGAAAGAAGAGAGATCAAAGAAACATGTACTGTGAGACACAGGAGAGAAGACGAGATGTTTAGAAAGGATTTTTAAATATTTTCATTTTGATAGAGTGATTTTCTCTCTTTGTTAACTCGAAAATTATATAGGTATTTGGTGTTGTATGAGTGCTTAGATATATTGGTAGGAAAAGAAGTCCTCAAGGAGGCTCAGTATTATTCCGGTTACAAAACTGAACTTGCCTTGAATCTATCCTATTCCCAGAGACCCCACCTCAGTGTGAGTCTTCATGATCATTGCCTTTATCTCTTGCAATCAGTCTTCCTGCATGCAGTATCTTTTCTCCAATTTATCATGGATATATGACTTAATCCTCTTGAAGTGCTCCTAACATACTTTACTTCTCTGCTTAAGCTATTGATTCATTACTTCCCTTCTTTTCTTATCTAATCATATAAAATTTCTGAGCCAGATACTGAGGACAATGTATAATTCAATATTAGCTTCCCTGAATAATTTCCCGCCATTCCCCTAACCATATGCAACGCATCAGTCAAGTCAGGCTAGTTATTAATAAATGTTTCTAATTCCTTCAGCACACAAGATACTCTCAATATTTCCTATCGTCTTTTTCTTATACATTCTTTAGTTCTATCTAAAACACTACTTTTCTGATTGCCTGGAGTATATATAAATTTTCTATCCTTTGAAAACACAGAAGTCTTTGTGATTTAATAGTCACTTTCAAAAGTCGATTGTGTTGTTTATATATATATTTCTTTAATAGGTCATAAGCTACTTGAGAGCTGTTATTAACTGATATACAGTCATTCAAAAAATATTTATCCAGCACTCGGTACAAACAGTTCTAAGTCATGTTTCAGTAATCAGTTCACACAAAGGGCTTCTCCCAACACAGTCTAAGGACTGATTCAAGGGTGCACAATGAGAGTTTATATCAGTCACAATGTCTTGAGCACAGTGCATATTTATATGTTATATATAAACTTCCATATGTGCATATGAATATATTTTGGTTTGAATATATATAGCCTATAATATATATAGCCTATATATAGCCTAAAAATTAATTTTGACTGTAGGCTTTTCCATTTACATACTTTTACGTCCTTCCTTACATCAATGTTTATCTAGCTTTTCTTTCACTTTTGTTCACTATTTCTATATATACCATCTATATTATAGAACACTAGAAATTATCCAACAAAGCAAAACGGTATAATGAAATTAGCTCTTCCCATTCAGTACCTTTAATTATGAAAATTGTTACATTCAAATTGTCTCAGATTTTTTTCTTTCTTATTTAGGCTTTAAACCTATTCCTTCTTATGCATAAATTTTATTCATGGCATTATAGAAGAGAACATTTTTGTCAAACCACAATATACGATTTAGGTAAATGTATGAAGTTTAGCAAATGGATTATGCTTAGAAGTATTCAGATAGCAAATACTTACTATACAATGGAGATTTGCTGAATTTTGTACACTTCTTATATTTTCAATTGGCCCACTACTCTGCTGCCAAGTTATCTGTAATGTAACCTCATGGGGAGTTAAAAGGTAGGAAAATGGCACTGAGGTATGTACTAAAAGAAGCTGTTTCTCCTTTGGCAGTCACTCTATAAAACGGATGCCAAGCACAGATGGTAAAGATGTTCTGGCTTCCACCACTATCTTGACAGTCCAAATGCAGTCAGAGATCACTAGGAAAGGGTATATGCCACACCTCCCAGCTGAGACAGCAAAACCTCTAGTCCCTTTCTAAATGCTTTCTTCAGAACATCAGGTTCTTGTTCATTTGCTTTTTGTTAACTTGCTGACAGAATAAATTGAACAGGACTATATGAGTAGGATGAAAAGAAGGTGGGAGAATAATCTCAACACCCATTGCAGCAATTGTGTTATAAAAATTACCATGGCATCTTGGCACATTTATATAGCTCAAGGAATTATTTATTTTAAATGTACATTTTACTCATTTCTCTGTCCTGTCTTCAGTAAAATAGATTGAAAAACAAGCCTTATAAATTTAAAAAGCACTCACATCATACTGAGGAAGTTTAACTCCTTCAACTGATAAATATATCCAAATGAAAGGATCATTAATTGAAGTGGTAATGCCACATTAAAAAGGAAACAAAAATGTGGTTCCTAATTTATTTACTGAGAGAATTTGTAAGAAAACTAGAATTTTTTATTTTTTTAGTTTTAAAAATAATAGACTAAATGTAATATAAAATTATCTGACAAGGGAACAGACAAGGCAGATTAAGAAGTTCTAGATAACTCTGGGTACATACAGTTAAATTAATTTTAGTTTCTAAATCATAATTACTTTTAATAAATAAGACAGTAAAAGTGAAAAACATGGGATAAACAGTTTTAATATATTATTACCAATCTGGAAAAAAATTTCTCAAAAATCATCCTTGTGTCTGAATTAAACCTTTTTTTTTAAGTTTTTTTTTTATTTATTTATGATAGTAGCAGAGAGAGAGAGAGAGAGAGAGAGGCAGAGACACAGGCAGAGGGAGAAGCAGGCTCTATGCACCGGGAGCCCGACGTGGGATTCGATCCCGGGTCTCCAGGATCGCGCCCTGGGCCAAAGGCAGGCGCCAAACCGCTGCACCACCCAGGGATCCCCCTAAATTAAAACTTTTTGAATTAGTTCTTGACATAGAGATCTTAATGTCCTAAATATTTTATTCAGATGCACATTTTTTTCAACTTAATACACGGTAATATATTTTCTTTAATGTTCTACCAAAGAAACTTTGAAGTAATTTTGATCCAACTGTTCTCAGGATTCTATGTATTCAAGTTGAATAGTTAATACTTTTGACTCTGTTGCTTCTTTGCCCTTTTGTACATTTTTATAATTATAAATCCTTCTCATATAAACATGTTTATCTACATGATTAAGATCCTTCTGCAAAAGCTTCTCTAGATAAACCCTTCAACAAATTGTGAACAAACAAAATAATCTTCAGCATCTATTAATTTGATGGCCTAGTGATATTGACATTGAAAATATGCATAGGGATCCCTGGGTGGCGCAGCGGTTTGGCGCCTGCCTTTGGCCCAGGGCGCGATCCTGGAGACCCGGGATCGAATCCCACGTGGGGCTCCCGGTGCATGGAGCCTGCTTCTCCCTCTGCCTGTGTCTCTGCCATTCTCTCTCTCTCTCTCTCTCTCTCTCTCTCTCTGACTATCATAAATAAATAAATAAAAATAAAAAAAAGAAAATATGCATAGAAGCCTCTCTCAGTATTTCATTGCAAGAATCTTGTGGAGAAAATGTATTTGTCTTATTCTGATTTGAAGATCCAAACTCCTGATTTTTAACAGAAGTCTTCTAGGATATTTTACATTATCTTTAGATAAAGTAACATTTTGATTTTTACTTTATGTGCCAAGTTCAATGTACTTTTCATAAATCTAGAAGTATTATAGAAGACATGAAAATAGAGTGCCTTCCGTGTTCTTAACTCTACACTACAAATCTCTCTCTTTTCAATAATACACCTGAGCCCAAGAATAATCTCAAATTAATGGGAATGAATGCTGTTAATGGTAATTACAGAAGGGCACTTATTGAATCAATAAATCAATTACAGCAATATAACTCTACTGAACCAATAATACTAAGTCCTTCTTTCTAACTAGTTATTAAAGGTCACATTCCAACTGGATGAACACCAAACTCAGTTGCTGCTAGAATTACTAACATAAGTGTTTTCCTCTGAGGGAATACTTCTCTCATTCCCATTTACTAAGTGGAAGGGCAAATTAATTCTAAAGAATTTAGACTGTGGAAATATGGAGTTGAGATGAAGAAATGGTTGAAGAACCGGGAAAGATCCTGGGTTAATCAGTTTTGTTCGACAGGGGTTTTCTTATGGCATTGAGAAAGAGTGATTACTGAAGAACAAAATTTAATTGTGTAAAATCTTAGAAGTACTTCACTTACACTTATATTTTATATGAATTGAGATACAGCTGACAGTTTTTGCAACTTACATCACTTCATTCTGCTATCTCTTCTTAATGTTTAGTGCAAAGAATGAAAGATGAATCAATTCCCAGAGTGTCTGGAGAAATAAGTTTATTAAATCATGCTAAGTAAAATGTGAGAAGTTAATCATATGAATAATATTTTTCCTACAATTTAAGTTTTTTTAAAAAAATTATCATTAACTTAGCCAATAAACATAACTCAAAATCTATATTTGTGTTAAAGATAAACTGTAAACTTTAATACAAATTATTTGAACATACAACACTGGAATATATTTGTACTGTAAAATACTAGAAATCACTTTTTACAATTAATGAGAAACAAATGGACTCATATGTATGGAGTATTCAGTATATTTTAAAAACAAATAGATTAACATCATCTTCAAATTGTGATACAACTCATATAAAATGGCATTCCAAATTATGTTTTCTTTTAAATAATTCTGTAAAAACATACATATATGTAAATGTAAATATGTGTGTATAAGTGTGTGTGATTATCATAAAAATTTATTATTTCTTTCCAGTGGAGAATGCCCAATTAGTTTCAAAAATGTTATATACTATGTTGAGTATGATCATTTTCTTTTTTACTTCTAATTTCAATTATTTTTTAAAAAAAATTTATTTACTTGTTCATGAGAGACACAGAGAGAGGCAGAGATCATAGGCAGAGGGAGAAGCAGGCTCCCTGAGGGGAATGTGATGTGCCACTCAATCCCAGGGCCCAGGATCACAACCTGAGCCAAAGGCAGACGCTCAATCACTGAGCCACCTAGGTGTCTCTAATTCTAATGAATTTGAATATTATTGCTTATAATTGTGTCTAGTGATTCAGGAAGTGAAATGAGCCTTACATTTTAATATCTTGTCAATAAAAAAGACTTGGTCAAATCACATTATTGTTTGAATAAAAGGAAAGAAGATGTAATGAACAAAACCAAAATGAGGAGAGCAGTTGATACAAAACTGAGGAAAATTTTTTGTTATAAGGTGAAAGGAGTAAAATTAGTGTTTGATATTCTAATGGATTTTAATGGGCATATTCTATGCATATTTCACCATAGTCCATGAAAGGTACCATGGCTTTGCAAAATTTTATTTTTAGATGGAGACTATTTGACAACACTGATTCATTTGTGAGGAATAAATGAATTAGAAGTAACAAGTGCTATTGCCACTCAAGGTATGTAACTGGGATTTGTATTTGAGCAAATGGTGGAATTCTTTTTATTCATTTTTTTCTTTTCCTCTGGAAGAATTTTCGGCCACCTTTCCATTCACCTTCATGTATACAATTCAACTTGTTCAATCTCACAATCCATTATATGTCCCTAGGAACATGCACAATTCCATACCTTGCTCTTAATGCTGGAAAACTATATTGCCCAATATACTAGTTTTCTATTACTGCAATAAAAAGTTGCCCCAAACATAACACCATTAAACAACACAAACTTACTTATCTTAGAGTTCTGGAGGTCAGAAGTCAGACATGGATTTCAACAGGCTAACATCAAAGGGTAGGCAGCAGGGTGTTATTTTCTGGAGGTTCTAAAAGAAAAAAGTCCAAGCACATTCATGTGTTGACAGAATTTAGTTCAATGTAGCTACAAGTCTGAGTTCTCTGTTTCATTGCTGGCTGTCTACTGGAGACCACCTATGAACCCTACAAACCCCTGCATTCCTTGTACAAAACACCTATATTTCAGAATCAATGGGGTGCCAAATCCTTATCATGCTGCCACCTCCCCAACCATTTTTTTATTGTTTTGTCTCTCTCAATTAGGGCCGGGGAAAGATTCTCTACTTTTAAGGACTCATGTGATTATATTTCCTCTTGTGGATCAACTAATAATTTTATTATATTTCCTTTATCACTCTGTCAAAAATATTAGCAAATAATTATTATTCCAGGTATTTACACCTTTCCAAGTCAATCCCTAAACTCTTCCGATCCTCTTTATCTCATCCAGTGCTGGCAAAAGTAATTAGAGGACTTGGAATTTAGTTTAAGATTTGGATTCACAAAAAAAAAAAAAAAAAAAAAAAAAAGATTTGGATTCACAGAAGCCAGTCAAGTGAAATTAAGCTGTCTTATATAGCCCCATATATGATTGAGTAGTGTATGATACTTTGTCTCATATTATTAATTTTGCATGCTACATTTAAGAACAGAGAATATTATTATTATTAAGATTTTATTTATTCATGAGAGACACAGAGAGAAAGAGAGGCAGAGACACAGGCAGAGGGAGAAGCAGGCCCCATGCAGGGAGCCGGGCATGGGACTCAATCCTGGGTCTCCAGGATCACGCCCTGGGCTGAAGGCGGCGCTAAACCGCTGAGCCACCCGGGCTGCCCGAGAATATTATTATTTTAAGAATAGTCATTCTTGTGCATATCAAAACCTCCCATAAAGAAAACCAGATACAAAGAATATATAATCAATAATGTTTACCAGCTAAGGAAGTTGTAGAATGATTAAGATCACTAGTATAGTGTCAGTCTGGCTTCAGAGAACACTTCTTTTCCAAAACTATGTAACTTAAGGCAAGCTATTTAATTACTCTAAGACCTAGTTTCTACACCCAGTGTGGTGTAGAATTAGACGTAGTAACATCTAATTCATAGAACTTCTTTGAGGATTAAGTATATTTAAAATACAAGATAAATAAAAATTCAATACATGTTAATTTTGAAACAGAATGGCAGTATAGATTAAACAAGTTTTTTATATGTCTTTCTGAAATTTCTGAACAAATGAATATATTTTTCTTAAAACTAATATAAATCTTAATTTAAAACTCCAACATTAAATGTATTTTATTATTACCTCCTTGCAGTTATGATACTAATTATAAATAAGGATTTTCATTTATCTACTGACAATTTTCCATTAAAATCCCATGATATTTTAATTGTCAATTTTAGAGATACTAATTTTTAAACAACTATTCATTAAGTTTCATTTCTAAAGCAAAGCAAATTGTACGTATTTATTCATTTTTTACCAGTTCCAGAAACTTCTACTTCTTTTTAACACTCTTTTGCTACAAAATTTATATTAAAAGTACTTATGTCATCAGGTACCTCCTTTAAGAATAATTTGTTTATTTAAAAAGTTAAGTATAAGGAAATAGCATTGGTTTCTTGGAAAAAAATTAAAATGGATAGCTTTTAACTTAGTGGGATAGTTGTGTGTGCTTTTGAAAAGACACCAATATATTTTGTAATTAACTCATGTGTCTATGTATCCAAAATAATATAAACATTATTTTTATAAATTAAACAAGTTGCTTCCATTAACACATTTAAAATGTCAACAACTAAATCACTGGATTCCTAGAAGTTTAAAAAGTACACGTTAGTGATATAACTTAAAAGGATATTTAATAAATTGGAGAGCAAAATCTTGGATTATAATTGCTTTAAAATATTTTTGTTGAATTATAATAATAACTTATGTGATAATCTCAGTGAATAATCAAAAAGCTAATACAACTGCATAACCACCACAAAAATTAAGAAAAATAATAATACAAAGACTACAAAAGCCTAACCACCTTCTTCTATAAAGTAATTAATGTTTAATTGTACTTCCATGGGTTCATTTTCATCCTTCTGAACCTTATGTGAATGGAATGATCTAATATCTCCTTTTTTGCTTCTGGCGTGTATGAGTCAGCACTTTATTATTGCATGTAGCAACATTCCACTTATTTTTGGCATTATTTGAAATTCTGTTTTATAAATATAATACAGGGGATCCCTGGGTGGCGCAGCGGTTGGGCGCCTGCCTTTGGCCCAGGGCGCGATCCTGGAGACCCGGGATCGAATCCCATGTCAGGCTCCCGGTGCATGGAGCCTGCTTCTCCCTCTGCCTGTGTCTCTGCCTCTCTCTCTCTCTCTCTCTGTGACTATCATAAATAAATAAAAATTTAAAAAAATTATAATACAATACATTTATCCAAATTACTTTTGAGAAATATTTGACTAGTTTCTAGTCATATGGAAGCGTAATTTTACTAAAATACATCTACACATTACCTGCAATTATTTACATACAAAATACGTGGGTATATACTCATAAGTGGAGGCTTTTATGATCGGTTACACAGACTAAAAGTAGTTATACAAATTTTTACTCCTGTCAGCAGAGTTTGAGCATTCTAATTATTTTATATCCTTGCAATCTTTTATAAAATAGCCATTTTAGCTTTTGTATAGTGCATTTTCAATGTGACTATAATTTCACTTCCTTTAAAAGTGATACATTGAACAAACATTTCATGTATCTAAATTAGAATGAATTTTCCTTTTTGTGATGTCTTTGTTCTAACTGGTCTCCTTTCTAGTACATTCTTAGGATCTCTTCTTGTTATGCATTTGTAGGCATTCTTTATATATCCTTTTTTTTTTTTTTTTATATATCCTGGATGTAAACTCCTTGTCAATTGTAATAATTGTAAATTTGTCTCACCCTCTAGAGTTTATACTTTCATTCCTTTAAGGTTTGAGTTGACAGATTCTAAGGTGACCCCCAGTGATTAGTCCACTTACTCATTCATGGCTTTGTATGACCCTTCCCATTGTATGTGGTGGCTGTAACTTGTTTTTAACCAATAGAATATAGTGAAGCAGAAGAGACATTACTCTTAATTAAGTTGCATGGCAATGGGGTTGAGATGTCACTCCAATGAATTTGTTATATTATAAAGGACACTCTAAACAGTGTGGAGAAATTCTTGCTGGCTTGATGAAGTGAGCAGCCATGTTGAGGAAGCACATGTGGCAAGAAGCCAGATGGCCTATAGGATTTGCAGAAAACCTTCAAGGAGGCAGCCAACAAAGAGCCAGACCCCTGCCATGCAGCTGTAAAAAAGATTTTGACAAGGATCTGAATGAGCTTGGAAGTGAATTCTTCAAACGTCCAGATGTGTTAACAGCCCAGCTGCAATCAATGTTTGTGTGTGTATATATATTTATGCAAGTTGTGTATAAATTATGTGTATAGAGTATACAAATTGACAAAATGACATTAAAATTAATATGGACATGAAAAGCATAGAGATAATCGAAACAATTTTAAAGAACAGAGCTCACTGTATGTTAATTTAATTAATATAAAAATGTTACGATTAATCACGGTGTTACAGGCACAATGAATGATAGACAACTAACCAATGGAATAGATTCAGAATTCTAAAAAGATCTAGATTTAAATGTACCTTCATACAGTAGAGAAGGAGCCCAGCAGAGCAGTGCAAAATGTACAGCCTTTGAAAACTGTAGTACTGGATCAACTAAAATAGTTATATGAAAAACAGTAAACTATGAATTCTACCATTTACCATATATCAAGTCAATTCTAAATAGATTATATGCAGAAGGTAAAATAATACATCTTTTAGAAAACAGAATAGGAAAAATCTCCAAGATCTTGAAATAGCTAGTAATTTCTTAAACAGACATATAACATGAACAATAAAGAAAACAAATAAACTGACATGTATTGAAAATAAGAGCTACTGTTCATTGAAATATATAATGATATTAGTATTTTATTGTTATGTAATGAATTACCACAGACCTAGTGGCTTAAAACAATGCATATTTATTATCTCTGGGACAGAAATAGAAGCATGGTCTAAATGCTAAATGTTCTACTCAGGTCTTGGGTCTGTCTTATAAGCAATAAAGAAGAAAGGAAGATATTTCTTCTTTAATATTCTCAGTTTCTCTTCAGAGGCATTGATTCTGCTTTTATGTCTATGTCTGGATCTTCCTGCTTTAATGTATCTTAAAAGTACTCTAAGGCTTACCAAAGAGGGGGAAAAAGGGAAAGTTTCATCAAGGCCACTGCAAGTGATTGATGTCAGTGATCCAACTTAAAAAGTGAAGTGTTGCAAGGTACACATGTTCAAGAATTTTTCTGCTGATTATTCAAATATTTTAGTACCTGCCAACACAAATTTTTTTTTTGTTTGAAATCAGACTTATGGGAGAATTAAGTTGATTCTTACCCATGTATGATCCCTATGAAATTGGGCAGATTCTAACATTCTTTCCTTTAGTTGTAAGATCTGTGCCTACTCTGAATAGGAGAGAGTCCTATGATTGCTTTGACCAATAGTGCACAGAAAATGTTACAATATTGCCAATTTCTAAGCCTATGACTTAAGAGAATGGCAACTAATCTTACGTACTGAAACTCAACTTCCATTCTCTAGGAAAGTTTATGCCTTTCAGTAGAGAGGTCTTTGAGTTTCTCAGTGAGCTCTGAGCTGACAACCAATACAAACTTGTTAGCCTTCAGAGTGAGCCAGATTCAGGCAATTCTTCAACCTCAGTCAACTTCCACATCTGATGCTACTGACAATAGAGATAAAGTACCAAGTGAAGTCTCTGAATTTCTGACTTATAAAATGTTAAGCAAAATAAAATTGTTGCTTTAAACTACAAATTTCTAATGTAGTTTTTAATACACCAATTAATAACCAAAACAATCAATGATCCAGAATTTTCTAAATAAAGTGGATTACCTTCATTCTTACAAAGGAAGGGACTGTTAAAAAAAGGGAAAAAAAAGTCAGACTAGAAAAATATCTATTCTAACTGAAGACCACTCACTACTCTCAAAAATACCTGAAAATACTTTTTATACCTGAAAATATTTTTATAATATAAGTTATGGCATATTAGTGATCATTATTAACAATTGGTAAAATAAGCAATAATGATCATAAATATCTAACAAAACTTTTATAATCATGGGAGTAGTAATTTTAGAATATTTAAGCTTAGATTATAAAAAAGTAATACAAATAATTTAAGTCTCATTCTTATAAGTCCATTAAAAATTAAAGAACAAATCAACAAATAATAAACTGAAGCAATGCGCCATGACTATTTGCATTGATGAGATGAATTTTACCAGGTGGCAGGATAATAAACATTATCACTGGGTAAATGTGAGAGGTTGATTTCAGCAAATCCTCATATTTTCCTGTTAGAAAGCTTTTTTCAACAAAGGATTTTATTACCAAAAAGAAATGTACATATTAAATGTAAGATCAGCTATTGGTTACATTGGTCCTCTAATTTCAAAGATACTAACAGGTATTATAAGCAGCCCATCTGGGGATCCCTGGGTGGCTCAGTGGTTTGGCGCCTTCCTCCGGCCCAGGGCGTGATCCTGGAGTCCAGGGATCGAGTCCCACGTTGGGCTCCCTGCATGGAGCCTGCTTCTCCCTCTGCCTGTGTCTCTGCCTCTCCCTCCCTCTCTCTGTGTATCTCATGAATAAATAAATAAAACCTAAAAAAATAAAAAAAAAAAGAAGCCCATCTTTTCCTCTTGTTCTGAAGAGCATATATAAATTTTCTGGCACCTCTATCCTTACTGGCAATTTACCTTCCTGGTGAAACTCAGGTTTTCCTTTTTTTTTTTTTCACTGTTTTTTTGTTTTGTTTTGTTTTGTTTTGTTTGTTTGTTTGTTTATTTTTTAGAAATTCCATGCTGCCAAAATATTTTTTATTCTTTTATAATTGCATTTTGCTAACTGTTATATATCTTCTCATTGTATATCTTACCATAAGACCAGGTTTAAGACATATAGAAATCCCTATTAATAATGCTATAGTGTATCCTTTGCCCCATTCCTGTGCTGTGCCTCTAATACAACCTAATGCTAATGTGTGTAGTTTCATAGTTTCAACCTTGGTTACTTATTTGGCTTTCCTGATTTATTTACAGATTTATTTATTTATTTATTTTTGCTTTAGAAGTTGGTACCTTTATCAAACCCACAAAGTATATAGCATGATAACTAACTTTATAAAACAATTCTCAGAATATCCTTTAATTACTTTGAAGACACTACTTAGTCCTTGCAATGATAACAGCATTGGTCAAAATACGCTAGGATTGTTATTTCAGATTTTTTGCATAAAACAAAGACTTTAAAGAGTATTTTTACAGTGGAGCAGCCAGACTGAACACCAAAGGCCAAATATGAACAATTCTTATAATAGCAGCAAAAGGGTTTTTACTGATGAGTCTGTAGACAATTTCAAAGATGGAATTTCACTTAAAGTCTAGAGAAAAAAAGGTTCACTTCATATGGAATATAATTTATTAAAAAACAAAAAGATATATAAAAGTGAATGATACAAAATGATCATTTTAAGTGTATGTGATGGTAGCAAAATTATCTTTATTCAAACTGATGCTTGCTGAAAACTAATCTGAATAAAACATATTTTTCAAAAGATTCAAAGTGAATTATTGTCATTTTTCTCATTAGTTTTTTCCATTAAAAGGTTTTCTTTTTTCAACTGAATTCAGATAAACACAAAGCATATAGAAACCTGATGTTCTTCAGGATTATCAAACTTCAAATGTGATCTAAGACTGCATTATGAATAGTAGCTTTAACTGAAGTGTCAGACTCAGATACCTGATTTGGAAATCCCTTTGGCTCAACATGAAGGTAGTTGCTGTCATAAGAAACTAGATATTTGAAAAATGCATTGCAATTCTACTGGCAGGTATTCTCTAAAAACTCCTATATCCATGGTTCACAAGAAAAGTCTCATTGCTTTATGAATATTTTAAAAGTAAGCAATATTCTTCACTTAACTTTTTATTTTGGGATATGTGAAACAATTTCTAAAATCAAATCTGGATATATTTGAATATAACTGAACCTATTTTTGTTCAGACTTTACATAAAAATAAAAATGATAGTTAAGGAGATGGCCTTAAAATTCTTTTAGATATACACATCTCATACTTCCTGTGAAAAATAAATGTCATTTACTATTTTCACATCACTTTCAATATTAAATCAGATACATATTACAATGAACAAAATATTTCATAATTTAAGCACTTAGGAACCAGTTATTATAGTAACTAGAAAGGTATATTGGATGCTATGATTAAACAAAGTAATATGTCTTTTATTGCTTGCTACCACATTAAGTATATTAGTGCTCTGTAAATTCTTATCTCATGAATCAATCCACCAAATTAAATTAACTTTCAATCACAACTCAAGTATCTAAGAATGGAACTGTTATGCCAACTGAAGAAATAACCAATGCAAATTATTATGGATTTAAGAAGAAAGCATAAGGCTCTATAGGTAAATAACATTTTAACATCAAATATGATGATTAATATATTTTAAAATCATTTTTTTCTAACCTCTCATTAAGATAAGCTTCAAAAACTCACTCATTCATTTATTCATTATATCAATCAGTGAAATGTTGTCAATATTTAGTTATATACATATTGAAATTATGAGATGCTGAGTACGGCACCTGGGTGGTTCAGGTGGTTAAGCATCTGCTTTCGGCTCAGATCATGATCCCGAGGTCTTGGGATCGAGTCCTGCATCAGGCTCCATGCCAAGGGGTACCTGCTTCTCCCTCTCCCTCTTCCTGCTACTCTGCCTACTTGTGCTCTTTCTCTCTATCAGATAAATAAATAAAATATATTTTTAAAAAGGTATGCCAAATATATTGGTAAGTACTTCTGTACAAGAGTTAAATTTATATTTCTGTATATGATGAACTAATAGGCTATGCAATTATTTTTTATGCAATTATTTTTTTGTATTTTATTTTTTAAATAGATTTTATTTAAATTAAAGTTGCCAATATATAGTGTAACACCCAGTGTTCATCTAATCATATGCCCTCCTTAATGCCCATCACCCAGTTACCCCATCCTGTTTTTGTTGTTTTATTTTGGACATAATTGTGAAGCAGAAGTTATGTAGAACACGCAATATGAGAAAAAATGCATGTAACAAAGACTGTGGCTGTAGATAAATAAATCACAGGGATGTAGAGTACAGCATAGGGAATACAGTCAGGAATACTGTAATAATTTTGTATGGTAACAGATGGTAACTGTCTTATCATGCTGATCCTTTTGTAACATATAAATGTCGAGTCACTATGTTGCTCACTGAAAAATTAATATGATATTGTATGTCAACTACACTTCAATAAAAAACTTCATAACTGTCACCACATTATAATAATCAAAAGAAATGGCAATGAACCAGTTTTTGCTCAAAGAATATGAATTTTCTAGCTCTCTCCATCCCCCCTAAATCAAGAATTATATACCAGAAAGATGGGATAGTGTGAGCAAAGACATGGAGAGATTTAAAGCATCATCTACTCATTGTTCTGAAGTGTCCTATGTGGCAAGGGATAAGAACATTCTTGAAGATGTATGAGGAGCTAATTGCTTATTTTAAGAGGTGATTACAGATCAGATTATGTCAGTCTTTCATATGATATGCCATTTAACATAATCCCCATAACACTGGGTTCTGAGGTGGGTAGACATAAGAATCTTTCACAAAGGAGAATAAATTCACGCACACTGGTGACCTGTTCATCCCTCAGATAAGTTTTAATTATAGTCTGTCTGAAAAGAACCTTATTCTTTGTATATAATTCAGTGCTTCTTCCAAGGAAATGGGTCTTTAATCTTTGGCCTGAGTACAAAATACCTTGCTTGCCAGTTTAAGGAACTATTTTTTGTTGTTGTATAAATGTAAGAAGGAAGGATAGAAAAAAGGCAACACCATGATAGTGTTATAAAAGAACAAACTACATTTTAAAAGATAACTCTAGAAAGCAATTTGGGAGTTGGAGTAAGTGGCCTGAAATCAAAGGGGAAAAAGTAAACATTTAGTGAAAGAAATGAACGATAATAAACCTTGAATAATGGTAAAGGTAGTACTGTGGCAAGAAAGCTGTAGTTTTATTTTTTTTTTATTTTTTTTTTTTTATTTGATAAATTAATTTTTATTGGTGTTCATAATTTACAACAACCGATTTAACACCCTGGCTCATCCCGTCAGTGTCCCCTCCGTCGCCCGTCACCCATTTCACCCCACCCCGCCCTCTCCCTTCACACCCCTAGTTCGTTCCCAGAGTTAGGAGTCTTTATGTTCTGTGTCCCTTTTGATATCTCCCACACATTTCTTCTCCCTTCCCTTATATCCCCTTCAATATTATTTCCTATTCCATAATGAGTGAGACATACACTGTTGTCCTTCTCGATTGACTTACTTCATCAGATATATTACCTCCAGTTCCATCCAACGTGACAGCAAATGGTGGGTATTTGTTGTTTCTTATGGCTGAGTACATATACATTGTATACATAAACACATCTTCTTTATCCATTCATCCTTTTTTTCGATGGACACCGAGGCTCCTTCCACAGTTTGGCTATTGTGGACATGGCTGATAGAAACATCGGGGTGCAGGTGCCCCGGCGTTTCATTGCATTGAATCTTCGGGTAAATCCTAAACAGTGCAATTGCTGGGTCGTAGGCAGGTCTATTTTTAATCTTGAGGAACTTCCACACAGTTTTCAGAGATGGCTGACCGTTCACATTTCCCACCAACAGTGTGAGAGGGTTCCCTTTTCTTCCAATCTCTCTCCAACATTTGTTGTTCTGCTTATTAATTTTCCCATTCACTGGTGTGAGGTGTATCTCATTGTTGTTTTGATTTGTATTCCTGATGGCACGTCGATGCACGAGCATTTTCTCATGTGCATGTTGGCCATGTCTATGTCTTCTCTGTGAGATTTCTCTTCCATGTCTTTTGCCCATTTCATGATTGGATTGTTTGTTTCTTTGGTGATGAGTTTAATAAGTTCTTTTATAGATTTGGAAATAGCCTTTATCTGATATTGTTATTTGCAATATCTTCTCCATTCTGTAGGTTGATCTTTGATTTTTGGATGACTGTATCTTGCTGTGCAAACGCTTTCTTATCTGATGAAGTCAATAGTTCATTTTTCTTTTGTTTCTTTTGTTTTCGTGGATGTATTTGCAAGAAGTTACTGTGCGCCAAGTTCAAAAAGGGTGTTTGCTGTGTTTCCTCTAGGATTTTGATGGAGTCTTGTCTCACATTTAAATCTTTCATCATTTTGAGTGTTATTTTGTGATATGGTGCAAGAGAGTGGTCTAGTTTCATTCTTCTGCATGTGGAGGTCAGTTTCCCAGACCTTTATGAAGAGACTGTCATTATTCAGTGATCGTCTTTCCTCCATTGTCGAATATTAGTTGGACCGTAACGTTCAGGGTCCATTTCTTGATTCTTTTTCTGATTCCCTTGTAAGTTTAGATAATACGAGCAAAAATAAAAGGACTGGGCAGTCCCGGTGGCTCAGCGGTTTAGTGCTGTCTTCAGCCCAGAGCATGATCCTGGAGACCTGCAATCGAGTCCTACATCGGGTTCCCTGCAGGGAGCCTGCTTCTCCCTCTGCCTGTGTCTCTGTCTCTCTCTCTCTCTCTCTCTGTGTCTCTCATGAATAAATAAATAAAATCTTTTTTAAAAAAAGGGACTTTCCTACTTATATTTTGAAGATGTAAATGAATTAACCTAAAGGATAAAAATCAGATTTTCAGATTAGTAAACAAAAAAGAAAAATAAGGGCAAAACTAGGGAGATGCGTTTTATTATAATTCTGACAAATTTCACATAAGTTGAATGATTCAGGAGGCATTTGGATATAGATCTTGGATTTTTAAGAGTGATCTAGGCTACAAATATATATTTATGCCTTAGAATTTATATAGAGTTGAAACTGTGTCAATTCGAGCACATGTAGAATGAGAAGGAAAATAAGCCAAGGAAGTTGGGAAAACACTTCAGGACCAGAAAAGGAAGATAAAAATGAAAATGTCAAGTGTCTGTCAGTATGTGGACCTACCAGAACCCTCATATATTGCCAGTCGGAGTGTAAAATTGGTACAATCACCTTGAGATATTGTTTGGTAGTAAATCCTAACAAGAAATATATGTACTCTCTTTACCTCAATAATCTCTGTCCTTAACTGACAACCTACTGAAGTGTTTAAATATTTACTAGAAATGCATACAAAAATGTTCATAGCAATTCTAATAAAAGGGAAAAAAAAGGAAAATGTCCAAATACCTTCAACATTAAATGGAGAAATAAACTGTGATATATTCACATGAGATATCATTCACTAGTGAGAATGAATGGATTAATCTACACACACCAATATGTATAAATCTAAACATAACATTGAGTTGAAAGAAGCCAGATATAAATGATTAATGATATATGATTTTTTTTATATAGAATATAAAAGCAGCCAAGACCCATGATGTTAGAAGTGAGTAATGACATCCTTGATGAAGTATTCAGAGGCTGAGAGGGAGCAGGTAAAGTGCAATGTGGTGCTAGCCATCATCTCTACTGATCTGGGTGCTAGCTACACCAGGTGTCTAGTTGGTATAAATTTAGAGAGCTGAACACTAATTGATCATATGTGTGATTTCCTGTGTGCTAGTTGGATGCCAGAACAAAGGTAAAAAATTATAAATTAGAGAAATGTCATGTTTAATAGCACACAAATCTTTGAGCTCAGATCTCTGAGTCCACAATTCTTCCTCAGTTCTGTGACTAATAATCAGAAAATTATGAAGCTCTCTAAAGAAAGGAACAAAGGAGAAAGAAAAAGACAACATGCACACTTTAGCACAGGATGGCATCTACCGTCTTCAGATATATTCACATAGGTACTTGGTATGTCGACATTTGACAGAATATCATTTAAATAAGAAAAGTTGTCACATAGTCTACAGTATTATGTATCTGAGATAAGTACTAAATATAAACTTGAATTAGTTTTCAGTCAAAGAGGTTTATGTCATAGCATAGCCCTCTATACAAGACTAAAAGTACATAAAAATGAAAAATTATAATAGTTTCTTGAAGATGACACTCAAATAATAAAAATGCTTTTTATTTTACTCAGTCTATTAAAAAAAGTTACTTCACAATGTCAAAAAAATTATTTTTGGTGTAAAACAATGGTATGATAATACCTTAGGCCCCAGCCTTGCTTACATAAAGGTACATATTATCAGATAATAAAAAGCTAATATCAGATAATAAAAAGCTAATTTTGTCATCTCTGTGACTGATAATAATCTTTGCTGTTGATTTGATTTTGTAGATATATAAATAAAATAGAAAAATGACAAGGAAAGGTATTTTGCCATACAGTTGCAAGTTGCAGAAGCTTGACAGAGCTTGGTGTGCTCAGCTGAAAATCCCTATTCTCAACCTCCTGAACAAGTCATCAAAGAGTTTTTTGCAGCCACGTTCTGTTGTAAACTACCTGAAAAAATTAATTGACAGATCAAATGGAACAGACACAGAAACAAGCAGGAATGATATGTAAACATGAACTCTTTCTTGTATTTCCTTCTTTCTCTAAATGTTACTGAGAGAGAAGTTACACAACTGGCTTAAGTGTAACGAACCATGAGAATTATTGATGATGCTTCCACCTCTCCCCCAACCCAAACACCCAAAACTTCCCCTTAACTGGCAATACTTCTTTGTATTGCCAACAAGATTTCTCTTTTCCTTTATTAAAATTTTCTGTTTTTCTTGTTAAATTTACATGTCTCTTATTCATAGATATCCTGATTCCTGCCACCCTATCTGAACATCTGTATCTACTTTCATTTTTGCTATTATTATTTTTTTCCCTTCAAATGTATATCAAATAGGGGGGGAAAGTAGGAGAAATTAATCAAGTGTGCTCTCCTGCCGTATCCACATCTTCTGTATTTTCAAATTGGATTTTTGTTTAAAATTGTCCAATGATTTGCATTTAACAAGAGGTCTCTATTTCAAAACAACTGAGAATAATTTGAGAAGGAATTATGAATTCTAAATCTACAGTGTCTTAGGCAATATTAATCTTGAAATAACTAAGTAAACGAGGGCCTAATAAAGTGATCTGCTTTTTTTTTTTTTTTTTAACTTTAACTTCAAAATAAGCCCTGTTCTAACAATGGATTGCCACACCCTCATTTGTTTTCTAAGAGGGGCATTCTTCCAAATACAAATCCATGCAACTCAAGGAGCAACTGTAATAGAATGTCTTTGTACTTTTATATGAGTTTGTATGTATGCAACTAAATGCAATATATGGCTTTCTTCAAACCGAATTCATGTTTTAATCTGAATTCGGTTTTGGCAATTATTAGACAAACAGGCTTCACTTTTACCTGGTCCTTTTCAGAGGGTTTATGAAGAGCTGGTATAGATGCCCATAATTTCTAGAGAGCTGCAAAATGAAAAAAATATCTAAAAAAGAAGGTAATCAAAGGCTTGACATTCATGAAACTCAGGCAATACAATTGTTGAAACTCAATTGATTCAAAACTTATGTACAATATACATATTACATATCTCAAAAGAAAATCTTCAATCTTCTATTACAATCTTCACTATACTTGGTCCATATATCTCAGTATCTATGTTAGAGGATGCTTGGCAATTTCCATTAAAATTTTTGGTCGTTGGCTTCCAAATGAATCTATTAAATAATTTGATAGCAACTGATATCTTTAAAATATCTAGTGTTAAATTTGTAAATATTCTAAGCTAAACACATTATCATCTTTAACACATCTAAAAAAAACACATCTAATGGAATTTTACATTTTCCTTATACCTTTTATATACTATCTTTTAAATTTACACATAGATATATCATATATTTGGTATTACTCTAAATTGTATCAATTTAAATATTATGTTTCTAGAATATCAAAAGCAATAATAGTATGTTACTATTTTGTTTTTTTAAAGATTTTATTTATTTATTCATCGAGATGCAGAGAGAGAGAGAGAGAGAGAGAGGCAGAGACACAGGGAGAGGGAGAAGCAGGCTCCATGCAGAGAGCCTGACGTGGGACTCGAACCAGAGTCTCCAGGATCATGCCCTGGGCTGCAGGCGGCGCTAAACTGCTGCGCCACCGGTGCTGCCCTGCTTTTTGTGTTATTTATTTATTTATTTATTTATTTATTTATTTATTTATTTGTTACTATTTTGAACAGTAATTTCATATCTAGTGACTGTCAGTCTTATTAATTCTAATCATTTTTTGCAGATATTTATGAATTTTCTAATTCGCAATAATATCTGAAGAATAGCCTTAAAATATATATATTTAATTATATATTTAATTTAATAATTTAGTTTATGAATTTTTACAACTTGATTATTAATAATTTACAAATATGTAAATTATACTTAGAATATAATGTAAATAAAAGTTTAAAATAGTTCTAATAAAAGTATATGTTATGTGTAAATATGTAAGTATAAAATAATTTAATTATAAAGTGATGGATAGGTTTTAATTTTTTTAGATGGTTTTGGTGAATTTTATTTTTTTTTTAAATTTTTTCTATCTTATATAATCCTCCAAATTTATTGAATATATTATTTATCATAGTCTCATTATTTGTTGTCTGAAGCACCTCTAATTCTGTCCCTTTTTATTTGTTTATTTGTTGTATATTTTTTCTCTATATTACTCTTAATCTTGCCTCATAATTGTTATTATGCCTAAGTTTACTGATACTTTATTTTATATTACTTAAATTTCTCATATGTTGATCCAGTGAATTTTTCATTTCAGAGATTCTATTTTTCAGCTCTCATTTCTCTACTCATAATAATTATGTTTCTTTTAAAAGGTTGATCTTATTTATAGTAGCTATTTTACAGCAATTGTCTGCTAATCGATCATGTCTTTCATTTTGGAACCTGAGTTTATTTTTCCTGTTATTTCATCTGTTTCTTCCAAAGTCTAGTAATTTTTAATTGGAAAGTTAACATTTTACACTATATAGAGTTAAATATATATATTTTGTCTTCTATATACAAAGAATATTATTATTGTTTGGTTTGGGAAAGATAAGGTACTTACAAGTAAAGCTAACATTTTAAGGCTTCTTTTAAGTTTTGTTTGTTCTATCTAGAGAGTAGCTTTCTCTCAAGAGTAATTTAAGACCTATCATATATCCTGATCCTTTAGATGGCTCTACTGAATGCACAATTTGAACTTTATTGCCATATCTAGGTAGTGGGGATGCATATGTCTCTCAGCTCTGAGTAGTCTCTGAAATTTGTTCATCAACCTTTTGGGTTTTTAACCATATAAATAAGAAAACTGGTTTTCAGAAAAAGACTAACGGGGATGCCATGAATGTATTTACAAATCTTATCTTGGCATATCTCCCCTTTTTGTATTTTTTTCCTACAAATCACAGCTATCCCAGCTGTCAAAAATTCTGATTTCTTGTTCTTTAACTATTATACTCATTGTGCTTTGCTTAGGTGACTCATTTTTACACCATTCCAGGAAAACCTCTTCACAGAGATACTTGAGGCTATATTAAAGGTCACATCCTTTGTTTTCTTTCACTCAAGGAATACAGTCCTGTGCTATATGCTTCCTTACTTTCTTGTATATTTTCATATTTAAAAATGAATGAATGCAAAATGGTACAGCCATTCTGGAAAACAGTATAGAGGATTCTCAAATAGTTAAAAAAAAAAAAAAACTACCCTATGTAATCACACTACTGGGTATTTACACCAAAATACAAAAAAACACTAATTCAAAGGGATGTATGCACCCCTATATTTATTGCTTTATTACAGCATTATTTACAATAGTCACACTTTGGTAGCAGTCCAAGTGTCCATCACTAGATGAATGGATAAAGATGTATATATATCTTCTTTGTTCAGCCATGAAAAAGAATGGAATCTTGCCTTTTGCAACAACAAATGTTGCCACAGAGTATAATGCTAAGTGAAATAAGTCAGTCAGAGAAAGACAAATACCATATGATCCCACTCATATGTGAAAGCTAAGAAACAAAACAAATGAGCAAAGGAGAAAAAAACCACAAGACGGCAGAGTTCTTTTTTTAACTATACTGAACACACTGATGATTACCAAGGAGAGGTAGAGAGTATAGGGGTGGGGGGAATAGGGGAACCATGATGAAAAATAAAATAAAATAATTTAAAAAATGTAAATTAAAAATCTTATACCAGTTACTACAGCAAGGCCAGAAATTAAAGTTTATACTTGCCTGTTTGGTTGTTTTTGAAAATCTGCGATGTCATTTCCTAGGGTTTCCAATATTTTTTAAAATGTATTTCTTTAAACAGGTTGAACATTCATTATTATTTTAGCTCCCACATCATATAAATCTATTATCTGTAGACTACTCATGGATGGTGTGTAGTTTCTGTTGATTCTCACTCAGGTTCAACATTTCTTATTTCTTTTCATGCTTTGTAATATTTCAGAGCTTCCTGGCCATTGTCCTTAAATGATAATCAGTGTTTTCTGAAGTCAAGGAGAGTTGACACTTCCTTCCTCTTTTCCTTCCTTTCTGCTACCATAGTGTTGAGCAAGTCTCAAACCAAACTGAAGATGCGAAAATACCTGGCTCACCAGGCTGAGAATACTCATACACGAGAAGGTCAAGTCTGTGATCATAAACTCCCCAAGATGTTTTTTTTTTATTTTTTTATTTTTCTCTTCTTTTCCACTTTGTGCCAAGGAAATTCTCTCTGTATTTCTCAACACTTGTTCACTCTTACTTGAAGATTAGCTCTTTAGTTCAAGGCAAGGGAAAGTGACAAAATTCTGGGCTGTGATCTTTATCTTTGGTCTGCTTCAACAAGGAAACCAAAATAGAGCTGACTGCAGTATAAGTAAATGCCGTTGAGGCAAATGTACCTTTAATGAAAAGTGGTTTTTCCCCCCTTTCCTTACTCTAGGTTATATGTTAAAAAAATTTACACAGCAGTTTCTCACTACCTTTTTCAAATTATTAATGATGTCAAGCATCCGTTATTTTATATTTAATAAGCATATTTTTTGCTTTGACCTAAGCAGTTTAGCCTACCATTATTAGAAATTTAATCCTTCATGAATATTTTTAAGAATTTTATAATTTTACTGAAAATGTTATTCTAAAGAAATTAAAGTACTTTATAAATGTAAGCTTAGTTCACATTTAAGTATGGTAGCAAATGAGTAGATATGCAAATGTATTAATTTGCACATTAAAATTGATATGCCATCAATTGCTTTCTTAATATTCAACCAGTAGTGTTCCTGAAGTTAGATAAACATAATTTAATAATTTATAAATGGTCTAATAATAATCAATCAATATCCTAAAGGATAATATTCACCAATTTGAACATGATATAAGTTTACTGAGAGTGTTATCCAGTAAATGGGTATCCATTTCTGGTATTATTTGAATTTATAATGGTAACATAAGATATTAGAGCCAAGAGAAAAGTAACCTGGTTTAATGTACAATGATGATTTGAAATCATGCAGGCTATTTTTTTTTTAAGGATTTTACTTATTTATTTTGGGAGGGAGGAGCAGAGAAAGAGGGAGAAAGAGAATCTTTTTTTTTTTTTTTTTTTGAGAGAGAGAGAGAGTCCTAGGCAGATTTCCCATTGAATATGGAGCCCAACAAGGGGCTCAATCCCAGGACCACTTGATCATGTCCTGAGCCAAAACCATGAGTCCCATCCTTAACTGACTGAGCTACCTGGGCACTCCAGTCCATTAATTTTGTAAGATATGTCTTAAATATTCATATATATTTGAACAATCTGTACCTTTATTAGATTCAAATACATGGCAGTGTACTGCTTCACCAGCACATATTTCCACTCTGTGCAGTAACACCTGAATTATAGGATTATCACACAGTCCATATTCCATTAGAAAATATTGCTGTAAAAATATTTATCCTGAGGCCAAGGTGCTTCTACTTGTACTTCCTTAATTTCTCTATAAGCCAAATCCTTATAATTATAATAGTTCTTAGTATTCTACTATTGAGTTTAATCCACTATCAACATGAACTGAGCAAATACTATTTTGGGCATCACATGAGTCATTGCTTTTGGTGAAAAAGAATTTAAAATGCCAGCATTCCATAGGTAAAGGGGATTGGAAAGAGAATAACTTACTTGAGTTCTTTCAGAAGAAAATCGTTTCACTGGATTTTAAGTCTGTCATCATTCAAATGAATTGAACCATGATAACCATACTTAGAAATGCTGGAAGAAATCACAAAGAAGAAAATCCTTCCTATGTACTCATGCCAGAAAGTTAGCATTTCCCTAGCAGCAAATTTTTGTTTTGCTCCACTGCTTAAAATATTGTTAGGGAATGTTAAAAGGATTTGCTATGGTAAGTCCACATGGTTAGATTTATGGTATATGGAAATAGAATATCCCAGAAACCATGTTAGAAAAATAAAGCCTCTCAGTTTACAAAACCTCATTAAAGGCACATAAAACAAAAAGGCAAGTCACACTAAAATATAAGTTGCCTAAACATCCACCTCCAGCTATGAAAGAAGGTTGATTTACTAATTTATATCACAAAATAAATGGAGAATCATAAATGTGTTCTGATAAAATATATTTTCCATTCTAAAAATAAAAACCTATACAAATAATAAATATATTTAATGTAAATAAGTATTATAGATTCCTTTCCTAAATGACAATTTTTAAATCAATTATTTTGCATATAGCCAAAATGGTAGAAAATGATTTTAAAATTGTTATATCGTTGTCACAAAATATGATCAATTTATCAAACTTCAATTTTTTCTTTCATTTCAGAAGACCACCTTAAATATTACTATTCAATCATAAGAGCTTCAAGCCCTGACTAATTCTATCCTGAAAAGTGCCATAAAATCCAATAAAATTCAGTATTTATATTTAGATAATTTGAGAACATGTTTATATGGTCAATTATTTAATACAAAATTCTGACCAAGAATGTATTCATGGCTTTGTAACAGCTTTTATTTCTTCTATCAGTGAGATACACTTGCCATTTGTAGATGGGATTGGTCAGAATATTGACCCAATAACCCAACCCAATTCTTTGGGTTATTTCACACTCAAAGAAATGTTAATTGGGATTCTTTGATAATTCAGGACTTACTCAAGTTTATGGTACAGTGGTAAAGAATCATAAAAAATTGAACATGTCCTGAGACGCCTGGGTATTCAGCGGCTAAGCATCTGCCTTTGGCTCAGGTCGTGATCTCTGAGTCCTGGGATCGAGTCTCTGGTCAAACTCCCTGCGGGAGCCTGTTTCTCCCTCTGCCTATGTTAGTCTCTGCCTCTCTTGGTGTCTTTCATGAATAAATAAATAAAGTCTTTAAAAAAAATAAAATTGAACATGTCCTTAACTCATCATCTTGAAGTTTACTAAATAACCTATAAACACACCCACTTTGTACAAATTCAATATAGGCAAAAAGATAAAAACAATTTTATATATGAACAGGAAGCTGATACTCAAATATAAGTATGAAAATATATTAATTTCTTATTAGATTGTACATGATTTGATTCCCCTGCTCAAATACAACATCATCCTGACATAGAAGATTTGAAGGGAGTTTCTCAGCTGTTCTTTCCATCTTGTAGAGGAAAATCGCTTCATTAGGTAAGAGAGACAACATAAACTCTATTATGATGGAGATCTAAAGAAATAAGTAAGGCATTTGATGTTCCATCTAATAGGTCTACAATTGAATTTCCAGGTAAATCACAGACTTGAAATGGAAACTACTGAAGGCCAGTAAGCAAACTAATCAAATGTGCAGAAAATTGCATTGGAAGGACTGCCCAATGTTCATAGATGATTTCACTGGTTTAAATTAAATTCAGGGACACTGGAAATCTGGTAAGAAAACAAGAATTCTTTCAGTACCATTAACAAATAGAAGAATTTTTTATATAAATCAGAGTTTGCATTCGTAGGCAGATGGTAGAGCATGATTTCCAGCCCCCGAAAATCTGCATTTAGGTAAAAGAGACATTCCCTAAAATATTAACAATGCTAGCCTATTTACATGTAAATATCACAGAATTTCACAGAGAACAGAGATATTACATAATAGGACATGCAGTTATTCTCTAATTAGAAATATCAAAAAATCATATCCCATAAAATATACAGATAATAATTTAGCATTAACAGTAAATTTTGTAGAAAAGTGTGCTTTCATGTCTTTTATATGCATACGGTTTTAATCGTATATTTTCAGGGCTCACTCCTTTCCTGATATCCATAATTACATCTCTATATATCTGCATCCATAAATAAATTCTCTTTAGAAGCCTACTCAAAATAATCTATAGGTGGTTTGAAACAAATTTCAAACTTCATGTAAACAAGTATTTGTTGATCACTTCTCCTCCCAATGACTCTTGTTCAAGTAGTAATATCCTTAGTAGATATCACTTAAATCAATACCACTATACAAATAAAATGTTGTAAATCTGACCTTGACCTTTATCCTTCTTTCACACTCCGTATCTGATGCCTCAGCATATTTTCTGGGATATATCTTCATAATGGATCTGAACTGATCTCACCTAGGCTATGATAATAGTATCCAATAGTATCCAACCAACATTCTTTATCACCATCTACTTTCCACAGAGATCAAAACACATCATCACTGTGCCAATCTTTTGACCACATCAAAACAAAATCCAAATTCTTGCTCTTATGTAAGAGAACATAAGACAACAACAATAAACCAATATTAACAAGCCTGAGGTTTTTCTTCTAAGTCATTTCCTACCATATTATTCCCAGCTCTCTCCACTTTAGGAAGACCCTTTTCTTTGATCTTCTTCATTAATAACAAATTAATTAGCACAGCAATAAATTTGTTCTTGCTGTTCTTCATGCCAGGAAGGAACTACTGTCCAACTTGCTTCTTCCTAACTCATTCACTTTCTGCTCAAATGCCTCAGCCTTCCTGGACTATTCCTAGGAAAAAAAAAGTCCCAACACCTATCATTTTTTCATTTTCTTATCCTGTTGCAATTTATCTCTGGCAGCTAGAATAAAAATTCCACAATGGCAAGAATTTCATCAATGTTCCTATCTGCCATACCCCCAAAGAACAGTGCTTAGCTCATAAAAAGGTTTTTTTTTTTAAATTTTGTTAAATTAATGAATGTTTGCACAATTAAGGGTATTCTTCTCTAAGAGAATTTAAGATCAATTTTACCCAAAAACTTACAGCTAAATATTTAGAGAGCTATAGAATAATGGCACAGTAATAATTAGAAAGAAGACTTGGATTAGAATAAATAATCGTAACAATTAAAATTTGGAAATAAAAAAATCACTTTTAAGCATCACTATCTTCCTATTTTTCAATAAGCAGGAATTATTGGAACAATTATACTGCTTAATATTTATGAGTTTTTTGTTGTTTGGTTGTTTTACAAAGAGTAGTTTTAATGTAATCTAAAAGAATAGAATAAATCACAGCCTACTTCTCTGGAAGTGGCAAATTATGACTGAGATCCAACATATATACAGGAGAGAGAGGGAGAGAAAGAGAGAGACAGAGAGAGAGAGAGAAGGAAAGAGAGATGGAAAGAAAGAGAGAGGGGAGAGGGAGAAGGAAACTATTTGCATTGTAATAGCAAAATGGGATGCATATACTTTGTCTTCTAAAATTATGTGTTAAATGAAGCTTTTTTAAAAGTATTGTGAAATTGGGGTGCCTGGGTGGCACAATCGGTTAAGTGTCTGACACTTGGTTTCAGCTCAGGTCATGATGTCATGGTCCTAAGACTGAGCCTGACCACAAAATCTGCACTCAGCACGGAGTCTGCTTGAGATTCTCTCTCTCCCTCTGCTCCTCCCGCTGGTGCTCTCTCTTTCAAATAAATTCATAAATCTTAAAAAAAAAAGAGTATTGTGAAATAAATCAACCAGGGGTTTAGAATCCAGAAAGCTGATAAAATAAGAAAATACATATACTTAGAAATATCCGAGGAATGAAGATAAATATTCATTATGATGGACATAGTATATTTCCAGGAATTATAATTTTCTCATAATTTCATTCATAGTAAACCATTTTGAATGATGTTCAGGATGCATTTGTTGAAAGAAGAAGGCAACAAAATAGCATGTGTCATTTGATTTTAACTTTGTTACACTATACAAGGCACACTGTCTTTGTCAACCTTATTAATTACTCTATTAAAATTTATTTATTGCATTGGTTTGCAACTGTGTCTCTGAAATACCTGAGGACAACTTTTCACTCAATTCATGAGTTCCTTCTTCCAAAAGATCAATTACCTTGCTATATTTTCTAGACCTTACCTAGGATTTAAGTAAGACTCCCAAGATAATTACTTAGGTTGTTCTACTACTTTTAAATCTGAGTTTATTAGCTTTTCTTAAGCCAAGAGAGAATTTACAAGATTTCTAGAGATTTATTCATAACTGTTAGTTTAAACATTTTTGATAACTTTTCATATTTCATCCACTGTCTCATTATACATATTTTGATTATGCATTACTATTTTATCTGAGACATAGCAAATAAATATATTTTAACATAACTAATTTACAAGCATAAAAGTTTTGTTAAAGAAAGATGGAATAGCTCTTAAAAGCATAGTCTGTAAACAAAGTAAAAATTAGTCCATTATGTTCAATATTATCTAATAATAGCAAATGTGATGAGAAATTAATCCAATGACAAGGATGTCCTCTCCTTCCCTTGGAAGATTTATGTTTATACTATTTTTAATATTCTAATCTGTTGTTATTTCAAAATGCTAACCTGTTAACCATACTATATTCTAGCATCCAATTTTTCTTTAATGATTTCTGACTCAAGGGTTCTCAAATTTAGATGAGACGTCGATTGCTCTGGGGAAAGAACATTACAAGTATGTGAATAATTTATGCCCTAAAATATTAAAAAAAAGAAATGCAAAAAAGTGCTACTTTTCTTATTTGATTAAAGTGTTAGATTACTTTTATAAGAAGAACTATAGAGATGATAAATAAATATTTGGTAGTTTAATATTATTCTCAAAGGTCTAGCCAGTGCAGTTTAACAGTGAATCAATTAAGTATACATGCTGAAGCAGGGGGAAGAAAATTGCAATCGTTTGCAAATAAGATTTTATACTTGAAAGCCCAGGATCAAAAGTTAATATATCTTTACGATGCTAGAAAATTCCACACAAAATAGCTTTTCTACACAAAAATAGCTTTTCTACAATAAAAGTACCTATGTAGAAAATATATTTTTAAAATAGACAACAAAAATATAAATTATAGTAGGGTAAAAACAAGAGACATCCAAAAACTATGATAAGATGAAAACTTTATTAAAGGACAAAATAGAGACACCTGGGTGACTCAGCGGTTGAGCATCTGCCTTGAGCATCATGGCTTGGGTCATGATCCCGTGGTCCTGGGATAGAGTCCCACATTGGGCTCCCTACATGGAGCCTGCTTCTGCCTCTGTCTCTGTCTCTGCCTCTGCCTCTGCCTCTGTCTCTGCCCCCCCCCTGTGTGTGTGTGTGTCTCTCATGAATAAATACATTTTAAAAAAAAGGACAAAGTAAAACTTTAAGTAAAATGAGGTATTTTGCTTTTGGAAAGGAAATCGATAGCAGAATCTCATTAATGTTGTTGAGCATAGTTTTATGCAATCTTTTTGGATGTTAGTTTTAATTATTATAATTCAATATGAAATAGAATTCACCTTTGATCCAGCGAGTCTACTTCTAAAAATTTGCCATGCAGATATGGCTATAATGTGAAAAAATACTTATGAAAAATAATTTTTTCAAATCTTTAATTATAATCGCAAAAATTTGAATACATCTTAGATATCCAAAAAGAGGGGACTAGTAATATAAATTATAATATATATGAATAATTATCTCAGTTAATAAATACTACAACATGATTAGGTACTCTCTCTTTAAAATGATTGTTTATGCATGTATAAAATTAAACATGCACATATGTACAGAAAAATATTCATAAAATTACCACTGTGAAAAAATATAAAAGTATATTATGTAAATATATGCATTTAGTGAAGCAAAGCTCATCAAAATGTCAAACATGATTATTTCTGAAAGGTTGCATTTCACATAATGATTACATTCTTCCATGTCCTTTACTGTATGATTTAAATTGTGGGTGCCATGCATCTGCCATTTTTAAAATCTCTTTTATTAATTAAAGAGTAAAAATTAAAGTGCAGCTAAGAATGGATTTTTGTTTATGTGACTACTATTTATCAGTACATGCATAATGATAAGAACAATACAGCACCATATAGTTTTAACACCGATATCTAAAATAAATGATGCACTACTTTTTTTCAGAGATTTATGTATTTATTTGAGAGAGAGAGAGAGTACATGCATAAATGGAGGGAGGAGCACAGGGAGAGGGAGAAGCAGACTCTGCAATGAGTGCAGAGCTCCTTGTAGGGCTCCTTTCTATGACGCCAAGATAACCATGGGAGCAGAAACCAACAGTCAAATGCTCAACCAACGCACCATCCAGGTACCCCAATGATGCATTACTTTTAAAGTTATTATTAGGGATTTAAATTTTTTCTTTTGAAATTATATTGGCATTAAAAGCCATTTAATAATGTACTACTATTTTATAGAATATTTTATAGAGTATATAGTTCTTTAAAAGATATACATAAATCATACAGACATGGAAAATTGTCTCTAAACATATGGGAAAAAAATACTACTATGACCATACCTGAAAGAACTGGTTGTTTTTTTACCTTTAACAAGTCTCGATTTGGAAATAGACATTCATTAAAGATGTATTTAACTTTTGAAAAAAAATAGAAATAACTCTTTAATATGAAACTATATAGTAAGATGATATAAACTATATTTCTATTATTTATATACACATTAGTCCCTTTAATTATAAACTAAATTTGCATGTTTTTTTTCTTTTCTGAATGAGGGGCTATTCACATTATGATGCAGAGGCAGAACATTCTATTCCTTATTTCTATTTTGTTTTGTTTTAGTTTTAGTTTAATCTGTGCCTTATAAAAATGACATGTTATCCTCCTCTTTAACATATAATAATTTTAGTCTCAGAATGATTAGATATTAATTCAAACATTAAATGAACATGTATTTTGCACCATCCATATGCCCAACACTAAACTAGGTATGGTGGTCTGTAAAAAAACATAGAAATGAGACAAATCCATAATCCAATAATTATAATAAAAATATGTTAGATATATTAATATCATAAGTAAAAAGTACTATTGTAGTACAAAGCTCATGATAGGCAGTTACAAATATATTTCCCTTGTCAAGAGATATAAACCATCCTATAGAACATATCTACAATTTGTTGTAAAGATTAGAAGATCTAACATTTTCCCAAAATCATAGAAAACACAAGGTGTAACTATTAGACTAATTTAGGTGGTGTTATTTTGATCTATATGTTTTGGAAGGTAACTACTTTGAATTTCAAATAGAAAGCTTAGTGAAAAAGTTTTGTCTCTTTCAAGTTGTAGCTCTCTAAACCTGTGACAAGATTTGAAAACCGCCCTCTGGTGACGTCTGAGGACTTCCTCTGCACCATCTGTGCTTTTGAAATGTCAGCACTATAAGTATCCAATACTGAGAACAAACTGCAAGGAGCTCACAGAAATAGGACTACTAACTTTTATCAGATTCAGCCCACTGCTTGCCATAGATGGCAACAGCAACAACCTGATGTCCTTTACTTGATGAAAATGGTCTTCATCAGAAACTGCTAGAAATTTATGGATTCATAGGAATTTGCTAACAAAATATTAAAAGATTTTGGATAAAAATTAAGTTATATGTGACACATTAAAATTTTATTACTACACTTTTGCTGAGATGGTATAAAGAACTCAATAAATTTGAATGTATTTAAAGATCATTAAACTTTGAAAAGTTCATTAATGACTAAAAAATGGAATTTGCCTGTATTTATATCAAATAATATTTATAAATAGCTTAATCAACAAAAGGACATAATGATGTTCTGTGTATTATTTAATAGCTAGTAGATAAGAAAAAAATACAGAATAAAATCATTTATTATCTCAGCCTTAATTTTACTTGCAATCAGAATTTTGACTATAGAGAACAAACTGATGGCTGCTGGAAGGGGGGTGGGCAGAGGGATGGGTTAAATGGATGGGCACTAAGGAGGGCATTTATGATTAGCACCAGGTGTTGTATGTAAGTGATGAATCACTCAATTCTATACCTGAAACCGATATGACAATATATGGTAACTAACTGGAATTTAAATAAAAACTTGGAAAAAAAAAAGGAAAAAAAAAGCAAGGGAAAATAAATAAAAATAAAAACCAGGCAAAGGGTCTGAATAGATATTTTTCCAAAGAAGACATACAGGTGGCAATCAGGCATATGAAAAGATTCTCAACATCAGTAATTATCAGACAAATGTAAATTAAAACCACAATGGTGTATCACTTTGCACCTGCCAGAATGACTATTATGAAAAAGACAAGAAGTAGCAAGCATTTGGCAAGGATAAGAAAAGTAGGGAATCCTTGTATACTGCTGTTGGGAATGTGAACTGGTGTAGTATGGATGTTTTTCAAAAAACTAAAAATAGAACTATTATATGATCCAACAATACTGTTGGGTATCTAACTGAACAAAACAAAAACACTAATTCAAAATGATATTTGCACACCTATGCTCATTGCAGTATTATTTATAATAGCAAAGATATGGAAACAATCTAAATTTCCATTGATAAATGAATGGTTATATTGTACATATAATGGAATACTACTCAGCAATAAAAAGGAATGAAATGTTGTATTCGGGACAATGTAGATAGACCTAGAGGTTAATAGGTTAGGTGAAATAAGCCAGACAGAAAAAGACAAATACAGTATAATTTCACTTATATGTGAAATCTACAAATAAAAAAAAAACAAATCAAAATAAAACCCCAATTCACAGATTCAGAGAACAGACTGGTGGTTGTCTGAGGCAAGGCTAGGGTTGGGCAATATGGGTGAAGCTAGTCTACAGATACAAACTTCCGGGTAGAAGATAAAAAAAACATGGGGATATAATGTTCAGCATGAGCAAGAAAGTCAATAATATTGCAATAACTTTGTATAGTGACAGACGGTGACTAAAATTATTGTGATGAACATTCTGCAATGTATACAAATGTATACAAATACCAGTCATTATGTAGTACATTTGAAACTAATGCAATATTGTATGTCAATTATACATCAACAAAATTGGAGTAATCCAATTGTCAATTGGAAGTGTTATAAACTTCAAAAATTTTTTTCAGAATTAAAACCTTTCCATTTAATATAGACAATGTTTTCCAATAACTACATTATTATATCAAAAAGGAGAAATTGTATTTTTGTTTTTGTTGTAGTTAACACATTTCTGACTATCAACTTGAAGAGTTGTGTAATATAGCAATGGATGAATGATCAAATTGTGGACTACAAACTGTCAATTTCAGAAGAAAGAGCAGCACTGCTTTCTGAAATAATAAGTTTAACTGTTCTTTTTCCCTTTCAAAACTGTCAACCATGACTAATATGCCTTTTCTGGTGCATTACCTAATTTAAGGATTTGTTGGTATATTTTTCAACTGCTTTAGCTATTTGCATAGCTTTGGTATATGAATTAAAGTTGTGTGGTAAATATGAATCCCCAGCTGATGAGTATATTCCTTACTTGTTTCCACTCATGGGGACAATAATTATTTGTTTTAAAGTCAGGAAAAATTAATAAGTTATATATGAATCTTTGCACTATAAAATGATTTTAAATCAAAGAAGGGAACATCAATATTGATCATATACAAACAATATTAAATTTATATTAACAAATTTTAATTTAGCTAAATGATAACTTCTTGATGTAGCCGACAAATCACCTAATTATATAGAAATGACCTTTTTTTTTTTTTTTTGTTTGGGTTGACTTTTATTTATTTTTTAATAAATTAATTTTTATTGGTGTTCAATTTACCAACATACAGAATAACACCCAGTGCTCATCCCGTCAAGTGTCCCCCTCAGTGCCCGTCACCCATTCACCCCCACCCCCCGCCCTCCTCCCCTTCCACCACCCCTAGTTCGTTTCCCAGAGTTAGGAGTTTTTATGTTCTGTGTCCCTTTCTGATATTTCCCACACAAGAAATGACCTTTCAATAAGTATTCTTTCCTAGATGAAAAGACACTCACTGCAGATAAGTTCTGTACAAGCTGTTATAAAATGTCCAATAATTGTGATTTTGCCTAATTTATGTTGTTTATAGTCAACGTATGAGAAGTTTGAAATTTTATATTTTTAATGTTTTGGTTCAAAGAACAGACTTCTGTAAATTGTTAGATTTAAGCATAAAATAACATAAAAGTGTGTATAGTACTTAAAGAGCTAAGATTGATCACAATTCAAAATTTGAAAGAAATTTAATTTTATATTGCATATCCTTTAATTATTTATTTTGTTTTTATTGCTACAAAAGATATTTCTTACAATGCTTCAAGAATGGGATTAACATTTTTCTTTCCAAGTAGACTATAAATATGGATTTCCTATAGTTCTTATGGAAGTAATTTAGGCCACCTCTTTTCAGATGCAGACTTATTTCTCCCTCCTCCTGATTAGGTAACATCAAGCTAATTAACTCTTTTGTATTGTAACCAGTTTATTGGCTTTTTGGCACACTGCTTTTCACACAACAATACAGAGATAAACACTGATTTTTTTACTATTGTGTAATATTTGACCTCAGTGAAAAAGACAGTTTACAGTGACAGCGCAGGCAACAGTGAACAAATAAATGAAACTGATGCTTATCAATCAAACCTAGAGGCAATGAATTTAACTATGAAACTATTTCCAAACAGATTTGGAAACTTTTATCACCATAATTACTGGTTTTCAGTAAAAAAGATTTTGTATCTTTCAGCTGAGGGTGCTATGAAAAGTATACATGGGATAATTCAGAGCAAAAACACAATGAAAACTCACCAAGAAAATGAAATAATAAATCTTGCATTGCTGGAAATTGGTACACTAAAATACAATGAAGCAAGTCCAAATGGACAAACCTCCTTTGGAAGAACAATTACATACACTTGACAAGAAACTTAACACAAAATGAAATAAAAAAAAAAAAACTACACAAAGACAGGTTATCTTAAAAGGAGTTAAAACTTGGAAGAGGCAAAGATAATTTCCTAAATTTGGTGCATTGGCCTGAGCAAGAAGTGCAAGGCATAGTGGTACTTGGTGGCTGAAGCCCCAGTAAAGACCCCACCATCCTTCTGACTTGACAACAGATGACATGGAAAAAGCTGACCGCTGCAGCAGAAATATGGGATAGGAATCCCAGAAAGAGAAAGCCTCAATTTATCTGTTCAAACTTGGCCAATTCCCTGGCTGAACTCTGAATCTCAGATGGATAGTATATTCATGATGCCAAACTAAGGCTCAAAGAATTGAACTAAGATTTGAATTACTATCCACAGTTCAATAGCAAGAGTTGGCCATTTTTACCTTACCAACTTAACTTCTTAGTCAATACAATTATTACCACTCTCAAAATCTATAGTCTACAATATTTAACATCACAATATCCAGAATATAATCCAAAACTATTTGACAAATGCAGAGCCAATAATGCCCAATTAATAGAGATAATCAAGATGTTGACAATATTAGACAAGGATCTAAAAGCAGATATTATATCTATTCACAATGAGGTAAGGAAAAATGCTTTCGGAATGAATTTAAAAAATAAAAATAATAGCAGAGAAATAGAAACTTTTTAATATTGAATTATAGTTGACATACAATGTTACATGATTTTCAGCTATGCAGCACAGTGATTCATCTGTATCTGTATTTCTTTTTTATTAATAAAATACTATAATGTTAACCACTGAGTCTTTATCAAATATGACAAAAATTTTTGAGTGAAATTGTCACATTTTATTTGTTAAAGGTTTATATTTATCTATTTCTATTTTGTGAGTTCCTTTTAAATTAGGAAAGGATGTGGTATTTAATGAATGCATGTTAGGTATCTGCTCTGAAGACTAATTGATTTTTTTCTCCTTACATCTATTGATTTGTTAAATTATTTAACATACAGCCTCTAATATTATATTGCTGGGATAAACATTACTTGCACATGACATGCTATCTGCAAAAATACTGCATGGTTATGTTTTCTGATTGGTTTACTTAGAATTTCTACATATTCAAAAAAGTTTGGCTGTATTGTCCATATCATATCCTCTTCAAAAGAGAATTTAGAGAATTTTCTTCTTTGACCATGGTCTAGAAAATTTCCATTACTATTATAAATATTTGGTCTGTAAGCATTTAGAGCAATTTCTCTTGTGAAAATATCTGGATATGTTGCATTTTAAGAGATGAGAAATATTTCAAATATCTGTATTTATGTTGTGAAGTTGGTCTATTTAGATATTTTATTATTTTAAAGTCCGTTTTGGTAATTATATCTTTATTAAGATATTCACTTTATACAGTTATCAAATATTAATTTGAGCAGAAATAGTCTAACGAGTTCTGAAATGTTCTTTCTATGTATAGTTGTTTTCTGTGATCCATTCCTATCTTGCATCCACAAACTACCAATGTGCATCAAGGATTTATTAGCACACTAGTAGGAAAACAGTGTCCTCTTACACTGCAATTGTTAAGGGTTTGACAGGGCTTTCCTGCACTGGACCTAAGGCCTTGTTTCCCAAGATCTCATTACCTCTGTTAGCAGAGATCAAGAGATAACTCCAGCCTCTATTTCTCCCTAGCTCTAGAACATTATCCATTTCACCACTGCTGAATGCATTGAATTAATAATGAATGATCTAATATTCTCTATCATTGTTTTTCTCAGATCCTACCTCTTGCTGTGTAGTATAATCTCCACAAAATTCTATGTTTTCCCTATTCTGTCCTACTCACACCTCCCAAACTCTGGACAACCTACCACTCTACCTTCTGGAGTTTATGGCTCATAGTCAACCAAATACCCTATATTCCCAGACTTTTCCCTCTTCTGTATGTAATAGTATCCAGGCTGTCTCGAGAGTATCACCATCTCTACACCATCTTAAGATATAGCAATTATTTACTACACCATCTTAAGATATAGCAATTATTTTCTCACAAGACCTTTATAGTGGACTGGAGATGAAGTTGTTATCTTCCTTCACCTTTTTTTGGGGGGGGTTGTATTTAAACTATTTTTCTTTTCTTCTTCCTAATATTAACCAGCTTTGTATATCATGCAATCAAAATATAAGACTAACTCCCCTTATTTGGTTGTTCAGTACTGACCAGAGATAATTTGTTCTTACTTCAGAGTGATTCTATGTTTCTTGTTTTATTGTTCAATACTGACCAGAGATACTTGCTCTCACTTCACAATGATTCATTTTTCTGGCTCACTTCCATTCTTTGTAGCAAGACAGAGCCTTTCAACTCAATGGCAAACAGCCTAGACGAATTGACTTTATCAATAACAGCAATACTTGAGTAAACTCAGATTCAGAGAAGAAGCTCTCTATTACTTCCTCCCTTTCCAGTTCACTCCTTTTAGTGCTCTCAGTTCAACAATTATCTAGCCTTGCAGAAACATCCAATGCCTTTGATAACCTCTTTTCCCTCCTTTTTGCTTAACTTCCATGTTTACTCATTATAGTAATTCCCCTGCCTACTCTGAATGTCCTTATTCTCTCTTGATGCTTAGCCCTCAGAAAGCCCCAGCACCAACCTGCTGTTGAATGTGAGAGTCTTGGCTTGTGTCTACCCATCAAGGCAGAACATGAATCAAGTACTTGCAAATAGTTTATTGTGTAAAGGGTTCCAAGGAAAGCGGGTATTGATGAGTGCAAAACCTCAAGAGAGGATACTCTGGTTTAAGGATATATTCATACTTTTGTTACCGCTTGGATAAATGTAACATGATTCTGGGATTATGAGGAATCATGTAAAACATGACTCAAGTTGTTTATCTGAGAAATGCAAGAGGGGGCATTTAGCCACTGACATCCATCCCTTATTAGTCAAAGATTTCTCCACAAAGGATAAATCCCTCCAAATTCCAGGTTGTACACTAAGAGTATCAGACCGATTCTTGCAGGCATTTCAAAAGAAGCCACCCAGAACATAGTGTAAAAATTTATGTAGTGTAGGTGAGATGAGGTGAGGTGAGGTGCCTTCAGGTAATATGTGCATGAAGCTGAATACCAAAAATAATTGCTTGAGTAAAATGCAGTCAAAGATGATATGAGGTGGAAGGGGGTGAGTATCACACATTTTTCCCTTAGCTTATTCAGAACTTTTTATTGTCAAAATCATTGTGAAGACCACCGTAGATAATATTGTTGTTAATTCCAAAAATAAAATTAATACACGATGTTTAGTGGAAGAAGCTAATTCTAATTGCTGCAACTGGACTCACTGAAAATAATATTCATCACCTCCCTCCTTAATCGACAAGCTTAGGTTTATTTACCCTTTGCCAGAATGACAGCATGTTTACTTAGCATGCATAGGATGTCACTCTCAAAGTATATGAACATTTAGTTGCTTTATCCTTGTGTGATCATAGTTGCTTCAAATGCCCATTTTTAGGTATCACTGTGTTTTACAATCATTAAGATGCTCCAGCGAATACCTGGGATTCCAAACTTATTGTTTCTAGTCCCATTGTGTAGAAGTTACAGTATTCATTGTGGATATCTGCACGGTCTAACCGTAGTAGTAGGAGACAATTTCCTTCCTTCACTTTTTCTTAAACCCATGTATGGTGTATTATTTTTAGAGCCATTAACATATTACATAGATTGTTCATTCAATGTATATGTCACATGCTGCAGGACAGAGCCTTGACCACTTCACACAGGACATTGTTCACCTGTGGTAGAAATATTTGTTGTTGATTTTATCATTCTATTTTCTCTTCACCTCTCTGCTCTTTAATAGGTCTCTAAGTCAATGATGTGAGGGATCATATTCCAGGAAATAATGCCATCTATAAACCTTCAGTTGATGATATTGTTAGAAGCACAGTGAGCAAGGAGGGCAAATTTGTATTCAGAGAAGGTGTGAAGTCCAGTAATGACAAATTACTGTCCTCTCACTGGTTGAAGGAGTTAGATGTAATCAATTTGCTACCAAGTGACTGCCTGATCTTCTTAAGGCATATCATCTTGAGGGCTAAATGCCAGTTACTGTTAAACATCAGTCTCTGTTATTAGAATGTAACAGCAGTAGTAGTAGCTGGAGCAGCCTTGGAAAATGGGGTCCTGTGCTTTCACACAAATGTATAACTTCAGTCACTATCACCATGCCCATTGTGTTCATGAACCTGTTATAGTAGCCCAGAGTGGTTAAATATTCTGGCTGGCATGTATACAACAAGCCACTCTTCTACTTAATTGTTTAGTGTCTCCTCCGCAATGGATGTTTTCTGCTAAACCTTAACACAAGACATAAATATCTGTGTTCTTCGTGTCTACTCCCATGTGTTCATCTACATGCTTTGTCCCCAAACCTTTGAATGTGAAATTATTATCTTAGAGTCAGGGCATATACATAGCATTGGCCACTTCTCCCTCCATACAAGATAAATATGTATGTTCCCTCTGGATATTGGGAGGATTTTGTCCTCATGAGTCTCCATCAAACTATTCTTGAATAGGACTTTAGATAACCTCAAAATATTTTGCTAGTCCATTTGCATTGCAGGCCTTAAATTAGTTTTCATCTTTTCTGTAGAAAACCCAGCATAAGTACATGCCAATATAAGAGGAGAGACATGAGTTCAAAATAAATAGAGACGTGGAACTCTGTGCTACCTGCCCATGTAATTTATGGCCTCCTGGCCTGTTTGGGGTGATCCTGAAAGTTACAATTCAGTCATATGCTGGACTGCTACTTAGCCTACAAGGCCAATATAATGGCCATGTGACAACACTTGTGTCATGAGGGGTGGTCCCAGGTACAGAATCCTTTGATGCCCTATAATCAGCCAATTCTTGGTCTCTTGTATTATCATTTTGTCAGGTGTGTCATACAGATTCAACAGCAAGACAGCTTTAACCATACTCTGGAGTTCTGAAGAGCCCTCCTGCTCTAGGACCTAATTAAAATTAACAGTCCTTTGACTGTGTTCATTAATTGTTTTGAGCAATAGGTCCCAGTGTCATAGGTATTTCCATTAATATTTAAAAGAGACTCACCAAGTTCTGTGTTTCTTTCTTAATGGTAGAAAACACAATATGCAGAAAGGTGTCTATCTTAAAGGAAATATCCTGTCCTGCCTCGTATGATTGGATACCTAAAAAATTCATAAATGTGATCAGTACCTCAATCTTCATGCCATTTATCTCTTACCATCTGGTACATTTATATTTTGCTGGTTAACCCAGATTACTTAACAACCCCCTGCTTATCAGATCCAATGAGTGTCATCGATGATGTAGATTTAGGTGAATTTTTTTTATGAATGATAAGATAATCAAGTTTTTGGTGGACCATATCACTACAGAATCAGAATGGTTAGTAAGCCTTGAAATAGTGAATGTGGATAGCACTCCTTTATCACATAAAAGTTGACTGTTTTTGGTCCTACTTATTGTTGGGGATGGAAAAAAACAAAAAAAAAATAAAACACTTGATTTGACAGAGAAGAGACTAAAATGTCAACCTGCTTAAGGCTCTATGGAGCTCTGACAATTAAGAAGCAAATAATAACAATATCAACAAAGAGGGAAACAGACTCCGAGAACAAACTGGTGGTTGCTAAAGGGAAGGAGACAGGATATGAGTGAAATAGGTAAAGGGAATTAAAAAGTACAAACTTCCAGTTATAAATAAGTAACAGGGATGAAAAGTGCAGCGTTAGGAATATAGTCAATAATATATAAATTTATCATGATGAACATTTTGTAAAGTATATAATTTTTGAATTGCTCTGTTGTACACCTAAAACTAATTGATTTTTTATTTTATTTTTTCTAAAGATTTTATTTATTCATGAGAGACACACAAAGAGAGAGAGAGGGAGAGAGAGAGAGAGAGAGAGAGAGAGAGAGAGAGAGAGAGAGAGAGGCAGAGACACAGGCAGAGGGAGAAGCAGGCTCCATGCAGGGAGCCCAATGTGGGACTTGATCCCAGGACTCCAGGATCACACCCTGCACTAAAGGCAGGGGCTAAACTGCTGAGCCACCCAGGGATCCCCCCTAAAACTAATTTAATGTTATATGGCAACCATACTTAAATTAAAAAATAATTCAACATTAAAAAATAAGATACCTCATGAGTCACAACATCTGGTGTTATGACTATCACTTGGCTAAGTTTAGTATAGTCCATAAATGCTATGATACATTTCCTCCCAAAAGATCAAACAGATAAATGAATTAGAGAATGACAGTATCTAAGTATTTGAAGATGACATTAATATTTGCATCCCCTTCAAGGATTAAGCAGTACTTTGGATTTGCTGTCTTGGTTGGGGCCTGGAATTACAGGGCATTTCACTTGGCTCTTCCTCCTACTCTGACTCTTACCTTCAGATCCAGGTAATAAATGTGAGGGTTTTTTCAGATGTCAAACATATGTATACTATTCATATTAGGAAAGATAGGGAGCATGATAATGAATCTCTAAGTGCACTAGATCCACTGTGGGATGCACTTGGGTTCTATTCATCATTTAGCATCTATAAATCACCACTTTAACCCAGGGGACAGTGATTGTGATTTCATTTCACGTACCCTGACCTCAGTATTAGCTTAGATCCCAAAATTAACAAAAACAAAAACAAAAACAAAAAACAAAAAACAACCTTTTAATATTTGGAAAGTCCTTCACCCTCAATAATTAATTACTATGGTAAATTACTATAGGCCCCATAAGGGAAGAAATGGAAAAATATTTATTGTGTATAGTTGCCACATCCTTACTAGATCTTTCTTTAAATAGTCTCATTCTTCACTTTAATTGGTAAGCTTTGGGGTTGTAAATTGGCTTAGGTTAATAATTTTTTGCCCTGAATATCTCTTGTCAGCTTGTGCTCACCAATTTTTGCTTCTCATTCTTTTCCTTGTTACACAATTCAAGTAATACTCTTAATGTATTTAGTTAGTCATCTATCCTTCATCTAGGAATATCATGAGCCATTAGTAAATTCCATAGACTCCTGAAGGTCAGGGTAACTTTGTTGCCTTTCTGACATTATTTCCTATCATAACAATTTTAACTCTTCATTGTGTATAAGCACCACCACCAAATATCTGCCTTTCTCAAATCTTGTACCCCCTGAGACCTAGGAGTGAATTTCCATGATTGTATCTCGTACAGTTAATCATCTACAAAGGACACCAACTTTTTTTTTTTTATATAAATTAATTTTTATTGGTGTTCAATTTACCAACATACAGAATAACACCCAGTGCTCATCCCGTCAAGTGTCCCCCTCCGTGCCCGTCACCCATTCACCCCCACCCCCCGCCCTCCTCCCCTTCCACCACCCCTAGTTCATTTCCCAGAGTTAGAAGTCTTTATGTTCTGTGTCCCTTTCTGATATCTCCCACACATTTCTTCTCCCTTCCCTTATATTCCCCTTCACTATTATTCATATTCCCCAAATAAGTGAGAACATACACTGTTTGTCCTTCTCCGATTGACTTACTTCACTCAGCATAATACCCTCCAGTTCCATCCACGTTGAAGCAAATGGTGGGTATTTGTTGTGGTTTATGTATACAATGGAATATTACTCAGCCATTAGAAAGGACACCAACTTTAAACCTTCCAGAGAAGCAGATGCCAACTTCACCAGCACCTTTCTCATTACCTTCATAAAATGATGCTCCAGAGAACATATACACTGGGATCTCTGGTCTCCAAGTAAATCCATCTTAACATTCCCATTTATATGATCTTTCTCAATTTTCCCTCAGTACTCTGACATAGCACCCATTTATTCTAATTACCACCCTGTTCAAACCCTAAAGGGCCATTGAATAGGCTATTAGAATCAGTGTGAAATACTGTACTCTGATGTTAACTAAACATAGTCTTGTGAGAGAATGCTACCTTGTCAATGAAATCTCTCCTACCCAGGGCAGCCCCGTTGGCGCAGTGGTGTAGTGCCGCCTGCAGCCCAGGGCGTGATCTGGAGACCCTGGATGGAGTCCCACATCAGGCTCTCTGCATGGAGCCTGCTTCTCCCTCTTCCTGTGTCTCTGCCTCTCTCTCTCTCTCTCTCTCTCTCTCTCTCTCTGCATCTCTATGAATAAATAAATAAAATCTTTAAAAAAAAAAAAGAAATCTCTCTTACCCAGCATTTTGTCATCTCTTGCCCAGCAGCCTTAGGGGGCACCTGAACACTGTACCTTAATTTCATCATCACATATTAACCAAAAACAGTGACCCCAGTTTTTGATGAGGTAAATGAGTTAAAAAGAACAAATATGTTCTGATAACTTACTTCAGGTGGTTATTTACAGAGTTTAAGGAATTTGATAAAGAAAAAAAAAAACCTACCACCACAAGGTGGTGGGGACACACACAAGCTTTACTAGGTGACATTTTTACAAGGTTTCATAGGGTGGGAGGAGGTGAAAGTCCCTCAGAAGACTTTCTATTAAGATCTTTTTCTTACTTTTATATCTCTCTATTCCTCCCTTCCTCCTTTCCTTTTTCCTTTTTTTCCCTGCCTCTCTTTCTTTCTATTCTGGCTTTCTTCCTCACAGCTTCTACCCAAATCCAGGTGCCTAAAAAACATTTTCATACAATCAGGAGGATGACAAACAGTTATGTCTTCGAGTTTCATTGAAAAGGGACATTATACTTTGTTTTCCACTCTCTTGCTTTTGCATAATTTCGTGAAGGAGAGGACTTTACATAGGTAAACTGTTCCCAGAAGATCCTTTATTTTCAACTATAGGATCTTCTCTGGTTTATTGCAGGACTTTCTAGTTAGATTATGTTATTCAAATCCAATCCTATTTGCATTCCCCCTGTTAGTACCATCCTCCAGCTATTGAATCAAATATTCTCTCCCTGGTACATGTTTCAGATTAACTAAATACTCTTAATGAGTACATTCTAATTTTGCATTGCTAAAGATAAATATCCTAAGCAGCAATATCATCTACATGGGTTTGACTGATATAGATTACTGTGCCAACGTGTTGTTTGCCCTTCCTGACTCCTCTTTTTTTTCTCATTCAGGGCATAACTATGTCTGAGCCAGTAGTTTAGAATAATCTATTTGATAATGCCCACCACTCAGCTATATAGAAATCTGACAGTTTTTTCTCTTATGTTTTAATTTAGTTTTTTAGTAATAGTATTATCTTAATAATAGCTTAATGATGACAATATGTGGTTATTACAGATCAGTTAGAAAACATTATAAAAGAATAACAAAAATTCATAATTCTATTCCCAAAAAGATAGGTTAACAATTTAGTTTGTTTCTTTCTAGCCCTTTTCCAATTATTATGTTTCATATATTCCTATTATATGTATGTGCATGGGATGTGTGTTTGTTTATGGTCTCTTCCACTGAAAATATGTACATACAAATACAAATAAACTTAGCTTTGAATAGTTTAGATTGACAGAAAAGTTGCAAAGATAATAAAGAATTCCCATATACCCTACACCCAGATTTCCTTATTGTTAAAATTGTGTATTACTATGGTAGCTTGTTGAAACTACTGAACCAATATTGATACATGATTACTAACTGACCCATTAATATCAATATTCCCTAAGTTTTCACTTAATGTATTGTTTATTATTCTAGTATGTCATCTACAAAAACCACATTACAGTTAAGCACCATGCCTCTGTAGACTCCTCAACTCAGACTTTCTTTTAATTTGCTTAATCCTTCTCAAAAGTACTTCTCAGGTGTTTGTAGTGTGTACCTTCCTTGGGGTTAGCAGAAGAGGAAAAGCTCTTTTAAAGTAATTTTTATTACTGTAATTATAAACCATTCATACAGTTTTTTAAGTTTGTTTTGCCTAAATTCTACCATGATATTGTCTGTTCATGAACTTTATCATCATTTCTTTCTGTTTTTCCCCTTGTGAATCATCTATATCATTTACTTATTTTTTAATCTTCTTTTTTTTAAGTTAACTTTAAAAAAAAACTTTTGAATAATTTAAGGCTTATAAGAAAGCTACGAAAATAATACAGAAACTTTTGGTATTATCTCATTCATTTCCCCATGCTGTCTACATCCTACATACCAGGGTATGGTAAGAGAAAGTAAGAAATAAACATTAGTATATTATTATTAACTAAATTCTAGACTCCATACAGATTTAGTCCAATTTTCCATTAATGTCTTGTTTTGCTTCAGCAATGAAATAGAGTATATGTCATTCCTTTTAGTCATTGTGTCTAACTTCATCTCCTCTGGTCTATGATAGTTTCTGTGTGTTCTCTCTCTTTTTCCTTACTCGTATGTCACGAAGTCTTTGATCAAAATAATCATTAGTCGGGATCCCTGGGTGGCGCAGCAGTTTGGCGCTTGCCTTTGGCCCAGGGCACGATCCTGGAGACCCGGGATCGAATCCCACGTCAGGCTCCCGGTGCATGGAGCCTGCTTCTCCCTCTGCCTGTGTCTCTGCCTCTCTCTCTCTCTCTCTCTCTCACTGTGTGCCTATCATAAATAAATAAAAATTAAAAAAAAACAAAAAACAAAATAATCATTAGTCATTTATACATGGCATGTTATTTCTTTATGAGGAACTGAGGAGATATAACTAACATTATCAGATGATTTTTCTTATGTTTCATTAACTTCATATTATATTTTTATGCCTCTATTCTGTTTTAGCAGTTTCAACCTAGTAAATCATAACTGCAGAGTTTTCACTTGTCTTTTGTGAAAGGCATGTCTCCTGTACATGGCATGCTGAATCTCTCTAATCCCTTAGTGGCACCTTAATGGTATCTTAATGGTACCCTGAACAGATTCTGTAGCTTGTCAGCTGTTCTGTGTTTTCCAAACACAGTTTGGCCTAAAGTTTAATTTCTATCTTCATTTGAAGCTCATATGCTTCTCTCATTCCTCTGTGAAGACTTGGATCAATGAGTGCTGGTGTTGGGAACCTTAGTGTTATTATCTGGTTCCAAATTATCTTCTCTTCACTCCCTCTCCAAAACTTAGTTGTCTGAAAGCAGAGAGAAGAATTATATGTGGTTCTTCACATAATTGGCCATTTAATGGTGTTCTTTCTTCATTGTTATTGATTCTCAGGCCAACTGTCTGATCGGTATACATCAAGTGGCTCAAATCAGCTTAAATGCTGATTCCTGCATGGGGAAAAGTTATGTTTTTTAGATAGTTCATAGAGGTTACTTTCTCTCATTTCCTGCACTCTCTGCTTGCCTTTTTATATCCTTATTCACTTTCTTCCCCTGAAACCCTGAGTCAAACTCACTTGCTCTTCTGATGCCTTAAAGCAGCAAACTTTTTTTTTTTTTGAGTAAACATCATAGCTAGGATAGCATAAGTTGAGCAAATGCTGACAGTGTCTTCTTGAACATAAGAAAACATGGGGATTTGGTTGCTTATTTTTGACCACTGTCTCCGTCCTATCATCTCTCCCAATATATTTGCAGGTGATGTAGTGGTGGTTGTTAATACAACTAATTCAGGCATAAAGGTCAATCATCAAACCATTGCCTAAGTAGATGTTCAACTGGAAAATGACATGGCACTGCTTTCATTGTCCTCCATCCCCTCTCTTTCCTCCTTCCACAGCTAATTATTTATTTATTTATTTATTTATTTAGAGCCAGAGATAGAGGGGGTAGGGCAGAGAAAGAAGAAGAGAGAAAATCTTTACCAGTCTCCATGCCCAGCACAGAGCCCACATGGGATCCATCTCACAACCCTGAGATCATGACCTAATCCGAAATCAAGTGTCAAATGTCTAACTAAATAAGCCCCCCATGTACTCCAATCTTACTTATTCTTATCTTTCTAAACTTACTTTTTCATCCCCACAGAGACATGGAGGGAAGGAGCAGTTTGGGATAAATGTCAGGCTTTGAAAATTTGGGCTGAATGCCATGATTAGTAATACCAGTGTTCTCTTTGTAAAGAAAGATATTATGAACATGAGGCAAATAAATAGTTTCACAGATGTGAATCTGGCATAGATTCATATGTGATCCTCTAGTACATGATTAGGGGAAATTAAGATCATGCAATATGTTAAATACAACTAGAGGGAACCTATGATGTTTGGTGAGATAACTTATAATTAATCTATAGAATGAATTTAGAATTTGAATGATTTGACATAGTAAAAAATAATCACAGAGAACAGAGTGGGAAGAATTATGTCTGGCCTACATACAACTATTAATTAGCTGTTTCTTCTTAATAAACCTAATTAAATTTTCCCTCTTCAATTTCCCCATTTGTCTTTTTAGTAGACAAGTATTAAATTCCATTTATTATCTAAAACTGCAATGAAATAGCAATATGATAATAGTCATTGATGTCATTAACATCACTTATTGACTCCCATTTGAGCAAAAACCCATTAAAACAAGGAAATACCATCTGTGAATAAATAATACACATACCTAGTGTGGATGTATGAATATTCATATGTTCACTTCTTTTCTAATAATTGCCTCTCACTTATTTTCCTACAAAATTTTAGAAAACATTGGTTTCTCTTGAATATCAGTACTGTAGGTAATTTTAATTATATTGGCACTATTACAACTCACAGTTTAAAATATACACTTTGGACCTTTCAGTGGGAAGAAATAAACCAAGCATAATAGTCCTTGAGGCTCAAGATATTTATTACTTCTCCTTTACAAAATTACAGTGCAAGATGACAAATGAGCCCCATGCAAAGAAAACATATATTTGAAATAAACTTTTTAATTGAATTACTTCATGGTTCCAAATAAACCATTTCATTTGAAATATAATCTCAATTACCCTAGCACTCAGTTGCCAGTATATCAGCAAACAGTCAAGTGAGACAGTACATAGCATGATACTGAAAGGACTTAATTATTTTCATCTAGTGATACTTCTATAATAGGACCCTGTGGAAACTATTCCTCTTACCTCTGCCAACTGTTATATTGGTTCAAAATGAATACGCTGAGAGAGTGATATTATTTGATTTAATTTGTCAGAGATAGTGGTGGGCCCAACAGCCAAAATTATGGAGATACCCTTTGACATGTGTGATCTGAGGACAAGTTGGCTGTGACAACTAATATACTGCTTCTGCTGATCTGGCTGGCTAAGTGGTTCTTCTGTAGTCACCACTCCATTTGCTTCTCTTATAAAATGAAGTAGCTTAATTTGACATGATCACCTCAGCTAGAAGAGGATCTATTTCCTCATTTACAATCCCCAAATGAAAATTTCCTTTCTGACTTTAGGAAATCTTGACTATGACTTCCAACACATTCCTCAAATTAAACTTGAGATGGAATTATCAGAGACATCCATTAAAAAATACATAATTGGTTCTCATTTAATTTTACTCTTCACTGTATGATCATGTGTCAAAAAAGAAACATATAAAAACATATTTAAATAATAATAATAATAATAATGCCTCAATTAGCATGTTTGTTCTCAAAGCACCATTTTGTTCTTTTCCACTTCAGTATAATTACAGATACATTTATTAGTGTTCAAAGTAAACGTGAAGAAACCTGCCTGTTTGGAATTGGATGTTAAATTTGGCAAATTTTTGCTGCAGAGTCAGTTTTCTTATGCCATCCCATCCGAGTGGCAGAATGGAGCACCAGGGTGTTCTAAGGGCACCACATACCTGCTAGAGTTCCCTATTTGTGCTAGTCTCCTTTCCTATCCACAAGACATGTATTTTTTAAAGATTTTATTAATTTATTCATGAGTGACACACAGAGAGAGCCAGAGACATAAGCTGAAGGAGAAGCAGACTTTTCGAGGGGAGCCCGATGTGGGACTTCATCCCAGGACCCCTGGATCAAGACCTGAGCAGAAGGGAGAAGTTTGACCACTGAGCCACCCAGGCGTTCCCCCACAAGTCATCCTTAATATTGGTGTCTCTCTTTTTTTTTTAAGGTTTTATCTATTTATTCATGAGAGACAGAGAGAGAGAGAGAGATACAGAGAGAGAGAGAGGCAGAAACACACGCAGATGGAGAAGCAGGCTCCATGCAGGGAGCCCGACGTGGGACTCACGAACAGGGTCTCCAGGATCACGCCCTGAGCCGTAGGCAAGTGCTAAACCGCTGAGCCGCCCAGGTTGCCCAATCTTGGTGTTTCTGATGCTGTTAGCATAATCCTATGAGCAGGAGTTTTCTGCAAAGATCTTTGGTGCAAACTGACATAGGCAGGGATAATTAATTTACTCTCAGGATTAATGGGCACAAGATCTCTGCGTACTACTACTACTAATTATTATTATTATTATTATTATTATTATTATTTAAAGATTTTGTTTATTTATTCATGAGACAGAGAGAGAGAGAGAGAGAGAGAGAGAGAGAGAGAGAGAGAGGCAAAGACACAGGCAGAGGGAAAAGCAGGCTCCATGCAAAGAGCCCGATGCGGGACTTGATACCGAGATTCCAGGATCACGCCCTGAGCCAAAGGCAGATGCTCAACCGCTGAGCCACCCAGGCGTCCTGCCTACTACTAATTATTGGAAATTCATCATCATTTGCAAGACAAATATATCTGCTTTTATCTTTAGATGATAGTCCTATTTCTTTCTTCCACACTATAAGAACTAGCAGATTCAACCTTTTCCTTCATATAAAATTCCTCAAATATTTCAATACAACCCAATGTCAATATAACATTTTTTAAAATTTTTGTCTGCAAAATCACAGAAGCATCCATCTTGTCCTTCATAGTTCATACTCTGTGGTTTCAATTGAAAATAAGTTATGATTTGACTTTTCTTGTACAGGAGCTTATTTATCCAGACATATGGAAATGTATCCTCACTTCAAAACTCATAAAGCCTAATTTAAAAAAAAATTGCAAAGAGACAATCTCAAGGTCCTGAATTTATGTGATTTCATAGCATATTGCAAAAGCACACAGAGAAAATCTGTTTTTATTTTGTAATTACATCATATTCAGAGTTTAAAACTATGAAATATTTATATTCCAGGTAGTTGCTATTTGCATCAATCACCTACCAAGAGAAATACACTGAAGTATTAATTCATCCATAAAATGTTAATTTGTTTTTAATTTGATGAAATGACTGAAGCAAATATCTCATACATATTTTAAAGGATACCGCCACTGATCACATGTAATGACTGACTGACTTAGTTACTAAGTATAGAATATATCACCAATACAAGTTTCTGTAAGAAATCTATTTAACAAAATAAAATTTAGAATTGTTCTAAATTATATATAGATAGTTAGATAGTTACAAGGGAATTAATAATCACTCCAAATATTTTCTAGAAGAAAAAAATATGCATAGAAAGATAGCATCTGCATAAACTGATAGAAAATTATAAAATGATTTCATTCTTTTTTTTTTATTGTGACTATTTTGTGATCTTACTAGAAAATGTAGGATTTTTTTTTTTGGTTAAGAAAAGAGACAAACATCCAAAGTTACTTATATACAATACACAAATGTTCTCTTTTTACTCACATTATATTGGTATAAGGTTAATTACTGAGCTCAAAAGAAGAGACTGCCATTTTATGACTTGAGCTACACCTGTGATAACATCGTAAAGACCAGTTTCTGAATCAAATTTTTCATGTTTCTAGTAATATATGTCAATTTGGAATACATGTTTGATTGCTCTGTTCTCTTAATAATTGATTCAGTCAATTGAAAAGAAAGGCAATATCAAAGTGTGATGTGTGTGTAAATAGCAAGGTATAAATATATATATGCTTGTGTCTATGAAGATATAGTTACAGACATATAAGTGCAGATATAAATATGCTCATCCCTTTTTCCTGTATATTAGCATAATTCTAGTCTAAATATTAAATACCTAAATGCATAGGCCTACTTCTATAAAACACCCTTATTTCTTTCAAGATTGCTTTATTGATATCCTTTATAAAATAATCACAATTGGGTATTTCATTTTTATAATAAAATTCACATACATATTCAGGCAATTTTATAACACGTTTAATATTATAATTGTAATCATTCTCTAGTGTAAATAAAGTCTAATTAATCAAACACATTAAAATGTATCTAAAGACAGTATGCTTCTCAGGAGGGTAATTATTATTGAATTGATGATCTTCAAATATTGGTAATGTCTTAATTTCTATAATATATTTGTAGAACATAGACTAAAAATATCCATAACCTCACAGTTCATTTTGTTGGGTGACTTCAGTTATTTTTTTTACCCCCTGAATTTTTTTAAAGACATTAAGAAAAAAAAAGAAAAGAAAAAAAAGGCATTAAGCTTTATTCTCTCTTTTTTTTTCTTTTTCATTCTATGGATACCAAGAGAACAGTTATTTTTGCTATCATAATGAGAATACATTACTTCCAAAATTTGACCACATGCTTAGCATATAAAAAAACAGATAAGCCTTGGTGGAAACATACTATAATAATATGTATAAATATATTATAGAAAAATAATATACCCAATTACACACATATAGAAAACTAATATATCCAGTTAGATACAAATTCAATCTAAATTATTGGATATGAGGAAACTATTCATAATACAAAACAAGAAAGTGACCAAGTTACACATTAAGATAAATGTGGAAATTACTAATAGGCTAGCTACTTTATAAACAACATTTTATGTTGCAAGCCAGATTATAAAATTTCTTCGATAAAATTTAAGCTGCCCACTGTCACCAAGGATAAAATTTCTTGGTAAGATTGCTAGTACTGTATTGGTTTTTTTTATTTTTTAAAAATATTTAATTTATTTATTCATGAGAGACACACAGAGAGAGGTAGAGACTCAGGCAGAGGGAGAAGCAGGCTCCATGCAGGGAGCCTGATGTGAGACTCAATCCTGGGTCTTCAGGATCATGCCCTGGGCTGAAGGTGACCCTAAACTGCTGAGCCACCCGGACTGCCCTTAAAAATTTTTTTTAAAGATTTTATTTATTTATTCATGAGAGACAGAGAGAGAGAGAGAGAGAGAGAGAGAGAGAGAGAGAGAGGCAAGACACAGGCAGAGGGAGAAGCAGGCTCCATGCTGGGAACCCGATGTGGGACTCAGTCCTGGGACTCCAGGATCACAATCCTGGGCCAAAGGCAGGTGCTCAACCGCTGAGCCACCCAGGCATCCCAATTCTTTTTCTTTTTTTTTTAAATTGATTCAACTAGAATGGGGATTTCCTCTTAAAATAATGCAGTGAGGGACAGTAACCTGTAAAATTTTGGAAATTATATCCCTTTTATATATTAGAAAATACATTAAAATATTTGTGTATTAATTTTATATGTTAGGAAAATACTCATAATTTATGTTGATGACTTTTAAAAATTATTGTAGAAAATATATATTTATTATGGGAAAATATGGAAATTTGTTAAGACATGCTAAATGGCAAATAAAATATTTTCCATAAATTTTCTTGTTTATGTAAAAATTAAGTTATGATTATTAATACAAGATTATTTATTATATATATGCTTTTATTTTTTGCCCAACCACCTCTTATTCTCACCTCATGAGAGGAGACAAGATAAATTATAGAAGGAATGGGAATACTGAGATGTATTCTAGAGATGTATACAGAATAGATAATGTTTATGTTCTTATATAAAAAAATACAGAGGGGGACAATGGCCATGTAAATCAGGTTACCATGAGAGAAGATTTTCTGATTTTTTTTAACCACCATTCCTATTATTATGTCAATAATGAACCTAAAGGGGACAGATAAGGATATCCTCCCATGGGTAGAGGGTATGTATCACCTACATGTGTCATTATGCCTGTTTTTGATAGAATGAGACTGAGTCCTTTTCTGACTTCGTGATATTTCAGATATGAGAATGAAAAAAATGTGTGTGTGAGAGAGAGGGAGAATGAGGTTTGAATGTGAGTCCTGTTTTTTCCCTAAATAGTCTTTAGCTCAAAGAGGGGGATTTGTGTTGTATTACACAAAATGCTATAAGGGCAGAAACTGGATAAATAGTGACTGCTAACGAAGAACCAGGGAAATTGATATTTAGAAGCTTCCATGCAAAAATTTGGTGCACAAATACCACCACAAAACCTTGGAAAGCTCAATGTGCTTAGGTGCAAGGAGTCATGAACCTTTCAGAACCTGAGGGTTTAGAATTAAAAACTAGTACACCAGCACATGGCTCAGATTAACATAGCTATGACAAAATGCTGAGCAAAAGCTAGTGGCCTATTGTAGTGAGTCAGATGGGCAATTTGGTAAAATGTAGAGTTTTCATTCACCAAGAATGGAAGAGAGACTGAGCTAGGTATTTTGGAGCATGTCCCCAGTTATGTCTGTTGTCTAGGTGTGATTATTATTAATAACAACTCCTATTACTGTCAAAATATTCCAATTTGGACAAGCAGTCAGATGGCCACCATAGACTGCTGATATTCTCCAAGGGCTTTGCCAATGAAATTATAGAAATAGCAGGAGAGAAGAGATGCTGAGTGCCCACACAATTTTATTTAATAGATGCTAAACACTATTTAAAAGGATTATTAAATATAATGTATCATCCAATTTTTGAATTTTATAGAATGAAGTTAACTTATTTTTCACTCCTATCCACACATTGAGGCTTTCCAGGCACATCAGCATTGTAGTATGAAATAAATTTTGCAAGTCCACTATGTTGCACTATTTATAAGGTTTAAGGATAACAAAATGAAATAGTATTTTTAGAGGTTCTGAACTACATATGGGGAACTGAAAAGCATTATTACTAAAACGGTTTCAAAGCTATCTATTCCCTCATTATGAAACATGAAATAAATATTAGTTACATTTATTTTTATTTTCTTACTTATTGTATCCCCAATAGTCTTCATGGTTTCTGAAACTACTATGTGTCTTTGCGTGCTACTATAACTACAAAAAAACCTTGCATTTTTATATTACTAAATTTAGTTATTTACTATTAGAGTTCATAAATCATTTTTTATAAAAATGGTGAAAATTACTTTGTACTTGTCTTATTTTTATATTTGTTGTTAATTTAACCTGAAGAAAAAGCTGACCCATTCTCAAATTACAAAAAAAAACTAAAATGCATCAAAAATGTTTCATAAAAAATAATTAAATCTATGGGGATTCCTGGGTGGCTCAGAGGTTTAGCGCCTGCCTTTGGCCCAGGGTGTGGTCCTGGAGGCCCAGGATTGAGTCTCACATCGGGCTCCCTGCGTAGAGCCTGTCTCCCTCTGCGGGTGTCTCTGCCTCTCTCTCTCTCTCTCTGTCTCTCATGAAAAAATAAATAAAATCTTAAAAAAATGTGGATAGTTTAAAAAAATATAAGTAAATCTTGCCTTTTGCAATAACATGGATGCAGCTTAGAGAATATTAATGCTAAGCAACATAATCCAAAGAAAGAAAAATACTATATTATTTTACTAGTATGTGGAATTTAAGAAACAAATAAACAAAGGGAAAAAAAGAGACAAATAAAAAAACAGGATCTTAACTAGAGAGAACAAACAGTTACAAGAGGGGAGGTGGGTGAGTGGATGGGTAAAGTTGGTACAGAGGATTAAGAGTATACTTATCTTAATGAACAGTAAGTAATATGTAAAATTATTGAATCACTATATTGTACACTTGAAATTAAAGACACTGTATGATAAGTGCACAGATTAAAATTTTAAAAAGTTCCATAATTATTTCTGAAAATAACCTCTCTACAGAAGAGAATAAACTTATCTGAATGAGTGATAACTTGAAATATTTTGCAAAGTTGTGTTAGAATGATACTTTTAGAAATATTCGATTTTTATTAATGCCTCTAAGCTACATTCTTTCAGTGTCATTTTTTTACCAGACAAAATCTGAGAAGACAAGAAAGTCCTTTTACTTTCACATTTAATTTTAATATTTTTATAAGCAAACAAGAGTCATGGAAGTCATTTGTTAGCTTAAGATAAATGTTACAGCAACCTTGATAAAATGTCAATGTTAGTAGGAGAAAGTCAACATATGATGCAGTTCAAGTGTACGTGCGCCTCTGTGTATGTGTGTTTCTTTCACTAAAAAACATGTGTCATTTATAATTTTAATCCAAGCACAAAAATAAGTAGGGAAAATAGCATATTTTGAAACAAGTTATATTTGACAAGTATATTTTATATAATTTTTATATTTTGACACTGGGTTATGTTTTGAAATTATTATATTGTATGTGAATACCTTCTTTTTTTTAAAAAAAAGATTTTATTTATTCATGATAGTCACAGAGAGAGAGACAGAGACACAGACAGAGGGAGAAGCAGGCTCCATGCAGAGAGCCCGACGTGGGATTTGATCCCAGATCTCCAGGATCATGCCCTGGGTCAAAGGCAGGCGCCAAACCACTGTACCACCCAGGGATTCCACCTTCTACCCATCTATAACATAGCTATCATTGTTGTATTCCAAAAGCAAAGGATTTTTGATGTTTTTCTTTTGGAAGTTACTGTTAAAACTTAATATCAGATACTATATTTGTATACACCTGCGTAACTTTTGTGTGTATAACACACACACTTTCAAATGATTTTTTTTATGGTATGTAGCAGGTGAATTCCACTTAGAACCTGTTATATTGGGCAGCCCTGGTGGCTCAGCGGTTTAGCGCCGCCTTCAGCCCAGGGCCTGATCCTGGAGACCCGGGATAGAGTCCCATGTCAGGCTTCCCGCATGGAGCCTGCTTCTCCCTCTGCCTGTGTCTTTGCTTCTTTCTCTCTGTGTCTCTCATGAATAAAGAAATAAAATCTTTAAAGAAAAACAACCAATAGAAAATTTGACAGAACACAACACTTTACATAAATCACATCTAAATAACCAGTAGGCATCAAAAAATTAGGCAATACCATTAGCCATTATAAACATTGAAGTCAAACCCAGACATTTTATCATCACATATCAAATAATAGTTTAGAAATATCAAAGATAGCCAGTAATGGTGAGTGTGGTTCAATCAGAACTCTTATATGTAGTATCAGGAATATCAACTGGTATACTCAATTTTGCAGAATGAGTGGCTCTATGTACCACAGTGGGACATGGGCATATTCTATGACTTAACTTTCTATCCTCTGATATGAACATATATTTCTCCAAAACACATGTGTCATCATTTTCTTAGCAGCACTATTCATAACAGCCCCAAATGCCCATCATCAGTAATACAATGATAAATAATTATGGTATATCTATACAGTGGAGTTGTATACAACAGAGGCAATAAATGATCTACAACTATGAAAAACAATGTGGTTATAGTTTACAAATATAATGCTGAGGAAGAGAATTCAGACACCAAAGAGTAAAAAGTACATGATTTCATTTTTGTAATATATAAAATTTGGCAAAACTATTCTATGCTATCAGAAGAAAAGAGGTTTTCCCTGGAAGTTGAGTGACTGGAAGGAATGGAAAGAAACACAAAAGAGTCAACATGAGTGCTGAATATGTTTTTTGTTTTGTTTTGTTTTGTTTTGTTTTTAGAGAGGGAGTAGGGAAGAGCAGTGGGCGGGGGGGGGGGTAGAGAGAGAATCTCAAGTAGGCCCAATGCCCAGTGCAGAGTCTGACATATGGTTGATTCCACAACCCCTTTCATAACCTAAGCTTAAATCAAGAGTTGAGTGCCCAATCAAGTCACTCAGGTGCCCCATAATTCAGTAGCTGAAGTAATTTACCTGTAAGAGATTTAAACAGTCTTTGAATTTACACAGGGTCATAGTTACATTATGTTGGATGAATTAGGTATTTTTAGCTAATACAGAAGTATTTTAAATGGCTGTACATTTATATAGAACGCATTACAGTGTTATAAAATATGGCTTTTACTTCTTATACCCAGAACTCTTTTCTTCAAGGTGTATGGACTTAGGAATTTCACCTGTAAATGGGCTTACAGGATAATGTAATAAGCCAATTATGGGAAATGTTAACAGTAGAGGAAAACATGTAAATTACCAACAAATGATAGCTATTATTACTTTTATATGTATAAATGTTTTTGTCTGTCTTTTGTCTGCCCTAACATATTTGATAGCCTGTCACTATGTCCAACCTCCTGTTCATTCCTAGTAATAGCTTCATAAACTCCAGTGATCTCCCAAATAAAATGCCCTGTGTCTGATCAGTTAGTTGTCCAGTGATGTCAGAATAATAGTCAAAAAATATTTTCCAAAATATATTCCACTGAATTTTAATCTTCTTTATGTATCATGGGAGGAAAATGTTATGTAGTATAATTTCAGAGAGTACATATTTTATATGTGTCTTGGAGATCCACATGAATTTTAGCAAATACAGCACCTGGGAGTACTGCAGTTAAACTTTATTTAAGTCATAATTTCACAAGTTTATCTTAGCACAAATATCTTTGTTCTAAGATAAATTATTACTATTGTTAACTACTCTTCTGAGGAGGATGTTATAAAAATAATGCAGATAGGTGCTCTATTTTGAAATAATACTTTTATCTCGAAGTGTGAAACAGTGGTTTCTAACACATTCTTTGGATTTCTGGGCAATGGAATTATTGCAAATATCCACAAACACAGATGAGTATCAGACATTGTCTATGTAATTAAATAGAACATTGCTTGCATATATGAACTAATTTTCAAATGTATATCTGCTTATATTATTAATAACATACTCATCATAGCATGCTATTTAATATATAGCATTTCAATATTACATAAATATTAAAATCTAATTAAAATCATGTGATGCTCTACAATACACTTCACTGTTAGAAGAGTAAAACTACTTATGAAGATAAAAGGACTATGTTTTGGGGACACCTGGATGGCTCAGTGGTTGAGTGTCTGCCTTTGGCTCAGAGTATGATCCTGTAGTTCTGGAATCAAGTCCCACATTGGGCTCCCTGCATGGAGCCTGCTTCTCCCTCTGCCTGTGTCTCTGCCTCTCTCTCCCTGTGTCTCTCATGAATAAATAAATAAAATCTTTTTTTTAAAAGGGCTATGTTTTGGAAATCAAGTAAACATAAACTGAATCTCTTTCCCTTTAAACTACAACATAATCCACTATATGACTGTAGACAAATTACTGAGCTTTTCTGAAATCTCATTTATAAGGCTATTATGAGCAATGTTTGTTAATATGGGTGAAGATTTCTACAGACTCCATAGCACCAAGTACATTAACTAAAATATTAGTTCTCTCATACTTTCCTTTTGTTTCCCAACAGTCTTTTTCATCTCTGCATTTGCAGCATACATAGTTCACTATATACCTTATAATATTTAGGATTTTTCCAATCAGTATTTGCTAAACTGAGCTGATTGTAAAGTCTGGATGGCAGAGGGTTACAAAAAGCTCCTAAAATAGAAATAAAATATGTAGCTAATACTCATGTCTCTAAAATGTATGTTTATGGAACTTTAATTTTTATTTATTAAATAAAGATAAATATTTATTCTATTTGCTTTATTTTTCTACAATTGCCTAAGCACTTGTAAATCTACAGCTGCTTAAAGAGTCCCAGCTGGCAAGAAATGCAATCTTCCATGTGCATTTGTCACAGATATTAGAAACAGGTACAAACCTCACCTGAGCACTCACACTATTCAAACTTCCAACCTGACTGAGAGCATTAAGATTACATCTTCACACTCTTAGCAGGAATCTATCTTTATGTTTAGCTTAAGACAAATGTATTTGTCTGTCTGAGAAAGTGAACTACATATAGTCACTCCTCTCTGCTTTAGCTGCAGGCAATCACTTTGATGAAAACTTTGTACCCAAAGCAAATCTATGAATCATAAGAGAATCATATAGTACATACTACCAAAAGTAGATTGGCTCAGGTAGGCTGACTTTCTATTGCAGCATATGGGCTAAAAATTGAAGATTTCTATAAATGCTTATGGTTTATTATCATTACCATTTAAAATAACTAAGAACACACTGTTAACATCAGAGTGATTAGTGTTCAGGACTATAAACAATGTAATCCTCTCAGAGTTACTTAAGCAGGGACAAAATTCATTAAAGGATGTTTGGCAGCTTCCAGAATCTCTGATAAGGTCAACAAGCCAGACAGAAGCAGCAGCAATGCCCCACATGGCACATAAATTCTGTCCCTAAACCTGATTGCCATTATCAGTTGGCTACTATGGCATTCAATAACTGGCATCAGAAACTCTATTACTGCCACAGGACACTCTATCACAGTGGTTGCCAAAAGACTTATTTCCTTTTAGGTGTTGATTATTTCCAAAACGAAGAGTGCTTGATTGCACTTCATTAGAGTAACTTCGATTAAATGAATATGTTCTACTTGAAAGGGTTCTTGTGAATACAGTCTATCCAATTCTGTTTGAGAAGGTAAAACTAAAATGTGACAAATTATCAAGATGTAGAAAGAGTATGCAGAACATATTGGATAGTTTTAAATAACAGATGACCTCAACAAAATTAAAACCAAGATTACATAGTATGGATTTCATTTCCAAGAATACATGTTTTTTTTAATCAAAACAATAAATGTTTCTTTAGAACACTAATTTATTTCAATAATATATCTAGCTATTAAGTGATTAAGTAAATATTTATTAATTGTGACACTATAATGACTGTTAGTGGCACAAAGTTATATAGATTCCATACTGAACTATTGTCAATATAGTATAAAAGGTAAATATATGGTTTTAAGTTCACAGAAGTAAAGACAAGTCTGTAATAATGGTATACACATGGAAAAATCAGATAGGTGATTTGAGGAAAAATCAGAGTGGAAGATACACAAATGTCTTCATAGGAATGCCAAAAATTATCTTCAAAAATAAAACACTGGGGACATGGGATTTTGTGACAATGAAAGCATAAATGTTCTCAAGGTGGACAAAGGGAGAGAATGTATGCTTTTATATCAGGAGAAAGATGCAGTTGAAGTTAGAAGGAATTCTATTATATCTAGATTTTTTTTCCTCTGAAATATAGTCTATCAGATATTAATATAGCCACTTTCCTTTCCTATTTTTATCTTTATTTTTTTATTTTTTTTCCTTTCCTATTTTTAAGTTAATACTGGCATACATGTTTTCATTGTTTTATTTCAACTATTCATACTTTTGAATTAAGATCTTTGTGAGCAATATATAGTTGAGTCATGATTTTTTATTCATTCTGACAATCTGTCTTTAGATGGGACTTAAAAGACAAATGCAGAGACTTACAGAATCATGATAGAAACAGAGATTGGCATGCTTTAAACTCAAAATTCCAATTTCTAATACCATGACACAGAAAGTAGTTTCCAGGTTTCCTGTGTTTATAACTCCTCTCTCTTAAAGCTTGAGAATAGCAGGAAATAACAGAACAAAACTAGATGATTTATCCATCAAAGTATTGTCAATGCCTACCATCTGACAGGCAGTGAAAACTGTTTGAGTAAAGGTCATAAAAGTTAAAATCTGGGAGTGCCTGAGTGGCTCAGTTGGTTAAGCATCTGACTCTTGATTTTGGCTCAGGTTGTAATCTCAGTGTTGTGGGATCAAGCTTCAGGTCAGGCTCTGGGCTAAGTGCGGAATCCGTTTAAGATTCTCTTTCTCTCCTCTGTCCCTCCTCACACTCATGCTGTCTTTCTCATTTTCAATCAATCAATAAAATCTTTAAAAAATAAAAACCTGTATTTGCTGTCAGAATGCTTACAAATTAATGGATATAGCATCAGAGCAAGTTCTACAATGTGTAACACACTGAACTGTCTTAAATATATACTTCCATTTTCAAGACCGGTCCTAATGATGGGCAAGAAATTTGTGTAGAGTTATCAGTGACCTCAGTTGGAGAAAGAAAAGGACCTCAAAAGTTAGAAATAATGTAGATAAACCACTTACTAATCCAGGATATACCTTCTTTTTCTCCCATTTTTTGGCTGTTAAACAGTCAAGAGTTAAGATATTTTTCTTTTCTTAAATGCTCTGATAAAATTCTACTGAAAACTTTCCCTTGATATAAACCATATGAAATTTTATATTAAGTGAGTTAAAATTTCAAAATTAATTAATCTCTAATTAAAATATCAGATTTCTTAGTCCTATACTTTAAACTATAAATATGTCAACCTCTAATGCTGAGTATTATTTTTGGTTAACCTATTGAAGGCACCACAGAAGTAACCATTATCAACTGAGATTTTTCATTGAATTTTATAATTTTGTTGATCATTCAAAATTATATTTATTTTTACAAACACATCAGAAAAAGTATTATAACTAGCCATCCTTATTCATCAATTTATGAATATTTACATATAACACATTTTATTTAAAAAAATCATTAGCATATATATGTTCTATTGTATCCCTAGGCACACTATAATTGTGGGCAACATAGAAAAACAATGTAATAAAGACTTACAATATAAACCAACTAGTCCTATAATGATACTTATTTTCCTAATAAATTTGCTATGTGTTATATTTTAGCTTTAATTAACATGTAAATTTTGGTAAGAATATTTTAAAATCTATATTGAAGCTTTTTTTATTAAAAAATATTTTGGTTATATTAAAGATAAAACCACTTACAGAATAAAAGGTCCAAGTATTACAGAAAAACAACATACTCTCCAGCTAAGCTAACAGGAATGGAGAACTTTTTTTGGATTTAGTCATGACACTGGGTGGTTGAATGACAGTTTGATGGCCTTAGGGACCAACAGACTTTACAGAGCCTCAGATCTGTCAATCAGGGATGAGTGGACAGTGTTAAGATCTAAAGGCCATGAGAATAAAGGAAACAAAGTAGAGAGAGCCTTGTCTCCTAAAAAGGATATGGATTTTTGAAATGCATACCTCAGTAAAAGAAGCAGCAGTGGATAACTATAACAACTGCCTCATAATGAAGGCAGAAATAACAAACTAGGTTATTAAACATTCCCAATTTGTCATCTACTGCCACAGGAGAAAGTTCATGTTTAAAATTCAACAAACTGAATTCCTAGGGAGTGTGATGTTTTTATTTCTATGTTTGAAAGTAATTGGGCTTTTGCATCCACTTTCAAAACAATTGTTCTTTTCCTTTTTTGACACTTCACATCACTGAAAACAGTGGCTTCCATTGTAATTAAATTACAAAATAATAAAAAAAATTCTCTCCACAGATCAAAGCTAAAGGAGCCAAGTCAGTGTTCAACAGAACATTTTCCACATGTTCTATTATAGCTAAGTACATGAATCCACCCTTCATTTAAAGAAATGTTTTCTCTGTTTAAAGTTTCATTAAAAACTATTTTATTTATTTAATTTGAGTATTTATCAAATTATATAAAGTAAATTGGACCACAGACATAATAGAGTTTAGAAATTCACACAAGTTGGATGCACTGCCTCTTGCTAAAATTATTTCATGGAAAAATGTCACAAAAATAGGTTTTTAGAAAAAATGTGTGGAAAAATTATTTTGCTTTTATTTATTATTTACTGACAAGCTCTGAATATTGATGGAGATGAAAAAAATCTTTAAATCAATTGTGTTTGGATTTATAACTGATTGCTTAGAAAACTTAAAAGAATAATTATACATTTGAAACACTCTAAACTCATAAAAGTCTAAAATAAATTTGAAATATCAATATTAACACAACAAAATCACAAAATCTTACTAAGTACAAGTATACCTCATTTTACTGAATTTCACAGATACTGCACTTTTACAAATTGAAGGTTTATGGTAACTCTTTCATGTAAGTCTATGAGTGCCATTTTTCTTTATTTAAATTCCAGTTAATTAACATACACTATTAGCTTCAGGTGTACAACATAGTGACAACACTTCCATACATAACCCTGTGCTCCTTACAAGTGCACTCCTTAATCCTCATCACTATTTAACCCTCCCCCAACCCACCTCTCCTCTGGTAACTATCAGTTTGTTCTCTATAGAATCTGTTTCTTGGTTTGCCTATCTTTTAATTTTCTTCTCCTTTATTTATTTTTTTTCTTAAATTTCACATATAAGTAAAATCATATGATATTTGTCCTTCTGTAACTTCTTACACTTAGCATAACACTCTTTAGTTCCATCCATGTCCTTGAAATGTCCTTACAAATGGCAAAATTTCATTATTCTTTCTGGCTAATATTCCATTGTATTCATCTACTACTTCTTCTTCACCCATTCATTAATTGATGGACATTTGGCCTCTCCCTATAGTTTGACTATTAGAGATAATGCTGATATAAACATGGGGGTGCATGTATCCCTCTGAATTAATATTTTTGTATACTTTGAGTAAATACTTAGTGGTGTCTTTGCTGGATCATAAGGTAGTTTTATTTTCAACTCTTTGAGGAACCTCCATACTATTTTCCAGAGTATCTATCTGAACCAGTTTGCACTCCCACAACAGTGCCAGAATTCCCCTTTCTCCACATCCTCACCAAAATCTGTTGTTTCTTGTGTTGTTGATTTTAGCCATTCTGACAGGTGTGAGAATGCTATTTTGTTTTGCAGTTATTTTGGTTTGCATTTCCCTGATGATAAGTGACTTTGAGCATTTTTACATGTGTCTCTTGGCCAGCAGTATGTCTTCTTTGGAAAAATATCTATTCATGTCTTCTGCCCATTTTTAGGTGTTTCATTCACTTTGTGGGTGTTGAATTTTTCAGTTCTTATATATTTTGGATACAAACCCTTCATCAGATATGTCATTTGCAATTATCTTCTCCTATTCCACAGATTGCCTTTTAGTTTTGTTGATTATTTCCTTCACTGTACAGAACCTTTTTATTTTGATGTGGTCCGAAAGTTTATTTTTTTCTTTCCCTTGCCTCAGAAGACATATCCAGAAAGAAGCTGCTATGGCCAGTGTCAAAGAAGTTACTGTCTGTATTCTCTTAAAGAAATTTCATGGATTCAGGTCTCACATTTAGATCTTTAATGCATTTTTTGTGGGTATGTATGGTATAAGAAAATGGTCCAGATTCATTCTTTTTCATGATGCTGTTCAGTTTTTCCAACACCATTTGTTGGAGAGACTGTCTTTTCCCACTGGATACTTTCCTGCTTTGTCAAAGATTAATAGACTATATAATTGCAGATTCCTTTCTGGGATTTCTATTATCTTCCATTGTTCTGTGTCTATTTTTGTGTTAGTACTATACTGTTTTGATTATTACAGCTTTGCAATATAACTTGAAGTCTGGAATTGTAATACCTCCAGGTTTTCTTTTTTTCCTTTTTCAAGATTGCTTTGGCTATTTGGAGTCTTTTGTGGATATATACAAATTTTATGATTATTTTCCCTAGCTCCATGAAAAATGTTGGTGGTATTTTGATGGGGATTGCATTAAATGTGTAGATTGCCATACATAGTACAGATATTTTAACAATGTACTTGTTCTTCCAATCCAGAGCATGAAATGTCTTTCCATTTCTTTATGTCTCGTTCATCAATGTTTTAGAGTATAGATCTTTTACCTCCTTGGTTGGGTATCTTAGGTTTTTGGTGCAATTGTAAATGAGATTGATTCCTTAATTTCTCTTTCTGTTGCTTCATTATTGGTGTATAGAAATGCAACATATTTCTGTATGTTGATTTTGTGTCCTGCGACTTTAATGAATTTATCAGTTCTAGCACTGTTTTTGGTGGATTCTTTTGGTTTTTCTATGTATAGTATCATGTCATCTGCAAATAGTGAAAGTTTTACTTCCTCCTTGCCAATCTGGATGTTATCTATCTATCTATCTATCTATCTATCTATCTATCTAATCTATCTATCTATCTATCTATCTATCTATCTATCTATCTATCATCTATCTGATTGTTGAGACTAGGACTTCCAGTACTACGTTAAATAACAGCGGCAAGAATGGATATCCCTCTCTTGTTCCTGACTGTAGAAGAAAATCTCTGTTTTTTTCCCATTGAGGAAGATAATATCTGTGGGTTTTCATAAATGGCCTTTATTATGTTGAATTATGTTCCATCTAAATACAGTTTGTTTAGAGTTTTTGTATATGAGTGGATGTTGTACTTTGTCAAATGATTTTTCTGCATCTGCATAAGATCATATGGTTTTTATCCTTTCTTTTATTATTAGGATGTGTCATGTTGATTGATTTACAAATATTGAACCACACTTGCAAATCAGGAATAAATGTCACTTAATTGTGGTGAATAGTTTTGTTGTTGTTGTTGTTGTTGTTGTTTTTAATATATTGTTGGATTTGGTTTGCTAGCATTATACTGAGAATTTTTCTATCTATGTTCTTCAGGAATATTGGCCTGTAGTTCTCTTTTGTTATTGGTGTCTTTATTTGATTTTGGTATCAGGATAATGTTGGCCTCATAGAATGAGTCTGGAAGTATTCTTTTATTTTCCAGTTTTTTGGAAAAGTTTGAAAAGAATATGTATTAACTCTTCTTTAAATGTTTTATAGAATTTGCTTATGAAGTCATCTGATCCTGGACTTTGGTTTGTTGGGAGTTTTTAATTACTGATTCAACTTATTTGCTGGTTATAAGTCTGTTCAAGTCTTCTATTTCTTCCTGTTTCAGTTTTGGTAATTTATATGTTTCCAGGAATTTACCCATTTTTTCCAGGGTTTTTAATTTGTTGTCATTTTGTTTTTCCTAATATCCTCACAGTTGTTTTTATTTCTTTGGTGTTGTTGTTATCACTCCTGTCTCATTTGTGATTTTATTTATTTTGGTCCTTTTTCTTTTTGAGAAGTCTGGCTGGGGGTTTATTAATTGTATTAATTTTTTTCAAATAATCAGTTCTTGTTTTCATTGATCTGTCCTCTTGCTCTTTTAGTTTCTATGCCATTTCTTTCTGCTCTAATCCTTATTGTTTCCTTCCTTCTATTGGCTTTAGACTTTGTTTGTTGTTCTTCTTCTAGTACCTTTAGGGGTTAGGTTAGGTTGTTTATTTGAGATTTTTCTTGCTTCTTGAAGTAAGCATGTATTGCTGTATGTTTCCCTCTTAGGACTGCTTTTGCTGCATTAAAAAGGCTTTAGACCATTGTGTTTTCATTTTCACTTGTATTTTTAAAAATTTCTTCTTTGATTTCCTGGATGACTTAATCATTGTCTAGTAGCATGTCTAGTAGCACAAATCATGTATTTGTGGTCTTTCCAGAGTTTTTTCTGTTGTCGACTTCTAGTTTCATAGCCTTCTGGTCATAAAAAGTACATGGTATGATTGTAATCTTTTTGTATATGTTGAGGACTGTTTTGTGACTAATATGTGATCTATTTTGGAGAATATTTCATATGCACTTGAAATGAAAGTGTATTCTGCTGTTTCAGGATGGAATGTTCTGAATATATCTGTTAAGTCCATCTGGTCCTGTGTGTCATTCAAAGCCACTGTTTAGTATATACCCTCTTCTGCAAATAGCAGTCTATATTAGGTTGATGGCTGTTCAAGTTTGAACTCATTCTTTTCTTCTTTCATCCCCATATTTTAGATATATGTCATTATATTGTATGTCCTTTTTGTGTGTGAGTTTCTTGATTGACTTTCACAAAAATATTCATTTATATTGCTTTTGTGTCTCCTAACTTTATACTGTCACATTTGGTTTATCCTCTCCACTCAGAGTCCCCTTTAATATTTCTTGTAGGCTTGGTTTAGTAGTCACAAACTCCTCTAGTTTTTGTATGTCTAGGAAGCATTATCTCTCCTTCTATTCTGAATGACAGCCTTGCTCAATAGAAGATTCTTGGCTACAGATTTTTCCCACTCAGTACTTTGAATATATCATGCCACTCTCTTCTGGCTTGCCAAGTTTTTGTTGAAAAATCTCCAGCTAGCCTTATAGGTTTTCCCCTATGAAGATTTTTTTTCTTTATCACTGTATTTTGCAAATTTATTTACGATATGCTTTAGTGTTGGTCTGCTCTTGTTGATTATGATGGGACTTCTCTTGCTTCCTGGATCTGGATGTCTGTTTCCTTCCCCCAGATAAAGGAAGTTTTCTGCTCTTATTTCTTGAAATAAATTTTCTACCACCTTTTCTCTCTCTCCTTCTGGACTTCTATAATATGAATGTTATTACATTTGATGGAGTCACTAGTCACTAGATGGAGTCTAGTCTCATGTTGCATAATTCTTTCTCTTTTTCTTCTTTCTCTCCTTTGTTCAGCTCCTGTGTTTTCTATTAGTTTGTCTTCTAGGCCCTTAATTCATTTCTCTCCTTCTTCCAGCCTGCTGTTCACTGCAACAAGCGTCTTTCTAATTTCATTTATTGCATTCTTCATATCTGATTGATTCTTTTTAAATTCATTTATCTGGTAAGGGTCTCACAGATGTCTTCTATTCTTTTCTCAAGTCTGACGAGTATCCTATGATCATTGCTTTAAATTCTCCATCAGGCATGTTACTTATACCTGTGTCACTTAGATCTTACAGTGACTTTAATTTATTCTTTCATTCAGGATAAATTCCTCCTTATTGGCATTTTGTCTTAGTCTCTGCCTTCTTTTCTGTGTTAGAAAATCCAGTTATGTCTCCTGTTCCATCTTTGATATAGGCCTTTTCACTCCCTTTAGTTGTGGAGTTTGTTTTATCAGTCTTCAGGACAATTTCTGAGATATTTAGAATGATTTGATGGTATCTAGTTGTGTTGGTGAGGCGAGGTGAGCCTAGAGTCCTCCTACTCTGACACCATCTTACTGTTCTTTTTTCAGTACCATTTTTCCAATAGGATTTATTCACTTTGTGTATCTGTCTCACATGTTGGTAATTCTCACAATATTTCCACTTTTTAATTATTAGTTTTCTATGGGGATCTGTAATCACTAATCTTTGATGTTACTATAATAAATGTTTTGAGGCACCACAAATAGTGTCCATATTAGATGGCAAACTTAATCAATAAATATCATGTGTGTTCTGACTACTCCACTGACCAGCTGTTCCCCCATCTCTCTCCCTCTCCTCAAGACTCCCTCTTTCCTAAGATAAAAAATATGAAAATTAGTCCTAATAGTAATCCTAAATGGCCACTAAGTTTTCAAGTTAAAGGAAGAGTCACATGTCTCTCATTTTAAATCAAAAGCTGGACATTATTAAGTTTAGTAAGAAAGGCATGTCAAAAGTCAAAACCAGCCAAAGCTAGGCCTCTTGTGGCAGTAGGTCAAATTTTTAATGCAAAGGAAAAGTCCTTGAAAGAAACTAAAAGTGCTATTCAGTGAATATAGAAATGATAAGAAAGCAAAACAGCCTAATTGCTGATATGGAGAAAATTTTGGTATTCTGGATAGATCAAACCAACCACAACATTCCTGTAAGCTAAAACCTAATCCAGAGTAAGATCTAACATTCTTCAATGCTATGAAGTCTATGGAGGTGAGGAAACTGAAGAAAAAAAGCTTGAAGCTAACATAGGTTGGTTCATGATGTTTAAGGAAAGAACCTGTCTCCAGTATATAAAAGTTTAAAGTGAAGTAGCAAGTGTTGATATAGTAACTGCAGCTAGTTATCCAGAAGATCTAGCTAAGATAATTACTAAAGATGGCTACACTAAATGACAAACTTTCAAAGTAATCCAAAAAGCCTTCTATTGGAAGGAGATGCCATTTAAAACTTTCATAGCTAGAAAACAGAAGTGAATGTCTGGCTTCATAGTTTTAAAGGTCAGGTTACCTCTCTTGTTAGGTGAAAATGCAGCTGGTAACTTTAAGTTGAAGCCTATGCTCATTGACCATTCTGGAAATTCTAAGGCCCTTAAGAATTATGCTATATCTACTCTGTTGTGTTCTAAAAATGGAATAATGTCTGCATGATAGCACATCATTTTACAACATAGTTTACTGAATCTTTTAATCCCACTGTTGAGACCTACTGTTTTGAAGGGGAAAAAAAATTCCTTGTAAAACATTACTGTTCATTGACAATCCACTTGGTCATCCAAGAGTTCTGATGGAGATGTGCAACAAGACCAATCTTGTTTTCATGTCTGCTAACACAGCATCCATTCTGTAGTCCATGGATCAAGGAGGAATTCAACTTTCAAGTCTTCTTATTTAAGAAATGCATCTGTTAAGCCTCTTGCTGCCACAGATAGTGATTCCTCTGATGGATCCTGGCAAAGTAAATTGGAAATCTTCTGGAAAGGATTATTCTAAATTCCATTAGAAACATCTATAGCTAAAATTAACAACTCAGGCAACAACAGATGTTGGCGAGAATGTTGATAAAGGGAAAACCTCTTATACTTTGGTGCAAAGGCAAACTGGTGCAGCCACTCTGTAAAACAGTATGGATGTTCCCCAAAAACCTAAAAATACAGCTACCCTATGACCCAGCAATTGTACTATTAGGTATTTATCCAAAGGATACAAACACAGTGATTTGAAGGGGGACATGCAACCCAATATTTATAGCAGCATTGTCCACAATGGCCAAAATATGGGAAGAGCCTAGATGTCCACTGATGGATGTCCATTAATACACACACACACACACACACACACACACACACACACACACACCATGGAATATTGGCCATCAAAGAGAATGAAATCCTGACATTTTCAATGACATGAATGGAAAGAGGGTATTATGCTAAGTGAAATAACCCAGTCAGGGAAAGACAATTATATGATCTCATGCATATGTGGAATTTAAGACACAAAACAAATGAATATAAGGTAAGAGAAGGAAAAATAAGAAGAAAACATAGAGGGAGACAAACCATAAGGGATTATTAACTATAGGAAATAAACTGAGGGTTGCTGGAGGGAAGGTTGGTGGTAAATGCTGTAACTAGGTGATGGCCATTAAGGAGGGCACTTGATGGAATGAGCACTGGTATTATATGAAACCAATGAACCACTATAGTCCACCTCCATAACTAATAATACACTATATGTTAAATTTAAATTAAATAAATTTTAAAAAATATGATTTATGGGTAGAGGTCAAAATATCAACATTAACAGGACTTTGGAAGATGTTATTCCAACTCTCATGGATGACTTTGAGGGTTCAAGACTTCAGTGAAGGATCTCACAGCAGATGTGGTAGTATTAGTAAGAGAACTAAAAGTGAAGCCCAGTGATGGGACTGAATTGCTATCATCTCATGATATAACTAAGTTGGTTCTTATGGATGAGCAAAGAAAGTGGTTTCCTGAGATGTAATCTACTCTTGGTGAAGATGCTGTGAAGACATTCATTGAAATGATAACAAAAGATTTAGAATATCACATAAACTTAATAAAACAGTGGCAAGTTTGAGATGACTGATTACAATTTTAAAATAAGTTCTAATGTGAATAAAACACTATCAAGTAGGATCACATGGCACAAGACTTTGTTGGTGAAAAGAAGAATCAATCAATGCAGCAAACTTCATTCAGATAATGGTTAGGATTTATTAGCAATAAAGTATTTTTTAATTAAAGTATGTACTCTGACTTTTGGGACATAATGCAGCTGCACACTTAAGACCACAGTATAGTTTACACATTACTTTTATATGCACTGGGAAACAAAAAAATTCATTTGACTCCCTTTATTACAATGTATGCTATACTGTGGAGGTCTGAAACCAAACTGTGATATGTCCCAGGTATGTCTGTACAGTGCTTAATAGGAAGCTCAGAAAGTAATAAACATATTAATATTTTGGCAGCTTCGCCTATTTAAAAAATAATCTGTTGACAAATAAAGGGGGTAAAAAGAGTACTGACACATCATTTTTTCCTATGAATCATTTACATAAATCTAATTAATATTTGTATAATCTTGACATGCCCCTTTTATCTTAGAATTGGCAATTTTTAGTCATGTTTCCTTACATTCTTGGAAGTATTTGATGATTGATTGGTAGTAATACAAAAATAAATAATGCAGGCTCCTAATGCTTCCAAAAGAGAGAGAAAGAGAAAGATAGAGAGAGAGCCTAACAATTAATTTTAAACTGCAATTACAAAAACATTAAAATCCATCTAAATCCTACAAATAATTTGAAATTATCTTAAAAATTTAATGTTTTCCAGTTACCAGTTATGTCTTGCCCTTTTTGAATATTTACTACCCTTATCCACGGTCTGAACTGCTGTTTCTCAACTGGAAACTCCTTGTTCCTTTAATTTTTGTATCTCATCATTATGGATGATTTTAGTTTTCTGTCTTATTCCCAAACTTTCCTGTCACCTGATCATACTCATCCGTGCCTCACTGAGACAAATCAATCAAAAGATAGCTTTCAAAATCTCAAACCACCACCCATGTCTCACCAGGTCACCAATATTTTTATTAGACTACAACTTCCTCATTCATGGCACTTTCCATCACCTTATCCTACTTTTTTTTTCATAAGTGAATTTACTTATTTGTGTTGTTTTTGGTTTGTCCCCACTGCTCTATCTTCCTACTGCCTAGAGTAGTGCCTAACTCATAGCAGATTTTCAATAAATATTTGTTGAAGTAATCATTTATATAAATAACTTCTATTATCTTCATTTTGAGACCTCACTTATGTTCTGCTTCTCAAGTTCTATTATTAATCATCCACTTGCTGGAAATGTAAACTGATTTAAATACTCAGTAATTTATTATTTATTTATTATGCATTGAAATGATTAATTAATCATTTATGATTGTCAACAGCTAGTTATAACAAATTATTACTGGTTAATAATTAATTACGTATTGATGGTTTCTCTTCATCATTTATTTAAATTTATGAATTGTATGATGTGGAGTCAAGACTCTTTGTAAATATGACTTCACTAAATGGATTCCTATATGTATTTTCTGTGTCCAAGATGAATGATCTATGAATTCCTCTTTCAGTTTCCTTAAATAAGAGTCAGCCATGTGTCACTTGCATCATTTTTGCAGTGTTTTCTGCCTAGAAAATAATGGTATTTTATTTTAATTATATTTATTTATTTAAAGATTTTATTTATTTATTTTAGAGAGAGCGAGAGTGAGCATGGGAGCAGGGGGATGAGCAGAGGCAAAGGGAGAAGGAGGTAATATTCAGCAGACTCTGAGCTGAGCACAGAGTCCAATGCGGGGCTTGACCCCAGGATTCTGAGATTATGACCTGCACCAAAACCGAGTCTGATGCTTAGCCAAGTGAGCTACTCAAATGCCCCTCATGTTTTTATTTTAACATTTTCTGAGCCACCTTCTTCAATTGCCTATTCCATTCTTCTAGTTACACAATTTTTGCCGATATTTTTCTACTTGTCTTATTTTTAATACATTCTGAAATCAGGATTCTATTAGTTTTGCCTAGTTTTATAGTTGCTATGCCCATTCCTAATTCAACATATTTCCCTTCTCTTACATTTATCGAGGTCATCAAAAGCATAAAAACTGCAACTCTTTCCACATACGCTTTACTGGTTTATGCAATATTTAAGAAAATAATATAATTAAAGCTATAAAATAAACAGATATTAACAAGTTTAAGAACCAAGAACACTGACTATATTATTTTCCTATTGCTGCTATTTCAATGTACAACAAATTTAATGACTTAACACAAATGAGTTATCTTAAAGTTTTAGAGGTCAGAAGCACAACAATAGGTCTTATGGCTAAAATCTAGGTGTCAGCAGAGTTGCATTCTTTCTGGATGATATGAGGGAAAATATTTCCTTGCAATTTCTAGATTCTAAATGCTACCTGTATTCCTTTATTGGTGACTTCCTCTATGGCTAAAGCCAGCAGTGCAGCATCTTTTCTCTTCTTTGATCTTTTTTTTTTTTAAATTCTTTCTCTCTCTCACTTTGACCCTGTGACCTCTATTTTATAAGGGTTAAATTAAATTGCACCTTTCTGGATAATTCAGGATAATGGCCTCATCTCAATATTCTTAACACATCTGCAGTCTTTTTAATAATATCGAAAGGTTCTGGGGATTAAAATGTATCATCTCTGAAAGCATTATTCTGCCTGCCATACTGACCATACATCTCATCTCTTAAGAAGAAAAGTGTACCCAGGTTCTGTAGAGAGTAAATTGCAAGCCTTACTTGCTATGAGTATGAAGGGAAAAGTTTTAAAGAAGAAAGAATAATATCTATTAATACGTAAAATCTGTTAAATAGAGGACTATTAAAATATCCTTCCCTGAATGGATACTATATTTTATCTTTTGTCATGTATATTAACGTTATATGCTGAAGAATCTTCCACATTAATAGAGCTGCCATTAAATTTTCCATATTAAGAATAAAACAGAATTATCTTATTTCTGTATTGATAAGATTTTATATATTCTCTAGCTTTTTTTTTTCTTTTGCAATCAAGAGAACAACAAATATCCCTATACATCTAACCTTATTCCGATGTGGACATTTTTTTTTCAAAGATATAGTTTATGGAATTCTACTTTAATTGGAATCAATTGATGAAAATCAAGCTAATGTTACCCTTGGATCCAGACAATTAGTCCTCCATAAGGTTGTAACAATATAGTCCCATCTCTACCTTCACATGCCTTTCCTGCATACACTTGATTAAATTGCATGATGCTTTTATTTTTTTCTCAATTTGATTACTGAAAATGATTTTATTGTTTTAACTCACTTTTTTCTCTCTACTAATGAGAAAGGAAAATTCTTCACATATAAGTGTATTCAAGTAAGGCTTTCTAAGACCTTAAAGATAAAGTGACTCAAAATATTATTATAGCGCTATTACAGTGCTGCAAATCTATTGTGCAGCACCAGTATTTGATGTTCAGGGGTAATAGTAACCAAGGGTGACAGGTGCATTTCAGTCTAGCAACTACGATATGGCAATGTCATGAGCAGAGATCAGGACAGTAGGAACAGATGCAGAAGAATGTTTCTACAGACTAATACTGTGGCATCATTTTGGCACTGTTTTCTATGACCTGAACTCCTCTGATTCTTTACCATTTGCTGAGAAAGGTTCTCCAGCTTCACAACTAATCTGAAATTGTTCAATTGATTTTATGAGATATCTATTGTATTTTGATAGTTTTTATTAAGGTCTCCTAGAGTCAGTTTCAGTTGCTTAAAGGTAAGAAAACTATATAAATTACATATTTTCCTCACCTGGGGCTGCATATGGGGCTGATAAAATCCTAACATTAAGGATAATTTTTATTAAGGTCTCCTAGAGTCAGTTTCCGTTGCTTAAAGGTAAGAAAACTATATAAATTACATATTTTCCTCACCTGGGGCTGCATATGGCACTGATAAAATCCTAACATTAAAAGTTGTAGTGAGGATTAAAGAAAATATATACAAATCCCTTAGCACAGTGTTTGACATATAGAAACTGTCAAACTATTGTATTTTTTTTACTATTTTAATTAGACCACAGACAACATAAACAGGTCATGAAAAAAATAATGTGTCTAACACCACAGCACAGGCTCTAGTTTTCATCGTGTTTTTAATAAGCAGAAAGGCTCTTTATTGCTTAATTCATTTAACATGGATTTATTGAAAGGTCATTATGTGCCTGGCCATCTTTCAGGTCATGGAGTGGATCAGGCTGCATGTCAGCTAAGAGTTCCTGAGGAGGGCAGCCCGGATGGCTCAGCGGTTTAGTGCCGCCTTGGCCCAGGGCGTGATCCTGGAGACCTGGGATCGAGTCCCACATCGGGCTCCCTGCATGGAGCCTGCTTCTCTCTCTGCTTGTCCCTCTCCCTCCCTCCCTCTCTCTGTATCTCAGAATAAATAAAATCTTTAAAAAAAGAAAAAGAGTTCCTGAGGAGACGTGCAGGTACAACAGCAGAAATAAGTCGATCATGCAATATTGTAGAGGGTAATGTGTATAAAAGAGGTTAAGGAAGATACAAAGTATCAGGACAGGGAAAGAGGGACTGGTGGCATCTCCAATTTTAAGCAGTCTAGTCAGACAGGCCTCAAAAGTAGATGAATATGTGAGAAAATGGAGGGGAAGTGAGAGATTTTGCCGCGGGGATATAAGAGAGAAAAATATAAATAAAATTGAGGATAACATTAATGCAGACTCCCTAAAACATACCAAGCATGTTAAGGAATCATTTGTAGACTTTTCCAAGTGCAATACAGTATGTGGAAAAATATTTTATGTCAGTTCAGGGAAAACAAATTGCATCTAAGTTAAATTAATTATGTTCATATTAAATATAACCAAAATGGATTTCCTGAAGAATAGCCATTAATCATTTAATTTAGATCAGTAAGTCATATTGCTTAAAAGCAACTTTTACTTCCTATTGACTTAATATTACCATGTAAGTCTCAAAAAAAAAATGATAGCTATCTTTTGGGAAATAAACCAAAACATGGGGATCCCTGGGTGGCGCAGCGGTTTGGCGCCTGCCTTTGGCCCAGGGCGCGATCCTGGAGAACCGGGATCGAATCCCGTGTCGGGCCCCCAGTGCATGGAGCCTGCTTCTCCCTCTGCCTGTGTCTCTGCCTCTCTCTCTCTGTCTCTCTGTCTGTGACTATCATAAATAAATAAAAATTAAAAAAAATAAAAAAAATAAACCAAAACATGGTATCAAACAGCATTTTTTGTTTTTGTGTTTCGCTTATCAGATCATTTGGAATCTGCTAAACTCTAATATACCCAATAATATGTAAGAAAAAGGAAGAAAAGTTTACAATGATCTTTACTCCTTTCTTTGCTTTTTTTTTTTACTTCCTTCCTATTTATAATATTTCTTGGAATTCTAACTAAAAAATTTATCTTGGGGATCTCTGGGTGGCTCAGCTGTTTAGTGCCTGCCTTCGGCCCAGGGCGTGATCCTGGAGTCCCGGGATCGTGTCCCACATCGGGCTCCCTGCATGGAGCCTGCTTCTCCCTCTGTTTGTGTCTCTGTCTTTCTCTCTCTGTCTCTCTCTCTGTGTGTGTGTGTGTCTCTCATGAATAAATAAAATATTAAAAAAAAAATGTCTTGAAAAAACATGGTAATTGTTGCAAATATCTAGCATTATAGCAGGGTATATATATATTTCCATGATTATTTTTAGTTGATAATAAATAATAGGAAAATTCTTCATATAATAGTAATATTGCCATTCTCTAGAGATATGTGAAAACCGTGGAAAGGGAATGTTAACAACATATATTTTTACACCTATAGAAATTCCTTTTTTAACATGAAGTATATTAATTAATTAATACAACCTGCAAAATAACTTCTGATCTTTTTGAAATTTTTACCTACACCACAGAATGATTTTCAAATTGGGAAAAAATTATAAATTATTTATGTAAATATACACACAGAGTATTCATTCAGAATGAGGAAATTAAAACAGCAATATAATGAACCTTTATTCTGTTTAAAACTGTAGCATAGGGGAGCTTGAGTGGCTCAGTCAGTTAAGTGTCTGTCTTGCTAAGGTCATGATCCCAGGGTCCTGGGATTGAGCCCAGTATCAGGTTCCCTGCTTAGTGAGGAGCCTGCTACTCCCTCTCCCATTGCCTCTGCCTAACACTCCCTGTGCTTGTGTGCTCTCAATCTCTCTCTCTCAAAGAAAGAAAGAAAGAAAGAAAGAAAGAAAGAAAGAAAGAAAGAAAGAAAGAAAGAAAGAAAAGAAAGAAAAAGAAAATCTTAAAAAAATAATAAAATTGTACCTAGATGCCCCTCTTATACCAAATAGTAGCATGTTCTATCAAAATTGACATTAAAAAAGACAGAATACTGTAATCAGTTGTTAATTATTTTCAGTAATGGCTGTGCTTTCCTTTCATGGATTGATATATAAATGGCAACATTTTTTTATCAGCATATATCTGGTTTTAATTAGACTTAATTTACTTATCAGGACAAAAAGCATTTCTTTAGACATGCATAAGATCCAGCTCATAGAACAGCTCACATTAGTCTATAAATAACCACAATTATTTTATTTTGCCTTAACTTTACAACATGACTTTCTGTATCTTGCTTTTTCATTTTTAAATACTATGACGCTAGACTCAAGTCAATAGGTATAATCTCCTTTCTGTGGACTTTTAACATATATTTTACTATATCAGAAGTATAATTATAGTAAATAGAAGTATCTTGATAAATGACTGTTGACTATATACTTTGAATGATGTTAATTTTTACTTCCCCCCCCTTTATTATACAGTGTTCAATGTTTCTATTCTTCCCTTGGGAGAATATTCTATTTCTCCAAGCCATCTTCCAAATTATGAAATAGCATTGTCTCAATCACTGTGGCATCTCTGAAAGTGTGCTATGCAAACTTTCTCTCAGGGCAATGTTATTTCTTCAGTAGAATAAAAATGTACTGTATGTTGAAGCACCTGGGCTTAGTCCATTAAGTGGCCAACTGGTGATTTTGGCCTGGGTGGTGATCTCATGGGCTGTGAGATCAAGCCCCAGCAGGCTCTGCTTTCTGCCCCTTACAACATGTATGTGCGTGTGTGTGTGTGCCGATAACTAATCTTTGGAATCTGGCGTAATATAAGAATTACTTATGTATCTCATTTTAATCCCTAGTCCATGCTTACTCAATCAAAAAAAAAATGCAAGTCAATAGAATGAATTTCTTTATATTATGATACCAAGAAATGCAGGATAAAATGAATTATAATGAATTTCTTTCCAAGTTTCCAAAGAAGCCCTGACTCTATTCTATGAGCAAGATAAGCATTCAGGTACTCATTACATTAAAATTAGAATATTTATTGCTGACAATGTGTAAGTCATCTATTTTTTCACCTTCATTTTACAAATATATTAACTGAGACAGACAGCTGAATTGACTTAATAAATAGCACATTAATAGTTACAATAGAGCTAAAATTATATTAAATTTTCTAGATCTCTATTTATGTGCTTTTTCTCCTCATACAAGTTGGGAATGCAAAGTTTATACTTAAGGAATTTGACACAAATTCTAAAAAAAAGTAAACAGACATTTTTATTCCTAGATTTTATTAGCTATTTGTATATCTGACTAAATGGTTTTCAAACCATATCCTAAAAAAAAAAAAATAAATAAATAAAAAATAAAAACAAAAAAACCTCAGCATGTCTCTTGTCTACAAAGTTTGAAAAATCATTCTGATGTAATGATAATAAGTAACAAACACCCTTTAGATTCCTTAGACATAATGGTTTGACAGTAAGTGCTTTTTCTTATAAAAATTGATCTTCCAGATACTGTAAAGTGTTAACAAATTTAAAAGAAAATACATTTTGTTTTTGTCCTTCACTTTAATGATGTACTATTCTTCTTTAATCACCACTATAAAAGAGATTAAAGTCTAAATAAAGTTAGGAAATGAGTTAACTTTATAGTTTTGCTCAACTGGGAGAACAGTTATACTTATCCTTGTATATATTATTAGATAAAATGTATGAACATAAACATTTTCAAAACTTCGAACTAATTATCCAGTACTATCTTAACTCATTTCAACATAAAATACATATTTTATGACTTCTGTTTGTATCTGAAAACTCTTACAAATTTTTAAAAAAGGGTTAACTTTTATGAAAGAGAAACTGGATATATTCTTACGTAAAATCTTCTACAACTTCACTTTAGAAAAACAAATTTACTTTTCCCCTTGACTAAACCTAAAATATGGATTATATATATATATATATATATATAATATATATACATATATATATTAATGGGAAAATACTGCTTTAATAGAGAGCATACTTATACACATAGACATAAAACAAGACACCGGTAGATTATTATGAAATTATTACTGACAATAAATGTTATTTCCAAAGCTTAGAGACAATGAACAGAAAAACCAAGCCATGGGTGAAGTCAAAAGCTAATATTATACAGAATTCCATTTTGTGGTATATTTAAGACTTTTTCTTAGTCTTCTATGTTCTATCAATCTTGCATTTCTTTCCTTTCATTTTAATCATTGCATGATGAACTGCTTTATCATTTCTTTACTTTCTGCCTCTTTTTTCTTTCTTTTTAAAAGATTGATTGATTGATTTTGAGAGAGTGAGAGCACACGGGGGGTTGGGAGTAGGCAGAGGGAGAGGAACAAGCAGATTCTCCCCCGACTTCAGAGCCCAACCCCAGCCTGGTGCTTGATCTCAGGATTCTGAAACTGTGACATGAGCTGACATCAGGTGCTTAACTGACTGAGCCACCCAGGTCCCCTCTTTTTTTCTTTCTTATCCTTTGAACACTGTTATTCATTTTAATTTGCTGTTTTTGTTGTTATTTTTGTTTTTTCTTTTGTTTTTCTAAAACAAGAAAGTCCTACTTTTGAGATTAAATCATATGTAATATATCAATACCTAAAATTGTTTAAAAATATCTCATTGGAAATATTTTACGTGCAATTTAAAAAAAAAAAATATATATATATATATATATATATATATATATATATATATATTTACTCATGAGAGACAAAGAGAGAGGCAGAGACACAGGCAGAGGGAGAAGCAGGTTCCATGCAGGGAGCCTGATGTGGGACTCGATCCCGGGACTCCAGGATCACGCCCTGGGCTGAAGGCAGGCGCTAAACCACTGAGCCACCCAGGGATTCCCCTATATGTGCAAATTTTAAATATATATTTCTTAAAAGACTGGTGAAGCACAAGATGAAGTTGCTCCAACTAATCTCATATTTGAATCTAAGTCATCATTTTATAGCAGTCATTGTTCTTAATTAACCATTGTTGATTTTAACATTGAAGAAAAAACTGATTCATAGATATGAGTAGGCACAACTAACATTTTATGGTTGCTTTTTTGGTATTATATAATAGTACTCAGGATTATATATTTAGGACAGAATAAATTACTATATCTTGTTTTCTGTTTGGCAATAGGCAGTCTCCAGTTAATTTTTTTAACATTTTATTTATTTAGAGCACTTTGAAGTTCGCAGCAAAATTAAAAAGGTACAGAAAGTTTTTATAAATGCCTTGCTCTCACACATGCATAGTCTTTCCCACTATCAACATCCTCACCAGAATGACACATTTGTTACTACTAATAAACCTATATTGTCATAATATAACTCTGACTTCCTTAGCCAGAAGTTCTAGAGAAAGCAATCTCCATGTTGCTAAGTGTTTCCTTCACATCTTCTTAACACTCCTAGGCTAGAGAAGACTGCTACAGTAGAGATTAAAGACTCAGCCAAGTGGCATAAATGAACCTGGTACACACAACCTGCCCAGGAAACTAAAGGAGTGAAAGCCTCCCAAGTTGCTCCTGCTAAACAGAAAGCTTAGTCATGACTCCCTCTCTTTAATTTGTCATTGCTTTCATTTGGGAAATGGTATTAGGCTTGCTCTTTCCTGTGCCTCACTGTCATTAGCTGATGAGCCATTTCACTAGTTTTTCACTATATTAGCCCTTCCACATATATTGAATGAAAATAATGGATCATAATGGTTTCTGGCAGGAAAAATGAAAATATCTTTCAGCCACCTCTATCTTCATACCTTAGGATGGCCTATTGACATTAAAAAAAAAAAAATGTCCTGGGATCCCTGGGTGGCGCAGCGGTTTGGCGCCTGCCTTTGGCCCAGGGCGCGATCCTGGAGACCCGGGATCGAATCCCACATCGGGCTCCCGGTGCATGGAGCCTGCTTCTCCCTCTGCCTGTGTCTCTGCCTCTCTCTCTCTGTAACTGTCATAAATAAATAAAAAATAAAAAAAAAATTAAAAAAAAATGTCTTGCACTCACACCATCTAGCTAACTTTTTAAAGGATCTTATTGAGGTTGGGATCAGCCAACGTCATTTACAGCTCTTGCTATAAAGAAAATATTATTTTATATCTATATATTTACATTTTTTTCTCCTTACCCTTTTCCTTCCTTCTCCTTCACTTCTTTATTCTTTATTTTAATGCTGCCTTATAATTATGGTATAGGTAGACAATTCAATATAGTTATCAAGGATTCAGAACATAGTTAATTCTTTCTTTTATTTCTTCATATTTCTTTTAATTGCAAACAAAAAGAAAAAAAAAGTCACTTCTTTACCTGAGGTAGAAGGTTAAATAAAAGCAGTTTTGCTTGTTCTTTTTTACACAAACTATTTCATAAAATATTGCCGGTTCTTTCTTAAGAGAACCCAAAACCTGTGAATACCAAACATTTTTAACAATGTTTTGAGGTACTAGTAAGGTATGAAAGAGAAGCATATATTGGCAAAACTAATTGCCAGTACTATATTAAAAATAAATAATAGGGACACCTGGATGGCTGAGTCAGTTAAGTGGCTGGCTACCTTCAGCTCAGGTCATGATCTCAGGGTCCTGGGACCCAGTCCCCCATCAGGATTCCTGATTAGCAGGGAGTCTGTTTCTCTCGCTCTGCCCCTCTACCCACTTGTGTGTGCGCTCTCTCTCTCTCTCAAGTAAATAAAACCTTAAATATAAACAAATAAATAAATAAATATTACATTTGAGAATTTCACCCTTAAGAAATATTTAGTCATTTATAGTTCCAATGCTTTACATAGAAGTATACATGCTCAAAGGCATTAGTCTCATAAATTTACTGGAATATTTATAAAATGGGTGATTATTGCTTGATTTTTTGAATCTGAACTTTATTTTTTAAAAATTTTTTAAAAGATTTTTATATCTTATTTATTCATGAGAAACACAGAGAGGGAGAGAGGGAGAAAGAGAGGCAGAGACATAGGCAGAGGGAGAAGCAGGCTCCATGCAGGGAGCCCAATGTAGGACTCGATCCCGAGTCTCCAGGATCACGCCCTGGGCCAAAGGCAGGCACTAACCCCCTGAGCCACCCAGGGATCCCTGAATCTGAACTTTAATTCATTTTCCTTTTTTAATATTTAATTTTCTTATCCAAAATTCTATTTTTTTGCTTCTTCCCTCTTAACAAACATGTCAATACTACTTGTTTATTTTTACTTACAGCCATTATACTGTGATATAATTTAATCTGAATTGCTCCTCAATAAATCATAGTAGGTATTTAGTCTTTGCAACAATGCCTTGTTTTGTTTTGTTTTTTTAAATCGTATTTTTCTATATATCTATGTCAAAATATTTCATGGTTTTGGAAATTTCATTGTGTTCTATTTATGCCAATATTTTCTATGCATGTGACCCTCTAAATAAAAAATAATAATAATTTAAAATGTTACTGCCTATAAATATGACTGAACTAAGTGAAAGGAATAATATTTTACCTTTTAAAAGATTTAAGATTTTTGAAATATATAGATTTAATTAGATGCCTGACATATGAAATAAACATATTAAATAAAGATTTTAAAAATAGATGCATTTGATCATAACATAGATAAATCAACCAAAATGCATATTATTTGAAAAATATATCACTTTTTTAATTGATCTATTTGCTACTTTATTTAAAAAACTTTTGGGACGCCTGGGTAGCTCAGTGGTTGAGAGTCTGCCTTTGGCTCAGGGAGAGATCCTGGAGTCCTTGGATCGATTCCCACATCGGACAACCTGTGTGGATCCTGCTTCTCCCTCTGCCTATGTCTCTGCTTATCGTTTTGTCTCTCCTGAATAAATAAATTTAAAAATCTTTAAAAAAAGATTTATCTACAAAACTTTCATTAGCCCACACTGGTTTGTTAAGAAACAAATAAATCTGGTTGTAATCATTTAGTTAGCATATTAGTTTAAATTTAATAAAAAGACATAGTCAGTTACAATATATTGTATATTATTTCATAATATGTTTATAATTATCTTTATTCCAAGACTATATATTTACATGAAGACTACTTGTATATTTCATTATTTTTTTAATTTATGCTCAAGTTGAATGTCTAAACTCACAAAAGGTAAGGGAATATCAGTCACTTTAGCCACTTTTAGTTGTTTTTATTAATAGCCACAGCTATAATCTGACTTTCCATAAAGCAATAAATAGGACTCTAAAAATATATATGTGAAGCTAGTTCTGTCAATGATAGAGAGTCATAACCCAGAATTGAAATTCAAAATGAAATTCAACAAGGTAAAGGAAATATCTAAGATCAGTAAGTATATATATGTAATCTTGCTCTGTTCCCAGACTTTTACTAGTACTAGGTCTCCTCTAGGGTCAGGTCAGCCTTAAATTTGCTAATTTCTATTGAGAAAAAAACTACAGATCAGCTATGCCCCTTACAGTTTACCATTTGTACGATGCTTTACAATTACTCCTTAGAAGATAGTATCTATGTCAGTCTTTTAAAAATTTATTTCTTAATATCAGTATAATTAGCATACAGTGTTATATTAGTTTCAAGTGTGCAATATAGTGATTCAGCACTTTTATACATTATTTAGTGCTCATCGAGGTAAGTGTACTCTTAACCTGCTTCACCTATTTTACCCATTCCTCCCATCCATCTCCCCTCTGGTAACCACCACTTTGTTCTCTATATTTAAGATCTGGTTTTGTTTTTTTGTTTGTTTGTTTGCTTGTCTCTTTTTTCTTTGTTAATTTGTTTTGTTTCTAAATTCCAGATATCAGTGAAATCATTTGGTATTTGTCTTTCTCTGACTGACGTATTGCACTTAGCAATATACTCCCTACATCCTTCCATATTTTTGCAAATAGCAATATTTTACTCTTCTTTATGGTTGAGTAATATTCCATTGTATACATATAACCACATCTTCATTTTCCATTCATCTATTGATAAACACCTGAGTTGCTTCCATGCCTTGGCTATTATAAATAATGTTGCAATAAACATAGGGATGCATATATCTTTTTGAGTTAGTGCTTTGTTTTCTTGGGGTAAATATCCAGTAGAGGAATTACCAGATGTTATGGTAATTCTATTTTTAAATTTAATTTTTTAATGCTATAAATATTTGTGTTAAAAATTCAAATAAACAGCTGAACATTACACTACAAGGGACTAGAAAAAGAAGAAACTTATCTGAAATTAGCAGAGGAAGAAAATAACAAAGAAAAATCAGAAATACATAGATATCAGAATAACAACAACATAACATTGAAAGTCATGACAAGTTTTTCCAAAAAAATAAACAAATTTTACAGTGTTTTAACTACATTAACTAAGACAAAAAGAGAGAAGACTCAAAACCAAAATGAGAAATGGAAGATAAAACAATACAATGGATACCACAGAAATATATAGTGAGATAATAGATTACTACAAACAATTATATACTAACAAATCAGATAACTTAGAAAAAAACCCGGATAACCCCTAAAAATGCACAAGTTACTGAGATTGAATCATGAATCTTAAATCCAAAAATAGAAAAATCTTCTTACAACAATAAAAAGAATGAAAGTTGAATGAGGAATAAAAAAAATCTCCCAGTACAGAAAAGCCTAAGAATACATGGCTTTATTGGTGAATTCTATGAAACATAAAAAAAAAATAATACAATGTTTATCTAAATCTTAAAAAAAAAACAGAATAGAGGGAACATATTTAAAATCATTTTATGAGTCCAGTATCATCCTGATAACCAAAGCAAGATAAAAGTCCAGGCCCAGCAGGCCCCTCCCCCAAAAGACCAGTACAAACCCTTGAGTGCAAGGGAGAGACCAAAAATAACAAAGACAAGAAAGGATCAGAGAAAATCTCTAGAAACAAACACAAAATAAGTTTTTAAAAATGTCAATAAATACATATCTATCAATAATTACTTTGAATGTAAATACTCCAATCAAAAGACATAGGGTGCCAGAATGGATTAAACAAAAACAAAAACAAGACTTATCTATATGCTGTCTACAAGAAAGTCATTTTAAAGATTTTATTTATTTGAGAGAGAGAGTGAGCATACAGCAGCAGGTGCGGGTAGGAGCAGGGAAGAGGGAGAGAGAGAAAATCTCAAGCATACTCTGAGCACAAAGCCCAACATGAGGCTCAGTCTCACAACCCTGAAATCATGACCTGAGCTGAAATCAAGAGTGGACCCCTTTAACAGGCTGAGCCACCCAGGTGCTCTAAGAGAGTCATTTTAGACCTAAAGATAACTGCAGATTGAAAGTGATGGAGTGGAGAAACATTTATAACAAAAATGGATGTCAAAAGAAAGCCAAAATAGCAATACTTATATAGAACAAACTAGACTTTTTTTGTTCTTGTATTGTTTTTATCCTGCTTTGATATTAGAGTACCTATGTCTTAACCACAGTCTCCACCAGGAATCTTATGCCCTACCACCTAATCCTCATGTCTTAGATTCTTCCTATTCTATTTGCTATTATTCAAACTCTTTTCACACTTTACTGCCTTTGCTCATTTATTTTCCTACAAGAAACTCCTCAAGGTTAATGAGCAAAACACATTAATTTAAATTCTGCAAAATCAATTGATCACTACCCACTTTTTCAATGACTCTGGGAAGGATATATAGTTTGTGGTAAGTAAAACTGAAAGAAGAAGGATTTAAATCATTTTCTTTTTATCACTAACAGGCCAAGAATAGATTAAGTTTGTATCACCTTTACATGATTAATTGTTTTCTAGGAAATATTTTTTGTTTTCATCATAAAATAGTAATAGCGACACAATGTGGCTAGTTTTGTTTAAGGAAAGTCATTGTAACTATGTAATAATTATTCCTCCTATCTTAAATTAGTTTAATTTTACCCTTTTCATTGTCCTTCTTCTATATAAAGCTCAACTTATATTAGTATGTGTAAATCAATAGGGAAACATGAAAAAGAATTACTTCGTGTTAATTCCATTTACTAAATATTTGCCACATGTTGATCTGTGTGAATCATGTTCCTCCTATATGAAGCTTCTGAAAAAGCCAAAATTATCCACCACCTATACAAAAACCACAGAGAATGCATTTTGAGTGTTAAACTCTTTTTGACTTTAGCTAATTTCATGTCTTTAATTGCTTTTACCCTCATTTATTAACCTAAGGAATTTCTTTTTTGTTTATTTTTGCCATACCATGCATTTTTGTAAGCCATTTTAAATCCAGTTGAAATATAATCATGGAAAAAGAAATAACACCATGGTTCTTTAATTCCCAGGCAACATATTTCTACAGAATCTCCTAAATCATAGAACCTTGAAATGAATTGAGGCTACAACAACATTTGCAACAGAAAAATAACTATTAATATAAAGCCTTAATTAGCTAGAACCTATAATTAGCCAGCATTCATTAAAGATTATTTGAATTCACACAAATGGTGTATATATAAGTAGCCATGTCACTTAGTTTAGGAGAGTATTTCTGCAAGACTATTTACTATAAAAAGATAAATACACATGGATATAAGCAATTGTAATGGTATTTATATGTAACTAAGCACAGGGTAAATGTACATACAGAGACCAAACAGTTAAACCATTTTGTTATAATGTAAGGACATCTATATTACATAAAACACTGTATTCATTGTCTGCCAAAATATTTATTTGTTTGTTTCAGTTTTTCTGTTTTGTCATTCTGTGACAAAATTATAGGACAGCAATAATGGCACAGCAACCAAAAGCTTAAAGGCTTTCTCAGGAAAAAAGGGAGACACTATTTTGGAAAACAAATGCTTACTCTATTTGTGGTATATGAAATGAGATTGATGTGAAAAAAATTTCTCAAAGTGACAAATATCTAAATTCCCTGAAACTATTCAAAATATGTCAAATTTTTATTAAATATTTAGCAACATGTTAAATAAATTCTGATAATTTTTAAAGAAAAATTTAGTGATAATTCAATGCTTCTAAAAATGTTGACTTATCTCTAATTGGAGTCGAAATAACTGTAAGGTCCATTAATTTCATAACTGAGTGGTATTTATATGAGTTTTAGGAGTCAGATAAATTTTAGTAAATTATTTTTTGTGAGACTCAGGTGCTTTATTTATTATCTGATGATATCTGATTATTCTTTATATGGGTTTTCAGAAATCCAGGTATCTTGAGTTCTTTAACTACAAGTTTTTATCTACAACAAATGATTTAGACATAAAATTCCCTATAACTACTTGTTTTTATATCAAAGCAACTTGCAGATTCATCTTGCACAATCATGCATATTTTTCCGTAATTCTATAGCAGTAGTTTATTTACTCTGAACAATTTGTATAATCATATCCATAATCATATGTATTCAACTTTTGAATTGCATGTTTTGTCTCCATGGGGTATGGTATTAATCTGTGCAAGTGTAACAAAGAACTTGTGGTATGGCCTTGTCTATGCTTTCTGTTCCTGGTATACCCTGTTAGCCAATTGAAATGGTTAATTTTATGTCCCTTGAGTAGGCCATCGTACATGGATATCTGGTCAAAAACGTCTGGATGTTGTGAAGGTATTTCTTTAGTTGAGATTAATTTTAAATCAATAGATTTTGAGAAAAATAGATTGCCTCCATAAGGTAAGTAGGCCTCATTCAAACAGTTAAAGCCATTAAGAGAAAGTCTGACCTTCCCTTAGCAGGAAGGAATTCTACCAATAGTCTGTCTATGGGCTCATATGACAACATCAAGTCTTCCCTAGGTCTAGCTGGCCAGCCTACCTTGCAGATCTTGGACTTGCCAGTCTCCACAATCACATAAGCCAATTCCTTAAAATCAATCAATCAATATCAATTAATCTTCCTACCCCCTCTTTTCCCCCCTTCCTTTCTCTTATGGGTTTTCTGGAAAACCCTGACTAAAACACCAACTAAACTATATGTGTTCATTTTGAAAACATTTTACAAGGGAAAACATCTGTGATTCAGGTAAACGTTGTCCATCTACTGCAGGCCAGGTATTGTGTTAGGGATAGCCAATAAATAAATAAATAAATAAATAAATAAATAAATAAATAAATAAAACATAGGTTATACTTTGAGATGACTTGAAAATCTGTGAGGAAAAATATACATGAAAACCAAGAACTTAAAACAAATAGTATATTTACATGGAGATAGTAGAATAAATTATGGAGAAGAATGACTCTTTGAATTATAAAAAAAATCTTGTTAAATAATGAACAATAAGGTAGGAAGTATCTGGAGAGAACAATAGAAAGAAAAAGCATGGTGGGTTATGAACATCATACAATGGTATTGATTTTTATCCTATGAATAGGGAATTCTTTCAAAGTTCTTAAGCTTAGATATCAAATGTGCAAGTTTAGATTTTTATTTTGATCACTAATAATATTATAAGTGATCATTTGCACAGGGTGGGAACAGAAGACAGAAAACTATTGAGATTATTGCATTAAGCTAGAGAAGAAATGATAAAGACTTGAGTTAGTAGAAGTGGAATAAAAGGAACATATTTATAAATATTAATGATATTATTTTGGATACAGAGATCATAATACAGACTTCTATTGAGATTTCCTGCTTGGGTCAGTGGTGAGTATGGCTACCTAAATAAGACATAACAGAAAAATGAATAAATCCACAGGACGATATAATGGTACATTTTGAAAATGTTGCATGTAAGACATAAGTAGTTATATGCTGTAAATTTATTTACTTTGTCCATTAAGCTGTTAGCAAATAGGTGCCTTGGTTTTTGAAGTTCAACCATTAAGACAAGAGTTTTTCCAGTTATGGAAAGATGAGAGAATTTCTGCTTTATTCCCTGAATAAGAAATAAACATGTTCGTCTCTTTCTAGCAGTGTTAGAATTAAAATCATTTTAATTGTGAGAACATTATGTTCTTGGATATCCTCTTGGGTTTCTCATTACTAGAATATTTCCAACATAGTCCTCTTAAGACCTCAGATTCTGGGACACCTGGGTGGCTCAGCGATTGAGGTTTGCCTTTGCTCCAGGGCGTGATCCTGGGATCTGGGAGCAAGTCAGACATCAGGCTCCTTGCAGGGAGGAGCAGTCTATGTCTCTGCCTTTCTCTCTCTCTCACTGTCTCTCATGAATAAATAAACAAAAATCTTAAAAAAAAAAAAAACACCAAACCTCACGATTCATTTATTTCCTGATACTGAATAGAGATTCACAATTAGAATAACTACAGGTATTTTTCTCTCTAACCTTCTTTCTTGTGTAATTTTTTTTTTTTTGAGGAGTATATCACAAAGTTAGGAAGCCTCTTCCCTTACATTTTTCCTAGGATCTTATTGTTCTCATTTTGGTGAAGAAATATGTAAAATATTTTAAAAATATAAGAACCTTGAATAAACAGATTAAGTTCAAATTATGGCTCCCTAAAGCTCTAAACTATATAGTTTCTCAATTACAGATTCCATAAGAAGCAAGATTTGTTTTACTCAGTATTCACTACTGTACACTGACAAATCCACCAAGCAAAGTGTTTTTCCTCCTAAATCACTCTAAGACTAAAGATAAATGACATTGGGAGAGTACCACCTCTAATTTAATCAACTTGGACCAAGTTGGCAGAATCACAGTAATAAAGTAGAGATCTGAGGCCCACCATTCCTGCCACCTGCTGATCAGGTATCTTTACACATTAAAGAGTTTCAGACTTCTAGAAAAACAGTTCAGAATGTATATTATAATATATATAATATATAATAAGTATATATTATATCATACAATATATATATATATATTACTATATATATTACAATTTTATTATAAAGGAAAACTGCATTGGAACTTTTTATGAATTAATGATATTATAAATTTACTCAAATAAATAAATATTCCTAGTAAAGCAATTTGACAAAAACAAGAAATGGTGGCAGAGGGAATAATGCACAGAGACACAGAGTCAGAGTGGAGATAGGAGAAAGATTTTATAAAATTCAGTATGTGAATTTAAATTTTATCAAAATAGTGTTAACATGATGCATAAACCTATCTTCAAAATGTTTACCTCAGAATAACCATAGGTCAAGAAAGCTGTAGAGGAATGCATGCATCCGGAAGAAAATCATAAGGAAATAAGGAGATTAATTTTTATCTTTGTAATCCTGTGAACTACTATGTCAAACAACTGTTTATAGTTTCAGGTGTTGGTAACAACAATGTGGTAGGGAGAAAAATGCCCCCCACCAAACAAACAGAACCCAAATGTTGACACCCCAATCCTCAGAACCTGTGAATATGCTGGGTAAAATTGGTTATATGCTAATCAACTGACCTTAAAATGGGGAGATTATCCTGGATATTCCAGGTGGGCCATTATAAACACAAAGATCCCTAAAAGTAGAATAGGGAGGCAGGAAAAGAGAATCAGGTAAAGAGGTGCAATGACAAAAGCTGAGTAAGAACAAGAAGATATGAGAACTTAACTCATTGCTGGCTTATGTAGAGGAAAGAGGGCACAAACCAAATACAGGTAGCCTCTAGATGCTAAAAAAAAAAAAAAAAAAAAGGGGATCCCTGGGTGGCTCAGCGGTTTAACGCTTGCCTTTGGCCCAGGGTGTGATCCTGGAATCCTGGGATCAAGTCCCACATCGGGCTCCCTGCATGGAGCCTGCTTCTCCTTCTGCCTGTGTCTCTGCCTCTCTCTCTCTGTATCTCTCATGAATAAATAAATAAAATCTTTAAAAAAAGGCATAAAAAGGGATTCTACTTAAAGGAGATTAAGATTAAATATGGAGGCACCTGGGTGGCTCAGTGGTTGAGCCTCTGCCTTTGGCTCCGGTCGTGATCCCAGGGTCCTGAGATCGAGTTCCACATCAGGCTGCTTATGGGAAGCCTGCTTCTCCCCCTGCCTATGTTTCTGCATCTCTTTCTGTGTCTCTCATGAATAAATAAATATAATATTTTTAAAAGATTACATATGGAATTAAGGTTGCTAATAAACTGAACCTAAAATGGAGTATCTTGGATTATCCACCTGGTGCAATCTAATCACAAGGGTTCTTGTAAAATGGAGTTCAGCAGGCTGAAGTGAGACAGAAAAGGGAGCAAAAGTCAGTGAGGGGAGAAGATGCTCCACTGATGACTTTTATTATGGAGGAAGGAGCTAACAACAGGCATTTCAGGTGATCCATAGAAGCTAGAAAGTGCAAGAAAATGGATTCTTCCCTAGAGCATCCAGAGGGCCTGCAGCCTGGCCAACACCTTGATTTTAGCTCAGTAAAATATGTATTTAATTGTCAGAAGCCTAAGAATGGCAAGATAATACATTTATGTTGTTTGAAGCCACTGAATTTGTGGTATTTTATCCCAGCCATGCTAGAAAACAAGTCTAATTTTTTCTAACAATTTATAACAATTTTTTAAAGATTTATATTTATTTATTCATGAGAGACACAGAGAGAGAGAGACATAAGCAGAGGGAGATGCAGGGTCCCCACAAGGAGCCTGGTGCGGTACTGTATCCTAGGACCCCAGTATCATGCTCATAGCAGAAGGCAGATGCTCCACCACGAGCCACTCAGGTGTCCCAATTTCTAACAATTTTTAAACTAAGCAAGTCCATAATTAGAATAAGATGCAGTGCTCACCCTAACACTTTTAATCAAGTAAGATCAAGTTGTAATGATGAGTATTGGGATGTATAGGCTGTAATCAGAGACAAGGATCATTTTCCTGCAACACCTTCAATTTATATTTATTTAAAGTATTGATATCTTTATAAATAATAGTCTTTACTAGCACTCTGGGCAAACAACCTGACATATTGACCCTGGTGGAGAACTTATTTTTTTAAAAAAGCAAAAAACCAAAATCAAACAACAAAAACAAAACAAATTTAAAAAATTACAGGATCACTCTCCAGTAGCATGCAAACACAATCTGAGGAAATTCTCAGACCAAAGGGAACCTGAGGTCCCATGTTAAAAAGAAAATAATAACAAAAACAAAACAAGACCACAATCAAAGAAACACTGTGAATATGAGATGGTATTAAAAGGAGTCACTGTGGTCCTTAAGATATTGAGGTTTGGGTAGGCTCAGTATAGTGAACTATATGATGCTATAATCCTTTCTCTTTCTATGAAAACAAATGCCTTAATGAATAAATTCAATTTATTTTATTTACTCAATAAATGAGTAAAACATAATATGTAACTAAAGACATGGGAATGTTTTGTTGTTCAGACATTAAAAGGATAAAGACCACAGAAAGTTAAGAATAAATGGATAGAGTTTTAAAAATAAATCCCTTGGAAAAATTAGGTAATTTATTAACAAACTTTATTGAACACAGTGAAAAGAACAATTTGCTAAACAAGTTTAGAATCAGAGATGCCTGGGTGGCTCAGTCTTGAGCATTTGCCCTCGATTCAGGGTGTGATCCTGGTCCCGGGATCCAGTCCCACATCAGGCTCCCTGCATGGAGCCTGCTTCTCCCTCTGCCTGTGTCTCTGTCTCTCTCTGTGTGTCTCTCATGAATAAATTAAAAAAAAATAACTGCAAACTTTAGTATCACACACTACTTTCAGATCTACTTAAGCAAGAAGTCAATATTTTATAAACTGGAGAGAAATAAAGCATTCTGAAGCAACTAATGTAAATATAATTTACTTTCAACACTAGAAGCACATCAAACATGCCACAGAAGCTGTAGTAACAGAGCCTATCATGAAAATGTGGTTATAAAAGAAAGCCCAGGAACCCCTACTGATCTTCCACTTTTTGCACATAGTGCTTACTACCATCATTTACTCACTGTTATTATGTATAAAGTTTATTAGTTGTCTCTTCCCACTAGAATATAACTCCCACAAAGTCAAGGAGTTTTTCTCTATTCTGTTAACTAATGGATCCTGAAATTCCCACAACAGGTTTTGGTAAATGACAATTTCTCAATAAATATTTTATATAAAATGAATGAAAACAATGTAGGGTAGAGTCATTTAAAATTAACTACTGATAAATGAATACAAAAAATCAATACAAAAATACAATTTTCAGCCAAATCTATTTTTATAGACTTTTCAGTCAAAAACAAACAAACAAACAAACAAACTACAAAATACTTAGAGTTAACAGAGTAGGTAATATTGGAGTATTAAAACCAAGACTAGTGCTTAAAAAGCTCAAAGACAGATAAGGATAAGTCCTTTTTAATATTCAAAATCTATGCTTCTCTTTGTATAGAATAACTGAGATCTATGACAAACAAGTATGAACAGAAACTTATAAACTTTCATTTTAAAAGGTCAAAACTCATATATACTATTTTCTCTTTCAAAGTCAAATTAGGACATTATTTTCTTTTCATTCATTTTATGAAACTGTCATATATTTCATTTCAGGCCTTAATGTACAGCAGTTACACTAACTGGAACATTTTTCCTCCTCCACCTAATTATTGAGATCCCTCCTTCTTTAACATGTACTGGACATTTACGTCACAGAAGACTCACTAATGGTTTATTTCTTAGATTACCCTAACATCCAATCAGGACTTTCCCAGTACTCAATTTAAACATACATTCTACATTAAAAAATGTCTTCTCTAGTAACTTCATTGGAATAAATTTTAGTTCTACTAATGGATTAAAATCCTTCAGGATACCTGGGTGCCTCAGCTGTTAAGCATCTGCCTCCGGCTCAGGGCATGATACTGAGGTCCCAGGATGGAGTCCCACATCGGGCTCCCTGCATGGAGCCTGCTTCTCCCTCTGCCTATGTCTCTGCCTCTCTCTCTGTCTCTCATGAATAAATAAATAAAATATTTTTAAAAATCCTTCATGGTACAGACATAATTGTTCTGCTTCTCTTTAGTTTGTAGTCTTCACTGCACATACTACCTGCTTAATATTCATCTTATGATGGCAAGTAATTGGGATTGGCAACTGGATTAGCAGAGGCTTAATAATGGTTGACTTGTAATATATTTTTTTCAGCTTTACTGAGGTATAATTACAAACAACATTTTAAGATGTTTAAAGTGAACATCACAATGATATATGTATACAGTGTGAAAGGATTCTTCCCTTCTAATTATGGCATCCATTCATCACCTCACTTGTGTGTATGTGTTTGCATGTCTGTGTGTTCATGTAGGTGAGAACATTTAAGTCCTAGTCTTTTTGCAAATTTCAATTACACAATACAGTGTTATCAAGTACAATCACCACGTTATACATTAGAACTTCAGACGTTCTGCAATTTTGTTTCTTTTGGTCCAAAGCAGTTAATTTTATTTGTCTTAGATATACAAATCCATGATATCTATTAAAAATAAAAGAAAACGGTATTGCTAAATCTTAAGTTATTAGGCTTTAAGGTCTGCCTTTGACCATGATTATTTACCTTCACATAACTCTACTTGACCCTGGCTTTTCTTCTTTCACCTTATGATTGTTTAGGATATTCAATAGGCCTACTGAAAGTGGTAGGACATGGACTTTGAGTCCTGGAATCAAATTGTAGTTGAGCTGCTTCATAGATATGTAACTTCATGCAACTGATTTAATTCTGTCAGAGAAAAACAAAGCCAGATATGAGTTAGTAGTAAGGACATATTTTAATCAGTAAGTTACTATTGCAATAGGGAAGAGGGTCCAGCTTGAACTCAACTCAACTTCAATTCGTACAGAGGTGACTGGATGTTTTAAAGGGAGAATAAAGGGGAACAGAGGGGCTTGAGTAGAGCCAAGGAGGTGAACAATTACAAAGGGTGCGTCAATGTAAATGCCAATTAGGGTCAGCTCTGTGGGCTACACAGGAGACAGAGGCCCTATCATTTCTGATGATGACATTTCAAAGTCATGGCTCAGGTCCTTGAGAAAGATATACCTGTTATACTCTACTTATTTCCTTGTTTTTTCTCATCCGAAACAAATTTGACCATGTGACCTCAGCCTATCATATATTTTCTAGTTTTCTCTTCCTTGTTCTTTATTCTTTACCCTATCAAAAGCTTCTTACCTTCTATCTCATTCTGCAGTTCTCCCAAGTGGAAACTTTACACTTCATTAAGTGTTAAAATATCTTTGTACCATCTAGATTGTTTTCTTTAATCATTTTTAACACTAGGTAGAAAGAGTATATATTATTTTCCTCCCTCATAAAAGGAAAATACTTATTTCATCTACCCCTTTTCTTCCTGCCTTGAATGCAGCTCTATGAGAATGTGGTATTCTGGAGGGCATCCTGTAATAGTAAAAAGGATATTAGGGGGAAAACTAGTGAAATCCAAATAAAATGTGGTGCTTAGAAAATACTCCTGTTCCTGTGTTGATTTCTTAGTTATGGCAAATATACAATACAGCAACTATTTTGAGACCACGCGGAAACAGTTAACAATTAAAATTGTTTTAATTAAGAATTAAAACGATTAAAACAATTAAACGGGATCCCTGGGTGGCGCAGCGGTTTGGCGCCTGCCTTTGGCCCAGGGCGCGATCCTGGAGACCCGGGACCGAATCCCACATCGGGCTCCCGGTGCATGGAGCCTGCTTCTCCCTCTGCCTGTGTCTCTGCCTCTCTCTCTCTCTCTGTGACTATCGTAAATAAATAAATTAATTAATTAAAAAAAAAAAAACAATTAAACAATTTAAACAGCAAAGAACGAACTCCCTAAAGATGGTACAGTAGAAAGCCAGAAAGCCTTGATTGTCGATGACTTCACTGAATCATGAGTCCCCATCTGGAACCATCCATTTCTAGTCCCTCTTTTCTTTTTAATAAACTTCTACTTTTTAGGAAAGTTTTAGATTTACTGAAAATGTGCTAATGTAGTACAGAGAATTCCTACACATCACTTATCAAATTCCCCTTATTAACATCCTGCTACTATTGTATATTTGCCATAACTAAGAAATCAGCATAGGAACAGGAGTATTTTCTAAGCACCACATTTTATTTGGATTTCACTAGTTTTCCCCCTAATTTCCTTTTTACTATTACAGGATGCCCTCCAGAATACCACATTGCATTTAATTATTTTGCCTTCTTATTTTTAACTGGTTTATTCTCACAGTTTACTTGTTTTTCATGACCCTTGACAGATATTAAGAGTACTGGTCAAGTGTTTTTAGTTTGTCTTATGTATTTTTTTTTCAAGAAAGAACTGTAGTTATGGGCTTTGGAGAGGGATACCAAAGAGGTGAAATGCCCTTCTACCCATGCCCATGCTACTAACATGATTTATCACTGATGATTTAATACTCATCACCTGGCCAAAGCAGTTTTTTCCAGGTTTCTCAGTTGAGTTATTCTCAGGTAAAGTTATTCTGCCCTCTTTCCATATTATATTCTTTGGAAACAAATCGCATGCACAACCCATAGTCAAGGTGAGGATGGATGGGACAGAAATTTACCTCCATTTCTTGGAGGGACTAGCATTTATATGAATGATTAAGAATTCTCCTGTAAGGCTGGTCCTTGACATCTAAGTCAGAGAAGGTGAAGTGGGGTGGGGCTAGTCCCACAAAGATAGAGGATAGGTCCCTGGCCTGCAGAGAGAGGGGTATGAAGGGGTCCAGGCATAGCCTGTAGGTAGAGAGACCAGCCCTGGTCTGGTAGGCCTAAGGGTGAAGAAGGGACTGGAGGACTAAGGGTCTGGGTGGGGATCTGCTCTGCTAGCTGGGCCTGAAACTCCAGCCCTGGGAGGTTCCTCACCCCAACTATGGAAGTAAAGATTCTATAGGCCTTCTCTTCAGAGCAAAGTTCCATGCCTGAGGGCCACAGGGTTTTCTTATCCCTGACTGGGGATTGAGAGTACTTTATCCCAGCAGGGCTGGTTTGGTGTCCAAAGTGCATCCAGGAAACTTTGCACATGTGCATGCTAGGAGGAATTGACACATAGCAAAGAGAGGGCTCTGTGCTGCGACTGAGGATTTGAGTTAGTGAGGATTCCAAGTAGGCCTGAAAATATTCAGCCTCCCTCTCCCAATGCATCTTTAACTCATCTTCATCTGGGCTTCTATTTTGAGTTTCCACTTGCCTTGGTACTACTACGTCTGTCCCTACTCATCTTAAAGTGGCAAGTACTCTTTTCCCAACCTCTCCCTCTTCTCTCACCTCCAGCTCCTAGCAACTACTTTTCTACTATTTCTATGAGTGACATTTTCTTCAAATTCTACACATAAGTGATACTATACAGTATTTGTCTTTCTCTGTATGGCTTATTTCACTTAGCATAATGACCTCAAAGTCCATCCATGTTGTCACAAATATTAGAATTTCCTTGTGTTTTTTTATGACTGAATAATGTTTCACTGTGTATAAATGTCACATCCTCTTTATGCATTCATCCATTGACGGCCACTTAGAATGGTTCTATGTCCCAGCTATTATAAATCATGCTGCAGTAAACATGGGAGTGCAGATATTTCTTGGACATACTGATTTTGCTCCATACAACCTGACTTGGAGTTACAGGATTACGTAGTAGTTCTCTTTTAAATTTTTTAAGGAACCACCATACTATTTCCAGAGTGGCTGCACAAATTTACATTCCCACCATCAGTACCCAAGGGTTCCCTTTTCTCCATATCCTCGAAAACACTTGTTATCTCCTGTCTCTTTGATGACAGCCATTTGTATTTTCTTGATGGTAGTGATGTTGAGCATCTTTTCATGTATCTGTTAGCCATTTGTATGTCTTCTTTGGAAAAATATCTATCTAGTCTCTCTTCCCACTTTTAAATGGATTATTTGGAGGGGTTTTTGTATTGATTTGTGTGAGTCCTGTCTATATTTTGGATATTAATCCCTTATTAGATATATCATTTGCAAATATTTCCTCTCATTTTACAGGCTGCCTTTTCATTTTATTGATGATTTCCTTTGCTATGCAGAAGCTTTTTATTTTGTGATGTAGTTTGGCTTGTTTTTGTCACCTTTGTTTGGGATTTAAATTGAAAAAAAAAATCATTACTATGACCTGTGGTAAGGAGTTTACCATTTCTGCTTTCTTCTAGGAGCTTCACTGCTTCAGATATTAAATTTAAATCTTTATTCCACTTTGGATTGATTTCTATGTATGGAGAAAGGCAGGGGTTCTGTTTCATTCTTTTGCATGTAGATGTCCAGTTTTCTCAACACTATTTATCGCCCCATTGAATATTCTTGGCTCCTTTGTGGTAAATTGATTGACATGTATGATTGGATTTATTTCTGGGCTCTCCATTCTGTTCCATTGGTCTATATGTTTGTCTTTACGCAAGTAGTATACTTTTTAAATTACTGTAGACTTGTAATGTATTTTGAAATTAGAAAGTGTGATGCCTGTAGCTTTATTCCTCTTTTTTCAGGATTGTTTTGTCTATTTGGAGCCTTTTGTGGTTCTATACAAATTTTTTTTTCCCATTTCTGTGAAAAATGCCGTCAGGATTTTGGCAAGGATTGCACTGAATCTGTAGATGGCTTTGAGTAGTATTTTAACAGTATTAACTCTTCTAATCCATGAGTATGGAATATTTTTCCATTTATTTGAGTTTTCTTCAACTTATTTCATTTCATTAGTGTACTGTAGTACCAGTTCTCTGGGCACCCGTCTTGTTTAAATTCACTCCTAAGAACTTTATTTTTGTTGACGTATTTGTAAATGGTAGTTTTGTTTTGTTTTGTTTAATTTCTTTTTCGGATAGTTTGTTGTTAGTGTATATAAACATCATTGATTTCTGCATATTGATTTTATATCCTTCAACTTTATTGAACTTTTTAGTTCTAACAATTTTTATGAAGTCTTTAGGGATTTCTACATATAATAACATGTCATCTATGGATGGAAATAGTTTTATTTATTATTTTCCAATCTGAATGGCTTTTATTTATTTCTCTTATTTCATTTATCTGGTTAGAACCTCCAGTACTATGTTGAAAAGTGGCAAGAAGAGGACGTTTTGTCTATTTCCTGATTTCAGGGGGAAAATTTTCAGCTTTTTACCACTGAGTATGATGTTACCTGAGAGCCTCTCATATATGGCCTTTATTATGTTGAGGTATGTTCTCTGTATACTCAGTTTGTTAAGAGTTTCTACCATGAGTGGATGTTGAATACTGTCAAATGTTCTTCTGCATATATTAAGATGATCATATAATTGTTATCCTTCATTTTGTTAAAGTGCTGTATCACATAGATTGATTTGCAGATACTATACCACTCTTGAATCTTTGGAATAAACCTCACATTATCATGGTGTATGAACCTTTTAATTTATTGTTTAGTTTGGTCTGTTAATATTATATTGAGTGTTTTTATATCTATATTCTGGCCTTGATGAATGAGTTTGGAAGTGTTCCCTTTTCTGTGTTTTGTTTTATTTTGTTTTTGAAAGTATTTGAGAAGTATTGGTATTAATTCTTCTTTAGATATTTGGTAGAATTTACCAGACAAGCTATCATGGCCTGAACTTTTAGTAATTAGGAGGTTTTTGATTACTAATTAAATCTCCTTACTAGTAATCAGTCTGTTCAGATTTTCTATTTCTTCATGATTCAGTCTTAGTAGTTGTATGTATGATTCTAGGCTTTTATCCATTTCTTTTAGTTTGTCAGTTTGTTGGCATATAATTGTTCATAGCAGTCTCATGATCCTTTGTTCTTGTGTGGTATAATTTATAATGTCTCCTCTTTTATTCATAATTTTATTAATTTTTGTCCTTTTTCCTTGGTGAGTTTATTTTTTTTTATTTTTTTTCCCCTTGGTGAGTTTAGTAAAAGGTTTTGTTTATTTTGGTTATCTTTTCAAATTGTGATGTTATATTTATAACCATATATATATACATATATATGTAATCATATATATATAATCATATATACACACACATGCACAGACACACACACACACACACACAATTTCTGAAATGGAGCTTGCAAGTTATTGCCACTTAGAATGAGTTAAAGGCTTTGTTTTATCCTTTAAGTCTAGCTTCAGATAAAACTCTTCCAAGGGTTCATGGATGCACAGGAACCACTAAGATTTACAGGAATATTCTGATCTCACAGGTAAACACTGGTGAGGGCCCCACAAATCACAAAGTAATAGCATTTAGTTAATATGACTAAAACATTCTATGTTTAATTTCAGGTTATTTTTAAGTAAACTATATAAGTTTATGCAATTCACTTTAAATTTGTATGAGATGGTGGAATTGAAAAACATGGTAAATGATGATCATATCTCTAAAAGATGATCTCACCTCTAAAAGTTCATGTATCAACAACAAGACATCAACACCATTTAATATTTATTTATTTATAACAATTTCATTTATTTTGAGAGAGCAAGAGAGCACACAAGCAAGGGGGGAGGCAGGGAGAGCATCGAGAGAGAGAGAAAATCCCAAGAAGACTCCATTCTGAGTGTGGAGCCAGATGTGGGGCTCAATCTCATGACCTGAGATCACGACCCTGGTCAAAATCAAGAGTCAGAGGCTTAAACTGACTGAGCCACTCACACACCCTGTCATTTCATATTTAAATTAACTTCCTCATGAAATTTGCTATTTTAACAGAACATGATTATGTTAACCAATTTGCCTTTTATAATTCTGCTGAATCTATCTCATTTATGGTACAGAAATTTTTATCTTGTTTCCTTTGTTTTACCAGAAATAATGTTTCTATATATTTGTGTATTTTTCTGTCATCTACCTATCTAAAACTGGTAAACCTTCTGTTTACTAATGCAATATTTCTAGATTTATGAGTAGTCATCTTTTACCTAACAATGCTTTTAAAATCTCTTCATAGGGAATCTTCAGTGCCTTACAGTCCTAGAGTTATGCTAAGTTTCTTCCACCTCTCTGGGATTTACCATTTCCATACAAGATGATGTTTGATTCATTGGTATAGTGGTTCAACATGCTTAAAATTCTCAAATTATTTGCTCAGGTTGAAGGAAAAAAAAAACATTTTTGCTGAAGATTACCATCACTTTGTGTGATTCTTTTTTTATTATTATTTTGCCAGAGAGTTATTTTGATGCTCATATTCATTTTCTCTTTCCACTAATCTTTCAGTAAGTGTCCTGCTGTCGCTTTCTCTTGAGTCTAACATCCTGTTTCTTTCTGTATCAAGTTGTGTTTCTTCTACTTATTGAATATATTACAAAGAAAATACACAGAGTATATGTTATAAGCACATTTGTGCATTTTGTGAAAATAACAATAAGTTAACAGTAGTCAGGTCAGATTATTCTCACTAAAATATCACTTTCTAATGCTATTCATCTTAGTGTATAAGTAAAACTCATTTTTAAATCTCACAGTTAGAAGTACAATCCAGCCCATGAGCAAAAGGAATAAATTGGTGGAATATGCTCTGATACGGCAGCAGGAAATCAGAATGAACTGCAGATTCTTGGCAACACAGAAGCATTTATTCCTGAGAATGGGAAGAAATGATTATATGCTCACCAGTGGGCTGAAATCCACAAACAGCAAGGCCACTCTGGCACTATGATTAACTTTAGCCAATCCTTCACCCAGAGGTGATTTCTGATGCTCGACAGTTTTGCTATGGCAAACAAATCTGGTTACCAAATAATCAGAAGCTAAAATAAAATATTTCCTGAATATTTTAAGATTTTTCCTTCATTAGAAGCTGACATTACCATAGTAATGTATTATTTCTTTAATATAATTATAATTAAATTCAGCACGAATTTTTGTCACTATTACTCATGTTCTACTCTCAAAACTTAAACTATAGATTAGCCTGAATTTAATGAATAGTTTAAAGTAAATATAATGTTTTGATGATATAAAACAAAATTAATTTAAAAAAACAGTAGAATTTTTTTAAAAAGCTACAATAACTAAAAAACTGACAATGTATAGTGGGCTCCATCTCAATTAAATCTCAGCCATAGAAAATACTATCCAGTTATTAATATCTCTCCCCTTTGTGTGTTTGTGTATGCTTATGTGTATGAAATAAATTCAATATATAAGTAATCATATATATTCAAGATATCTTCATATACACTTATATGAATCTAAGTATACACACACGCATATATATGTGAATAGAGAGGGGATAATCATAACAATTGAGTCAGATTTTATGTCATTATATGTTATATTCATTTAGTTACCCACATTTAACCACTCTTCATTTTTTCAGAATTGTTCACAGTGCTATCCACCAAAGAGATGAATGTATTTTTGTGAATGACTGAATGGTTACTAAGGCTAGTGAAGTTAAACTACTTCTTTGCTTTCTGAAAAATCTCCCTCAAAAACCACCACATTGTAATGATAGATAAATATATTTTAGTACAAAGCTTAAATTATAAGAATCTCAGAGAAATTTCCATGATCCAGAATTGAAAAAAAAAAAAAAAAACCTGAAAACCAGAAAGATATGCATTTGCCTTACCCTTGGCAATATGTGTAACCCAAGACCCTGATACTTAAGCACAAGTCAAAGGATACAAAATTATGTCATTAAAAAAAGTGAGAATTATATAAATTCACTTATTTTCAACCAGGGAAACAGGAAAGTTTACTGGGTTAAAAAACAATTATAAATGAGAATTCATATGCTCTACTTTGACTTTAGGTCATTTGAAGTTTGAATTTTAAAGGATGTATGATTCAAGTAACCACAAGCTACAAAATACACATTAATGTCAATCTTTGTTGATAGCACTTAAATGTTTCAACAGAATTGAAAGTAAAATTTCTTTGAAGGCACACATCCTCAACTCAAGCAACAATGATTTCCACAGACAAAGCTCCATTAAATGTGAAATGCTGATTCTAAATTACACTGCGCAAAAGGAAATACTCTTGATCTTAGCCAATAGGCCAAGAAGCGATAAAAGGAAATAATTTATCATGAGAACAAGCAGAAAGAGTAAGCATCAAGTGTAGATTTATAGGAAACTTAATTATTAAAAATGCAGGATAAAGGAATGTAAGCATATTTACCATTGTTAAAGAGGTAGAATATAAAATAAACTAAGTACTATCAAAGTAGTCTAGATATATTTGAGAAAGATCCAGTCAGAAATAACAATTGGAAGGAATGTCAATATAATTAAAATATAAGTTCAGTGGAGGGTATAAAATAAAGTAGCACAGCCACTTACAGAATCTGTTTACTGGAGTATACATTTTAAATTACACACAAACACACATATATATTTAAATTACATATATACATAAATGTGCATATGTATATATCTATAATATAAATATAGGTGAGAAATTAGTTCAGAGAAAGAAAGATACAGGAAATATAAAGGAGAGTAAGAGATATGGAGAATACATTAAAATAACAACATAGGAGTTGCAGAAGAAGGGAATAGAAAAGAATTAAAGGGCAGCTCAGGTGGCTCAGCAGTTTAGGGCTGTCTTCAGCCCAGGACATGATCTTGGAGATAGGGGATCGAGTCCCACGTCAGGCTCCCTGCATGGATCCTGCTTCTCCCTCTGCCTGTGTGTCTCTGCCTCTCTCTCTCTGTGTGTGTGTCTCTCATGAATAAAAAAATAAAATCTTAAAAAAAAGAAAAGATTTAAAAAATTTGCTATATCAACCTTTTAATAACAAATTCTACATTTAAAATAATATTGCCATACTGATTAATAGTAATTGGTAGATTTGAGGATTGTTACATTGTAAAAAATGACATTAAGTTCTAGAGCCATAATGGATATATATTTATTATTTAAGGTAGTGAAACATAAGTAGCTCTTTTAGTTATTTTTTTTAAAGATTTTATTTATTTATTCATGAGAGACACACAGATAAAGGCAGAGACATAGAGGGAGAAGTAGGCTCCTCGCAGGGAGCCCAAAGTGCAACTAAATCCCAGGGTTGGGATCAAGGTCTGAGCCACCAGCTGACTCTCAACTGCTGAGCCACCCAGATATCCCTCTTTTAGTTGTTTAAAACCCTAAGAGGTTCTTAGGCAAAGAGATCGGTGTATATCATTGGGGACTATATAAGGAAAACAAGAGTACAGAAGGAGGGACTTTCTTCTATGTTGAAAAGAAGATTGAGTTATCTTGGCAGCAAAATAGAAATCAGATTTATTTCTACTTACATATGTATATATATATATTTCAATAAAATATGTGAAGAATGAGGAATTTTCAAAAAGTGCCAATTATCTCGGCTTTTGAAGTTGTCTCTATAGGCACCTCCATAGGTAATAATAGTAGACCCAATGTGTTTTCATTCCTGAATTAATTTTGACAGCTAGGTATATCTCAGGGGCATCCGAAGCCATTAATGGTTATGTTATATATACTATCATTCTAATTCATTCTAGGTGTACTCATTTTCTCTCTGAAATAACATTTCATCTTAAAAAATTCTCAATTTACTACAATCATGTCCATTTTATTTTAATTTGTCTTAAATATACTATTTTTAAATCTCAGATACATCTCCTCTAGCAAACTGAAATGGGGCTAGGCAAATATTTCCCTCATTTGTTCCACTCATGAGGGCCTTCATTTGCATTCAGTCCTTTAATTTTATCTGTCTCTCCTGAGCATAAAATACTGAAGTGTGTAGTCATCAGCCATAAAGTAACCCATTCCTAGCAACTACCCATTAGTGAATAGGTATAACTGCATAATACCTTTGTTGAGGGCAGGATAATAGTGATTCTTAGCATGTTCTTTGATTTTTGGCCAAAGGCAGTAAGACTATCTAAATATCCTCCATCCTTATTTTGTTTCTTGACTTGTCATACAATATTTACAATTCTGCATTTTATACTTAGAAGTTAAGTATTTAGCTCAGTAGTATTATCTAGCTTATCAAAGTTAACTCTCCCTTGACAGTTTTTCTGAATAGTCATGCAATCTAAAATTAATAAAAGGCAGATACTAATCTAGATGGGCAAAGGAGCAGCCATTTGCTTATTTTCTTATAGCTTATTAATGAGATACTATATGTGAGTTCTGGTTCTGTGATCCATTTCATCTCATTCTATTTATGTATACTTACTGGATAAATGATTAAGGAGCTTTTAGATGACTGGGAATACGTTAACTTTTAAGCAGAGAAGGGGGGGGAACTTGAGGTACAACCTGAAATTTTAGAGAAGTGTTTAATGAAATGTGTTTTTGCAATAAAATATATTCATTAGACCTCTCTCCTCTTTTCCTTAATCCCACTGACCAAATAAAGTGATTCTAATTTTACATATTCTATAAATTCGGCTTAATTAGGAGGAATTAAATTGTCAAAAACAATGTGTTCTCATATTTTATATAAAAATAGCAAAATAGGGGAATCCCTGGGTGGCTCAGCAGTTCAGCTCCTGCCTTTGGCCCAGGGCATGATTCTGGAGTCCTGGGATCGAGTCCCACATCAGGCTCCCTGCATGGAGACTGCTCCTCCCTCTGCCTGTGTCTCTGCCTCTCTTTCTCTCTCTCTCTCTCTCTCTCTCTCTCTCTCTCTCTGTCTATATCTCTCATAAATTAATAAATAAAATCTTTAAAAAATAGCAAAATATTTGCCATAAGATAATTTAGCAGTCAGATTTGGTACTTGCAAGGCAAGTTACACAGTATTTATTTACATACTGTGGAATGAGAGTAATAAACTCTTCAGTTGCTGTATATGACTAATTGTATTTTTGGTATCAAATTGCATATAGAGGAGAAGCAACTGTATTTATTATCTTTAATTCTCTTCATGTCTTATTTTATCATTTAATTACATATTAGGCAAATATATATACTATGAAAAAAGCTATTTTAATAAATGTTTTATCACTGCCAAAATATAACAGCTTTTGAGATATCTGAGAAATACAGTCCATCCTGATATAAATATTTTATACTTTGGAATCCAAAATAATCAAATATATTAAATTCCTGACAGATTATCAATTATTTGGGCTTATCCTCTGCCTAGTAAAATATTTGTAGCATGAAAATATTTCTATATTTTACATAATAAGTGCTTTCTAATTTTCCACTTTGCTTTAATTACTCCTTTGAAGATAAGAGCTTTCAGAGAGTGCTTGACTTAGAATGAAGCACATCAGGGGTAATGGAACCACAAAGATGGCTGAGGTTAAACCACAGAAACATTACAGGTTTAATTACATGAGTGGATGAAGGTATAATGCAATTATACAATAAAATTGAGTTAAAGACCAGTAATCAAAACTCCAGATTGTAGCATTATCCTAAATTTTGTTCTTGCATTTTGCCTCCCATCTAAAACACATTCCATGTCTCCATATCCCTTCCATCCACCGTCTTGAAATCTAGTATTAACATATGTCACCATGTTCTTCCACCATTAAAAAACTTCATTTTTCTTGTAATCTCTATTTCCACTTACTTCTTTCTACTTAATGTCCACTCCTAGTTTTCTGATTGTAGTTTTCCCCACTATATGACTATGTCAACTTACCTATGAATAGTAGTGATGCCCCAGTAAGAGAATAGTTGAATATGTCAGCCAACACATGTTTATACATTCAATTTTACAAGTGATATGTAGAATACATAACATTTATGATATATATACATGTAATTTTCAATCATTTATACATATTCATATCAAAAAATGAAACACCAAGAAAACAGCTTCTGACAGCAAGAATATATTGAACAGGGGAAAAATGACACTCAGTGTCTCTCAAGGAACAGATTTAGGAATGGGAGAATTAAAACAGGTATAATTTTCCAGGAATAAAGTCTACAGTATAATTGCAAAAGAGATTAGAGAATCAGGTCTGTTAATTCGGTTAAGACTAAGTCCCATGTGAACAGGCGATTAAGGAGTCATAGGAATAAAAGAACCAGAATTATTAGCATTTAGGTTGTATGTGTGTATGTATAATAATGTAATTTGACTCTAGTAAGTATATAATTATAATTGGGAAGTGCAGATCAGAAATTCCAGCATTAATCCAGTCTTCCATAAAATATTTTCAATAAATTCATGTATAATTCTAATTCTTTTTTTAAAGAATTTTATTTTTATTTATTCATGAGAGAAACAGAGAGAAAGAGGCAGAGTCATAGGCAGAGGGAGAAGCAGACTCCCTACAAGGAACCTGATGCAGGACTCTATCCTGGACTCCAGGATCACGCCCTGAGCCAAAGGAAGACACTCAACCACTGAGCCACCCAGGAGTCCCATATAATTCTAACTCATCTGCAGTAATTGTAGGTAATTATGAAACTTTTTAGGTTATCTTAAGTTTCTATATATTCTGAAAACTCTAATTCAATACCTAATTAATTATATTACATTATATTAATTTATATAGTGAACTTATACAGCAATTTTCATATAATCGAATGTACTTCATTTTTTCTTTAGGTTCCATACTGAGAAACTATAATCTGCTAATATATATCATATAGAAATACCAAAAAAAGTGGTTCCCTTATATGTCCTACAAATGTTTTATTAATATATACTGCACTAGGTTTTATTCTTCAGTAACATTAAAGATTTAGAGCTAGGCAAATTCTATACACAAATATAAACATAGGCAATAATAGATAATTAGAAGTAAGAGAAAAAACTGAGAGGAAAAAAGGGGAAGAGAGCATCATGGCCTTGAAATCAGAAGAGAAATAAGGATAATTTAACTCAGAACAGGAAAAAGGATTGGAATGGACATCTGGAAGGGTACCAAGATAAAAGCAAAGGCTAGGCATAGAAAGGGAATGAGGCTGGAATGAGAAGGAAGTTTTTGTGCCAGAAGGAAAGCAGATATTGGGCCCTGAGCCAGATCAGGCTGTGAGGGTGGTGGCGACTGTTACAGGATTGAGTTATGGCTGGAAGGGAGAACAGAATGTGCCTGGCCAGGAGCAGACATTGGAACAAAACAGCAGCATGTGAAGTGAGAGGAATGTGTTCAGAGCCGTTGGAGGTTGTTGGTTATTTAATCATAACTTTGTTCCTTCTGCTGCCAGAGACCAATGGAACTCCCTCCCACGGAGGTCAAACAAATGGTTTTCTCAACTCACTTAGTCAATTACCCACCCTGTGGTTACCCTGTGACTAACCACAATTTAAGACAAATGAGATGCATTAAATATGCAGTTGCTCACAAGGTTCCTATGACCTAACTGTTTAAGGGATTTAGATACTCCCTTGCTAAGATCAGACTAACTGTATGATTAGTATATTAAAATACTTGTTTTAATATTCTTATATCCTTGCTAAGGATATTACACAAACTACTAAGAAATACATAAACTACTAAAAGTAGAAAGAGTTACTAGTGTTTGAGTCACAAAGATGCGAAACTGAATCCCAGGTCTGTTATTTCCTATTTAAACTGAAAACAACTATTGTCTCACAGCCTCAGTGTTCTACTATTAATATATATATATATATTTTTAAGATTTTCTCACCCCAAATCCTATCTCTATATCTGATTTTGATCTTGGAATATGAATTGCTATCTAATTGTTGACCACTGAATAATCTGTTACTTCCTAGTAACAGATATATCTTTCATATCTTAAAGATCAAGTTGACACATTTTATTTCCTCTTTCACTTCCTGGTAGATTCCATTATAGTAAAGAGACATCCATCGCCCTCAGTTCTTTCTTATCCACATGGCACCCTGTATGGGCTAGTCTTGGGATACACTGAGGTTATGTAGCATTGACCACTTTACTGGTAAACTTGGGAAGCTATATTTCTGATTCTTACAGTTCATCAGATGTTGTTTATCTTCATTTTATCTTTATTTTAGCTACTTGTTCTTGCATTAATTTATGCAAATATTCTCTGAGATTCAAGGACAAAGAAATAAACGTACAAATTTGAGTTTTGGGGATGAGATATTTGACAATATTGATGTAAATAGATAGAAATATATTTTCATAGACTTTTTCTTACCTCTCAATCTTTGTAGATTCATTGTCAACAAGACCTAGACTCAGCATACAGAGCTACTAAAATCTAGCTTTGGTCAAGAAAAGTTGTATTGATAAAATGGAAACCACCTTGACTAATAATAATGACTGGCATTTGTTTTGTGTTTTCTTTACTCAGCAGAGGACCTCAAAATTAACAAGGGATTTGTGGTGCTATGATATTCTGATATGCACTTCTCAAATTAAAAACCATTCAAATTTTATTGGACTGACTTTACTTGTGAGAAGTTGCAGAATATAGCACCCCAAAATGTGCTACTCTGGCATGTTGACAGTTCTGTGTTAAAGGCACTTGAAAAACAGTAAATATAAGAAAAACACTCTAACTTTCCTTCTGTTTCTTAAAAGCAGGAGATGAAATTTCCCTGTGAAAGAGTAGCTTTCTTATCAATGACAAGAAGTTGAGACCAAGAAAATCCTGTGCAAACAGAACTTGTTAAAATAATTCTTATTTTCCTTTAGTTTTCCCACCTAATTCAGTTAATTTTCTGCAGTTGCCTCTCTTTGTTCAACATAATGTAAAAGCTTTCTGTAGACTTTACCTTGGGTTTGCATTCCTTACAAAGGCTCCCCTGTCACATAAAATTTACATATATTTCCATGCTTTTATCCTGCTAATCTGTTTTATTTCAATTTAGTTCTCAGATCCAGCAATAAAACCCCAAGAGGATAGAGGGAAAAATCCACCTCCCCTACACTGATGAGGCACTGCTCTTCTCTGGATGATATGAAGAGGTATAAGACAACACATTTCATTAAGATTTTCATATGATATTTGAGAGAGACAAGGCAAAATGAGATATGGAACAAAGCATAATACATACTAGTGTATTACTAAATATAAAGGGCTATTGAATATAAGACATATCATCTATAGTGAGAAAGAATGAGTCTGTTTTCTTGGTTTGCCTTTCTTTTCCTCCCTGTGTTCATTTATTTCATTTCTTAAATTACACGTGAGTGAAATCATATGGTATTTTTCCTTTTCTGACTTATTTTGCTTAGCAGAATACATTCTGGCTCCAACCACATTGTTGCCTTGTTGAATGGCAAGATTTCATTCTTTTTGATGGCCGAGTAATATTCCATTGTCTATATATACTATATCTTCTTTCTCCACTCACCAATTGATGGACATTTGGGCTCTCTTCATAGTTTGGCTATTATTGATATTGTTGCTATAAACATTGGGGTGCATGTATCCCTTTGAACTAGTATTTCTGTATCCTTTGGGTAAATACCTAGTAGTACAGCTGCTAGATTATACAGTGGTTCTATTTTTAACTTTTTGAGGAGCTCCATACTATTTTCCAGAGTGGCTGCACCAGTTTTGAATTCCCACCAACAATGTAAGAGGGTTCCCCTTTCTCCACACCTTTGCCAATACCTGTTGTTCCTCGTATTGTTAATTTTAGCCATTTTGACAGGTGTGAAATGATATCTCATTGTAGTTTTGATTTATATTTCCCTGATGATGAGTGAGGTGGAGTACCTTTTTATGTGTCTGTTAGCCATCTGCATGTCTTCTTTGGAAAAATGTCTATTCATGTCTTCTGCCCATTTCTAATGACATGTTCTGATCATAACGTGAAACATTTGGTAAACATATATGGGGATAATGAATGAAAGGGAAATCTTGGATTGCCCTGAAACTGTGTTTTTACATAATAGGTAACTTGCATTTTTACAGATAGTAATTTATCTAGATGTCAAATGCACAGTTGGGCGAGCTCATTTGCTTCTGCCCTTGACCACAGCCATTCTCAACACTTCTTTGCTCTGCACTGACCCATTGGTAGCTGACCCAGGAGAAAAGATGACCCATAAATAATGCCTCCTCTGAGGGAATTTTCATTGGGTTCAGTAAATGGGAGGGCTTTACTGATCTCCTAAATGCTGCTGATTTATGAGTATACATTTCTAGGAAAAACAAAAAGGCATTCCTCTTTCCAAGCCTATATATACAACCATCCAAATAGATATCTAAAATCACAGTGTTCTCACCTGAACTTTCCCTGGAACACACTTTCCTTCCTATTTCTCTGAATAAATCATACTACCAATCTGTAAATTTCTGAATCTCAAACCTATGAATGCATTTGATTCTCTTCCAGCACCTAGTTATGAAAGTCATATTGATAAAATACAAAAATATTTGTACTAATTTTTGTCATATTTACTGTCTTTGCAAGTATACACATCATTTTTTCCTGGAATAATCCTTTAGCCCTTGCTGTCTATACCTGTTCTCCAATTTACTAATTGAAAAGCACTACTAAAATTAAAATATTTTGATGTGTCATCTATAATATCTTCAACAGCTTCTCAGTACATTAGTATTAAAGTCTATCTTTCCTTTGAACATAAAACTCATTATTTTCAGGTTTTCCTAACTAATCCTTCATGATCAACTATCATCATACACACATGCCCATCCTTAGCATGAGTACATGCACACACACATCCCACAGTGAAATCCAGTTGATTCTTGAACAACGCAGGTTTGATCTGTACAAGTCCACTTATATACAGATTTTTGGGGGGATATAATACATTACTTTAAATGTGCTTTCTCTTATGATCTTACTAATAACATTTTCCTTTCTCTAGTTTATTGTAGAAATGTTGTATATAATACATATAACATACAAAATGTGTTAATGGACTATTTCTGCTATTAATAATGCTTTGGTTGATAGGAGACTATTGCAATTAAGCTTTTAGGGAATCAAGAATTGTACGTAGATTTTCCATTATGTGGGCAAGTCAGTGTCCCTAACCCACATATTGTTTGTTCAAGGGTCAACTGTAGTTATATTAAATCTCATGCATGCACAGCATAGTTTGCAACCACTGCTTGCTTTGATCAGCCTCTCCCTCTTGCTTGGAATACTTTTTTTTTTTTAAAGCACTTCCTTTAAACATATATAAATGTAGTAACTCAAGACTTGCTTTATATGAAATTGAACTTTGTTCCAGTTAGAATTATCTCCCTTATTCTTACTGCCTCAAAATGAATCCATACTTCTATACTTATACTTCTAACACTTTCTTATAAATAATAGTTTATTTTTCTTCCTTCTAATTCAACTGAAAAGTTTCCCAATACCCTGGCTATTTAATATTAGTCTCATTGTCCCAACAAATCAGATATTCTGTTATGAAACTGTAAAATTTGGTGGCTTAAAAATATTTAAACAAAATTATTCAGGGCTTTGTTACCAGTCTCCTGGTGGTGGTAATGATACTGCAGTAGTCCTGGCTTACTTGAAAGGTAGCTTCAACAGCCAGTCTTCTTGTGAACCTCTGGATGATGCATTCCAGTCCACATTTCTTAGACCTAAACAGTTTTTCTTTCAGTTATCTCCTGTAGTATTTTGTATCCCATGTGCCTTCTAATATTTCAGTCTATTTTATACACATTCATACAGTTTTTCTATTTAAATTTTACTTAGAAACAAAAAGAACCTTAACTGAAATCCTTTTATATACTCAGCACCAAATAATATGCTTATGTCATTGAAGCTTAATTTTTATTTCCTGACTGTATGAATGAATGAATAAGTTTCTTCTTTAATGATGAACATTGTGATAAACATTCATTGAGTGCTTATTTTGTGTGAAGTTCTTTACAACATACTTTATGGAAATGAATTTATTCACTCCTAACCATCCCTGTGAGATAGACATTATCTGTACTTTACTGGGAAGAATATTGTGATACAGATAAGTTAGTTACATGGCTCAAACTCACACTTAGTATATAATGAAACTGGGATCTGTACTTGGACTTGAACATCTGTTCCAGAACCCAAACCCATTCCATTGTTCTATATTGCCTCTTAATGCAGGATGAGAAGTAGGTTTTGTTTGTGGTTATTGAGATCATTATTAGTTTAAACAAAATGAGTACTCTTTGAATCTTTAAACATTAGAGTGCATTTTTTCCTACTGTCTTTGGCCAACTAAAAGGAAATATAAAATATATAACAGTTTATCCAATTTCGGCAGAGAAGTGAAAATAATTTTAATGATTGTCTTCCCAACTGTGTGATTTGCTTGTTAATCAGCATGATCCATAAATGAATCAGCTCATATTCATAAAAACATCTAGGAGAAAAATATATGCCTTCAATTTTAAAAGTCTAGAATTTATCAACCCCAGTTAAATGAGCATGTTTTATAAATTTGCATGTTATACTAGAAGGGTATAAATATTTAAGCATATCATACTTTATTATATAAAAATATGTACATTTGATACATACTTATACATGTGTATATACATACACCATTGTAAATGGATATACATTTTATTTCCACATAAATTAGATTTTTAGATCCTATGTCTTTATATAGGCAAAATCTAAGCCAAAATAAGAATAATCTTGGCTTGGTAGATGAAGAATACTGATGAAGAACTATCTTTTGAATTTCTTCCTAAATGTTCTTATATCAAGCCTCAGAACTGCAGGAACAGAGAGTTCCAAAGCTTTGGAACCATGACAAAGACATCTTCCCCTGAATTTTACATCATTTATTTCAGTTAACTACTAAATGTCAGAAATGAAAAGGACACTACCAGAAATTTTTTAAGTTCTTAACTCTTCACCCCAATTATGGCCTTAAGAATAAAGTGTAAAAAATTTCAAAGAGCACAAACTGAAAGTAAAAAGAAGCTGGCCAATTTACAATAGACTTGCATTCTATTGTATATTTTAGAGAAAGCATTGTCTTCTAAAAATCAATATTCTACAATCATAACTTTTTCTTGACCTATCAAAAAATTGAGGCTTTAAAATGATAGGTTTTATAATTCCGTGAAATAAAAGCCCAATATCTATCCTAGATATTATTAAGTACACCCCCCAAGTATAAGCATGTGACGTTTACTCACATATCCACGTGTACTTATTCATTATGAAACAGCTGTTGGGGCAATATCAGACTTTGAAGCCTATGGTGTGCAAAAACTTTGATTATTTTTGCATATGAGAATGTATCTTTATTTTTTTTAATTTTTTTTAATTTTTATTTTATGATAGTCACACACACACAGAGAGAGAGAGAGAGGCAGAGACATAAGCAGAGGGAGAAGCAGGCTCCATGCACCGGGAGCCCGACGTGGGATTCGATCCGGAGTCTCCAGATCGCGCCCTGGGCCAAAGGCAGGCGCCAAACCGCTGCGCCACCCAGGGATCCCGAGAATGTATCTTTTTTTTTTTTTAATTTTTATTTATTTATGATAGTCACAGAGAGAGAGAGAGAGAGGCAGAGACACAAGCAGAGGGAGAAGCAGGCTCCATGCACCGGGAGCCCGACGTGGGATTCGATCCGGGGTCTCCAGGATCGCGCCCTGGGCCAAAGGCAGGCGCCAAACCGCTGCGCCACCCAGGGATCCCCGGAGAATGTATCTTTATTACCTAAAACATACATATTGATTATCACCTCTCTACACAGAAGTCCTTGACAATTACAGAGATAAATAATTTCTTAAATGAACTATCAAAAATACTTATTGAGCCCTTAATGTGTATGAGATGCTAATAATTTTGAAATGTTTTTTATTCACCTGTGAAAAAACAATGAATTTTGGTAGCTCTAAGGGTGAGGCAGATTCAATTTGGCAGGTTCTATGTTCGTTTTCTTTTCTAAGTCTACTAGCATGAACAGAAAGCTTTAAGAAAGCTGGAAAAGACAAAGGTTTTGCCTAGGAAAGCAATGAAATAAAATAGAATAAAAATAGTAATAGTAATGAAAAAATAGTAATAAAATTAATCTCTGAACTAATTTAGCCCAAATTCTTTATCATGCTAGTAGTTACATAGAATACATTTGCTTTTCTCAAACACATAATTCTATATTCTTCAGGTTTCTGTTTTGATATGTTCCTTCGCTTTGCAGGCCTGATGCTGAGCTTTTACTCTGAGATTTCACTCCTTTGCCTTCCTGGGTTTACTCATCTACTTTCTAAAAGCCTACCACTTTGTCTACTTTTCTACTACTTTGTCTTTTTTTTTTTTTTTTAATCCTTGAGCCTTAAAGAATTCTCCAAGAGAAAAATCAGAGGATGGTACTCATGAAAAATCTCTACAAATTAAAAATATATATCTTTGTCATCCTCATATCTGATTGCTATTCTGAAAGAAGTATTTGAAGAAATGAAAACTTGGATTCTGCAAAAATTAGTTTTAAAAATATATAATACATCAGCTTAAAAGGGCACCTGGAGTGTCAAATGGAATATAGAAAAAGGAAATCCAAATAGAGACTTGGCATAGTAAATTTTTAAAACATCAAAAAACAGTTCTGAAGACATGTAGAAATGAAAAGCAATTTATTAAAAATTAAGAATTGGTCTTCTTAAGAGCATCATAGAATATGTGAAGTCAGTGGATTAATATTTACCATGTTTTGAAGGTAAATAATTTATTACTTCTGGTACGGAATAGTCACAATAAAATCAATACACACTGGGCCACATAAATCCTGCAATTATTAAATAATGAACATCATAGACCATAATGCCTATCTAGGATAAAATGAAATTGCAAATCATAAACAAATGGAGGTATTAAAAATATCTTTTTTCTTAAAACAGTAAAAAATACCCTACTGGCAACAGACCCAGAAAAAAACCCCAAAACACCTTAAAAAGAATTACAGATTACTTAGAATATATAGGAAATAGCTAAAAGGTATATTTTAACTTGGAAGACATTTTTCAGGAATAAAGTTTGTAAACTATGTCTACCTTTAACTGTAAAAGATTAATTCCAAAAAGACTTAACTCCAAAATATTAAGCCTATACCCCTCAAAATAAGAAATATTAAAGAAAAATACGTAAATAAATGAATGAACAAACAGTTGAAGGTAAACCACAAAATTTTAAATGGTTCATGAAATATATAGTACTTCCCAAAGATATCATTTTAAACAAAATTGACATACTGCTTTGTCAAAAAAAAGTTTTGGAAAAATTCTTAAAACAAAACGTATGCCATGACTGAACACACTCTTACTCAATTATAAAATATTTTGATATTTAACTAATAAATCAATACTTAAATTAACAGTAACCTGAAAAACACTGACTCTTCTTTTAGCTACAGCAATAAAATATCTATCTATCCAACCACTCATCTTTCTATGATCTATCCTTTCCAGCCAGTTCAGGAATACAGCCTTAAAATGCAAACGTAAAACAGAAATGAGACAAATAGACTCGAGAAGCACTCTTCTTGAAAGTGGGCTCCCCTGAGGATCAAATAATAATTTACAGTTTTCTAAATCTAATTCTTCAGGGTCATATTTACTATGTAAACCTGTTATAACTCAAGTAATTTTGTATGAACACTCTTCTCATTGTATTTCTCCCTGTAATAGAAAAAAACACATATGTGTTGGCAAAATCTCCAACATATAATTTAGTATACACTGGAGCAATTATTTGTTTGAAACTATATCATCTACATATCATAATTCTATCTATATTATTTTATTGTTAGTCCCAGACTAGTACTTGCTATTATGGCTAAGTAACAAAAAGAGGAGAAAATTCAACTTAAACTGAAAATAAATTTCTAGGAGAATAAGAGAAAGAAATATTAATTAAAAATCAGAAATACATATGTGGGAAATGCATTTGTTATACTATACTTTATATACTAAATATACTGTATATTTAGACATTTTAATAATTAATTTTCATATCTGACCAGAAGATTTCTAGGGAAATATATATATGTTTGAATATATATTGTATGTATTGAATATGTAAATATATTTATTCAGACATATTATATATTCAAACACACCTATGTACATATATTTATTTATTTATATATACACATAGGTAAATAATATTTCCAGAATGAATCCAGTAAAAATTCATATATGGACTAATGATATTGTACTAGTAACTTATTTACTGCATTTGAAACAAAATCCGAATTCATGTGTATTATTTTACAATCAAAACTCTCAGTTTTTAAATATTAGCCATGTCAGCTTGCTTTCCAGTAGCACCAATATGTATGTTTTTTCCAACACAATCACATAAGTTCCCTGAGTTTCAATCCAGAATGAGGATAAGGTTTTGGGGATTTAAGGATGATTTTCTCTTAGTTTAATTTAACCAATACTTTTTTTAAATAACCATCCTACTCATGATTTTGGGATTCCTTGTTAGCTTTAATTTGCTGTCAAGCCTCAGTTATTCAGGTCCCCTGAATTTTACCATCATGACTTATATGAGATCACATGACTCAAGGGCGAAGTGGCTGGCCATTCAAATTTTGATAGATTAGAACTAATTCTCACTACCTACCTCAAAGACATTTCCATGGTTTATTTCCTTATTACCTTCATTTTACCCATGGCCTCTACTTGGCCTAGGGAACTCTATTCTATTTACTTTTGATAGACTTATTGTTTTAAGGTTTTCCTTCAAGAATTGATCTACACTTAAAATTCTATACACTGTAGTCTACTGAGCACTATGGCTTTTGATCCTCCACAGGCTAATAATAATCTTAACCCCAGCAGGAAGACTTTTAGGATGCTATATTTTTTCTTCTCATCTACAATTTTCTAAAGTGGCAATACTGATTGTTACTTGTCATCAGTTACTACATGCTTCTGTGAGTCATCACAGTCCAGGGATTAGTACAGAATTCAAAGAATAAAAATCTGGGTCTTAAAATTGGTCTCACAGCAAGCTATGCAAGTAGTGAACATCCGTATGGCTCACTTTCTCCATTTGTAAACTACTAAATGATAATTTTAAAATCCCATTAGAGATTGTTTTGAGCACTACATGGTATCTTATTATATCTAAAATGACATTCTCTAAATTAATAAATATAAGTTCACTCCCTGATAATAGTATGTACAAATGTCTATTCTATCTACAAATATTTAATACCAGTTCAGTTGTTTGTATGTCTTTACAGAGTTCAGCTGCATTTATTACTTCAATTACACAATGCATAATTTAAAAAAAAATTTACAGTACAGTAATTAATACAATGTCAGATTGCAAATCTGTACTAATTTTTTACTTAATAAATATCATGTCCTATGATGTAGTTTGACTCTAAAATGTGCATAAACTGAGCTGATAAAAACACAGTTTTATAGACATATATATAAAAAGTTAAATTCAAAAGACACTCATATTGAAAGATCAATTTAGTTATAAACAAGCTGAAAAATGCTTACTTTATTATAAATATTATTAGCTTATTTTTATTTTTTAAAAAATTTTAAAGATTTTATTTATTTATTCATGAGAGACACACAGAGAAAGAGGCAGAGACACAGGCTCTGCCTGTAGAAGGAAGAAGCAGGCTCCATGCAGAGATCCTGACATGGGACTTGATCCTCGGTCTCCAGAATCACACCCTGGGCTGAAGGCCACGCTAAACCACTGAGCCACTCAGGTTGCTCTATATGTTGCCCTATTAACTTATTGTTAACTGGCATCTTATTATTAACTATACGAGGGTACATTGAGAAAAATAACTTTCAAAAATCATCAAGTTCCATAGAATGAATTAAAATGTACTTTTTAATTCCCTTAATGTCAAGCACTGGCATTAAATTTTTAAAGTTTTTAATATGAGTCACTTTCTACTAACATGCATCTGGAATTCTTTTATTGATTTTAATTTGCTATGGCATGGTGCCTTATGTCTGCTGGTGATAACATTTGTCTAAGATCAGCATTTTTTTCAATGGGCTTTTTCAGTGTTTGCTTTTTAGAAACATTTTTTTTTTTAGATTCAACACAATTGTCTATAATTTAATTTATTCACATTGTCTTCTTTAACCTACTAAGGATCTAACTCTACATTGTGCAAATAATGTCATTGGGTTCTTTTGAAAAATTTTAGATTTTATTTCTTTTAATAGAAAATCATGCATGTTACATCAACTTATTTAAAGACAAATAGACTAAAGAATCCTGGATTTTGCTTTTCAATGTAGTTTAATTTCTACTGGATTTTTATGATGTACTTCTATATATATCTCTATAATGATACATTGTAGTCAGATAAAAACACAGAAATGTAATTTATCAAACCATTTTAACATCATAAGAGAAATTAGTGAAAATAATCAATTCCTCTGATATATTTAGTAAAATACCTTTTATATACCATTATTTGATACATTTCAATGTTAATATTTAAGATAACACATACTATGCCTGTAAATGCTACAAAATAGTTGTCTGTTTTTGTTCTATCTTTTTTGCACCTTCCCTGTCATATATATGCATACTTTTAGAATATAAAAAGAGGTCCAAAAAAGGTTCCAGGAGAATTGTCATAAGTCTAAGTGAATAAATGGGAAAATCCATTGCATATGTGATCTAAGTATGCTTACTACACTTGATCTTAGCCAAAAGGTCGAGAAGCGATTCTAAGTATGCTTACATAACATTATTTTGAAGATTGGAAGGTGTCTTTCAGTTCTTATACTGCTTCTCCTCAAACATAACCCTCAAACCCATAACAGAAACATAAAAGTGGAGGATGGGGGTGACGGAGGTGGCATTCTGTGTTACTAAAGGAAACAGATGTCAAAAGTTTATTAAATCAGGGCAGTCCTCGTGGCTCAACGGTTTAGCACCACCTTCAATCCAGGCTGTGATCCTGGAGACCCAGGATTGAGTCCCTGTCAGGCTACCTGCATGGAACCTGCTTCTTCCTCTGCTGTGTCTCTGCCTCTCTCTCTGTGTCTCTCATGGATAAATAAATAAAATCTTTAAAAAAATGTTTATTAAATCAGTACATACTTTTTATAAGTAATTCTAAACCAATTTTATATTAGTTTATATCATATCATTCCTCTACATTAAATAAGTCATGGGATCCATTTTTCATATGCTACTGTACCAAAACAGACAAAAACCTGATGAATGGATTAACTAAATATTACCTATTTATTATTTGAAAAATGCTTAATTAATATAATAAATTGTTGAAAAGCTGCCTTTAAGGATATATATTGATAAAATTGAATTTACTGTGATTACTGACAAAATATCATTTTGATTTCATCTTACTTTCACTTTGCATTCACCATCTTCTTACTTGGAAGATATTTTCTATATACATTTTAGTGCACAATGATAACACAGGCATTCTTCAATTATTTGCTTATGTGAAAATATTTTTTTCTTAAATATTTCAAGGATAAGATCCTAATTACTGTCTAAGGTTTTCAGAATTCCAGGTTTCCAAAATTCTGAAGGAAAAAAGATCATTTTAATTTCAAATATTACACCTTAAATATCTAGGTACCTATGAGCACAGATCTCATTTGTGTATGAAAATAATCTCCTATAATTATAAGAAGGAATTTTCTTCCAAATTTAAACAAATACATGAATTTAAATCTCTTAGACCAATACTGTATTATATAGTAAAAACTTGTTAGAAGAAAAGATACAACTACATATATCTACATAAGATAATCTATACTGTTCCTCTCTTCTGCAAATCTCAATATTTACTCCACCCAAATCCAAAGCTCTCACCATGAATCAGTATAGGGGCACCAAGGTGCTTTAGTCGATTAAGCAGCTACCTCTTGGTTTTAGCTCAGGTCATGATCTTAAGGTTGTGAGATTAAATCCTGGGTAGGACTCTGTGGTGGGCATAGAGCCTGCTTAAAATTCTCTCTCTCCCTTTTTCTCTGTCCCTCCCCACCCTCTCTCTCTCTCTCAAAAGAAAAGAGAGAGAAGAAGAAGAGAAGAAAGAAGAAGAAAAGAAGAAGAAGAAGAAGAAGAAGAAGAAGAAGAAGAAGAAGAAAGAAGAAGAGGAAGAAGAAGGAAAGGAGGAAGAGGAGGAGGAGGAGAAGGTGGAGGAGGAGGAGAAGCAGGAGGAGGAGGAGAAGGAGAAGAATCAATATAGATACTTTTCTCTTGGCTTTTCATTCTACTACGATGAGTCCCAAATTTGAACCTTAATGTATTTCAGGTAATTAAATGTGTGTAATTCAACCTTCCTTAGTCTTTGGCTTCCCAGTAATTTCCCAATAATTGACACCCACATTTCTTCAATAAGATAAATACCATCTATTGTTCCATGAACATCTTAGAAGCATTAGACAGCAGAAGGTAGAAAACCTGACTTCTATCACACAATTTCAATTTTCATCAAGTCAAATAGTATATTAGATTTGAAGTACAGTTCAAGAAGATTGTCATCTACAAGCCAAGGAAAGAAGACCTAGGAGAAACCAAACCTGCCAAAACTAAGACTTTATTATGGACTTCCTTTTTTCTTTTTTAAAGATTTTATTCACCTAGTCATGATAGACACACACACACACACACAGAGAGAGAGAGAGAGAGAGAGAGAGAGAGAGAGAGAGGCAGAGACACAGAGGGAGAAGCAGGCTCCATGCAGGGAGCCCGACATGGGACTTGATCTAGGGACTCCAGAATCATGCCTTGGGCTAAAGGCAGGTGCTAAACTGCTGACCCACCCACGTCCCAACATTTTCTAATTCTATATTAGAACTACCATAGTGCTTTCCTCGTTAATGCAAAATCTCTTAGTACTTAAGATGATTCTGTGTTACGAAGAAATTAATTTAATATTTCTTTTATGGAATATCTAAATGGAGAAATAATAAACTCACTTGAACTTAGGTTTAAGAGATTACAAAATAAGATCACATTTTAAAGAAAAATTGAAGTATGTACCACTTTGAAACTGAGAGGATATCTCAAAATATTAGCCAGAAAAAGTATTAGTGATGGTTAAGTGTAATTTTTAAACTCAAACTCAAAGGGCTTTTACAGTTCTAACCACTGCATATCTTAATAAAATTCATATCCTCTTAGGTGATAAAATACTTTTTTTTTCCTTACTAAAGAAACTGCCAATCACTTCCACACCACATAATGTCTGTTTAAATTTCATATTGGAAGTTTCAGTTCTATCTTCTTATGAGTATCTGAACATTTTGACGGCCTCTTAAAATTTGTATTTAATATGTGTAATTTTTTTCTATTTCAAATTTTTATGTTTAAAGAAGATATGCTTATGAAACATGGGGTTTCATAAGGGGGTCTGTGACCTTCAGCCCCCCCCCCAAATCCTGCTTTTGGCCAACACCAATCTGTTCTATTTCTAGGAGTTTGTTTTAGATTCTGCATTTGGTATTGATCTTTCCCTGTCTGACTTATTTGACTTAGCATAATGCCCCTCTAGGTTCACCCATGTTGTCACAAATTGTAAGATTTCCTTTTTTGTGGATGAATAATATTCCATTGTATATATATGCCACATCTTTATGCATTCATCCACTGATTGACATTTAGGTGTTTCCATGTCTTGTCTATTGTAAAGCTGCAGTGAATGTGGGAATGCAGGTATCTCTTCAACAGAGATTTCCTTTAGATATATACTCTGACATGGAATTGTAGGATCACATAATATTTCTATTTTTAACTTTTTGAGGAATCTCCATACTGTTTTCCATAGTGGCTGCACCACTATGCATTCCCACCAATAGTACACTAGGGTTCACTTTTGTCCACATCCTCACCAACATTTGTTAACTCTTGTCTTTTCAAAGAGAGTCAATCATTGAAAAGGTAAGAGAAGATGCTCATTATAGTTTTGATTTGTATTTCCCTAGTGATTAGTGATGTTGAGCACGTTTTCATGTACCTATTGGCTATTTGTGTGTCTTCTATGGGAAAGTGAATATCCAGGTCCTCTGTCCATTTTTAAATCAGAGTATTGTTTGTTTGGTTTTTGCTATTGTTATTAATGAGTTCTATGATTTATTTTGGATACTAACCTTTTATCAGATATATGATTTCCAAATATTTTCTCCCATTCCATAGGTTGCCTTTTCATTTTGTTGATGGTTTCTTTTCCAATGCTGAGACTTTTTAGGTGGATGTAGTTTCATCTGCTTATTTTCACTTTTGTTGCCTTTGCTTTTTGGTGTCATATCCAAAAAAATCATTGCCAAGGTCACTGTCAGGTAACCTACCCCTTATGTTTTCTTCTAGGGGTTTTATGTTTTAATGCCTTACATTCAAGTCTGCAATCCATTTGGAATTGATTTTTATATATGGTATAAGACAGATGTCCAGTTTCATTCTTTTATATTCTTTTACATTTATGGAAGAGACTCCTTTCCCCATTGAGTATTCCTAGCTCCTTGTGATAAGTACACTAATCGTATATACACATGTGATTTTATTTTGGGGTTCATTCTTTTCAAGTAAGATTGTCACTATCCTCTACATATCCTTACTCCACTTTGATGGAGAAGGTATAGGGGTGCTGTAATTGTTAACTTTGTATGTCAACTTTATGGGACTAAGGGATGACAAGATAGTTGATAAAAAACTATTTCTGGGTGTATGGGTGGAGGGTGTTTGTGGAAGAGACTAACATTTGGACAGATAGACTGAATAAAGAAGACTGCCCTCATCAATGTATGTGAGTGTCATCCAATCCACTGAGGACCACAATAGAATAAAAGGCAGAGGAGGGATCCCTGGGTGGCGCAGCGGTTTGGCGCCTGCCTTTGGCCCAGGGCGCGATCTGGATACTCCGGATCGAATCCCACATCAGGCTCCCGGTGCATGGAGCCTGCTTCTCCCTCTGCCTGTGTCTCTGCCTCTCTCTCTCTCTTTCTCTCTCTGTGTGTGTGACTATCATAAAATAAATAAAGGTTAAAAAAAAATTTAAAGGCAGAGGATTGGCAAATTTGCTCTCTGCTTGAGCTAAGACATCTATCATCTGTTGCCCTCAAATTTCATTGCTCCTGAGCCTTTAAACACAGGCTAGGACTAACATCATTAGCTACCCTGCTTCTCAGGCCTTCAAGTTTGCACTGGATTTATACCACTGGGTTCCCTGAGCCACCAGCCTGCAGACAGCAGATCATGGGATGGCTCAGTATCCATAATTGTGTGATGTAATCACTCATAATACATTTCTTTCTATATATCTATATATATTCTATTGGTTCTGTTTCTCTGGAGAACCTTAACACAAGTGCTTTCTCCTTACTGACAATCAAATGAGAACACTTTTGGGGGACCACTGAAAAATTTACGTGAGCCCCACAGTTTTAATGGATGTTGCCTTGAAAGTCTATAGGCAAAAGGTAGATTGAAATGACGCATGAAGGCTAACTTAGTATATAAGACTCAAACTGTGTCTTCTCCTCTGGCTGGGCAAAACTAAAGACTTCATAAAACAACAACTGAGATTTCCATACATCTTTTTTATTCTTAAGGATTTATTTATTTGAGAGAGAGAGAGAGAGAGAGAAAGTGTGTGTCACTGGAAGAAGGGGGCAGAGGTAGAGAGTCTCAAGCAGACACCCCGCTGAACCTGGAGCCTCACTTTGGGCTCAATCTCACAACCCATAAGTTCATGAGCTGAGCCATAACCAAGTGTCAGACTCTCAATCAACTGAGTCACCTAGGCCCCCAGGTTTCCTTACATTTTATTAAAACACCAGACAGGGATCCCTGGGTGGCGCAGCGGTTTGGCGCCTGCCTTTGGCCCAGGGCACGATCCTGGAGATCCGGGATTGAATCCCACATCGGGCTCCCAGTGCATGGAGCCTGCTTCTCCCTCTGCCTGTGTCTCTGCCTCTCTCTCTCTCTCTCTCTCTCTCTCTCTCTCTCTGTGACTATCATAAATAAATAAATAAAATTTTAAAACACCAGACATAAAAGTGGGTTTATGACACCAAGAGAAGGTGGACTACTGGATGTCCAGAAGTTGAATGAGGAACCATAAAATTTCCCAAATATGATTTCACTCATACAGGGAATATAAGAAATAGTGAAAGGGATTATAAAGGAAAGGAGGGTAAAAGATTGGGAAAAATTAGAGGGGAAGACAAACCATGAGAGACTCCTAACTCTGGGAAACGAACCAAGGGATGGGGAAGGGGAGGTGGGTGAGTGGTTAGGGTAACTGGGTGACGGGAAGTGAGGAAAGCACTTGATAGGATGAGCACTGGGTGTTATACTATATATTGGCAAATTGAACTTCAATAAAAACAAAAAATAAATAAAAAGGAACATAAATAAACAGATAGATGATAGATAGATAGATAGATAGATAGATAGATAGATAGATGATAGATAGATAGAGAGATGATAGATAAATATTCCCAAATGATGAGAGACATTGCTTGTGTCAAATTGCAATTGGGAGACTTGAGTTAGGGACATCATAGAAAGCCACAAAAGTGTCCTCAGGAACTAAGAATGACTGAGACACAATTCAGAAAAAACCATCACATGTGTCCTTGCACAAAGACATTTCTTACACTTACATCTCTGTTCTCCTTTTATTTCTAAATCTAGATAAACCAGGAGCAGCCTCATGGAGGGAGGGGAGAAATACATAAAGCTGAAGGCAACAGAGTGAAATCCTCTACACAGGTCTAGTTTTATTCCTTCTACTTCAATTTCAGGGTAGGTTTTCCAGTTTGAGCCTTGAGGGGGGAAGCTTTTCACTGGGTATGATTCTGACACTAGAGTGGTAACTGGAACTGTTTAAAGGAGCATGTGATTGGATCTCAAATGCCTGGAAGCTATTCTATTGTTTAAGAAAAAGTGTGGAAAAGATTACTTCACTCCATCTAGTGGCAAGGAAAAAACTGGCTCAGAGACAGTTTAAAGCAAAGTCATATTTTTCACGTGTTAATAGAATCCCTTCAACAAATTCATTATACTAAATCATGGTGCCTTAAATTATTTCTTTTCTCTTAACTGTATTTTATTATTTGTTTTATTTGCTTGTTTGTCTTCTGTTTCCTGTAGAGAATAAAGAAGCCGGACTAAAGAGAAAGATACAGAAGAAAAGTCAGGCAACATGCAGTGCCTTTGTCTACTTTGGCTGCAACCTTAAAGGTCTAAAAAGACCTTAGTGATTATCTGGAGAAGCCACTACTAGTGGTAGAAAGAAAGTAGATATAAATACTAGTTTTTCTTTCTCATTTGTCTAACCATTTTTTATTGAAATAAACATCATTACAAGTTACCATATAAGCAAACACATCCATTCTAAGAGTGCACCTCAACACATTTTAATGTGTTTTTACACCCAGGTAACTATCACCACATTCAAGACACAGAATGTAGCCATCTGTTACTCTTGGTTATTCTCCTGCACCACACATGGCAAAACTAGCTTTGTGTTACTATAAACAAGACTTGCCTTTTAAAGTGTTCTCTGTAAATGGAAAAGATACAGTATGCCCTCTTGTATTTGGTGTTTGTCACTTAGCATCACAATTTTGAGAATCGTAATTGTTATTTCATGCGTCAATAGATCTTCCTTTTTATTGGCATTATTATAGTATACAGATAGATCAAAATTTGACCATTCACCTCTTTATAAACATTTTTGCTGATTCTAATTTTCAGCTATTATGAAAAGAGCTGCAATAAAATGGTTTTATGGATTTTTGAAAGAATATATATTTTCATTTATCTTAGGTAAATATTCAGGAGCAGAATTACTAGACTTACAGTAAGTAGATGTTTAATTGTATAAGGAATTGCCAAAACACTTTTCAAAGTGGTTATACTGTTTTAGATCTCCAACAGCAACGTATGAGAGCTTTAGTTAATGTACATGCTTACCGACACTTGGTTTTCTGCCTTTTCAAATTTTAGCTTTTCTACCAGTGTATATAGCAGTGTCTAATTGTGGTTTTAATTTGCATTTCCCTAATGACTAATTATGGTAGGCAGCGTTCCAGTACTTAGTTGCCATTAGCATATGTTCTTTGGAGTACAAATTCTTTGCCCATTTTAAATTGGGTAGTTTGTCTTCTTATTATAGAGTTATAAGAGTTCCTTATATATTTCAGATACAAGTCACTTGTCACAAAGAAGTATTGCAATATTCTTTCCCAGTCTGTGCATTTCTTTTCATTTTGAATGGCATTAAAAAAAAAGTTTTTAGTATTGTGAAAGCCCAACTTAATCATTTTTCGCCAACTGGCCATATGTTTATCCCCAGATCACAAAGATTTTCTTTTATTTTTTAATCTAGAAATATAGATTTAGCTTTCACTTTTCAGGTTTATAAACCATTTCAATTCAATTTTTGTTCATAATGTGAGGTGACAAAGTTTTTTTTTTTTTCCTCCCATATGGACATTAAGTTGCTCCATCAACATGGTTGAAAAAATTAGCCATTCCCTCCATTGAATTACCATGGCAACATAAGATTAATATATGATGAGTCCATCTGTGGATTCTAATCTATCCTATAGATCCACATGTATATCCTCAAGCCATATCAGTGTCTTAATTAGTGTAGCTTTAAGTTTTAATCACATAAATATAAATCTTTCAACTGTGTTCTTTTATTTCTGCATGTTTTGGCTATCCCAAGTCCTTTGCAATTCCATATATATTTTAGAATCAGCTTGTATACTTCTACAAAAGGATAACCTGTTGGGGTTTTAATTAGAACAATGCTGAATTCACTCAGCAACTCAGTGTGAATTGATATCTTAACAATATCAAGTTGGCCAACCCATGAATATCTTATATCTTTCCAAATATTAATTTGGGCTTTTAAACGCCTCAGTGCCACGTTTTGTAGTTATTAGTGCCAAGGTTGTACATGTGTTTTTTTAAAATTCACCCATAAACATTTCATATTTGGAGATGGTAGTTTGAATGACATTTTTAATTTTGATTCCATTTACCAATTGTTTCCAATCATTATTTTCTAGTATATAGGAATATACATCATTTATAAATGACTTTTCTAATCTCACTTATTAGTTCTATTAATTCTTCTAGGTTACTCAGGATTTTTCTTATAAATAATAATATCAGAGGCACATAAAAAGATGTTCACTCTTATTTTTTGTCCCGTGTGTATTTTACTTGATTACTTTGTTGTCCTAGGGAGAATCTCTAGTACTTTGGTGAATAGGAGTGATGAGAGAGTGCATTCTTGCCTTGCACTCTGTTTTTCCAGTTCTCACCTTCCCCCTCCCCCTTCCCTCCTTTCCTTCCTTCCATACCTCGAGTTTTCTTCCTTCCTCGTTTTCTTTGTTTTCCTCTCTTCTTCTCCCCCCTTCCTCTATTTCTCCCTCCCTTCTCCACCCCCTCTCTTTTTTTCTTGTTTTTTGTTAAAAATAAGGGAGGAAGGTGGAAGCATGGGTAAAATAGTCGAAGGTGGGTGGGTGGTACAGGCTCCCAGTTATGGAATGAATAAGTCATGGGGATAAAAGGTCCAACCTCTGGATTGTAGTCAATAATATTGTAGTAGTGTTGTATGGTGACAGATGGCAGCTGTACTTGTGAGCAGAGCATGACATACAGGACTGCGGAATCACTGTGTTGTACACCTGACACCAATATAACATTGTGTGTCAGCTATACTCCAATTCAAAAAAAATAAAATATAATCCAGGGGAAAAAAAACCTTTTGCCATGTAAGGTAATATATAAACAGGTTTAAGGGTTTAGATATGGGCATCTCGGGAAGGGCCATTATTTTGCCCAATCATGGCAATCTCTTCACTTTCTATATGAAGTTCATCTCTTTAGCTGTTTACTTTCTGACAGGATTCTTTATCTTACTTTTCCAGATCTCAGAAATATGCATGCATTTTATTTATACGATGATATTTTTAATTTTCAAGAATTCTGATTCATCTTTTTTTTAACTGCAAGGAAACTCACAATTATTTCTGAAGATACTGATTTTACTTGCTTTAACTTTTTTTTCTATTTTTTGCATTAGCTTATTTTCCCAGGGAATCTATTTATCTTATGGATCACTTTCAGACTATTAATTTTTATTCGATATTAGTGATTAGGTTACATATTCACATTTCCAAATCTGGACCTAGATGAACAGAATTGACATCTTGAGTTTGGCATTTCCATAACATGCAAAAATTTCTGTTTCTCCAACAATGGGTACATATTCTGATGCCAGAAACTCTGGCTCAATTCAGGGAGTGTGGATTACTAATAGGGAGCCTGTTTTTAATTTGTTTGTTTGTTTGTTTGTTTTGTTTGGGAGCCTGTTTTTAAGGAGTTGTGGCAATTTCCCATTTAGTGGCCCACCATGATAACGAAAGTTCCTTGTGAGCACACGATGGAATCCTTTTGAGCCCCAGTGCCCACTGTGGGGACCCCTCATAGATCATTCACCCTATTCAGGGAGTCATTCCTTCAGCTTTACTCAAGGGGGAAATGCTGCACCAGCCTTTGGATGGTACAGTGCTATTAGGGCTCTTCATTCAGCTCAACCTCACACCTTCCCTGCTTCTGGATCTTAGAGTCCCTCTGGAGTTTTGCTGGGAAAATTCCTATTTTCTTGGTTCCTTCCTTCTTTCTCCATTTTGTGTTGTTAGTTAGCTTTTTTTTTTTTTTTTTAGAATCTTAGTCAATGATATGTGCCACCATCTGTCTTACATCTTTCAGAAAGTCCTAACTATTCTGATCTGCTGATGGCAAGCTCCCTATACTTCCCCAGTAATGTTTATCATTTCGTTCATATTTACAGATAAAAATAAATAGATTGAACAAACATAAATTAGACAGACAAGTAGTTGATACAGTTGTGGGAACTCTAAATAGCATAGCTCAATGAAAAGTAAATAGTATAAAAATGGTATGGTTATAATTAATTTTTGAATCTTTAACAAGGAATACTTAGAAAATTCTAATTAGCAAAAACGAAAATTAACCAGGCAATGTCTTGGTAAAACTATGTGCCCTGGTAAAGTAGAATTTTTTACAAAATTATTCAACAGCATAATCCAAAAGTTAAAAACATCACTTTTAAAATAAGTCCTTTGATGAATTAGTCAAACACATAACTTTAGAAAATTTCATTTAAAATTTAAATATGAAGTTGGCAAATTTAAAAATTATTATTTTTTACTAATCTGAAATTCAGCACTTTATTTTAAATATTTTATATTTCTTACATGTATATAATTATAAAGAACATTAAGAAGAAATTACATACTGTAAAATCATTGAATTGATTTTGTCTAATTCTATGTCATCTTCTAAAAGAAGTCTAATATTTTTTTCTAACTTGATTCTGGCATCCATCAAAAGAAGTTATTTAATGCTAGAATAAGAAGTAACAATTCTATTTCATGACTGAATGCTTTTGTGCAATACTCAATGTATACCTCAGTCTCCTACAAAAATGATAACACATTCCTTTCTCATTAGTTTTTTTTTGTGAAATATGGAACACTGATTTTGTGGAATTGGGTATTTATTTCTAACTAGTAAAAAAAGTGACAATTTAAATTCATATTTTCTTTGATAACTAATTCTAAAATAACCTTCCTGATTTAGATATGTGATACTCTTTTATATCTAAATGCACACACGGGATATTAGAATACAATGAGTTCAATTTCACAGTGAAATCTAGTGTCTTTTGGTTCAGTAACATACTGGTGCCTTGGGGAGAGGGGCATTCAATACACATTTACTATTGTTAATTCTTTAATTCTCTATGACAGTATGTCTGGTCAAAGTCAAAATTATATTGCAGAATTAAATGAAAAGATGCAGTTTAATGCTTGTTAAAGAAAAGCCAATTTGATTAGTTTGACATGGTGAAAGAGAGGCCATCTGGACTAAAAAACTAGGGCATATGACACAACCTTTCCTCCAGTAGACCAAGAAGGCCTAGAAAAATGCAATGACTGTCTTAAAATAATGTGACTACCTATTGAGAAAATTAGGACTTTTAATTAGTTGCCAGATTTTGAAACCAGACCTTCTAAGTTCAAATATTAGTTCTACCACCTGCTGATTTGTGATCCTAAGTGTGTAATTTAACCTCACTATAACTCATGTCCCTCATTTGTAAAATAAAAGTAAACTAATACATAAGAATGTTGTAAAGATGAAGTGCATTAATATTAAATCATTGTAACAATGCTTGAAACAGTATTAGGAATGTTACTGGTTTTTTTTTTTCAAATTAACATATGCACGTACAATTTTTCAAATGATCTACTGAACATTAGAAATCATTTTTGACTAATTGATCTTCTATTAATCTGTGAAAAATGCTAGATTATACTTTAAGTTTGTATTTTAATTTCAGTTAGCATACAGTGTAATATTAGTCTCAGGTGTACAATATAATGACTCAATACTCCCGTAGGACACCTAATGCTCTTCACAAGTGCACTCTTAATTCCCATCACCCATTTAACCCGTCATTATGCTCACCCCCCCTCCAGCAACCCCCATTTGAGATCCTGTCTCTTGGTTTGACTTTCTCTCTCTTTTTTTAAACCTTTGCTCATTTGTTCTGTTTCTTAGATTCCCCATATGAGTGAAATCATGTATTTCTTTCTCTCACTGATTTGTTTTGCTTAGCATTATACTCTCAAGCCAGATTATACCTTTATTTGAGATGTGTTTGAATATATATTTGGTGCCCACATTGACAAAATTATGAAGACATAAAAATTAATGTATTAAAAAGTTTTATATAAAATAATGAAATACACATATTTTGCAAAACTGAGATTCAGAATTTTGAATTTCAAGCAGATAGTAGGGTATAAGTATGAATATTTAAGGCAGAGGGAGAAAGAAAGAAAAGATAAGGAGAGAAAAGAAAAGAAAGAAAGAAAAGAAAGAAAAGAAAAGAAAAGAAAAGAAAAGAAAAGAAAAGAAAAGAAAAGAAAAGAAAAGAAAAGATAGAACTAGATGATGATCTATAGTGAATCAGAAAAATACTCCACACATCTGATGTTTGGGGGTTAGATTTTAAATTATCCCCATGCTGAGATCTTGCTACAATATTCTTTCCAGTGCAATATATTCTTCCATACTTAAATTTAAAAGTGAATGCTTTGCAAAGCGATTAAATATTTATATTAAGTCTATATTATCTGATATGAGTATAGCCACTCCAGCTTTCTCATTATTTCTGTTTGCATGTATCAACCTTAAAAATCAAACTACCAGTTATTTTACTATTCAAAATGGGTTGATCTGGGAATAGCAAAGAATTATAATTTTGGACCAATAAGCTACAACAAAAGTATAGGCAAGTCTGGAAAACAAAGATGATGAACGCTCTCACAGAGAAAAAGGAGAAGTTGGAAGGACAGTTGTAAACAGAGTCCATTGGAGTAAATTGGGAATTTAAAGTATAGTGGGTTTTCACTGGCTGAATTATGATAGTCTCATGGGTTGAGTACAGCTGGGGGTGGAAGAAACCTTTCTTCCTATTGCTGGGATGGTAAAGTAGGAGCTAAGTAGTACAGACTGACAAGATGTATCCTCAATGGACAATAAGTGCCAGAACGTGAGAGCTTGCCCTGCCGGCCTTGCAACTCCATTCTAAATGAGGTGTCCCTTTATTAATTTTTACACATGATATATATGTACGTACTTTCACTTTATTTTTTAAATTTCACTTTAAACCTAATTGTATGTTTGAATTTAAATTTTGTCTCCTGTAGAGAGCCTAGAGTTGGATCTTGTTTGTCTTCTACTCAGCCTGAAAATCTGCCTTTTATTAGATTGCTTCATCCATTCAAAATTTATTTATGATTGATATAGATGTATTTGCCTGCCACACACTGTGATAACTATTATTTTATATAATTGTAGGTCATTTACAAAAGCTTATGTAACAATTGAGAGCAAGTACATATTTATAATTTGCTATATTAACTACTTATATGTCATTTTTTATTCTTTTCATTTGTTTCTGTGGATTTGACTTACCATCTGGTATTTCCTCATTCCAATACAGCTTTGCTTCTACCTATGTTCAAATAGATCATATTTGTATACATTATAGGTCCAACAATAGAATAATATACAAAAGACTGCTCACAATTGCTTTTCAAATCAGCTAAGAAAAAAAATAAACAGTAAATTGTATGTATACAATTTATTTTGGATTACATAATTACTTTTACTGGCCATTTACTGTTTGGTATGGATTTGAATTTCCCTCTGTGTTTATTGTTTTCAATCTGAAACTTTACTATTTCCTAAAAGGCACCTCTGGGGCATGCTAATTTGGCTGTTTGCTTCTTCATATGTTTAATGTACTGGCTGAACTATATCTGTGGGATCTGTTTCCTCTGTCTTGTAAAGGCTCTGATGTTGCTTTGCAGTGGACACAGGCCTAAACATACTCAATGTCCTCTGTGTTGATAGAGGCTTTAACTGAGCTTTATTTGAAAGTCTCATATCCTGATCTGTTAAGCTGAGTGTGTTGGCATCACACTCAGCTTTTGGGCTTTACCAAATGCTGGCTGACTGTTCTATTGTTTTTCATAATAATTTGGAGCACACTTTATTACACAGTCTAATCCAACTCCACTTGGGCTTCTTTGCAGAGGTTTTTTTTGTTTTTGTTTTTGTTTTTGTTTTTTGTTTTTTTTTGAAGCTCTCTGTGAAAGTTTTGTTTTCTGACTCTAGGAGGGATCATCTTAGCTGTTTCTTTACTTTGCTATTTGGTAAGTTAAACTGGTTTAAAGCATAGGTTATTTTCATGAAGATATCAGCCTTCCTTAGTTGCTCACCATTAAAATCTTTCTTGTTTTCTAGAGGCCTGAGGCTAAAATTTCCCTACACTGTTCAAAATAGTCAGTTTTGTCGGAGAGAGAACGTTGATGCTCTCTGTTCGTATAGCCTACCTAAATCTTTCACTGGGGAAAATTTCTGAGCTATTGTACTAGCATTGTGGTTAGGGACGCTTGACTGCTTCTCTTAGAATTCATTTATAGGATATGAAAAGTTCCATTTAATATGTACTTTAAGACACCTCTGGAGATCACAACTTTGCTGTTGTTTGCTTGGTCATTTGTTTATTGAATTATCTGAACTATTTCTGTGGCCTCTGTTTTTTTTTTAAAGCCTCTGATGTTGCGTCTCAATGGACACAGGCCTGAATATACCCAATGTTCTCTGTGTTGACAACCTCTGTTCCTCTCAGCTTGACCCCCCTATTGTGGCACCTCCATCCCATGCATGAGCTGGGTGAGGGCAATTGGAGACATATTGTCATTGTTCCTCTCTTGGTGTACAGTGACAGGCATTGGGGCAAGTTGAAGAAGGAGCCATCTTCGCTTTTCCTGAGGTTTGGCTTAAGCAACAAGGAGTTAGAGGTGATGGAGAATGCTGGTGATACCCTACTTCTGGAAAGATTTGATAGCCCTTTACAGGGGTTCAGCATGAAGGCAAGGAAGATCATGGCTTGAGTCCTATGGAATTTCCTTTTTCTTCATGATATTTAGTACATTTTCTTGAATAAATATTCATTTGCTTTATGTCCTTGGAATAATTTCCAGAGATTTTAATTTTTTTATAAAAATTTCTACAGTTGTCTTTGTCCTACTGAGAGGTGATTCCACCAATCTCCTCACTATTCAGGAAATTGAATGAAATTTGCATATAACTAATGCGAGCCATCACGTAAAAACATAACATAAAACAAAGACCAGTAAAGAAATGTAGATAATTCTAAACAAAATCATTACAAAATAAGCAAATAAATAAACTAAAACTTCTTTGTGACATACAAGATACATTTCCTGCATAAGTGACAGCATAATTCTGAAAATTATTTTTGTGCCTCACAATGGCAGTAAGAGGACTGACAGCTTCTTCTTTTAAGGTTTTAAGCTCTCCATTTTCCCTGTACTTATACTACATACAGCATTTAAAATCTTGTTGCCATAGTTACTGATATTAAAGCATCACATACAAAAGAATCAGACCTGGAACTTTGTCTAAGATAAGAAAATATATTATACTCAAAATAAAAGGAAAATCACTACAGTGAAGGATACTTACATAAAACATCTTCCCCCTCTGACATTGTACTATATTTCTTCCCTAAAAAGATATATCATTGAACTATATAGTGCCCCCAAAAGATTGCAAGATTTAAAGAAATTTTAAATGTTTTCTTAAAAGAGTCATTTTTAGAAACCAAAAATGCCATGATAATTACAAATGCATTGTGTGTATATGAGAAATATATTGCATGATAATGAGTTTATTGATCCCAAGCACAAATTATCATATATTCTTTTTCTTATTAATATGTAAAGC